>NW_023425471.1:31383792-31983792 GCF_014108245.1 Pipistrellus kuhlii
TCTCTCCCTTAAATGTCCTCCAGCAGTTTTTTTTTTTTTTTTTAATGTATTTGGGTGCTCCTGTATTGGGTGCATATATATTTACCAGGGTTATTTCTTCTTGTTGGATTGTTCCCTTTAGTATTATGAAGTGGCCTTCATTATCTCTTGTTATCTCCTTCACTCTGAGATCTAATTTGTCAGATATAAGTATTGCTACCCCAGCTTTTTTTTCATTTCCATTTGCCTGGAAAACTTTTTTCCATCCCTTCACCCTCAGTCTGTGTGCATCTTTTTTTCTGAGGTGGGTTTCTTGTAGACAACAGATGTATGGGTCTTGTTTTCTTATCCACTCTGACACCCTATGTCTTTTGATTGGAGCATTTAATCCATTTACATTTAAAGTTATTATTGATATGTACTCATTTGATGCCATTTTTATTCTATATCCGTGTTCCTTCTTCACTTCCTATTTCTTTATTTTTACAGTAGACCCTTTAGCATTTCTTGCATTGCTGGTTTGGTGGATATAAATTCCTTCAGTCTTTTTTTGTCTGTGAAGCTCCTGATTTCCCCTTCAATTTTGATTGATAGCTTTGCTGGGTACAGTATTCTTGGATTCAGATCCTTCCTTTGCATGACTTTGTATATTTCATCCCATTCTCTTCTGGCCTGATATGTTGTGTTGAGAAACCAGTTGCTAGTCTGATAGGGGTTCCTTTGTATGTCACTTTCGGTCTCTCTCTGGCTGCTTTTAAGATTCTTACTTTGTCGTTGTTGTTTGCCAATTTTATTATAATGTGCCTTGGTGTCTGTCTTCTGGGATTTATTTTGCTTGGGACTCTGTGAGCATCTTGGATTTGTGTGGGTTTTTTCTTCTCTATCTCAGGAAAGTTTTCTGTCATTATTTCTTGAAATACTTTTTCCATGTCTACCTCAGTTTTCTTTCCTTCTGGAACCCCTATTATTAGAATATTATTTTGTTTTGTATTGTCCCAAAGCTCCCGTAGGCTCTCCTCCTGCTTTTTAATCTTTTTTTCTAGAAGCTGCTCTAATTGGGTATTTTTTTCCATCTTGTCTTCTAGCTCACTGATGTGGTCCTCTGCTTCATCTAGTCTACTCTTGATGCTTTCTATTGAGTTCTTCCTGGTAGTGATGTCATTTTTCATTTCTTCTTGGTTCTTCTTCAGTTCCTCTTGGTTCTTCTTCAATTCCTCTTGGTTCTTCTTCAATTCCTCATGGTTCTTCCTCATTTCTTCTTGGTTATTGTCAAATTTCTCTTCCATTCTTTTTAGCCATCGTATGATCATTATTCTGAATTCTTGCTCTGTTAGGCTGCTTGCCTCTGACTCCTTTACTTCCTTTTCTGGTGATGCCTGCTTTTCTGTCATGTGTGGGCTATTTCTTTGTCTCCCCATGGCCTCTCTTTTCAGGATGTCTGGTATGTGGTGTTTCTTCTCCTGCGTTGATTTTAAGGTACAAAATACAACACTACCAGGTACAACACAAGAGGCACTTAACAGGAATGTATTTACAATATTAATAACCTCCCACAAAGGTGACCACTAGAGAAAGGCAAATTGGGGGATAGGAGAGAAGAAAGAAAGGTAAAAATAAAATAAAGAAAAATTTAAAAAATAATAATAAATAAAATAAGTATATAAAATAACAAAAGAGGGATAAAGAGATAGAAAAAGAAGGAAAAAAGTAATGACAAAATGAAGTTGGAAAATGGAAGAGAGAGAGAGAGAGAGAGAGAGAGAGAGAGAGAGAGAGAGAGAGAAAGAAAGAGAGAGAAGAAGGAAACTAAAAGAGAAATGGGAGACAAACTATATCTGTGGAGAAAATTGCCATAGAACAACCACTGAACCTAGCCAATGCCAGTAACAATACTTGGAGATCAATACAAACTACGATATCCACTATTATTAAGTAAGGCTATGATATACAGAACTAAAAGAAACAAACAAAAACAGAGGATTTTTTTTTAAAAAAATACAAAGCAACAATAACAACACAGGAATAAGCATAACAATTTCACTAAAAAGCATAAAAATTCATAATAATCAACCTTCACACAAACAATGAGAAAAAGAGAGGAGAACCGTTTTTTGTTTGTTTGTTTGTTTTTTGTTTTTTGTTTTAACTAGTTAATATAGTGCAGAGAGTAGTATTTATACACTTGGATCAGGGGTTGGAACTTAGGTCTATAAGTATAGTCAGAGCTTTATCAGGGGGTATAGAGAAAGAATAGAGGAAAAACTAAAGCAGGAAAGGGATAGGATAAACCGTAGACTAAAATGGTAAAGTTTAGTACGAGAGTGATGGTGTAAAGGTCAAGTTGAGATAGGGTTGAATGATGGTATAGAAGAGATTAAAATAGAATGAAGGTTACTCCCAATGTAAAATAAAGAAAAAATAAAATGGTACTGGAGAGGGGAAAAAAAAAGAAAAGAAAAAAAATTTGCAAAATAGCAGTAGTAATAGTGATGATAGAGATTGAAAAATGTAATAATTGAAAAGGTAAAATCAAGTAAGGAAAAAAGAAAAAAAATTCGTTTCTTAAGTAAAAGATGTAAAAAATGAAAATTAAATAAAAGATGTAAAAAATGAAAATAAAATAAAGAATGGTAAAATTAGCATAAAAATGTCCAGTAGTGGTCATTCACTTCCTCTGTTATTGTATTTGGCATGCCTAATTCTCGGAGCAGACAGTCTTGCAGTTCCCAGCATTCCACTGCACCTCAGTTTTGTAAGGTAATCCTTAATTTTAAGTAGGCTATATCTTAGTTATTTGTGTCCATTTATTTTTGATTAATAAAAATAAAAAGAGAAAAAACAAACAAACAAAAAAAGAAAACAAAAAAAAGAAAAGAAATGAAAAAACAAGGCAGTTTGTATTTCAACTCTTAGGTGTCAGTATTTCCGGTTTGACCTCCCAGTCCTTTTGGTTGCTCTGGCCTTCTTTTTCTATGGCTCTAGCTGGCAGCGTGCCAACTGGCTCCAAGACTATCTCTAAAGCTCCGATCCCTTGTTTCCAGGAAGTCAATTTCCCGTTTCAATTTCCCCGGATATGCCCAACTGTGCTGTCCTTCCCTAGTATTCTGAAGCAAGGGGATGAAGGGGATCAGGCGCCAAGGTGTCCAGCTGTTCCGCCCTTGTCGGGACAGCCGCGATTCTTAATAATCTGTCCCGTGTCCCCTGGTGTTTTTTAAAAAAGTCCCAGATTACGCCAAACCCAGCACTGGGTGTCCCGGGCAGAATTCTTGCTGCAGCCTTCCTTGGGTGCAGCTCAGCGCAGGCAGCAGCACTGCACTCCCAGCTACAGTGGGGGCAGGGCCTTGCCAGAGCTCAGCAGCTACCATCACTGCCTGCGCTGCGGGACCCAGATCCCTCAAGTTTTCCCCGCAAACTCTGACCTTTCCGTGGGTGACTGAAGAACTCCCTTGAAACCAAGTGTTTGCGCTGATTGGGCCGCCTCAGCTACTCGATGAACCTCCCCGCTGTAGGTTTTTCCAGGCTTCAGAGAAGCTCCTCCTTTCCTGGTAAGATGGCACAGCCTTCCCTCCAAGCCGGGAGCTCCGGGAGAGCCGCTGCGGCGGCCACAGTGCTGGCCGGTTGGTCAGGAAATCCTGTCCAGCGGACCTTTCCTTACCTTCCTTTAGATTTCCGCTGTCCCTCAGCTGCCAATCAACTTTCCCTGAGTGACTCAGACGCTGCTTTTTTCTGTTTTGGGACCGGAGTCAGAACAAGTCCGTCTGTTCGGTCGCCATCTTCAAGCTCAACCTCACTATGTGGTTTTTATTTCTCAATTTGTTTATGTGATGTATCACGTTTATAGATTTGCAGGTATTATACCATCCTTGCATTCCTGGGATAAATCCTGCTTGGTCATGGTGAATGATATTTCTGTTGTACTGCTGGAGCCGATTTGCTAGAATTTTGTTGAGGATTTTGGCATCTAACTTCATGAGGGATATTGGCCTGTAATTCTCTTTCATTGTGTTGTCTTTATCTGGTTTTGGTATTAGGGTGATTCTGACTTCATAGAATGAGCTTGGAAGTGTTCCTTCTTCTTGAATTTTTTGGAATAGTCTGAGGAAGGTAGGTTTTAGTTCTTCCATGAATGTTTGGTAAAACTCTCCTGTGAAGCCATCTGGCCCTGGGCTTTTGTTTACTGGAAGCTTTTTGATGACTGCTTCAATTTCTTCCATAGTTATTGGCCTATTGAGATATTGAGATTATTCCTGATTGAGTATTGGAAGGTTGTATTCTTATAGGAATGTGTCTATTTTTTCCAGGTTGACCAGTTTGTTGTAATAGAGTTGTTCATAGTATTTTTAAACAATCTTTTGTATTTCGGCGAGGTCTGATGTTATTTCTCCTCTTTCATTTCTGATTTTGTTTATTTGGGTCTTCTCTCTTTGCTTCTTGGTGAACCTGACTAGATGTTCATCATTTTTGTTTATCCTTTTAAAGAATCAGCTCTTGGTTTTGTTGATCTTTTGTACTGTTTTTGTTTGTTTGTTTCTATGTCATTTATCTTCGCTCTGATCTTTATTATTTCCTTCCTTCTGCTTATACTGAACTTTTCTTGTTGCTATCATTCTAACTCTTTGAGTTGTAGTGTTAGGTAATTTATTACCATTTTTCTTGTTTTTTGAAGTAGGCTTGTAGAGCTATGAACTTCCTTCTCAAGACTTACTTTCGTTGTGTCCCACAGATTTTGTATTGTTGTGTTTTCATTGTCATTTGTTGCCATGATGTTTTTTATTTCTTCTTTGATCTCTCTGGTAACACAGTCATTGTTCAATAGCATGCTGTTTAGTCCCTATGTGTTTGGCTTTTTTTTTTTAGATTGTTTTTATTCAGTTGATTTCCAGTTTTATGCCACTGTGATCTGAGAAGATGCTCGATATGATTTATATCTTCTTGAATTTGAAGAGACTTTGCCTGTGACCCAATATATGGGCTATATTTAAAAATGACCCATGTGCACTTGAGAAGAATGTATATTCTGTGAAATGTTCTGAAGATTTCAATTAATTCCATCTGGTCTAGTGAGTCATTTAGGATTGATGTTTGTTTGCTGATTTTTTGTTTAGAAGATTTGTCCAATGGTGATATTGGGGTATTAAAGTCCCCTATTATGATTGTATTGCTGTCAGTCTCTCCCTTGAAATCCTCCAGAATTTTTTTTTTTAAATGTATTTGCATGCTCCTGTATTGGGTGCTTATATATTTACCAGAATTATTTCTTCTTGATGGATTGATCCCTTTAGTATTATGAAGTGGTCTTTCTTATCTCTTTTTATGTCCTTTATTTTGAGATTTAATTTGTCAGATATATGTATTGCCACCCCAGCTTTTTTTTTTTTTTTTAAGTTTCATTCACCTGAAAAACCTTTTTCATCCCCTCACCCTCAGTCTGTGTGCATCAATTTTTCTGCGGTGGGTTTCTTTTAGACAGCAGATATATGTTTCATGTTTTCTTATCCATTCCATTACGCAATGTCTTTTGATTGGGGCATTTAATCTATTTACATTTAAGGTTATTATTGATAGGTACTTGTTTGTCGCCATTTTTATTTTTTGCCCCTGTGTTCCTTCTTTGCTTCCTATTTCCTTTTTTTTTTCTTTTTCTTTTTCTTTTTCTTTTCTTTTCTTTTTTTTTTACAGCAGACCCCTTAGCATTTCTTTTTTTGTTGTTAAATCTTTATTGTTCAGATTATTACAATTGTTCTTCTTTTTTTTACCCATAGCTCCCCTCTTCCAGGCTTCTACCCAGCATCTGTCCTTACCTTTCCCCCACTGTCCTCATCCAGTGGGGGAAAGGTAAGGGCAGATGATTTTTTTCCAGTCTCTTCCCAAACCCCCTACACCCCTTTCCCCCAATAATTGTCAGTCCACTCAATTTCTATGTCTCTGATTCTGTTATATTCACCAGTTTTTTCTGTTCATCAGATTTTTTATTCACTTGATTTTTAGATTCACTTGTTTTTAGTTATGTATCTGTTGTTCGTAATTTTTATCTTTACCCTTTTCTTCTTCTTTCTCTTCTTAAAGATTACCTTTCAGCATTTCATATAATACTGGTATGGCAGTGATGAATTCCTTTAGCTTTTGCTTATCTGTGAAGCTCTTTATCTGACCTTCAATTCTGAATGATATAGCTTTGCTGGGTAGAGTAATCTTTAGTATAGGTTCTTGCTATTCATTACTTTGAATATTTCTTGTCACTCCTGTCTGGCCTGCATAGTTTCTGTTGAGAAATCAGCTGACAATCATATGGGTGCTCCCTTGTAGGTTATTTAGTTGATTTCTTGCTGCTTTCAATATTCTCTCTTTGTCTTATGCCCTTGGCATTTTAAGTATGATGTGTCTTGTTGTGGTCCTCTTTGGATTCCTCTTGTTTGGGGTTCTCTGTGCATCCTGGGCTTGTAAGTCTACTTCTTTCACCAGTTGGGGGAAGTTTTTGGTCATTATTTCTTCAAATAGTTTCTCAGTATCTTGCTCTCTCACTTCTTCTGTCACCCCCATAATTTGGTTGTTGGTATGCTTGAAGTTGTCCCAGAGGCTCCTTACACTATTGTCATGTTTTTTTTCTTCTTTTTTCTTTTCTGATTGGGTGTTTTTTTGCTTCTTTTGGATGTTTTGGGTCTCATTGACTCAGTAGTAGTTTGTTAGGTAAGTTTAGAATTCAATGGACCAAGGCATTCATATGCAAAAGCCTTTGTGCTCAGCTTGGGTGGGACAGAGTATAAAGGCAGAGCTAATAGTAATGACTTCATGGGGCAGGATCTCAGGACAGAGAAAACATTAATGTTTTCCCATCAGCCCTTTTCTAAGAGGCCCCTGGGTCTCACTCTCCCCCGGTAATCACTGTAAACACCTCTGAGAGAAAGCTGTCCTTGAGTTTTGCCACTGCCAGACAGTCCAGATTCTCCTCGTATGAGTCAGGGACCCCAGAATCTAGCCCAGAACTGGAGTTCAGTGAAGTTGCAAATTTTTGTATCCCTCCCGATTGAAAAAGTCCTCCTCTTACTCAGTTGCCAGCCCTCTCCGAGCATGCACCTCGGTACATCTGTCTTCTGAAGCTCCTGTGAGTCTCAGTAGTCTTTTCTCTTTCCTTCTAGTTGTAGAATTTCCACTCAGCCAGCCTTCTTGTTGTTCTGAATGATTTCCATATTGTCTTTTAGGTATAGTTTTGAAATAGTTGTGCGAGGCAGCAGTTTAGGTGTTTATCTATGCCGCCATCTTTGTTTCTCCTTTAGCAATTCTTGCATTGCTGGTTTGGTGGTGATAAATTCCCTTAGTCCTTTTTTGTGAAGCTCCTGATTTCATCTTCAATTTTGATTGATAGCCTTGCTGGGTACAGTATTCTTGGATTCAGACCCTTTCTTTGCATGACTTTGTATATTTTATTCCATTCCCTCTGGCCTGCTGAGTTTCTTTTGAGAAATCAGTAGCTAATCTAGTGGGGGTTCCTTTGTATGTAACTTTGTCTCTCTTGGGCTAATTTTAAGATTCTTACTTTGTTGTTGGTGTTTGCCAATTTAATTATAATGTGCCTTGGAGTCAGTCTTTTGGGACTCATTTTGCTTGGGACTCTGTGAGCTTCTTGGATTTGTGTGGGTTTTTTCTTCCCTATATCAGGGAAGCTTTCTGTCATTATTTCCTCAAACAGGTTTTCTATTCCCTGCTCAATTTCCTCTCCTTTTGGAACCCATATTATGTGGATGTTGTTTTGTTTTGTGTTGTCCCAAAGTCTCCTCAGGCTCTCCTGCTTTTTAATATTTTTTCTAGAAGCTGCTCTACTTGGGTATTTTTTTCCTACCATGTCTTCTAGCTCACTGATGCAGTCCTCTGCTTCTTCTAGTATACTCTTGATGTTTTCTATTGAGATCTTTACAGCAGCAATGCCATTTTTCATTTCTTCTTGATTTTTCTTCATTTCCTCTTGGTTCTTACACATATTGTCAAATTTGTCTTCCATTTTTTTCATTTACCTTATGATAATTTCTCTGAATTCTTTCCCTTACAGGTTGCTTGCCTCCATTTTGTATACTTCCTTTTCTGGTGATGCCTGCTTTTCTTTTATATGCGGGCTGTTTCTTTTTCTCTCCATGATCTCTCTTCACCACATGTCTGGTTATGTAGTTGTCTCTCTCCTTTCTGTGAGGGAGTGTAGAGCTCCTCTGAATCCATCTGTTTATGCCATTTAGGGACCGGTGTTCTCAGGTTTGCAGCTATTCAGTGGGTGCCATATTTGTAGATATCCTGGGGTTTCCGAGCATCCAATAACATCCACTTTCCCCTTTAAGATGGTGTGTTCTCTGCATCCGAGCTGGTTGCTCCAAGAAGGAACCCAGGAACAGTGAGGGCTGCTCCGTCAGGGGAGCCACGTCCAGCAGTCCCGATAGTCTCTTGGTGTATAGTTCTCCCTCAACTCACCAACGAACACTTCCTGTGAGACCACACACACTCCCTTTGTTTTCTCACTCACACACTATCTTGAAGTCTGCCTTCCTGTTGGCAACCATCTTCAGAAACCTAGTATGGATATTTTTAATAATGTTGATTCTAACAATCTATGAACATGGTATGTTCTTCCATTTGTTTATGTCTTCCTCTATCTCTATTTTCAATGTCCTAGAGTTTCTGAGTACAGATCTCTTACCGCATTAGTTGTTTACTCATAGGTATTTTAATTTTTTTGAGCAATGTAAATGGGATTTCTTTTTCTCTATCTTTGAGCTCATTATTGTTGTAATAAAAAGCCATAGATTTCTGGGTGTTGGTTTTGTGTCCTGCTATATTGCTGAATTCATTTATTAAGTCCAATAGTTTTTTGATGGAGTCTCTGGGGTTTTCTATGTACAATATCATGTCATGTGCGAATAATAACACTTACTTCTTCTTTTCTAATTTGGAAACCTTTATTTATTCTTCTTGTCTGATTGCTATGGCTACTGCTTCCAGTACTATGTTGAACAAAAGGTATGAAAGTGGGTATCCATGTCTTGTTCTTGTTGTAGGGGAAATGGATCTAATTTGTACCCTTGAGTTGGCTGTAGGCTTGTCATATAAGGCTTTTATTATGTTGAGGAAAGATCCTTCTATTTCAATTTTGCTGAGTATGAATAAAAACTTGATAGAGTTTTTGTCAAGAATGTATGTTGTATTTTGTCAAAAGCTTTTCCCCATCAATTGATATGATTATGTGTTTTTTTGTCTCTCAATTTGTTTATGTGATATATCACATTTATTGTTTTGCAGAAATTGTACCATCCTTGCATCCCTGGAATAAATATCACTTGGTCATGGTGTATGATCTTTCTAATATAATGCTGGTTCTGCTTTAAAAAAATTTTTTTTATTGATTGTGGTATTACATATGTGTCCTTATTCCTTCATTATTGCCCTCCCCTCACTCATACCCTCATCCCTTGTTTTCTGTGTCCATTGGTTAGGCTTATATGCATGCATGCAAGTCCTTTAGTTGATTTCCTCCACCCTCCCCTATCTTCCCTCTGAGGTTTAATGGTCTGATTGTTGTTTCTCTGTCTCTGATTTGCTAGAATTTTATTGAGGATTTTAGCATTTATGTTCATCAAGGATATTGGCCTGCAGTTCTCTTTTTTATGTGGTGTCTTTATCTGGTTTCAGAATTAGGGTAATGCTAGCTTCATAGAAAATGCTTGGAAGTATGCCTCCCTCTTGAATTTTTTGAAATAGTCTTATGAGGATAGGTTTTAGTCCTTTTTTGAATGCTTGGTAGGACTCCCCTGTAAAGTTGTCTGGATTAGGGCTTTTGTTTGCTGGATGATTATTGTTTTATTTTATTTTATTTTATTTTATTTTATTTTATTAATTTTAATTTTTTTATTAAGGTACTAGAGGCCTGGTGCACAAAATTTGTGCATAAGGCTGGGAAAGAGGGTGTCCCTCAGCCCAGCCTGCACCCTCTCCAATCTGGGACCCCTCGAGCAATGTCCGACTACTCATTTAGACCCGATCCCGGTGGGATTGGGCCTAAACTGGCAGTCAGACATCCCTCTCACAATCCAGGACTAGTGGCTCCCAACTGCTCGCCTGCCTGCCTTCCTGATTGCCCCTAACTGCTTCTGACTGCCAACCTGATCACCCTCTAACCACTCCCATGCCAGCCTGATTGATATCTAACTGCTCCCTTGCCAGCCTATTTGCCCCAACTTCCCTCCTCTGCCAGCCTGAACACCCCTAACTGCCCTCCACTGCAGGCTTGATCACCCCCAACTGCCCTCCTTTGCAGGACTGGTTCTTCTCAACTGCCTTCCCCTCTTGGCCATCTTGTGTTCACATGGAGGTAGCCATCTTTGACCACATGGGGGCAGCTATCTTGTGTGTTGGCGTGATGGTCAATCTGCATATTACTCTTTTATTAGATAAGATAGAGTCCTGGTGTACAGTTGGGGCCAGCTGGTTGCCCTGAAGGGTGCCCCAGATCAGGTTGGGGGTTCCCTTGGGGCATGGGGCAGCCTGAGAAAGGGGCCTGTGGTGGTTTTCAGGCTAGCCATAACCCTGGTGACCCAAGTGGAGGCCCTGGTATCTGGAATTTATTTACCTTCTACAATTGAAACTTTGTAGCCTGTAGCGGAGCCAAGCCTTCTGCTTGCTTTGTGGCTACCGTCATTTCTGTTTGGATTTGTTTACCTTCAATAATTGAAACTTTGTAGCCTGGAGTGGAGGCCTGGGCCAACAAGGGCAGGCAGAAATCTTGGCTTCCTCAGTTGCCTGGGAAATCCAAGCCTTTCTTCTGCTCTCTTTGGCTGTAGCCATGTTGGTTGGGTTTATTTGCATACTTGCTCTGATTGGCTGGTGGACATGACATGTAGGTATAGCAGAATGATGGTTAATTTGCATATTACTCTTTTATTAGGTAGAATTATATGTGTAAATATCTTACCATTGTCCCCACATCTCACTCCCATACGTGCCCTCACCCTCCAGTGTTTTGCGTCCATCAGTTATGCTTATAGGCATGCATTCAAGTCCTTCAGTTGAACTCTTATCTCCCCCACCTCTCCTTACCTTTCCAGCTGTAATTTGCCAGTCTGTTTGATGCTTAATGTTTCTGTATCTACCTTTTTGTGCATCAGTTTATAATGTTCTTTATTATCCACAGATGAGTGAGATCATGTGGTATTTTTCTTTCATTGACTGGCTTATTTCATTTAGCATAATGCTCTCTAGTTTCATCCAGGTTTCTGAAAATGGTAAGAATTCCTTCTTTTTTATGGCAGCATAGTATTCCATTGTGTAGATGTACCATGGTTTTTTGATCCAGTCATCTGCTGACAGGCACCTAGACTGTTTCCAAATCTTAGCTATTGTAAATTGTGCTGCTATGAACATAGGGGTGCATATATCCTTTCTTATTGGTATTTCTAGTTTCTTAGGATATATTCCTAGAAGTGGGATTATTGGGTCAAATGGGAGTTCCATTTTTAATTTTGTGATGAAACTCCATGCTGTTTTCCACAGTGGCTGCATCAGTTTGCATTCCCAACAGCAGTTCACGAGGGTTCCATTTTCTCCACATCCTCAACAGCACTTGTCGTTTGTTGATTTGTTGATGTTGGCCATTCTGAAAGGTGTGAGGTCATACCGCACTGTTGTTTTGATTTGCAACTCTTGGATAATTAGTGACTTTGAGCATGGTCTTGGCCTTACTTCTGTCTTCTTTAGAAAAGATTCTATTTATGTCTGTTGTCCATTTTTTTTTAATTGGATCATTTATGCCAATCTCTTCTCACCTGCAAAGTTTCCATTGAGAAATCAGTTAATGCCACATGGGTGCTGCCTTGTAGGTAACTAATTTATTTTCTCTTGTTGCTTTTAAGATTGTCTCTTTAACCCTTGGCATTTTACTTATGATGTCTCTTGGTGTGGGCCTCCTTGGATTCCTCTTGTTTAGGGCTTTCTGTGCTTCCTGGACTTGTAAGTCTATTTCTTTTACCAGGTATGGGAAATTTTTTGTTGTTATTTTTTCAAATAGGTTTTTAATATCTTGCTCTCTCTCTTTTCTTCTGGAACCCATATAATGTGAATGTTGGTACACTTGAAGTTGTCCCAGAGGCTCCTTACACTATATTCTTATTTTTGGATCTTTTTTTTCCCCTCTTCTGATTGGGTGTTTTTGCTTCCTCATCTTCCAAATTGATTATTTGATTATTGAAATCCTCTACTGTATGGTTGAATCCCTGTAAATTATTCTTTATTTCAGTTAGTATATGCCTAATTTCTGACTGGTCCTTTTTCATATCTTTGAAATTCTCACTAAGATCCTTGAAAGTCTCATTAAGTCCTTTGAAGCTTTCTTTAAGCCCCTTGAAGCTTTCGTTAATACCCTTGAGCTACCTTATATACATTGTTTTGAATTCTATATCCAGTAGTTTGCTTTCTTCCCTTTCATTTACTTCTCTTTCTGGAGATTTCTTCCTTTCATTTGTGCCAAGTTTCTTTGTCCCAGCATTTTGGTTGCTTTCCTGTGTTTGTTTCTCTATATTAAGTAGAGCTATTATGTCTCCTGAAATTATTAGAGTGAGCTTGTATAGTAGGTGTCCTGTAGGGTCCAGTGGTTCTACCTGCTCAGTCACCTGAGCGGGGCACTTCAGGTGTACCACTGTGTGGACTGTTTGCATAGTCTTATTGTAGGTGAGACTTTGTTGCTGTTGGTGTCACTGGGAGCAGTTGATCTTGAGACCAATTGGCTGTGAGGACCAGCAGTGCAAGAGCTGCTGTGCAGGAAATACCCCTATGTAGCAGGACTTACTTCAGTGGTGCTTTGGTGCTTACTGAGTCTTCCCCTTGAGTGTGTCACTTGTGGATTGTAGAGTTATATTTTGGTATGGTCTGAAGTTGTCCACTAGGTGCATGGGCTCTGGGGTCTCCCATGATATGTGAAGTCAGCCACTGCCTGGGGCCACCTGGCAGGAGCTACTGAGCTATCTGCAGATGGCTTCTATTTATATTGGGCTTGGAAATTCCCGTGTGAGGGCCAGCTGTGAAGCAGGGCAGGCTTGTTCTAGTGCTGGGACTTGGGTCTCTTATTAAAGGTATTCTGATGCTAGCTGAATCTTGTTTAAGACATTTTAGGAAAGTCTGAAGCCTGAGTCAGGATAAGGCATTCATATTGAAAAGCTACTACAAACCACTTGGGTGAGGCTGCAAGTTGGATGGGTTGGGGGTCTCAGAGAATCACCAGAACAAAGCAAACAGTGTGAGCCATGAAGAAAGAAACATAGATATTGCTGCCTGTCAGATCTGTGAAAGGGGAGGTCCCAGCATAGGAACAATGACCCCTGAACACCTCCTTCTTGGAGAAAGCTGCCTTAGGGTTACTATCCCAATGCTAGAAAATCCAGTTCCTTCCAGTGTATGTGTGGTTCCTCCAATGCCACCCAGTACTGGAGCTCAGAGGGAGTGGGGCCATGTAATGTGCACTGGCCTTTAAGAGGGACTGCTTGAGTCTCCAGCAGCCTCCGTGTCACTCAGCCACAGTCCTGAAGTTATGGGGAATTCTCTTCTCAGCTCTGAAATCCTGGGCTAGTGGTCTGGTGTGGAGCTGGGATCCCCTTGCTTCTCACAAAAAGCCTACACAGTGGAGATATCCCTCCTGATTAAAAACACACCACAAGTGGGTGTTGAATCAATCTGTTCTGCACCTCTTCCCCTCCTATCAGTCTTGATGTACTTTCTTCTTTACTTCTCTAGGTGTAGGACTTCCATTCAGCCAGCTATCAGGTGATTCAGAATAATGGTTGTTCTATATTTTAGTTGTAATTTTGATGTGGTTGTGGGAGGCAGCAAGTAATGACATTTACCTAAGCCACCATCTTGGTCTTTAATTTTATCTTTTAAAAATACATTAAAAAATATATTTTTTAATTGATTTTGGAGAGAGAGGAAGAAGGGAGGGGGTAAAGATATATATATATATATATATATATATATATATATATATATATATATATAATATAATAAAAGGGTAATATGCAAATTGACCCTAGTGGAAGAATGACCAGATCGACCACTTAAACAGTCACTATGAGGTACATTGACCACCTCTCAGTCCCTTCTCTCATCCAGCAGGCTCCGATTACCTGATCGCGAATGAGGAACTTGGGATGAGTGGTGGTGGGTGAGATGGTTTCAGGCAGCTTGGGAAGATGGCCCAGATCGCAGGCCAGGCCTAGAGACAGTACCCATGCATGAACTTTATGTCGGGCCTCGTGTGTGTGTGTGTGTGTGTGTGTGTGTGTGCGTATAGGATATATATATATATACATATATATATATATATATATATATATATATATATATATATAGAGAGAGAGAGAGAGAGAGAGAGAGAGAGAGAGAGAGATGATCAAACCCACAACCTGGGTATGTGCCCTGACTGGGAATCTAACTGACAACCTTTAGGTGTACAGGATGACACTCAACTGATTGAGCCACACTGGCCAGGGCTTAATAAACCTTTTTTAATGCAAGTGAATCACTTGGAAAATAGAGAGAGAGAGAGAGAGAGAGAGAGAGAGAGAGAGAGAGAGAGAGAGAGAGAGAGGAGAGAGAGAATGAGAATTTAAGGGAGTGCTAGAATATAAAGTTAATTTATAGAAGTAAATCAATATCTTTATTGTGTTCCAGCAATCCATTAGAAGTTTCAATGGAATAGAAGCCTCTCTTTGTAGCAGCAACAAAAGATATCAGTAACAAAAAAGATAAAATACTTAGCAAAATGTACAGAACATATGGGTAAAACACTACTGAAAGACAAAAATGTAACTGAAAAAAAGGCAAGAACGTATTTTCTTCATAGATAGGGAAGATTCACATTGTCAAGATATTAATTCTCTCTAAGTTAATTTATAAATTTAATTTAATCTCAATAAAGGGTCAATAATTTTTTTTCTGCAAGAGAATTCCAAACTTCATGTGGAAAATAAGCAAACAAAAATAACCAGGGATCCTTGAAAAAAAATTAAATATTATAGCATATTAAAGCCTCTAAAGTTAAGAATGTGGTATTGGTGAAAATGGACAGAGAGATGGAATGATGGACCCAAAAATATATAGGAATTTACTATAGTTCATCTCAAATCAATGTGATAAAGATGGACTTTTTTTACATTTTTAAAAATAAATCTATATTGTTGAAAGTATTACACATGTCCCCTTTTTCCCCACTCATTAAAAAGATAGACTTTTAAATAAATGATTTTAGGAAAATATAAAGTTGGATTCATATCCCATGCCTTACAGCAGGGAAGTCTCCAAGTTGGTCAGTAATTTAAATTTAAGAAAAATGAAAGCATAGAAGTTCTAGAAGAAAATATGGATGAATTCCTTTTAATTTTGGCATAAAAATGCCTTTTTATTTATGACTTAAAATCTAAAAACCATGAAAAGGTTGAGAAATTAGGTGACATTAAATGAAAATCTTTCTGGAAAATGGCATCTTAAGCAAAGAAAATAACAACCTAAGAAAATATTTGCAATTTATATCAAAACAAAAGAACTACTCTGCCATATAAATTGAGAAGAAAAATAATTCTTTAAAAATCAGCATAGGGCATAAACAGACATTTCTAAGAAATGCAAAGATCACTTAAAATATAAAAAAATATGATTTGCCAGTGTGGATTAGTGGTTGAAGGTTTGACCTATGAACCAGGAGGTCATGGTTAGATACCCAGTTAGGGCACATGCCTGGGTTGCACTCTCATGCCCATAGAGGGCAACTAGAGACAGCAAATCAATGATTTTCTCTCATTATTGATGTTTCTGTCTCTCTCCATCTCTGAAATAAATAAAAACATTATATATATATATATATATATATATATATATATATATATATATTCACACATATATATGTAAAAGATGCCAATTTCATTCAGAATCACAGAAAATCAGAGTAAAACTTTTCTGAAATACAAATTCTTACCTACCATTTGGCAATAATCTAAAAGTTTGACAATATAATCTTTTGTGAGGCCTTGGGGCTGGGGGTGGAGCACAATTCCTATGGAGAGAAATCTGGGAATCTATACTAATAAAAAGTGAATATGCTAATTAGACAGGATAGACCAGACGTCTTCCAGACATCCTTCTGGAGGTCCTTCTTGACTTTCTTCCAGACACAGCCACAGTGGCGGGGGTTGAGGCAGAGTTGGTTAGGGGCAATCAGGCTGGTAGGGGAGAGCAGTTTGAGATGATCAGGACGGCAGGGGAGAGCAGTTAGGGGCAATCAGGCAGACATGCAGAGTGGTTAGGGGTGATCAAGCAGGTAGGCAGGTGAGAGGTTAGGAGCCAGCGGTCCCAGATTTCGAGAAGGATGGGGACTAAATTGACAGTCAGACATCCCCTGAGGGGCCCTGGATTGGAGAGGGTGCAGGTCAGGTTAAGGGACCCCTCCCATGCACAAATTTGTGCACCGAGCCCCTAACCACTTGCCTGCCTGATCACCCCTAACTGCTCTCCCAATTCCTCTAATGGCTCTCCCTTGCCGACCTGATTGCCCTAACTGCTCTCCCTTGTTGACCTGATTTCCCTAACTACTCTTTCCTGCTGGCCTGATCCCCCCAATGGCTCTCCCCTGCCAGCCTGATCCCCCTAACTGCTCTCCCCTGTCAGGCTGGTTACCCTAACTGCTCTCCACTGTCAGCCTGATTGCCCTAACTGCTCTCCCCTGCTGGTTTGATCACCCCTAGCTGTATCTGCCTTAGCCCCGCTATTATGGCTTTGTCTGAAAGGTTGCCCAAAAGATGTCTAGTCTAATTAGCATATTCCCCTTTTATTAGTATAGATAGATGTGCTCTAATCCTTCCACTACCAGGGAAAGGAGCAAAGGAGAGTTGCTGAAAGTGATAAGGGAGGCAGTAGGGTGAGCTTTTTTTTTGGGGGGGGGCAGTTTCTTCCTGATGAGGGGCTTCAAAGAATAGCAGCCTACTTCTGCTACCTTCTGTCTCCAGAGACACAATTTCTGATGGCATCTGGCAGGACAGAGCAGTTGCAGGTTCAGGACTGGGAGTGCCTTTCTGCATGCAGCTCCCTGAAGAGTCAAATATGGCAAAGGAAAGCTTTGTTCTAACCATTTCTCTTGGATCCAGGGCTGCTGGGTGGTCTGGGGCAAAAGGGCAGAATGGAGGAGGGGCAGGGCAGAGCAGGTAGAAGTATGGGGTAGAAGACTGGGTTTGGGGGAAGGAGAGGATGAAATCTGTGTGTGTGTGTGGGGGGAGGGCTGGTGCAGAAGGAGAGCTGGGGTCAGCATAGGAAGGTTTGGAGGTACTATGGGAGTAAGAGGGACCAGTAGATGTCAGAACAGGGGAAAGGGTCTATGGAATCAGGTGGGGTCCGCGAGAGTAAGTATAGATTAAGTCCCTTCCCTAGATCCTACCATCCCATTTGGCCAGTGGGAGGGGTCCATAGCGAGGTGCTGAGCCGCCTACACTTTGTGTCTGAGGCTCCAGACATGTGGCCAATATACCTCTCCTACCCCTGCTGAAGTGTTGCCATTTGGAACATATTTGCAGATGAGAGGGCAGGGCGGGGCGAGCTGAGCTCCTGACTCCACTGTGGGGCAGGGTGGAT
Organism: Pipistrellus kuhlii; assembly: GCF_014108245.1. Taxonomy (NCBI): domain Eukaryota; kingdom Metazoa; phylum Chordata; class Mammalia; order Chiroptera; family Vespertilionidae; genus Pipistrellus; species Pipistrellus kuhlii. The sequence goes on from NW_023425471.1 coordinate 31,401,412, forward strand.
TTATCTTCCATTTTGTGACTGGACCCAGCCTAATCAGGGTTAGCCAAGGCAGTGACATCACCACCAACAGGAGTAAAACCCCTGGACTGGGTGAAATTCGCTCTCTCTTCTGCCATGCTGCCGGCGTGAGTGGGACAGAGCCCATGCTAGCAAGGAAAAGGCTCTTTTGTTTATTGCATCGGACTCGGCTCCCTGGTGGTCCTTGGGGATCACGAAGTCTGGGCGTAACATATGGGGGCTCGTCCGGGATCCCCAGCCAGGACCATGTGGGACCCCAATCCGGAGAGTCTAACTGGCCATGGTAGGTGTGTGTTTGTCTGTATCCTTGTGTGAGTGCTCTGGAGGGACGTAAAACCCCTCATGGAATTGGTGCCCGAATACGCCTGGTGGACACACCATGAAGGCCACGGGCAGGAGGTCAGAAGATGTTCTGACCTCCCCGGAGGGCCCTAGAGGGACCCTCATATGGGGAGAGGGATGGAAGCCTCTCCCAGGACGAGGTGAGCGGCGTGAGCCATTGCCTCACCTGCGGAAAGTGACGGAACCTTTCCCAGGTCTGAGTTTGGTATCTGCGGGCGACATGACGCCCCAGGATGGAGCCAGCGAAGTGTGGCTGGAGTGGTGATGCGGGGCCCCCTGGCAGCGTTGGGTCAGAGGGGGGGCTCCTGCGGGGCTCAGTCTCCGCGTTGGAGCGTGGCTGGGAAGTGGCAGCCTCGCTCGGGGAGCAGGCACCTGGGTTAATTTGCTGGCTGCCTGGAGAAGGGGAGGTGGAGACGGGAAGCCACTGGGGTGACCCGTGCTTCCTCCTCGGGGGTCGCCCGAGCAGCGTGGCTGGGGTGGCAGTGGCAGCAGCAGCCTCGCTCCGGGGCCTGGGCTGGCGTAGCGGCATTGGGTCTGGAGAAGAGGCCACAAGGGCGAATTTCTGTGCTCATGTAAAGGGGAAAGGCCAGTTCAAAACGAATGCGCATAGTTTTGGGCTGTGCTTAAAACTCTTTTCTGTGTACAGAATAAGTTTTAAAAATGGTGGAGATTAACTGGGAGATAAATTAAAACTGGTTTCCCAAGTCATTGTAAGCAGCTTTTGAAATTTCCCGCCTCAGGAAATAGATGATAATGGTAACAAGTTTACGTGAATGGCTGGGAGTCTTCAGCTAAAGAATGTGTTCATTTGCATTAGAATGCTATTCCAGTGATCTGCAGGGAGTGGCAAGTGATTCCGTGGTGAAGCTGCCCAGATGGCCTTGCTTACAATGTTTAGTCTTTGTCATTGGTATCAACTAAGCAGAGTCATACAGCTACTTAAGTATGAATTGTGATTGACTTATGCACAAAATTCATTCTTTTTTCTGACATTGTCTTAAATCTTAGTAAACTGCCTCTGGTGTGGAGAGGTCTACGGGAGGCCGGAGAGAGCAAGACTATTAGCTCTCCTGCAAAGAGATTATTCAGTGCTTTGTTTGAACTTCAGAAAAAAATTTTGAGATCTAAAAAAATGTGTGACCAGATCTGTTGCTGAAACTCCCCTCTAAGTAAGCAGGATGTAAAAGAAAAAAAGACAGGAAAGTAAAATTTAGATTTGCCTCATCAAAAATCTAGAGAACAACATTGAGGTTCTTAATTATGATGTCTTGTATTTTTTCTTAGAAATGTAATGTTATTAATCTAAAAAAATGCCAAATATATTTGACTTGCTAGCTTAAAAGTGCAAAGTATAAATTGAATTAGGAAAAGTTAATTGCAGTAACTAAATACCTAGAATATGGCAGGCTAAACTGTATTGCATGTGTTAGGAATAAGCAGTAATGATCAAAGATCTCAAGGATTGATTCTCATTTGTCAGATGAGGAATCTATATGATTTAGAATTGTGTTAAAACAATGTGAAAACAATTATTTGTATGATTTAACCCCCCGTGACTGCTTGGACAATTTTCACTGATGTTCTGGCAGGAGGAGTAGAGGGGGGCTTAGAAATGCAGCTAAATCTGTATCTGTAGGGAAAATGTGGCATTTTAAATTGGGGATCACGAAGTCTGGGCATAATAGCAGACACATGGATTGTTTTTAAATTAATGCTTTTTTTTTTTTTAAAGGAATCCAAGCAAGTTCTATATATATATATATATATATATATATATATATATATATATATAATATATTTTGTTGATTTTTTACAGAGAGGAGGAGAGAGGAAAGAGAGCCAGAAACGTCGATGAAAGAGAAACATCGACTAGCAGCCTTCTGCACACACCCCCCCCCCAACTGGGGAAGTGCCCGCAACCTATGTACATACCCTTGACCGGAATCGAACCTGGGACCTCTCAGTCCGCAGACCGACACTCTACCACCGAGCCAAACCGGTTTTGGCAAGTTAATGCTTTTTAATTCATCTCTTGTGTTTATTTATTTATTTATTTTTATTGAAAAGGCAGATTCTGCTGATGTGTTCCTTTGCAGGGGCAGCAAGGGTGTTCTCCAAGGGCAGAGATCCGATGAGAAACAGAGACAAAAGGCCCAGTGAGAGATGGGGAGTGAGCAAACAGGATCAGAGAGCAAGGAACAGGGAGAGAGATGCAAAGTATGAGGCAGACAGGCACAGAGAGCCCAGGAAGGCAAAGGGAGGCACTCAGCCCTCAGAGCAGAACAAGTGTGCTGAGAAATCGGGCTTTGGGAAGGCTGATCCCTCCACCTCCAACTAAGGTCCCTGGGGCTGAGCTTGCTCTCCTCTGTGCTGTGGTTCCCTTCAGCATAGACATGGCTGAACTGCCTTCAGGGAAAGGACTGGAAGGATGTGGCAGGCAATGGGCTGAGTAAGCAGGACCAGGGTCGCCAGACCAGAGAGAGGAGGTCCTGGAGGCATTCTCTCCCACATCCCTGCATGTACACCTTCTGTTTTTGAGTGAAACCTGAATCCCATACCATGGCTCTGGAGAGTGGAAGCCCTGGCCTGCTGTGCTGCCTAGGGTGAATTACCTAACCTCTCTGAGCCCTGGCTATACCACCTACAGGAGAGAAGCACTGGTGGCTGAGGTCATGGGACAAGGAGACAGAGCATGGTCTAGGACACCTAGGTTTGGCGGTTACATCCCAAATCCCAGGGATTGTTGGCCTTGGCTGCTGCCCCAGGCTCATGTTTATGTAGGACTTGCCTGGAGGCAGCAGCACTAGCTCTTTCATCCTTCTCAGCTGAGAACCAGTTCATCCGCCCCCTCCCCCACTCCTTCCCGCCACCACTCCTCTCCTCATTGGTGCCTGGTACTCCCCAGAAGCCAATGTAGACACACAACCTAGGACCCACAAAGATCTTTCCAAGCCAGTACGTGGTGGCTGTGTAGACAGTTGAGCAAACACAGACACACCACACAGGGTGCTGTGGACAGGGATAGAGCTTCCCCACCCAGTGAAAGGGCTCATTCCGTGGAGCAGCGACTCTGTGGGAACATCCACCCTGGGTGCAGTTCCCAGGCCCGGAGTCTTCGAACTGAAAGCACAGGATAATTAGAGCTAATTACATGTGTCAACCCTCCCCCCAACCTACCTTCTATGATCCTGCCCCAGCAAAGGGGCTTTGCCAGCACAACTGGGGCGGAGTACCTGGGGGAAGGGCACACAGTCAGAGAGCCCCTGGGGCCTAGGGGTTGGGGTGAGCCCTCTGCTCCTGAGCGCCATCCCCCCTACACCCTCCCACTATGATTACACACTCCAGTGTGCTCCGTGGCCCAGAATAGTAAGTCACTACTGGGTTACGAATTGGACCAGAACTTGGTCAAGAGCTCCCCTTGCCCTTGTGCTGAGCTGGCCCTGGCAGCATGAGCCCCAGATTTGGGTCCTTAGGTCTCTGTTATCTTGGCCTCCTGAGCATTCCTGTCTGTGAAATTCCGGACAGCTCTTTTTGTATCCTGCCACAGGTAGTGCTTGTCTAGAGCTGAGGCTGAAAGGACAGAGTCTGGTGTTTGGCTTTTGGTGATCAGTTTGTGTCTACCTGTGCTGGAAAACAAATCAGTTTCACCAAAAAAGAGATGTTGACAGGAAGCCAGGAAGGCTGGTCAACAACCTTAATTGTACTCTAATCCAGTGTTTTTTAACCTTTTTTGGGCAAAGGCACACTTGTTTCATGAAAAAAATCACGAGGCACACCACCATTAGAAAATGTTAAAAAATTTAACTCTGTGCTTATATTGACTATATATAAAGTAATTCTCTTGAATAGGAATCAAATAAACACAAAGAAAGTATTTTATAATTACTTTATTATGAAATATTAAGTAAACAAAATAGTGAAAAATTATAAAATTCTTGTCTTGTCTGCACCTACAGCACACCAGGCAACATCTCGCGGTACACTAGAGTGCCGCGGAACAGCGGTTGAAAAATGCTGCTCTAATCAACAGTGTTTCTGTTTTCTTTTTACAACCCTGGTTATTATTTTTCCTCTAAACATAATTGCTAGCTTGGTTAGGTGAAATAATGCCCTGTTTTAATTTAAAATTATTTTTTAAAGTATATTCTTATTGATTTAAGAGAGGAAGGAAGAGGGAGAGAGATATAAACATCAATGATGAGAGAGAATCATTGATCAGCTGCCCTATACTGGGGATCAAGTGACCCAGGCATATGCCCTGACCGTGATCTCCTGGTTCATAGGTTGACACTCAATCACTGAGCCACGCTGGGCTAAAATTATTATTATTATTTTTAAAAATATATTTTATTTGTTATGCCCAAGTGTCATAAACCCCAAAGACTACCAGGGAGCCGAATCCGATGCAATTGCAGAAAGCCTGTATTTATTTCGGACTAGTCTGAGCTCAGTCCCACTTACACCAACGAGGGCATGGCGAGAAAGAGGAAGAACTTAACATATCAATGGGTTTTATAGGGAGGGTGGTGCCGCTACCTTGGCTGACCTGATTGGTTAGGTTAGGCCTAGGGTCCAGTTACCCGGAGCTGGACCCGCCCCACCCTGCCCTCTCGCCCCGCCTGCCCTCTCATATTGATTTATTTTTATTTTTTAATATATTTTATTGATTTTTTTTTTTACAGAGAGGAAGAGAGAGGGATAGAGAGTTAGAAACATCAATGAGAATCATCGATCAGCTGCCTCTTGCACACCCCCTACTGGGGATATGCCCACAACCAAGGTACATGCCCTTGACCGGAATCGAACCTGGGACCTTTCAGTCTGCAGGCTGACGCTCTATCCACTGAGCCAAACCGGTTTCGGCTAAAATTATTTTTGACTAATAGTTCAATTGAACTCATTTTTCGTGGACTTTTGGCTATTTGTATTTCTTTATGAATTTCCTGTTTAAGCCCTTTGATCAATTAAAAAATGGAAGTGTTATCTTTTTCTTGATGACCATATTCAATAGAATAATATGACGCAAATAAAAATGTTTTATGAAGGATGTTTTTGTGCTTATTTTCAATGTTAAATGAAAAAATACAAGATAGACTATTATATCTATCCTATCAGCTCAATTAAATAAAATGCATTGTGCATTGGGAAATACTAAAAAATGAAGAGTAATCAGTCATCTATAGATGGGATATTTAGGTAGTTTTTTTTTTATTTAAATTGTGTATTTTCCCTGTTTTCTATGGTGAGCATATATTACTTGTATTAATATAACAAAGCAAAAAAAAATTTTTTTCTTTCAAAGCACAGAGCTACTTTGTATCTGAAGCAGGACCATACCGCGATGCTCTGCACATTTGGCTTATGCATCTAGGACGCTGTCGTCAGAGGTAGAAGGAGAAACAAGGAAAGGCAAGGAGAGCAAAGGATATTATGAACTTTGTAGAAGAAAAAACTTAGTCTTAAGAGATGCATGCTGAAGAATTTAGGATTTAAGTATAATAAACTTGCAACCTAAGAAATGTATATTGAAGTATTTAGAGTGGCACCATATCTGGAGAGAGAGGTATACAAGGGAGAGGGAGAAAGGGGAACATAGAGAATGAGGGAGAGCAAAGGAGGGATAACAAAGGAAATGTGGTAAAATGTTAAAGAATGAAGCTATGTGAAGGGTATGGTGGCTGCTCCTTGCAGTATTCAATCAACTTTTTATAGGTTTAAAAATTTTCAAAATAAAGAAGTTAGAGAATTTATGGGGGGAAAAAGAAGTGGGTAATCACCTTGCAAATGTTCTGGAGAAATTAATTAGAATGAGCTCTAAAAAGAGGCAGAGTCTACGAAATAGTATAACAATGGAAATATTAAAGAAGTAATTATTTCAGAAGGGCCAGGTGGGAAGAGAAGTAAAATCAGATTGCAAAGTTGGTTGGCAAGTGAATGGGAGGTGAGACAGTGAGACTGCAATTCTGAGAATGTGAGCAATAGAAAAAAGAGAAATGGGAAACTGTCTTGAGAAGCGATATAATTTTGGAAAACTTATTTCTTTCCACCTCATTATGAATTCATATTAATATAAAATTAGTATTTTACCTCCTATCTCCCCTCCACACATATGACTTTCCTGATGTATAAATGATGAATTAGGAAACCAATAAAACAAATACAAGAATAATATGCGCAATGCTACCATCTAGAGTATCCACTGAAAATTACACCTAGCTTTGCTGTCAATTCAGGTGACTTCTCAGAGACTAGTTTAGGGCCTTTAGGTTTATGTGTGTGTGATATTTTTTGTAAGCTATGTAAAAGGTGAGTGATATTCTTGGTGCAGCCCAGTGTTTTGGGGACTAATACCTTGATTCCTGAGTTAAATATTTAAAATTGTCATGTAGTCCTAAAATTTGATTTCAAACTAGGAGACACATTTTACCTCAATAGTGTTTTGGAAATGAAATGGAAACATTTAAGAGAATAAGGAGAGGTCAAAGACAACCTTAAGTACAAGAGTTAAGGGATTATTGTATTTATCTGGGAGAAAGGTGAAATTACTCTTTAAGTTTCTTTGTCACTTTAGAAAACATCATCAATCTTTGTAGTTAGTCTGAAGTCAAGTGAATAATGGTGAAGATGCACATGTGGGAATTCATGCTTGAGTAATGGTAGATAGAGTAATATAAGGTAGGCAAGAGTTGGTTCTTAATGGGTGTGTAGGATTTCAACAGTCAAAAGATGCAGTGGACAGCAAAAGCTCCAGACAGAGGGAACATTGCAAACAAAGGCAGAAAAGCACAGGATACCTTTGGAGTAATGGAATCAGTTCCCTTATGTCTAGAGTATTAAATGCATTAGAAGTGGGGGGCAATGGGGGTTCAGGACACATATGTAATAATACTTAATCAATAAAGAAAAATTAATTAGAGGAAAGAGTGGGAGATAAGGTGGTAAAAGTGTATTGGCACCTATATGCCTCTCCTCTCTTCCTCCAAACAGAGGATTCACTCTTGATAATAGGTAGGGTTTGTCTTTTGTTCCTCTCTAAGAGCTTAACACTGGACTGGGTACACAGTAGGGGTTTAATATATTTTGGTCTCTTAGGCCATTAGCTAATATTATTGTGCATTTATATCTACTAAGATAAGAGTTTGGCAATGAGAACTACATATGAGGGTGGATACTTGGTTTAGCTACTAGAGGCATAATTCTAGTGCTTGAAATCAGGCAAGCTAACTGATCAGCTAACATCCAGAGCAACACTTCTCAGACTTTAAGACAAATCTTGTTAACATGCAAATTCTGATTCCATACAGCTAGGTGGGTAGTGACCTGTAAGTCTGCATTCCTAATAAGCTTCAAAATGATGCCTAGGTTGCTAGTGTGGAGACTAAACATAGAGCAGCAAGGATCTACATGTCTTTCCCAGCCCCCACTACTTGACCCTTTACAGACTCTAGACTTTAAATGATTTGACATAACTAAGTATAGCTTATGGAGAAGCTGAAATTTAAAGTATCTCATGAAGATTTTTCTGCTACTAGAATACATTGTCTGAAATAAAAAATATTGTACAGAGTCATAAAGACAGAATGGAAGATTGCAAGAATCAAGTCAAAGATTGGGAACATAAAGAGACAGAAGACACTCCTCCACAGAAGCAAGAAGACAAGAGAATCCAGAAAGTTGAAGATAATGTAAGAAACCTCTGGGACAACTTCAAGCGAACCAACATCAGAATTATGGTGGTCCCAAAAGAAGAGAGAGAGCAGGATACTGAAAACATACTGAAAAAAATAGTGACAGAAAACTTCCCCCACCTGGTGAAAGAATTAGACTTACAAGTCCAGGAAGCGCACAGAACCCCAAACAAAAGGAATCCAAAGAGGACCACACCAAGACAAATCATAATTAAAATTCCAAGAGCAAAAGACAAAGAGAGAATATTTGCAGCAAGAGCAAAACAGGTAGTTACTTATAAAGGAGCACCCATACGATTGTCAGCAGATTTCTTAACAGAAACCATGCAGGCCAGACGGGAATGGCAAGAAATATGCAAGGTGATGAATAGCAAGAACCTACAGCCAAAAATAATCTACCCAGCAAAGCTATCACTCAGAATCAAAGGCCAGATAAAGAGCTTCACTAATAAAAAAAAGCTAAAGAAGTTCATCACCACCAAACCAGAATTATATGAATTGCTGAAGGGGGTTCTTTCGGAAGAGAAAGAAAATAAAGATAAAAATTATGAACAACAAATACGTAACTATCAACAAGTGAATCTAAAACCAAGGGAATTAAAAAAAAATCTGATGAACAATATTAACTGTTGAATATAATAGAATCAGAGGTATGGAAGAGGAGTGAACTGATGATTCTTGGGGAAAAGGGGAGTGGGGGGTGTGGGAAGAGACTGAACATAAACTGTGCACAGCGTGTCTCCGTACAGGCTTTTACAGCTCCTCTGCTTTTCCTTATGGTTTTCTCTTTCCTTCTCATTGTAGAATTTCCAGTCAGTCGACTCTCCTGTAGTTCTGGGTAATGTCCATTTTGTATTTTATTTAAATTGTTGTGTGAGGCTGCGGTTAGGTGTTTACCTATGCAGCAATCTTGGATCTTCCTCCAAGGCTGTATCAATTTAAACGTCCATCATTAATGTATAAGAGGGTCTGTTTCCTAGAACACTTACCCAATTCTTTGCATTTCAATCTTTTAATGTTGTTGCCAGTTTGAAAAATCATATGTTGGTATTTTAATTTCATTCATAGTTGGTGAACCTGAATGACTTTATATGTTTGATGGCTATTTATATTCTTCTTTTTGAAGGTCCTGCTTCTATCAGAAAATGCAGAGGGCAAACAAGCCAGGTCTTATGACATAGCTCTAGTAATGAGAAAAGTGTATCACCTGTGCCTAGAAAAATAAAAAAGTGTTTATTTTTATTAGAAGTACAAATATGACGCTTTAAATGGTAAAGACTGAAAGGAAAGTAGAATGGGTCACTTCTAAGGACACACAGATAGGCTTCATAGTATATTTCAGAGACAAGAAGTGAATTGAACAGAAGAAAACATGGTGTGATAAGACTGCTGGAGAAGCTGGCAGTGTAATTCTAAACATCCATCCATTTGTTCATACTCAACAAGTATTTCTGAGTACCTATAATGTGGGTATCAGTATTGAACAAATATCCTAGTCTCTGAAGTAAAACTGATTGAGTTTGAATTTTGGCTCCACTTTTATGTCTGTATGATCTGTGAAAATCCCACTATGTGTTTATGTTGCAGTTTCCTCATCTGCAAAATGAATATAATAATAGTATATACATCATATAGATGCTGAGAGGATTAAATGAGATAATGCAAGTAAAGTTTTATGCACAGAGTAAGCACCTAATGAGGCTTATATTTGCATTTCCTGGTAAATGAGTTGCTGTTTTCCTTTATAAAATCAACTCTGGAGAAATTATAGAAGTCAGAGTGAAAGATAGATTCCACGAACAACAGCAACCACAACAAAAACACCGTGAAGAACCTCTGAGGATACTGAAATCTGCCTTGAACTGGTGTGTGTAGAAGGTAGACAGTTGTAGCTTGGTGTAGGCATCAGGTAGGTAGGATATAGCAGAAAAAAATCTTTTAGAGCTCTACCGCTGTCTCTCCACTATGTGCCCTTAGTATAATTACTGCTTTCTTTATTCATTATAGAAATCAGCTGCAAAAGCCCAAATTGCCTTTGTTAGCATGCTAATGTAAAGATGGAAAATACAAAATCCCGTTGGGGTGAGGACTTTTGAGCACTTGGATGGACTAACCAGTTGCTCTCTGATGTTCATTTATCCACCTCTCCACCTCCAAATTATTAGATCTGATGGATTGCTACTCAAGGTGAGTGACTCATGAGGTGCCAGGATATAGGAGTAACACTAGTTCTGTGGTGTCTAGGGCTCTTCACTTAGACTAGACTAGAATGTGGCCTTGGGCCCTTCCTTAATATACATATATTCGATACAGTAGCTGATACCCTCAGGAAATGAGAATTAGCATACCTAGACTTCTGAGAAGGATGGATATCTGCTATAGAAAGAGTAAATTGGACAACATATAACATCCATTGCAGAATAATTAGAATAGAAAGGTGAATAGCCGAAACCATTTTGGCTCAGTGGATAGAGCGTTGGCCTGCGGACTGAAGGGTTTGATTCCGGTCAAGGGCATGTACCTTGGTTGCGGGCACATCCCCAGTAGGGGTGTGCAAGGGGCAGCTGATCGATGACTCTCTCTCATCGATGTTTCTAACTCTCTATCCCTCTCTTTTCCTCTCTGTAATAAATCAATAAAATATATTTTTAAAAAAAGAAAAAAGAAAAGTGAATAATTTAAAATATGCAAGGTATATATATTTAAGGAGTAAAGGTATAAATTAGTAATATGAAATAAAATAAGATAATTTAACAAGGATCAAATGGAAAATATTAGCCATGAGATACTTATTTACAATTTCTGACACTCTTCACTTCCTTGTGTAGACCTCAGTTTCCATCTCAAATCAGCCTGAAAATATTCATTTATATTACTTTTTAAATGAATTTCTATTTTAGAATACATTTAGGTTTACCAAAAAAATTACAAAGATGGTACAGAGAGTTTCCTTATACCCTAAATTCTCTTCCCCCTATTGTTAATATCTTACAATAGTATGATAGCGGTATCATTAGTATGATACATTTATGTAGACTAGCTACATAAATTATTTGGAATTCTTTTATATGGGAGATTTTTATGTTATCCTTAAATTATTTGTTTACTAAATCATTTATTTATATCATGATGAGCTTATGGATATTTATTTTATACCTTGGATTATAATTCAATACAATTTTCTTTTTTTAAACTTTTTAAATTAAATTATTATCTTTGTACATATACCATTGTCCCCCCCTCTCCTACATGCCCTCCCTTCCCAGAGTTTTGTGTCCATTGGTTGTACTTATATGCATGTATATAAGTCCTTCAGTTCATCTCTTATCTCCCCCAGATCTCCCTAACCTCCTCACTGTAATTTGACAGTCTGCTTCTTCCTTTCCCGTCTCTATATCTATCTTTTGGTTCATCAGTTTATAATGTTCTTTATTATCCATAAATGAGTGGGGTCATGTGGTGTTTCTCTTTCATTGACTGGCTTGTTTCACTCAGCATGATGTTCTCCAATTCCATCCAGGTTGCTGCAAATGATGATAATTCCCTTTTTTTATGGCAGCATAATATTCCATTGTGTAGATGTACCATGGTTTTTTTATCCAATCATCTGCTGACGGACGCCTAGGCTGTTTCCAAATCCTAGCTATTGTAAATTGTGCTGCTATGAACATAGGTGTGCATATATCCTTTCTGATTGGTGTTTCTAGCTTCTTGGGATATATTCCTAGGAGTGGGATTACTGGGTCAAATGGGAGTTCCATTTTCAGTTTTTTGAGGAAGCTCCATACTGTTCTCCACAGTGGTTGCACCAGTCTGCATTTCCATCAGCAGTGCACAAGGATTCCTTTTTCTCCACAACCTTGCCAACACTTATCGTTTGTTGATTTGTTGATGTTGGCCATTCTGACAGGTGTGAGATGGTACCGCATTGTTGTTTTGATTTTCATCTCTCGATAATTAGTGACTTTGAGCATGTTTTCAGGTGCCTCTTGGCCTTCCTTCTGTCTTCTTTTGAGAAGATTCTATTTATATCCATTGCCCATTTTTTAGTAATTTGGTCATTTATCTTCCTTTTATTAAGATGTATAAGCTGTTTGTAGATGTTGGAAATTAAACATTTATCAGTGATAACATTTGCAAATATGTTCTCCCATACAGTGGGCTTTCTTTGTTGTTTTGATGATGGTTACTTTTGCTGTAAAAAAGCTTTTTATTTTGATGTTGTCCCATTTGTTTATTTTCTCTTTAGCTTACATTGCCCTAGGGGAAGTATCAGTGAAGAAGTTCTTTTGACATTATGTCTGAGATTTTGCTGCCTGTGGATGCTTCTAGTATTTTTATGGTTTTCCTTCTTACGTTTAAGTCCTGTATCCATTTTGAGTTTATTTTTGTGAATGGTGTAAGTTGGTGATCTAGTTTCATCCTTTTGCATGTATCTGTCCAATTTTTCCAACAACATTTATTGAAGAGACTGTCTTGACTCCATTGTATGTTCATGCCTCCTTTGTCAAATATTAACTGAGCATAATGATTTGTGTTGACATCTAGGTTCTCAATTCTATTCCATTGATCTATATGTCTGTTCTTGTGCCAGTACCAGGCTGTTTTGAGAACAGTGGCTTTGTAATACTGCTTAAAATCTGGTATTGAAACCCCTCCTACTTCAGTCTTCTTTCTCAGGATTACTGTGGCTATTCGGGGTCTTTTGTTGTTCCAAATGAGCTTTTGAAGAGTTTTTCTAGGTCTGTGAAATATGCCTTTGGTATTTTAATGGGGATGCATTGAATCTATAGATTACTTTGGGTAGTGTGGACGTTTTAATGATGTTGATTCTACCAATCCGTGATCACGGTATGTTCTTCCATCTGTACATGTCTTCCTCTATCTCTTTTTTCAGTGTCCTCTAGTTTTTCAGGTATATGTCTTTTACCTCTTTAGTTAAGTTTATCCCTAGATATCTTAATTTTTTTGGTGCAATGGTAAATGGGATTGCCTTTTTAGTCTCTGTTTCTGCAAGTTCACTATTGGAGTATAAAAATGCCATAGATTTCTTGGCATTAATTTTGTATCCTGCTACATTGCCAAATTCATTTATTAAGTCTATTAGTTTTTTGATGGAGTCTTTTGGTTTTTTTATGTACAATATCATGTCGTCTGCAAATAAGGATAATTTTACTTCTTCCTTTCCAATTTGGATGCCTTTCATTTCCTCTTCTTGTCTAATTGCAATGGCTAGTACTTCCAGTATTATGTCAAACAGGAGTAGTGAGAGTGGGCATCCCTGTCTTGTTCCTGTTCTTTGAGGGAATGGTTTTAGTTTTTGCCCATTGAGTATGATGTTGGCTGTGGGTTTATCATATATAGCTTTTATTATGTTGAGGTATGATCCTTGTACTCCCACCTTGGTAAGAGTTTTTATCAGAAAAGGGTGTTGGATTTTATCAAATGCTTTTTCTGCATCAATTGATATGACTATGTGATTTTTATCTTTCAATTTGTTTATGTGATGTATCACGTTTATTGATTTGTGGATATTGTACCATTCTTGCATTCCTGGAATAAATTCTACTTAGTCGTGGTGTCTGATCTTTCTGATGTTCTGCTGGAGCTGATTTGCTAGAATTTTGTTGAGGATTTTGGCATCTATGTTCATGAGGGATATTGGCCTGTAATTCTCTTTCCCTGAGTTGTCTTTATCTGGTATTGGTATTAGCGTGATGCTGGCTTCTTAGAAGGAATTTGGAAGTGTTCCTTCCTCTTGAATTTTTTGGAATAGTCTGAAGAGGATAGGTTTTAGTTCTTCCTTGAATGTTTGATAAAACTCTCCTGTGAAGCCATCTGGCCATGGGCTTTTGTTTGCATGAATTTTTTTGATGTCTGTTTCAATTTCTTCCAAAGTCACTGGTCTATTGAGGTTTTTAGACTCTTCTTGATTGAGTTTTGGAAGGCTGTATTTTTCTAGGAATATGTCCATTTCCTCCAGGTTGTCCAGTTTGTTCGAATAGAGTTGTTCGTAGTATTTTGTTACAATCCTTTGAATTTTGGCAGTGTCTGTCGTTATTTCACCTCTTTTGTTTCTGATTTTGTTTATTCTGGTTCTTTCTCTTTGTTTCTTGGTTAGCCTGGCTAGAGGTTCATCCATCTTGTTTATCCTTTCAAAGAACCAGCTCTTGGTTTTGTTGATCATATGTATGTTTCTTTGGTCTCTGGGTACAGTATTCTTGGATTCAGACCCTTCCTTTGCATGACTTTATATATTTCATCCCACTCCATTCTGGCCTGATAAGTTTCTGTGGAGAAATCAGTTGCTAGTCTGATGGGGGTTCCTTTATATGTAACTTTCTGTCTCTCTGTGACTGCTTTTAAGATTCTTACTCTGTCGTTGGTGTTTGCCAGTTTTTTATTATAATGTGCCTTGGTGTCGGTCTTCTGGGGTTCATTTTGCTTGGGACTCTGTGAGCATCTTGGATTTGTGTGAGTTTTTTCTTCTCTATCTCAGGAAAGTTTTCTGTCATTATTTGTTGAAATACAATACATTTTCCATGTCTTCCTCAATTTCCTTTCCTTTCGGAACCCCTATTACTCTAATATTGTTTTGTTTTGTATTGTCCCAAAGTTCCCTTAGGCTCCCCTCCTGCTTTTTGTTATTATTTTTTTTCTAGAAGCTGCTCTAATTGGGTATTTTTTTCCATCTTGTCTTCTAGCTCACTGATGCGGTCCTCTGCTTCTTCTAGTCCACTCTTGATGCTTTCTATTGAGTTCTTTATAGTAGTGATGTCATTTTTCATTTCTTCTTGAGTCATCTTCATTTCCTCTTGGTTCTTCTTCATTTCCTCTTGGTTCTTACTCATATTGTCAAATTTGTCTTCAATTCTTTTTAGCCATCTTATGATCATTACTCTGAATTCTTGCTCTGGTAGGTTGCTTGCCTCTATCTCGTTTACTTCCTTTTCTGGTGATGCCTGCTTATCTTTCATTTTTGGGCTGTTTCTTTGTCTCTCCATGGTCTTTCTTTTCAGGATGTCTGGTTATGTAGATCTCTCTCCTGCGTTGATTTAAAGGCACAAAATACAACACAACCAGGTATAACACACAAGGCACTGAACAGAAATGTATTTGTGATATTAATAACCTCCAATAAAGGTGACCACTAGGGAAAGGCAAATTAGGGGATAGGAGAGAAAGAGGAAGAGTACAAAGAGAAGTGGAAGGGAGCAAAAGAAAAAGATAGGAAAAATATATATATAAAAGGAGTGTCAAAATGAAATTGGGAAACAGGGAGAAGAAAGAAGAGAGAGAGAGAGAGAGAGAGAGAGAGAGAGAGAGAGAGAGAGAGAGAGAGAGAGAGATAAAAGGGAATAAACTATATATTTGGGAACAGAATTTCAATTGAACAACTACTAACCCCAACAAATGCTGGCAACAGTACCTGGAGAATAATACAATTTACAACACTCCCCAATTTCCAGCAAAGGAAGGGAAAACAGAAGTCAACAAAAAACAAACAAAACCCAATCAAATAAGAGAATACCAAGCAACAGCAACAACAAAAGAATAAGCAAAATATTCTCACTAAAAAGCATAAAAATACAATATAATCAACATTCCCCCAAACAGCATCAAAAGAACAGTGAGGAAAACAATTTTTTTTTTTTTTTTTTTTGCTAGTTAATACAGCTCAGAGAGGGGTGTTTATGCACTTAGCACAGGGGATTGGCAATTATATATATAAGTAGGGTAGAAATTTTAGCAGGGGTGATACAGAAAGAGTAAGGAGAATCTAAAGCAGGAAAGGGTTAAGATAAACAGGATAGCAAAAGGGGAAGGTTAGAAAGAGAGCGATGGTGTAAAGGTTGTGTTGAGATAGGGTTAAACAATGTTAAAGGACAAATGAAAATAAAACGAAGAACACTAATTCCAATGTAAAATAAAGAAAATAAAATGGCACTTAAAAATTAAAATAGCAGTAGTAATAATGCTTATTGAACCTAAAAATGTAATAATTAAAAAGTTAAAATCAAGTGATGAAAAAATTTGTTTCTTAAGTAAAAGATGCAAAAAATGAAAATAAAATAAAATAAAATAAAATAAAATAAAAAATAAAAAGTTTAGCAAAAAAAAGTGTGCAGTTGTGAAGGCCATTCACTTCTTTTGTTATTCTGTTTGGCACGCCTGTTTCTCAGTCCAGACAGTTTTGTAGTTCCCTGCGTTCTGCTGCACCTCAGTGGTGATTCCTTAGTTTCTTGGTTTTTGATCAAATAAAACTAGTAATAAACACAGTCAGTTTGTACTCCAGACCCTAGGTGGCAGTGTTTCTGGATTGATGTCCCCGTCTTGGCTGCTCTAGCCTTCTTTTTCTATGGCACTCAATACTGGGTTGTGTGTTTTTTTTTTGTGTGTGTGTGTGTGTGTGTGTGTGTGTGTGTGTGTGTGTTTGTGTGTGTTTTTTTGTTTTGTTTTGTTTTTTGCGTCGGAGCTGAATCCTGGATGATTTCTCCCTGCTCTGCTTCTCAGCTTCTAGAAAAGCAGTTTCCCCCTGCTGTCTCTTAGGGCCAGCCAATCTGAGTGATCTCTCCTTTGTAATCAGAAGCACAGGGTTGCAGGGGAACCAGCCTAGGTGCGCAATGGGCCAGTCTGCGCACACTTACAAAAAGACTGCTTTCCAAATCCTATGTTCTCCCTCCGTGTCAGATCAGAATGGGTTGCTCCCTAGAGAACTCGACTATTAGCAACGTTGGGGACCCCCGTCCACTCTCTCGAATCACACTAGACCCAACAGCAGGGGGCTTTTGTGAACACAGATTTCCACGGTCCCAGAGTGCACTTTTGCCTCTGCTGCCACAGTGGCCGCAGCTTCTGTGGCTGCCACAGCTGCTTTTGCTGTTGGGACACAGACACCCCACGTTATCCCCGGCAAAATCCAACTTTTCTGTGGAATCCGCGTGTCTGCACCGGTCGGAGCCCCCACAGTTGTGGTTTTTTTCAGGTCTCAGGTAAGATCCCCAGTTGCAGCACTGATGTGGTTGTGAGAGGCAGCACGTACAAGTGTTTACCTGGCCGCCATCTTCCAGGAAGTCCCATTTTATTTTCTTAAAAGAATTGTTCTTATAGAATTCTTTTCCAACTTTGGCTATTGACCCTCGCCCCACAGTTGATTGCTATGTCCCATTGACATGGGTCCATCATTTTAAAACATTTTTTTCACTTTCTGATGCTACAAGATATTCTAGACTCTTCTTGTATATTTCTAGCTCTAACCCTAGAGTCAACCATTTCTTCAAAGATCCCTGGCTATTTTTATTGTATAGTGATATTAGAAACCAAAATCTAGGTACTGGGTGAAACATTTCTTGTTGTACAGGTTTGATGGTGAAAAATTATCTCAGCCTTTATTTGCCTGACACAGTATTTATTTAACGTTTACTTTCAAAGTATTTCCTTCCCCCTTGAATATAGAATTATTTTTCAGCTTACAATATTTCTGATAAGAAGTCAGTATTTACCTTTTCCTTTATTCCTTTACATGCAAGGTGGTGTATTTCTTCCTCTGGCTGCATTTAGAATATTTTTCCGTGTACTTGGTTTTCAGCACCTTGATTATGATGTGCCTGGTGTGGTTTTCTCTCTCTCTTTATACTGGTTGAGGTTTGTAGAAGTTTTATTTATTTATTTATGAATTCAGAGTTATCAAATTGGAAAACTTTCAGCCTTTATTTCTTACAATATTTTCTTTGAACTTCCATCCTGGCATTCCAATTACAAATAGGTTAGACCACTTGATATTGACTCACATGTCACTGAGACTCTGGTTATCTTATGCCACACTCCCCTTCCCACCACTTTGTGTTTTTATTTGGGTATTTTCCCTTGCTATGTCTTCAAATTTATTTCTTTTATGTAGTGTCTAATCTCTTGTCAATCCTATCCAGTAAACTTTTCATTTCAAATATTGTAATTTTCAATTCTAGTAGTTTTACTTGGTTGTTTCTTATATTTTCCATTTCTTTCCTCATTATGTCAATGTTTTCCCTTAAGCCCAGGAACGCATTTTAATAGCTAGCTATTCTAAAATTTTATCTGCTAATTCCATCCTCTCTGTCATTTCTGTGTCTTTTTCTTTTGTCTGATATTTCTTCTGCTTATGTATCATATTTACTTTCTTCTTCACCTGTGTAGTAATTTTTTATTAGATGCCAAATATTGTGAATATTTTGTTGTCAAGTGCTTTGTTTTTGCTGTTATTTTAAAGAACATTGAATTTTGTTTTGGCAGGCAGTTAAGTCACTTCCAAACCAGCTTCAAACTTTCAAAGATTGTTTACAAGGTTTGCTAGAGTTAGGTCTAAGATAGACTTTATTGTAGGGCTAAGTTAGCATTATTACTAAAGTGTGATCATTCTGGGGGCTATACTTAAATTACTAAGTGCACAGTAATATTTCTCCACTCTGGCTGATTAGAACTCAAGCATTCCCAGCCCTGGATGAGCTCTGGGAACTGTTTAGTCTACAGCTTCCCAGCAGTTGTTCTCTGCCCATCTGCACTGGAGTTTCACTATGCATGCACAACAATATGTATCAAATACTCAAGGGAACCCTTATATAAATTTCCAGAGGGTTTTTTTCCTCTTGGTTAGTTACCTCCTCTCTAGTACTCTGCTATACTAATTATATCTGCCTTGGCCTCCCTAAACTCTCTTCTTTGTCTTAAGTCAGCAAGATCACTGTGATCTGCTTGAACTTTCCATTCCATGCTGTGGTCCAGAAATTGCCTCCAGGCAGCATGCTTGGATGATCACAGAGATAACCTCATTTGTTTTCCTTCTCTCAAAAATCACAGTCCTGTAGTGTATGTTGTCTATTGTCTGAAAACAATTTTTCCTATATTTTTTTCCAGTTTTCTACTAAGTTATCTTAAGAGGACATGTCTAGTGCCAGTTACTTTGTCATGGGTGGAAGCAGAAATTCTACTCATAAAAATGTAATAGTGGAAATGAAAACTATGACTGTAGTATCTAATCTCTTGTCAATCCTATCCTGGAATCAACATCAGGATGAATGTAGCTAACAAACAAATTAGTTAGTTAAAAATTGAGGAACTTCCCAGAAGTCAGCAAGGGAAGATAAGGATATATAAAATATAAAGAAAAATGTAAGGGCTATGGAGATGGAAATAAAAGTTTCAACATCAAATAAAAGGAGTACAGGAAATAGAGAAGATAAAAAATAGAGAAGTAACTGCTTTATGAAATAATGAAGATACATTTTTTTTGGAATGGAGATATAATGAAAGACTTTATGTTGAAAAGAGTCATAGAGTGCCAAGAAGGAAAACCTATACTAGATACTCTACAGTGAACATTAAGAGCATCAAATAAAAAATTCTAAAAGCATCTTGAAAGAACACACAGCATACCTACAAAGGTAAAAGCATCAGATTGATCAATGTCAATATTAGATGTAAGAAGAAAATAGAGTATTCTTTGTGATATGAATAAGAGAGCTTCACAGAAAAAAAAAAAAAAAAAAAAAAAAAAAAAAAAAAAAAAAAAAAAAAAAGCCTGGGATGGAGGGAAACCAGAGAAAGAACTGAATTGATCAAAAGTCTCCACAGCCATCGTTTAATGGTGTAAAAGGTCTTGTGTATTTCTTCTAGGGCAGAAAAGTAGGCATAATTCCCCCCTACTGAATAATCTTTCTCTGGTGTTAGAATTATTCCATTTTGCATTTGTCTTGTACTTGTATTTTATACATTTCAAGTTGCTTTAACATTCATTACCACATTTTAATTTTGTGGAAGTGGAAGATTGTTATTGTGTTCATGTGGTGGCATTTGCCCCATTGTATACATAAGAAAGCTTAGACCCCTTTTCTTAACTCTAACTTTCTAATTATCAGATGTCTGCTGTTTCTTCAGCATACAATAGTAAGGATCATAAAAGTTCAGGTGTGGTGGGTGGTTATGAACTTATTTGCCAAATGGACCTTGCTTGAAAAGGCCTTTAGACTGGGACAGGCATTATAAAGGGAAGAGGGGACTGTTATATTTCTACTATCATATTTTTATGAGAGGCCACCCATGAGAAGTCTGTGTTCTTCTGTATTTGGCTTCTGTATTGTGATTGTCCTCAGCTTTGAGATATGACCCAATAATGAAAAGAAAAATCTCTTTTACCACTTGGAGTTTTTGTTAGTCATTTATGTGGATAAGGTTTGATTGGGATAATTATTGTAAATATGGCACACATGAAGGGTGGCTCCAATTGCATTTTTAGAGCATAAATGTATGATAATTAATTTCATGGCAACTTACACATATCTGCTTGCCCTGAAAGCTTCCAGCAGGAGAGACATTACTGTCTGTCAGATAAATGACAGAGAGGAAGAAACTCCTACTCTAATTTTTTCTTTGCTAAATATGAAGTGTCTCTTTCCCATGGAGCTCATAAAGACCCTTCACATTGTCAGATATACATGAACATTCTATTTACCAACTACCCTAAGGTTGTAAGACTCCCAGTGAAGAAATAAAAAGATCACAATAATTCTAAGAAACTAGAGGAATGCTGTAGTCCTAATACTCCCTTATTAGAGAGGAATGAAATCATGAGTGTAGCAGCGTGGCAGGCCCATGGCTAGTCTCCCCTTTGCAGAGAACATGCTCTGTCAATGTAGAATGTGTTCTGCTTTGTGACAATGCTTTCATTTGTGTCTCCATTTAAACGATGTACTCTCTGAGAATCTGGCAATCTCTGTTCCACTACACTCTCTCCTCTCTCCGCTATCCTCTCTCTGTCCCCCCCCCCCTCATGTCCCCCTTTCTCTTTATTTCTCTTCAGCAAAACCTTCATGTTATGAAAGCACAAGTCCTTGCATAGTCCATTGAAATAAAAGTAAAGATGGACGGGGCCTGAATTTCTAAGATGGAGCTCCAAATGTGAAAGGCGATTGAAGTGGTCCAGGGAAAATGAACCATTTGTACAGTTGAGTCTGAAAAACTTTTGGTAATTCTTATCTTAATACCATTTACAATTTTAATATTTGAATTTTATTGTGCTTTAACTATTGAAGCAGCATTTATTTCAATGAGAACCCTTCAGGTATATAATTTATTAATGAATTCAAAAGAAAAATGTAAGTCTTGTGGAGTTTGGCTGGCACCTGCATTCGTCATCTTTCTTTTTAGACCCCATAGTTGCTTACTTGAGTTGTAGGCTAGAGCCTTTATAAGACTGTGGTTGGCAAAGTTTGTTTTTGGAGCCCCTCATTTCCTTACTCTGTCTGCTCATCCCTATGCGTTATCTGCTCCCCCGCTCCACACACACACATACACTTCCGCTACTTACCCCCCACCCCTAACCTGAGATACGCTTCCCCTCTTTTTAAGCTTCCAGCACTGTCTATTCACTTTTTTCTTCCTATTAAAATCTGCTTGGACGAGTGGCTTTAATCAGTCATTTAGAAATCAGTATGAATCTAAATCAACTTTCTTTCCTTTCACAGGGAGCCTGTCTTAAACTTTATCTCCAATTATGAAATTAAAGATTTTGTTCCTTATTAAAGGTATTTCAGGCATTAGCAAGTTTGTGGGGAAGGTAGATTTTGGCCAGGTGGATTTTAGGCATCTCAGAAATTGACTGATGATTGTCATACCCACAGTATTTAACACAGTGGCTAGCACACCTAGTAGCAGTTCAATGGGGATTTGTTAATTAGGTAAATGGTTATTTACTCCTCATACCAATAAGGTATTGGCTGTTCAGCTTTTTCTTTCACTTTTCAATGCCTTCCAGATGGATATTGTGGGGCATGTGCCCATTGTGGATCCTGACATTACAGTGGACTTTGACAATGAAAAAGATTTCAATATTTGAAAAGATTGAGTCTTGAAGGATAATTCAATGAGCAGTAACAGGACAGAATAAGAAAGTTAAACAGACATATATGAATCTTCCAGAATTGAAAACTGTCGAAATTGCTGGAAGATTAGATCATATGTCATTTACTGTAAACATGCTCTGGCTATACTTTCAAAAAAGAGTATTTCCTGACTATCAGTCAACTGTGGCCTTTTTACAGGGAGCAGGATCTGAGGAGGTCAGAGGCTGGGCTCTGCAGTCATTTCTAACGAGTTTTTCTTTTGCCTAAAACACAGCAGGAAATGTGAGTGCAAGGTGGAGAAGAGATTTATTTTTTTTTATTATTGCTCACATGAAGCTTATATTTCCATTTGAAACCTTTTCACTGAAAGCTCTTGGAAAAATTGACCCTTGAAGCAAGCATTATTTACAGAGTTTGGGACGTGGCTTTCTGGCTAGGTATAGGTTTGAATGTGATTAGCAGACAAGCCCCCATACTGGGCCTCTTGGCTTCTGCTGGCTGGCATTCATCTCTATATCATCTGGTCTTCCCTGCTTCTGCTACTACTAGAAATGTCCCTGCTACTGTTCCTTGTAGTATGAATGTACTGTGTACATGCTCTAGTATGTTTTTGAACAGACCCTCCTTCATTGCTATTTGGGAGTGGCCCATTTTCTAGGCACATAAACCAATCATTGCAATTTTACACAAGAAGTCCTGGGAGCAGGGAGTGGTGTTGAACTCAGGTGAAAATACTTCTGCTCTACTTATTGTGTTAACCACCAGGCAACTTCTTCTGCCTCATCTCTCATACTCTCATTCCTCAAAAGCCTGAGTTGCTCTCTTTCTGGGCCTCAAATTGCTTTTTTCAATATGTTAAGGCTATGATTATTAATAAGGAAGGTCTTTTGCTTCAGGGCTGTCAAGTCTGAAAAATTTGTCCTTTTCAAGTCTGAAAATTTTGTTTAGCAATTAAAATAAGAGATTTGAAATCTCATGTATTCATATACTGTAGTAAGTGGCTCTTCCTTTCTATTTTTGCCTGGCTACAACTTGAGATGCTTTTTAATTACAAGCTTTTTATTAAGTAGAAAGTGTAATTATTTTCTTAGAGGGGAAAAGCAAAAATACTCCCAGTTACCTGTCTAAAGAAACCCTTTAACAAATGATAGTTTATCTCAAATTAGAGCAAGAATTGGACTGACTCTGAACAATATCTGGACAGGACAATAAAATCAGTAATCTTTTAAAAATAACATCACTGCTGTTAAAGCTTGTAAGCACTTTACTAAAGGCACTAGAGGCCCAGTGCATGAAATTTGTGCATGGCGGGGGGAGGGGGTGTCCATCAGCCTAGCCTGCACCCTCTCCAATCTGGGACCCCTTGAGGGATGTCCAACCACCTGTTTGTGGGATCTGGCCTAAACGGATGGTTGGACATCCCTCTCATAATCCAGGACTACTGGCTTCCAACTACCCTCCCCTGCAGGCATGCCCCCCTCCCAACTGCTCTACCCTGCAGGCCTGGGTCCCACCCAACTGTCTTCCCCTGCAAGCTTTATCCCCCCCCCCACACACACTGCTCTCTCCTGCAGGCCTGGTCCCCACCAACTGACCTCCCCTGCAGGCCTGAGTCCCCCTAAACTGTCCTCCCCTGGAGGCCTTATCCCTCCTAACTGCCCTCCCCTGCAGGCCTGGTCCCCCCAATTGCCCTCCCCTGCTTGTCTTATCCCCCCAACTGCCCTCCCCTGCAGGCCTGTTCCCCTCCCCAACTGACTTCCCCTGCAGGCCTGGTCTCCCCCAAATGCCCTCCCATGCTGGCCTTATCTCCCCCAACTGCCCTCTCTCCTGGCCTGATCACCCACAACTGCCCTCTCCTGCGGGCCCGGTCCTCCACAACTGCCCTCCACTGCATGCCTGAGTCACCTCCCTCCTCAAACTGCCCTCCACTGCAGGCCTGGTGCCCCAAACTTCCCTCCCCTGCAGGCCTGGTCCACCCTTTCAACTGCCCTCCCCTGCTGGCCTGGCCCCCCCAACTGCCTTCCCCTGCAGGCCTGGTTCCCCCCAACTGCCCTCCTCTTCTGGCCTGGTCTCCTCCAACTGTCCTCCTCTGCTGGCTGGTCACCCACCACTGTCCTCTGCTGGTCTGGTCATCCCTAACTTCCCACAATTGCCCTCCCCTGCAGACCATCTTGAGGTGGCCATCTTGTGGATGGTCCACATCTTTGTCCACCATTAGAGTGTCTTGGTGTGATGGTCAATTATTAGATAGGATATTTGAAAACATGAAAGCCATTGTATTCTAGGCTCAATAAAGCAAAATGATAATTTTTGAACAATTTTAAATGTTTTCAGTATGAAAAAAAGCTTACTGGAATGTCCAATAAGTTTGTACCATCATTTGAAATAAAATTTTAATATAGTTCAAAATATCATTCCACTAATTTTTAAGCAAGTATCCAAGTGATTAATTGATTAATACAACTTTCTTTAGCTAGGACCCTTAATAAACTAAAACTTTTTCTGAATTGCTTTTTTTTAAAGAAGTGTATTAAAAGATAACCATGTCCTAGTTTTTTTTTTTTTTCCTTCTACAGCATTTCTAGTGCATTGAGTTCACTATGGGTTAAATACAATCTCTTAAGCCTTTTACAACATCACTAGTCTGAGCTGATGCCATTGATGACTGGAAAGATGACTCCAAGACTTGGCAATATCTTCAATCTTTAAATACTAAATTTTGTTCACTAATGTAACTTTCTATACTATACTCACTAAGGCAGGAAATTGAATCATAAGATTTCCAGCCATAAATTTGAAAAATAGAGTTTCAGGTTAACCCCTAGTTGCACAGACAAAAAACAATCAGTCACAATATTCTACTCACAGACTTGAAGAAAGAATTGGCCATGCTGGTGTGTCATTGTGTTGAAAGTAGCCAAAAATAATTGCTCATGGTTTGGAAATAGTTTTATTTCATAGTAAATTTGTGGTGCTATAAATTAATCTGTGGAATTTTCTGTTATTCACTATGTACAGCCACCCAAAACAGTGGATGGCTTTAACATGGTAGGTATTTTAAAATATTATTTTATCTAAATCGAAGAATGAGCATGTACCCTGTATATTTTTAAAGATATTAAACAAATTTTTGTTGCCAATTGCTCCTAATAATCTGTTAACTTGTCTTGTACTCCTACAACTCATTGAATCAATTGAACTTATTACTTGAAGGAAAGACAGGAATAAATGTATCACTGTTCAGCTGAATTTCAAAGTATAACTTTTTAAGTCCATTGTGAGATAACAGTTTCAAAAGCCAGGCTTTGATGGAAAATAAATATTTTCATTGCATACCAAGTACAAAATGTGGTGGTCAAAAATAGTACTGCACCACCAGTCATTGTGTAGAAAGGATGGGGGATACTAATATAAAGGAAATATCTGCCACTTGGAAAATTGAAAGCCATTTTGGTGCTTGAAGAATCTTGGAGATATTTGGGAAGGAATATGCTTAGGCTTAAGATGCTGACCTCACACAATAGGCCACAAAAGGGTCTGATATCACTCCTCTTGGAGGGGATCACATAGTGCCACATATCAACAAAAAGTAGACACAGTTGAACATAAATGGCACCATGGCATGATAAAGAAGAGTGAGTACTAGGGATAATGTACCTGATCCTGGAGAGCTATACAGGAAATATTAAGTTCTCACATGGTTGGGGATGCAAGAGTGAAGAAAGGATAGGTGGATCAGAAGAGGCCTGGTATCAGGATGAGGAGGTAACTGAGTATGGGAACCCTACCATTAGAGTAATGGCAAGGTTTATGGTCATTAGCAGTGTTTCCCAGCATGCTTCTCCAAAAGCCAGGTGACCCCAAGACAGTGTGTGGTGGGCACCTGTTCATTACTCATGATAATCAGACATGATTACGAACATCCCAACAGAGTTCAAAGGAACAACATACTAGCATGCAGCACAGGGTTCCTTTCTCCAGTGCAATGAGTCTATATACCTTCCCTCTGCACTCTAATGCCATCTTGGGAATGGAGAAGAGAATCTATTTTAAGAAGGTAAGAGGTTGCCCTAATAGGAAGTTTGAACTGTTTTATTTTATTTTATTTGTTTTGGGAAGTTCAAACTTTGAATTGACTGAATAGTAACCTGAAAGATACTGTGGGAATGGGGGCTTCAGCCAAGATGAAGTCAGATTAAGTTGTTTTATTGTAACTGAGTCAGAGTGTGTAGATGCATCAATACTTTATAGACTAAGGCAAGGCTCAGCTACCTTTCTAACTCAGCATCAAGATTTTTTACATTAATTTTCCTATCATACATATTATTTATTTGTTTTTCCAGCTTTATTGAAGTTTAATTGACAAATTTATATTTAAGGTATAGAATGAGATGATTTGATACATATATACATTGTGAAATAATTACCACAATCAAGCTAATTAATAGATACATCGCTTCACATAGTTACTTTTCTTTTAGTGAGAACACTTAAGATCTGCTCTCTTAGTAAGTTTCAAGTGTACAGCACAATATCATTAATCATCACACACACACACACACACACACACACACACACACCATCCTGAACATTTGATCTTCGTAGCTTACTTAACTTATAAGTGAAAATTTGTGTCCTTTGACTAGTATCTCTCCATTTCGTACACTCTCAACTGTGAGTTAAAAAATCTTCCTTTATATATATTTACCTTGCAAAAGGTGAGAAAGTGAGATGACAAGAGAAAAGTTCTCTATTAAAATGCAGATTCTTCTGAAAGTAGTTGCACCTTAAAATTGTATCAGTGAATACTAAGTTATTAGTTAACAAAATAGTTGTCCATTAAAAACAATATCTCAGTAGTAGAGGAGGTGATAAAGACTAGGTACTTTGGAAAAGGTGGTTAAAGAGGATTTAGGAAGTAGGTATAGTCTTCTTTTTATTTTTAATTTGATAGACTTTAATAGAGATATTTAGAAAGCACACATGTACTCGTGTTTTTTTTATTGATTATGGTATCACATAATTTTCCTCATCCCCCCAATCCCATCTCAAACCCCTCCCTACATATGCCCTCACTCCCCCCCCCCCACCCCATTGTCCATGGCCACTGGCCAGGCCCATATGCATGCATACAAGTCCTTTGGTTGATCTCTTCCTCTTTACCCCCACCCTCCCCTACTTGGTATAGTCTTCTTAATATATCTGAGGCCATTTGGATAGTATTTACCCCATAGTTCTTTCTTAAAGTTAAATTTATTGGGGCAACATTGGTAAATGACATATAGGTTTCAAGTGTACAATTCTATTGCCCATAATCTGTATATTACACTTTGTGTCCACCACCAAAGTCAAATCTTCTTCTGTCACCATATATTTGACCCCTTTAACTCTTTATTATCCCCCAACTTTCTTCACTCTGGTAACTTCCACACTGTTGTCTGTGTATGTTTTGTTTGTTTGCTTCTCTGTTTGTTCATTTGTTACTTCAGTTTTATATCTCACATATGAGTGAAATCCTATGGTTTTTAACTTTTTCAGACTGACTTATTTCACTTAGCATAATATTCTCAAGGTCTATCCATGTTGTCTCAAATGGCAGTGTTTCATTTTTTCCTTTGGCTGAGTAGTATTCCATGGGCTCCAACCACCTGAGCCATCTGGCCAGGGCTCATTGTAGTTTTGATTTGCATTACCCTAATTGCTGGTGAAGTTAAGCATATTTTAATATATCTGTTGGGCATTTGTATGTCTTCTTGGGGGAAGTGTCTGTCCAGGCCTTCTGGCTATTTATAATTGGATCTTAAATAATCAGAAGGCCATTTTTGTTTGTTTAGTGTTGAGTTTTATGAGTTTACATATTTTTTATATTAACCCTTTGTTGGAGCTGCTGTTTCCAAATATCTTTTCCCATTTGGTTGGTTGCCTTTTTGTTTTGTTGGAGGTTTCTTTTGCTGTACAGAAGATTTTTAGTTTGATATAGTCCTATTTATTTATTTATTTTGCAAAGATGGACATTTTATCATGTAAAAGGGGACACTACATCAAGAAGACATAACACTTTTAAATATATATGCACCTAATCAGGGAGTACCACAATATATAAAGCAACAACTAACAGAAATAAAGGGATAAACTGACAAAAACACAACCATAGTAGGGAACCTAAATACTCTATTGATAGCTATAGATAGGTCATTCTAATAGAAAATCAATAAATATTGACCTTAAATGACACATTAGTCCAAATGGACATAATTGACATTTACAGAGCCTTTCCTCCCAGAATATTAGATTATATGTTCTTTTCCAGTGCATGCGGAACATTCTCAATGATAGACCATATATTGGGACACAAAACTAGCCTCTACAAGTTTAAAAAATATATATCAAGCATATTCTTTGACCATTATTCTTTGAAATTAGAAATCAACTGTAAAGAGAAAACAAAGCCCCCACAAATCTGTGGAAATATGTGGGTCAAAAAGAAATAAAAGGTGAGATAAAATATACATTGTAACAAATGAGAATGACAATATGATATATGAAAACTTTTGGGATACAGAGACTTCTGGTCAAGATGGAGGCTTAGGTAAATAGGGCACTGCTGCCTCCCACAACCACATCAAAATTACAAAATTCAGAACAACATGGATTCAGAACCACCTGAAATCTAGCTGAAAGGAAGTCCTGCAAGAAGGGAATTAAAGAAGAAGCACATTGAGACTGTTGGAGGGGCAGGATTGTGGAACTGGGTGATTTAAAATTGGGAGAGATATCTTAAAAAAAAAAAATATATATATATATATATATATATATATATATGTATAATATTTATTTTTTTAATCAATATAAAATTGATTTTTCACAGAGAGGAAGGGAGATGGATAGAGAGTTAGAAACATCGATGAGAGAGAAACATCGATCAGCTGCATCCTGCACACTCCCCACTGGGGATGTGCCTGCAACTAAGATACATGCCCTTGACTGGAACTGAACCTGGGACCCTTGAGTCTGCAGGCCAACGTTCTATCCACTGAGCCAAACCAGTTAGGGCAAAATTGGGAGAAATATCTTGGTGGTGGAGGTTTCCCTGGAAAAAAGGTCCCCACAACTTCTGTCTATAAAAACCAGTAGGAATTGTAGATGAGTGTTACTGAGGCTGCTGGAGCCCCAAGCAGCTCCTTCTAAAATGCCTTCACATGAACTTACTCCCTTTGAGCTCCAGCACTGGGGAAGTAGCTTGAAAAGAAGTTGGGATATTCAGGGAGGAACTAACATGTCTGGAATCAGAGTGATAGCTGGAGGGGAAGCTTTCTCCTAGACAGAAGTACTGGCAGAAGCTATTGTTTCTTTGCTGAGCCTTCCCTGCCACAGAGCCAACAGGCAGTTATCATATCTGAATCTCCATCATATTGGCTCATACTTTTTGCCTTGCCTGAGTGATTGCCTGAGACCCCACCCCTCCCTACTCAACCAAGCTATTTCCAGTGTTTTTTTCATACAACTGGACTCTCTTGCCTCATGCTTTTTGCTTTCCTAAAGTCTCACAAACAAACAGCAACTAGCCTCAGCAGGTCCCATACTTCTCAGTAACTAGTCAGCACTAGAGGCAGCCTGTCTTGGTTCACAGCTTGGACTACCCTGGACACTTCCAAACCCAACATAAATAGCAGCCATCTGAAGATAACTCTG
This sequence comes from Pipistrellus kuhlii, assembly GCF_014108245.1. Lineage (NCBI taxonomy): Eukaryota > Metazoa > Chordata > Mammalia > Chiroptera > Vespertilionidae > Pipistrellus > Pipistrellus kuhlii. The sequence continues at coordinate 31,431,029 of NW_023425471.1, forward strand.
TAGCTTGTCTTGTGTCAGGTGACTTCAGTCAGGGTACAGGCAGTAGCTGGAGGCCCCAGAGCCAGTGCATCTAGTAGTTAGCTTCAACCATGTGGGATAACAACCCTGTCATCTCCATAAATGACACATTCAAGAGGTGGACTTGGTGAGCACCAAAGCCCCACTGAAACAAGTCCTGCTTCATAGGGTCAGCCCCTGGGCAGCAGCTTTTCCACTGTAGTTGCAGCTAATACTTGCAACCGATTGGCCTGGGGTTCAATACTTCCCAGTGATGCCAACATCAATCAAGGCTAAACTACAATAGGACAGTGCACATAGTTCACACAGGGGTGCACTTAGAGTGACTGGAGAGACTGAGCCACTGGGTCCTACAGGGCATTTTCTACACAAGGCCACTCTACTAAGTCCAGGAGGCAGATCTGCATAATACATAGAAACAAATACAGGGAAGCAGCCAAAATGTAGAGACAAAGAAACATGTCACAAATGAAAGAATAGGAGAAATCTCTAGAAAAAGAACCAAATGAAATGGAAGGAATGAAACTACTATATATAGAGTCCAAAACAATGGTTATAAAGATGCTCAAGAAACTTACTGAGAGCTTCAAGGAATTGAGTGAGAATGTTAAGGAACTTAGTGAGAATTTACAGGAAATTGGTGAGAACATCAAAGACATGAAAAAGGACCAGTCATAAATGAAAGTTACACTAACTGAAATAAGGAATAATTTACAGGAAATCAACAGTAGAGTAGAGGATACCAATAATCAAATCAAGAATTTGTAATATAAGGTAGCAAAAAACACCCAATCAGAACAGGAAAAAAAAAAAAAAAAAAAGAGCCGAAACCGGTTTGGCTCAGTGGTAGAGCGTCGGTCTCCAGACTGAAAGGACCCAGGTTCAATTCCGGTCAAGGGCATGTACATTGGTTGCGGGCACATCCCCGGTGCGGGGTGTGCAAGAGGCAGCTGGTCGATGTTTCTCTCTCATTGACGTTTCTAGCTCTCTATCTCTTTCCCTTCCTCTCTGTAAAAAATCAATAAAATATATTTTAAAAAAAAAAGGAAAAAAAAGAAAAGAAAAGAAAAAGATAGTATAAAGAGCCTCGGAGACAACTTCAAGTGTGTGAACATTCACATCATGGGAGTGCTTGAAGGAGAAGAGAGGGAGCAAGAAATTGAAAATCTATTTGAAAAAAAAAATGACGAAAAATTTTCCTTACCTGGTGAAAGAAATAGACATACAAGACCTGGGAACACAGACCATCCTAAATAAGATGAACCCAAAGAGGCCCACACCAAGACACTTACTTAAAATGCCAAAGGTAAAAGGCAAAGAGAGAATATTTTTTAATGTATTTATTTTTCGTTTTTAAAAAATTTTCTTTGTTGTTAAAAGTATTACAGATGCCCCCTTTGTGTTTTCCCTCATTCACCCCCCTCCACCCAGAGACCTCCCCTCCAAGGCTGTCACCACACTATTGTCTGTGTTCATGGGCTATGCATAGTGCAGCCACTATGGAGAAAAGTATGGCATTTCATCAAAAAATTAAAAATGGAACTCACATTTGACCCAGTGATCCCACTTCTAGGAATATATCCTAAAGAATTCAAAATACCAATCAGCAAGAATATATGCACCCTTATGTTCATAGCATCAAATTTACAATAGCTAATATTTGGGAACAGCCCAAATGCCCATCATCAGATGAGTTGTTAAATATATTTTTATTGATTTCAGAGAGAAAGGGAGAGGGAGGGAGATAGAAACATCAGTGATGAGAAAATCATAGATTGGCTGCCTCTTGTACACCACCTATTGGTGATCAAGCCCAAAACCCAGGCATGTTCCCTGACTGGGAATTGAACTGTGACCTCCTGGTTCATAGGTCAACACTCAACCACTGAGCCACACCAATTGGGAAAAGAGAGAATATTAAAAGCAACAAGAGAAAAGCAGTTAGTTACCTACAAGGGAGTGCCCACGTGAGTGTCAGCTGATTTCACAACAGAAACATTGCAAAACAGAAGGGAGTGACAAGAAATATTCAAAATGATGAAAAGCAAGGACCTGCAATCAAGATTACTCTACCCAGCAAAGCTATCATTTAGAATTGAAGGTCAGATAAAGAGCTTCACAGACAAAAAAAAAAAAGGCAAAAGGACTTCATTACCACCAAATTAGTATTATAATAAATGCTATTATTAAAGGGTCTTCTTTAAGAAGAAAAAAATAAAAAGGATGAACAATTAAGTGAAAATAAATACATATCTACCAACAATTGAATCTAAAAATAAAAATAAATTAACAAGAAGAACAGAAACAGACTCATAGATACAGAGAACATTTTGATGGTTGCCAGATGCAAGGCAGCTTGTGAGGAAGGCTGAAAAAGGAGAAAAGCTTTAGAAATATAAATTAGTCATAGCCCATAGACAGCTAAAAGCCCAGGATGGGATGGGATATGAGTGGAGGAGGGCCAAAGTGGGGAAATGGGGGACAAAAAATGGGGAACATTTATAATACTTTCAATAGTAAAATAAAATTAAATTAAAAAAAATTTTGGAATACAGTGAAAGCAGTAATAAGAGGGAAGTTTATATCATTTCAGGCCCATTTCAAGAAACAAGCAAAAGCTGAAGTAAACAACCTAACATTACATTTTATTTAAAAATGTTTCCATACTCCTGGTTCTATTTTATTCATCACTCTATTATGTTAATTAGATTCGTTGTTCATTTGTTTTAGATAAAATTATTGATAGATATGTATTTTTAGAGGCCCAGTGCACAAATTCGTGCATGAGTAGGTTCCTTGGGATGGCCTGCAGAGGAGATCAGGCCTCAGCTTCTGCCCCCAGCCATGCAGCCCCGCCTATCACCCCATCTTGGCCTGGTGCTGCCCACTCACCTTCTCTACCATCCCTCCTGCAGGGCAATCAATTGGGGCTAGGCCCCTAGCCTAGCTCCCTCAGTGACTGGGAGCCAGGCAGTGGCCCTGTCTACCACTGCCACAGGTGGTTGCTCTCTGTGGGGCAACTGGTGGGGCGATTGGGCCCCTGCTCGCACCTGCCTTGGCCTGGCACTGCCTGCTCACCTGCTCCACCATCCCATCATGGTCCCATTCTTGTTTGGGCCTACTGGGGCTGGTAGCACCTCCACTGCTCTCCACTGCCAGTACTATATCACCGATGCCCACCATGTTCTGTGCCACCCCATGGTGGTTAGCACATGTCATAGTGAGCAGTTGAGCTCCCAGTCTTCAGGACAAACTCCCAGTTGAATGACCACTGGAGGGGACAATTTACATATTAGGTTTTTATTATATAGGATTGGAATTTGATTATTCATATTTTGATGTTTTTTCTCCTTTAGAAATTTTGTTGTTGAAATTATTACAGATGTCCTCTATTTTTACCGTGTTGACTCATCCATTCTGCACCTGTCACACACACCTCAGACCTTCAGCACACTATTGTCTATGTCCATGGGTTATGCATATATGCATATATGTTCTTTGGTTAATCTCTCCCCACCCACTTCAATGTCTATGGATCTATTTTGTTCATCGGTTTATTTTGTTTTTTAGATTCCACACATGAGTGATATCATATGATATGTGTCTTTCCTTGATTGGATTATTTCACTTAACATAATCCTCTCCAAATCCCTCCATGCTGTCTCAAAGGGTAAGAGATTATTATTTTTTGCTGCTGCTTAGTATTCCATGGTGTAAATGTACCACAGCTTTTTTATCCATTCGTCTACCAATGGGTACTTGGACTGTTTCCATATCTTAGCTATTATGAATTGTTTTGCTATGAACATAGGGATGCATATATTCTTTCTAACTAGTGTTTTTGGGTTTCTTAGGATATATTATTAGAAGTGCAATCGGTGGGTCAAATGGCAGTTCCATATTTGAGAAAACTCCATACTGTTTTCCAAAGTGTTTATACCATTCTGTATTCCCATCAGCAGTGTGGTAGCATTCCCTTTTCTCCACATCCTTGCCAGCACTTGTCATTTGTTGATTTGTTGATGGTAGCCATTCTGACAGGTGTGAAATGATACCTTATTGTTATTTTAATTTTCATCTCTCTGATTATCAGTGACTTTGAGCATTTTTTTTTCTTCATATAGTATCTCTTGGCCATCTGTATGCCCACTTTGGAGAAGTGTCTATTTAAGTTCTTTGTCCATTTTTAAATTGGATTGTTTATCTTCCTTTTGTTAAATTGTATGAGTTCCTTATATATTTTGGATATCAACCTCTTATCAGATGTATCATTAGCAAATATGTTCTCCCATACAGTGGGCTCCTTTTCATTTTGTTGATGGTTTCTTTTGTTGTGAGGAAGCTTTTTATTTTCATGTAGCCCCATTTGTTTATTTTCTCCATAGCGTCCCTTGCTCTAGGAGATGTATTGGTAAACATATTGCTATGAGAGACATCTGAGATTTTACTGCCTGTTTCTTCTAGGATTTTTATGGTTTCATGACTTACATTATCCATTTTGAGTGTAGTCTTGTGTATGGTGTAAGTTGGTGGTATAGTTTCATTTTTTTTTTTTTGCATGGACCAGTCCAATTTTCCAAGCAGCATTTATTGAAGAGACTGTCTTTGCTCTTGCCTTCTTTGTCAGATATTAATTGAACATAATGGCTTGGTCCAATTGCTTAAAAAAACTCTGAATAGAAGCAGCAATTTTGAGAAAGAACAAAGTTGGAGGGATCACAATACCAGATATCAAGTTATACTACAAAGCCACTGTAATCAAAACAGCCTGGTACTGGCACAAGAACAGGATTATAGATCAATGGAATAAAACAGAGAACCTAACATTACATTTGAAAGAAGTATAAAAAGAATAATAAAGCAGTCCAATTAACATATAAAAAGAAATAATAAAAATTAGAGCATAATTGAATGAAATAGAGAAAAAAAAGACTATAGAAATAATTTTGTGCAACAAAGAGCTATCTTTGAAAAGATTAATAAAATTGAGAAATCTCGGGCTTTACTCACTAAGAAAAAAAGAGAAAAGACAAAGTCCAAAATCAAAGACAAGTTACCACAGACACAACAGAAATGCAAAAGATCATACAAGAATACTATGAAAGTATATGCCACCCAGAAAAAAATGGATAAGATCCTAGAAATATATAACCTTCTAGGAACCACAAATTAATAGACCAATCAGCAATGAGGAAATTGAAACAACCATAAAACACCTCCCAAAAAGTGAGGCCAGGTGGTTTCACTAGTGAATTTTACCAAACATTCAAAAACAATTTGATACCTATTCTTCTTAAACCTTTCCAATACTATGGGGTAGTTAAGAGCACAAACTTTGGAGCCTAACATGCCTATGTTCAAATGCTAGCTGTATGACCTTGAACAAATTATCTAACTTATTTTAGCTTTAATTTTATCATCTGTAAAATGGGGAAAATGATAAGTATGGCAAAGGAGGAATAAATGAAATTGGCACATTTCTGAGAACAATATCTGAAACTTGATAGGCACTCTCTAAGTATGTGTTCCTTTGTCAATTATACTGGATATTGTTCCTTTATCTCTAGAGCCATTCTTCACCTTTTTCTACCATACTGTGTTTTGGAAGAGAGACCTGTCTTAGCTCCTTCACTAGGCTTCCCTATAGTTTAGACCAATGGAGAACACTAGTAGGGAATCATAGAGAGGAAATTTGTGATATTTATTGCCGGCTTTTTCCCTATAAGATGCCATGAGTTGATTAGGTATATCAAGGAAAGGTCACAGCTCCAGTCAGCAAGCCCTCCATATGGAGCCTTCTTTCTCTCCTTCTGAGAGCAGCTCCCTCCTGTTGTCCTTTCAGGGATGAGGTGATAACTCACCTTTCATCCCTCCCAGTACCTCTATTGAACTTTTCTCAAATTGCTCAATTGAATGTGCCCGCCTAGTTTTTGTGGGGACCCTGATTGGGACATTCTCTTACCATTTTAAAATATCTATGTACTAATAGAAGGAAGACACATGCATTCAGTCTCTATGTAAAAACCTGAATTTGCTGCCCCAATCCTTTCTTTGACTTGTTGAGTTCTAACAGGAGGACAGTTTGACCTAATAAAAAAAACCCTCAAAACTGAAGGTCAGATGGCTTGGGGCTTGGCTTTGACTCTGCCATTAACTCTCTGTGAGTTTGGGAAAATGACATGGCTCCTTTGTGAGTATTGATTCTCTGTCAGATGAAGTGGTTGAATCAAATGATTTCTAGTCACTGTGGAGTAATCACTAGAAAGTATTTTTAGTGATTACTCCACAGTGACTAGAATTTCCCCTAGTAGAGTTGTAACATAGATTTGATGTTAATCAATTTAAATTTATATTCAGGAAAAAAGATTGAAGTATCTCCCAATGTTTCTTCAGAAAAAGAGTAAGCCCTGGCCGATTTGCTCAGTGCTTAGAGTATCAACCTGAATACAGAAGGGTCTCCAGTTCTATTTCAGTCAAAGGCTCATACCTGGGTTGCAGGTTCAATCCCCATCCCTGGTCAGGATGCATTTGGAAGGCAACCAATTGACATGTCTCACATCAATATTTCTATATTTTTCTCTCTCTCTTCTACTCCCTTCCACTCTGTCTAAAAATCAATGGAAAAAATATTGTTGGGTGAGGATTAACTCAAAAGAGAAAGTAAGAAAAAAAGAAGACAGAACAAACTCTTAAAATGATAAGTGAAGCTTTTAAACCTTCTAATCAAACTCTCTGCCCTCTGATAGGCAGTTTATGACTTTTGACATATGAAAGATTTATTATGACTTAAAGTCCACACTTACATAACTTCAGCTTGATTTCTTCATAACAACACACATGAGTCATTGAAAGAAGACAAATGATAGGCAGGAAGCAACATACCAGTCACTGAAGAAATGTGAACTTAAATGGTAATTCTTCCACATGGCCTTGCCAGGCATCAGAATTTTATGTTGTTGCTATAGTTGTTTGGTTTGAACAGTTTGTGAGAGTAGGGAGAATGGGGTGGGAGAGCAGTAGTTACACACATCTAGAAAAAAAATACCAATAAAAGAATGTAGGAAAGATTATAATAGTAAGGGCTAGAAGGAGTGAGGGTGTGCATTGAGATCTATCATGTTTTAGCCCACTGTTTTGTAGGCTTTATATAAATTGCAGCACTTAATCATAAAAACAAATATGGAAGTAGATATTATTATTATTTTAAGTATGAGGAAATGGGCTCAGAAAGGCTGAGAAACTTGACCAAGTTCACCCAGCTTTATTAACAAGGGGAAAATCAGTATTTGAATCTAGGTTTTGCAATCCATACTTTCCAGAGACTGCTAAGTGTGATGCTGTGTATTACATCTGGTGATTTCAGTGCACACAGTTTAAAACAATTTATTCATGCATTCAAAAATATTTATTGTGTACCTACTCTTTGTCAAGCAATGTTCTATATACTGGGATACAGTGGTGAAATCAGATAAAATCCTTACTCTTACCTCCTAGGAGCTTCCTTCTTGGTGAGGGCGGCAGGCAATCAACAACTACACAAATAACAATGTAATTCTGGTAGTCGTAAGTGTTTTGAAGGAAATATAATAGGAAGAAACTGATTAGTGGGTGGTCATAGGTGGTTTCTCTGAGAAAGTGACATTAAAACTGAATTGAGAATGACTGAGGAGCTGGCCTGCAAAAATCAGGAAAAGGGACATTTTAGACAGAAGTATAGTAAGCAATAGGAAGGAAGCAAGTGTAACTGGTAACTGGTAATGTAGGGAGAGAGAGGAAGGAGGGCAGAAGGAATGGTGGGAGGGAGGAAAACAGGATTGGTGGATAGATGATAGACAGATATATAGATCAGCGTTTTTCAACCGCTGTTCCGCGGCACACTAGTGTGCCACGAGATGTTGCCTGGTGTGCCGTAGGTGCAGACAAGACAAGAATTTTATAATTTTTCACTATTTTGTTTACTTAATATTTCATAATAAAGTAATTATAAAACACTTTCTTTGTGTTTATTTGATTCCTATTCAAGAGAATTACTTTATATATAGTCAATATAGGCACAGAGTTAAATTTTTTAACATTTTCTAATGGTGGTGTGCCTCGTGATTTTTTTCATGAAACAAGTGTGCCTTTGCCCAAAAAAGGTTGAAAAACACTGATATAGATGATAGATGATAGATAAATAGATAGGTAGATGATGATAGATAGATAGATAGATAGATAGATAGATAGATAGATAGAATCATTGTAGATACTTGCAGATTTTACTTTTATTCTAAGGATGATGATGATCTAGTAGTGCCCTCAACTAATCTACCCACCCAGGTGTTAAAGAAATGATTTGTAAGAACAAATTTGATAACTTAGGATACCTAATGTAAATATTAGCTACTTCTGAGTTTAAATAAAAAATATCTTTCATGACAAAAGTACATGGCACAATGTTCCAGTTCAGCAGTCACCACCCCATTTAGATCTGTGTGCTCATGTGTATAAGTATGTATAGTGTGGAGGTAGGGGTGGTCTGCATGACTGCAAGATTTGGCAGGTCAAGGAAGTGGGTGGGACTCCCCCCAAACTTCAGCAGTCCTCAGCCCATCTTCTCTCCAGCTTAAGGAACCTTGAGCACTTTTTCTTGGTGGTTGAGGCTATTTCCTCTGCCAGAGTCATTCCTGAATAAACTACAGCTTTCAATGAAAATGAAGGGAAAATATTTGCATGGCTTTGAATCTTGCACTGGCAATTCCAGGAAATGCACAATATATATTTACATGATGCTGGAAGCATTTACATGATGCTCAAATTGCATAGCTTGTGGAGAGAAAATTGTTTATTCAAGTGAAGACTGAGAGGGCTGATTTGATTTCCTAATCCAATCCAAGATTATGTGATGGTAGGGCATGCAAATTATTTTCTCATAGATGGAAGATTTTATCTTTCTATTAAAAACTAAAGAAAATAAGGGAGGTAGTGCCTGGAGGGGCCATACAAAGGCTTCTGAAATGGTGGTTGTTGATCTGGATGCTAGTTACATGGATTTGTTCAGTTTGTGAAAATTCAATGAGCTATATACACTTATGGCCTGTGCACTTTTATGTATATGTTATACCTCAATAAAATTTTATAAAATACTAGAGGCCTGGTACACAAATTTGTGCATGGGTGGGGTCCTACTGGCCCACCCCAATTGGGGCTGATTGGACAGGGCTGGCCAGGAGGAGGGGCTGTGGATGGTTGGTAGGCCAGCCCCACCCCCTGATCAAACTCTCAGTCCAACTCTTGGTCGAGGGGACATTTTGCACATTAGCCTTTTATTATGTAGGATGAAGTAGATGAATTTCAGCCCTGGAAGCATTTTTAATATAATGAAGCTATGATAGTTAATAAGCACTGGAGTAGGCAGTTGGAGACTTAGATTCAGTACAAGGTCTTCCACTAACTCACATGGATGAGCAATAGTAATACAAATTTGAGGTTGCTCAATAAATAACATTCTTTATTTTATTCCTCCAATTCTGAACTGATTGAGAGTAACATAGAAGTAAAGCCGGTTGAGATATTTCTGATAAAAGTTCTAAAGAAAGTGGCTTAGATATATTTTCCAAATGGACTTATTATATAATTCTGAACTTCAAAATTAAACAGAGATACTCATCTACATCCCAGAAATGCAGAAAAGTCTAAGTCTTGCCCACATGGGGTATTATATGGCAATGAGTAGAATAGAGCTCATTTCCTCTAAAACCAGATAGATCTCTACTGGCTATACATGGACTGTTCATGCTCCCAAATCTACCAATCAGATTTTCCTCCTCTTGAGGAGGAGGAAATGAGAGGCTGAAGATAGGTCAACAATGTTATGTTAATTGATGTTTCTCTGATTGGGAACAAGAAAGTGGGAGGAAAGGTATCCTGACCTTCCTCAACTAACAATGAAAACCACTTTAGCCATGGTGATGATAGTAACTGGCTTTTACTGAGCCCTTATTTTTGTAAGGAATAGGATTGTTTACCCATAAGTGTTTTTTATATATATATTATGTAATTGCATTCTTACAATTACCCCAGGAAATAGGTACCATTATTACCTCCATTTTACCCAAGGTCACATAGCTAGGAAATGGTAAAGCCAGGACTCAGACATAGACTCCAACTGCCACAGCACAGTCAAGACTAGAGAGCTCAGAATTAGGATGACTCAATTGAAAAGTCAGTACCATTTACTAGTTGTGTAGCCTTGGGCAGGTTACTAAACTGCTCATTTGTTTCCAAGTCAGTAAAATGGAGACATTGTTTTTTTTTTTTGGGGGGGGGGGGACTTAATATCATTACCTGTGAAATGTTTAGAGTAGATTAGTATAATGGTTCTCAAAGTGTGATCCCTGAAAGAGAAACATCAGCATCATCAGGGAACTTGTTTCAAATAATTATTGTACAGAATGAGAAACCCTAGGGTGAGGCCTAGGAATTTGTGTTTTAATGAGTCCTCCAGGTGATTCTGATACATGCTGAAATCTAAGATTCACTGGTCAATATTATTTCAAAATTTTCCTCTAACTCTGCCATTCTGACCTCTGGCCTCAACATTTTCAGTTACCTTTTTCTTCTTGCAAAATTCCCACCCATAAAGGAGACACTGCTTTATCCTCAGGAAGCTCCAACTGTCAGACTAATGATGTGATGTTAGGGGACATAGAGCTGCCTTGAGGAATGCCCTTTCTGATTGGGAAACCACACTATTTTAGTGTCTTGGGAAGTCCTGGAAGTCAGATTTTAGGCCTCTAGGCCTGCCACACTAGCTCAGATTGTGCTAGTGACATGTGAAGGAATGAAGAATAAATCCCAGACCATTAGCCTAAGGTGGGAGTTGGCATGAATGGCACCAGCTCCCAGGAGTGATTGGCCTAGAGGTTTGGCCTGAGGTTCAGATACCTACAGGATTGGACTGTGTGATAAAGTTAGGAAACTGTTTTCAGCACTACTCTGGACTTGACTTTATTACTGCTTCTGCTCCTCCATTCTGCTTACAGCCCCTAGATAGTCTGGGCATTCTGGCTTCCTATATCAGAGAAACAGGATTTGTCAGAGCAGGACAAGGACCTCAGAAGAAGCAGTAGGTTAAGGCTGCAATTTGGAGCAGAGAAAAACAAAACAAAAAATATGCCTCTGTATTACATGGTAGCAGATGAAGTCTTCATGAACACCTCAATACAGCCAAGGGATAATGTTTTGTAATTACATGAAAGGATTTTTAGAAACTGTGAAAATAGAGAATATTATTATTATGAGGAATTCTGAATTAGGCTCTCTGGAAAACGGTAGTTTTCCAATAAGGCCAATAGAGATGTTTACATAGTGTGTTTTGAGGGGTGTTATTTAACATCTTAGCACAAATTAATTTGTAAGATAACTAGCTGTTATGTTGGCAATTCAAGCAAGGCCCTGACAGGATAGGAAATTTTTTCCTGAATGATGATGGTGAAGGCAGTGAGCCTGGAAGAAACGAGGATTAAGTGATACACCATATACAAAACTTAGCATGAAGAAATTGGTTAATAAAAAATTAAGGTAGGTGTATTTGGAAAAATTAGTAGCATGGGGTGTTGGTTAGGGAGAGTAGTTTGGAGGAAGGTGAGGCTACTGATCCAGAGTTGGCCTAGTAAACATTGGGAAGGAGGTGGGAAAGAAAAGGGTGCAAAGAGGTGGGGGAAGGAAATCAAATTTGGCCTACTTTTTGACGGGTGTAAAGGCTCTTCAAAAGCCCTGGATCCTCATACTGAAAGGCTTATGAAGTTAATGGAAAAAAGACTGGTTTGTTTTGCAGTTAAGGAGGTTATTTTAAATCTTTTGAATTTTCCTATAAGCACCCTTCCAAAACTCTATGCCACAGAAAAACCATGCAGATCAATAATCTATTGGCATGAGAAATTACCTTCTTTTCTCTGGACCCTCTTGACAGAGTAATAATGTATGGCAGGAAAATCAAGAGAATTAACATGACTCATGTAGCTTCTTTTAAAACAAAATAAAAAATGTGCTTAGCTATATTAAAGCAACAACATTCAGGCCAATGCTTTCCTTAAATTGAACAGAACACTGTTGAAACCGATCAGGGCTCTGCTCTGTCACTAACTATATGACTTTGGGAACTCACATACCATTCCAGGTGTACCTTTCTTCCCCAGAGATCAGATGGATTTTCAGATCCTGTTTTGAATTTCCAAGTTTTTGGTACTCAGTAAGATTGTCTGCTTCCTTTTTTTCTTCCCACCAAGGCTCATAGCTCCTCTGACTACTTCCAGAAGGCCAGTGAGTGCTATAAAGTTTGCATACAGATTGTAATCATAAAAGCATTAAAAGTAAGGCAGGCCCCAAATACCAGTTGTCTTCGTCATCAAACCCTTCCACATCTTAGGGACACAGAACAAGGACTACAAAAAGGAATTATGTCATTCTAGATACCAAAATGTCACATTGCGTTGGCCAATTGTTGTGGAAGTTGTCAAGCAAGAGCCATCATGAGATATTAAAAATTCCCTTTGTGAGCTTAGAGTGCCAAACATCAGTTTTGCCTCACTTCAGAGTTATAAATTGGGCTGCAGGCTGGTTTTCCCTTTCAACTCTGAAGTGTGCTGAAGGCTAGGGCAGGGATCCTTGGCACACTGGCAGTCTTTCAGCTGGTCCATTTACTGGGCTCTTCCAGAAATGTCTCTACAAAAGTTACAACCACAACACAGCAGTGTTTCTTTTTCTTCTCAGCAGGCTGCCTGCATGACAAATGTGATTTAAAGGAACTCTAAACGATTGCATAAAGCTGGTTTAATTGGGAGTGCACATATTTTGCGGAATTCTAAATTAACTTACTATTTGTTCTGATTCTACCTCTCTTCATCTTTTCTTCACCATCCCCAACTGTTTTAACTCAGCAGCAGTTTCCCTCCCTTGGGACCATTTGTTTCCTCTGACTCTCTCCCTGTCCTTGTTAGCCATATTACTAGCTGCCAGGTACTTAGACAGATACAATGTGTATGGGATATGCTTCTTCATGCCCTGCCTTTGCCCACCAGCCTATAACGAGCACCTACTGCTTCTGTCTCTTTCTTTGGTCTCATTTTACATTATCTTTGGGACTCTGAGAGCATCACTGGAATCACATGATGTATGTTAAAGCCATTTTAGCTTAAAGAAAGAACAGGGATCACAATGTGGGTTTCTGAATAAATTGTGATTGGGCTGATAAGCTTCAAATAGGCTGGCAGGGAGAAAAGCCCTTGCATATATTTTCCTCTAAGATAAATGCCATTCCAGGCTTCCAAACCTGGCTGGCCACTATATCTACTAGTTCTGCAAAGCTCGGCTCAAACATCTTTGCCTCTCTGAGAAGCTTTCAATGAGCACTGCTTTACTGGTCTTATATCCCTATTGTATGCCCCTCTAGCAACAGCTAGCATTTATTGAGTACTTTTTCTGTGCCACTTTACCTGTATTAACTCATTTATAGAATAGGTACTCTACTATAATTCTCACATTACAGCTAAAGAAACTGAGACATTGGTTAAGGAACAGGTTAAGAAATGTGCCCAAAGCAACAAAGTTAGAAAGTAGCAGAGCTGGAATTGAAACCCACATTTTCAGGCTCCAAAGCCTATACTCTATTGCCTCCCCTCTCTCTAGTGCAGCGAATGTACCTTTATCGCCACTACTGTAATTATCTGGTTACTTATCTGTGTTCATAATTAGACTGAAAACTGCAGGGCAGGGTGCTGTCTTAGTCATTTCTGTATCCCTAGGACCTGTCATAGTTTTTGGTGCAAAATAGATGCTCAATAAATGTTGAATAAGTGAATAAATATATTTACTGAAGTAGAAAGTATAAGGCTTTTGGAAGCAGAAAACTTGGATTTGTATCCAGGCACTGACTAGCTGTGTGATCTTGATAAAGCTATATATTTTTTGAGCCTCTGTTTCCTCTTTTGTATAGTGAGAATAAAACATGTTTTCTTAAAATTTCTTTATTGATTACAGTGTTACATATGTGTCCTTATTTCCTTATTATCCCCCCTAACCCACCCCATGCCATCACCCCCTGTTGTCTGTGTCCATTGGTTATGCTTATATGCATGCATACAAGTTCTTTGGTTGATCTCTCCCCCTTTCCCCCACTCTCCCCTGCCTTCCCTCTGAGGTTTAATGGTCTGATCAATGTTTCTCTGTCTCTGGATCTATTTTTGTTCATCAGTTTATGTTGTTCATTATATTCCATAGATGAGTGAGTTTATATGATATTTATCTTTCACTGACTGGCTTATTTCACAAGGTGTTACATATGTGTCCTTATTCCCCCATTACCGCCCCTTACCCCCCACTCATGCCCTCATTCCCCTGTTATCTATATCCATTAGTTAGGCTTTCTATGCATGCATACAATTCCTTTGGTTAATCTGTCTCCCTTACCCCTAACCTCTCCTACCTTCCCTTTGAGGTTTAATGGTCTGATCAATATTTCTCTGTCTCTGGATCTGTTTTTGTTCATCAGTTTATTTTGTTCATTATATTCATAAATGAGTGAGATCATATGATATTTATCTTTCTCTGCTGGCTTATTTTACTTAACATAATGCTCTCCAGGTCTATCCGTGCTGTTGCAAATGGTAAGAATTCCTTCTTTTTTTTTTTTTTTTTTTTTTTTTTACCGCAGCATAGTATTCCATTGTGTAGATGTACCATAGTTTTCTGATCCAGTCATCTACTGACAGGCATTTAGGCTGTTTCCAAATATTAGCTATTGTAAATTGTGCTGCTCTGAACATAGGGGTGCATATGTCCTTTCTAATTGGTGTTTCTAGTTTCTTGGGATATATTTCTAGAAGTGGGATCACTGGCTCAAGTGAGAGTTCCATTTTCAGTTTTTTAAGGAAAGTCCATACTGTTCTCCACAGTGGCTGTACCAGTCTGCATTCCCACAAGCAGTGCACAAGGGTTCCTTTTTGTCCGCATCCTTGCCAACACTAGTTGCTTGTTGATGATAGCCATTATGACAGGCGTGAGATGGTACCTCTTTGTCATTTTGATTTGCATCTCTCAGATTAGTGACTTTGAGCATGTTTTCATATGCCTCTAGGCTTTACTTCGGTCTTCTTTCAAAAAGTATCTATGTATGTCCATTGCCCATTTAATTAATTGGGTTGCTTATCTTGCTTTTGTTAAGTTGTATGATTTCCCTATAAATGTTGGTGATTAATCCCTTATCTGTGATGACATTGGCAAATATGTTCTCCCATGCTGTGGGTTTTATTATTGTTTTGTTGAAGGTATTTATTTATTTATTTATTTATTTATTTATTTGCTGTGGAAAAGCTTTATATTTTGATGTAGTCCCATTTGTTTATTTTTCTTTATTTTCCATTACTTGAGAAGTACTATCAGTGAAGAAATTGCTTCAGCATAGGTCTGAGATTTTGCTGCCTGCAATTTCCTCTAGTATTTTTATGGTTTCCTGTCTTATGTTTAAATCCTTTGTCCATTTTGAGTTTATTTTTCTGTATGGTATAAGTTGGTGCTCTAGCTTCATTTTTTTTTTTTTTTTGCATATATCTGTCAAATTTTCCCAACACTATTTATTGAAGAGACTTTCTTGACTCCATTGTATGTTCATGTCTAATTTGTCAAATATTAATTGAGCATAGTGGCTTGAGTCGACATCTGGGTTCTTTATTCTATTACATTGATCTATACGTCTGTCCTTGTGCCAGTACCATGCTGTTTTGAGAACTGTGGCTTTGTAATACAGCTTGAAATCTGGTATTGAGATCCCACCTAATTTGTTCTTCTTTCTCAGGATTGCTGCAGCTCTTTGGGGTCTTTTTTTTTTTTTAATTCCAGATGAATTTTTGTAGAGTTCTTTCTAGGTCTGTGAAATATGCCTTTGGTATTTTAATGGGGATGCATTGAATCTATAGATTGCTTTGGGAAGTGTAGACATTTTAATGATGTTGATTCTACCAATCCATGATCACAGTATGTTCTTCCATCTGTACATGTCTTCCTCTATCTCTTTTCTCAGTGTCCTCTAGTATTTCAGGTATATGTCTTTTACCTCTTTAGTTAAGTTTATCCCTAGATGTCTTAATTTTTTTGGTGCAATGGTAAATGGGATTGCCTTTTTAGTCTCTGTTTCTGCAAGTTCACTAATGGAGTATAGAAATACCATAGATTTCTTGGCATTAATTTTGTATCCTGCTACATTGCCAAATTCATTTATTAAGTCTATTAGTTTTTTGATGGAGTCTTTTATGTACAATATCATGTTGTCTGCAAATAAGGATAATTTTACTTCTTCTTTTCCAATTTGGATGCCTTTCATTTCCTCTTCTTGTCTAATTGCAATGGCTAGTACTTCCAGTATTATGTCAAACAGGAGTAGTGAGAGTGGGCATCACTGTCTTGTTCCTGTTCTTAGAGGGAATGGTTTTAGTTTTTGCCCATTGAGTATGATGTTGGCTGTGGGTTTATCATATATAGCTTTTATTATGTTGAGGTATGATCTTTGTACTCCCACCTTGTTGAGAATTTTTATCAGGAGAGGGTGTTGGATTTTATCAAATGCTTTTTCTGCATCAATTGATATGACTATGTGATTTTTATCTCTCAATTTGTTTATGTGATGTATCACGTCTATTGATTTGTGGATATTGTACCATCCTTGCATTCCTGGGATAAATTCTGCCTGGTCATGGTGTATGATCTTTCTGATGTACTGCTGGAGCCGATTTGCTAGAATTTTGTTGAGGATTTTGGCATCTATGTTCATGAGGGATATTGACCCGTCATTCTCTTTCATTGTGTTGCCTTTATCTGGTTTTGGTAGTAGGGTGATGCTGGCTTCATAGAATGAGCTTGAAAGTGTTCCTTCCTCTTGAAAATTTTTGAATAGTCTGAGTAGGATAGGTTTTAGTTCTTCCTTGAATGTTTGGTAAAACTCTCCTATGAAGCCATCTGGCCCTGGGCTTTTCTTTGCCAGAAGTTTTTGATGACTGCTTCAATTTCTTCCATACTTACTGGCCTATTGAACTGTTTGGATTCTTCCTGATTGAGTTTTGGAAGGTTATATTTTTTCAGGAATCTGTCCATTTTCTCCAGGTTATCTATTTTGTTGGAATAGAGTTGTTTTTTGTAACAGTCCTTTTTATTTTGGCAGAGTCTGTTGTTATTTCATCTCTTTCATTTCTGATTTTGTTTATTTGGGTCTTCTCTCTTTGTTTCTTGGTGAGCCTGGCTAGAAGTTCATCAATTTTGTTTATCCTTTCAAAGAACCAGCTCTTGGTTTTGTTGATCTTTTGAATTGTTTCTTTGGTCTCTATGTCATTTATCTCTGCTCTAATTTTTATTATTTCTTTCCTTCTGCTTACACTGGGTTTTTCTTGTTGCTCTCTTTCTAACTCTTTGAGTTTTAAGGTGAGGTAATTTATTACCATTATTTTTTGTTTTTTGCAGTAGGCTTGTAGAGCTATGTACATCCCTCTCAAGACTGCCTTTGCTGTGTCCCTTAGATTTTGTATTGTTGTGTTTCATTGTCATTTTTTTCATGATGTTTTTTATTTCTTCTTTGATCTCTCTGGTAACATAGTCATTGTTTAATAGCATGCTGTTTAGTTTCCATGTGTTTGATTTCTTTGGATTGTTTTTATTGTAGTTGATTTCCAGTTTTATGCCACTGTGATCTGATAAGATGTTTGATATGATTTATATCTTCTTGAATTTGGAGAGACTTTGACTATATCCCAACATATGGTCTATCTTTGAAAATGACCAATGTGTACTTGAGAAAAATGTATATTCTGTGGCTTTGGGGTGAAATGTTCTGAAGATGTCAATTAATTCCATCTGATCTAGTGAGTCATTTAGGCATTTAGGATTGATGTTTCTTTGCTGATTTTTGTTTGTTTGTTTGTTTAGAGGATTTGTCCAATGGTGATGGTGATGTATTAAAATCTCCTACTATATTTGTATTGCTGTTAATCTCTCCCCTGATATCTTTCAGGAGGTGTTCTTTTTTTTTTTTTTTTTTAATGTATTTGGGTACTCCTGTATTGGGTGTGTATATGTTACCAGAGTTATTTCTTCTTGTTGGATTGCTCCCTTTAGTATTATACAGTGGCCTTCCTTATCTCTTGTTATTTCCTTCACTTTGAGATCTAATTTGTCAGATATAAGTATTGCTACCCCAGCTTTTTTTTTTTTTCCATTTCCATTTGCCTGGAAAACTTTTTTCCAACCCTTCACCCTCAGTCTGTGCGTGTCTTCTTTTCTGAGGTGTGTTTCTTGTAGACAGCAGATATATGGGTCTTGTTTTATTATCCAATCTGTTACCATATGTCTTTTGTTTGGGGCATTTAATCCATTTACATTTAAAGTTATCATTGATAGGTACTTATTTGTCACCATTTTTATTCTATACCCCTGTGTTCCTTCTCACTTCCTAATTTTTTCCTTTTTCTTTTTCTTTCTTTCTTTTTTTATTTTTATTTTTTTATTTACAGCAGACCCTTTAGCATTTCTTGCATTGCTGCTTTGGTGGTGATAAATTCCCTTAGTCCTTTTTTTGTTTGTGAAGTTCCTGATTTCATCTTCAAGCCTTGCTGGGTACAGTATTCTTGGATTCAGATCCTTCCTTTGCATGACTTTGTATATTTCTTTTCTGCTTTTTTTTTTCTTTTTCTTTTTTTAATATATTTTATTGATTTTTTAAAGAGAGGAAGGGAGAGAGATAGAGAGCTAGAAATGTCGATGAGAGAGAAACATCGACCAGCTGCCTCTTGCACACCCCCTACTGGGAATGTGCCCGCAACCAACGTACATGCCCCTTACTGGAATCGAACCTGGGACCTTTCAGTCTGCAGACCGACGCTCTACTACTGAGCCAAACCGTTTTCAGCTGACTTTGTATATTTCATTCCATTTTCTTCTGGCCTGATGAGTTTCTGTTGAGAAATCATTTGTTAATATGGTGGGGGTTCCTTTGTATGTAACTTTCTGTCTCTCTCTGGCTGCTTTTAAGATTCTTACTTTGTCATTGGTGTTTGCCAATTTAATTATAATGTGCCTTGGCATCAGTTTTTTGTGGTTTATTTTGCTTGGGACTCTGTGAGCTTCTTGAATTTGTGTGAGTTTTTTCTTCCCTATATCAGGAAAGTTTTCTGTCATTATTTCTTCAAACAGGTTTTCTATTCCTTGATCAGTTTCCTCTCTTTGGGAACTCCTATTATGCAGATGTTGTTTTGTTTTGTGTTGTTCCAAAGTTTCCTCAGGCTCTCCTCCTGCTTTTTAATTTTTTTTTTTCTAGAAGCTGCTCTACTTGGGTATTTTTTTCCATCTTGTCTTCTAGCTTACTTATGTGATCCTCCGCTTCTTCTAGTCTACTCTTGATGCTTTCTATTGAGTTCTTTACCGTAGTGATGTCATTTTTCATTTCCAATTGGTTCTTACTCATATTGTCGAATTTATCTTCCATTCTTTTCAGCCACCTTATGACCATTTCTCTGAATTCTTGCTCTTATAGGTTGCTTGTCTCTAATTCGTTTACTTCCTTTTCTGGTGATGCCTGCTTTTCTTTCATATTCAGGCTGTTTCTTTGTCTCCATGGTCTCTCTTCTCAAGATGTCTGGTTATGTAGTTCTCTCTCTCCTGCATTGATTTAAAGGTACAAAATACAACACAACCAAGTACAACACACAAGGCACTGAACAGCGATGTATTCTTGATATTAATAACCTCCAATAAAGGTGACCACCAGAGAAAGAAAAGTTATGGGTAGGAGAGAAAGAAAAAAAAAAGAAAAAAAAAAGGAGCATCAAAATGAAATTGGGAAAAGTAGAAAAAAATAAGAGAGACTAGAACAAGACTAAGAGAGAAAAGAGATACTAGCTATATATATGGGGAAGAAACTCTAATAGAACAACCATTAATCACAGAAAATGCCAGCAACATGTACCTGGAGATTAATACAACCTACAACACCAATTAATATCAAGTGAGAAAAGGGAAAACAGAAGTAAAAAAACAAACTAAAACACAGCAAACAGAAACATACAAACAATCAAACAAAAAGAATAAGCGAAACAATCTCACAAAAAAGCATAAAACTTTGATATATTTAACATTCAAACAAACAACTACAAAATGACAGAGAGAAAAACAATTTATTTATTTATTTATTTATTTAGTTAGTTAGTTAGTTAGTTATGACAGGTATGTATGCACTTGGAGCAGGGTATTGGAAATTAGATATATATAAGTAGAGTGAAATTTTAGCAAGGGGTAATCAGAAAGAATAGGGAAAATCTAGAGCAGGAAAGGGTTAATATAAACAGGATACCAAAAGGGGAAGGGTTAGGAAGAGAGTGATGGCATAAAGGTAGAATTGAGATAGGATAAAACGATGGTAAAGGAAAAGTGAAAATAGACTGTAGAACACAAATCCAGAAGTAAAATAAAGAGCAAATAAAATGACACTTTAAAAATAAATTAATAAATAAAATAAAAAAGGTAAAATAGTAGTAGTAATAATGCTGATTACAATAAAATGCAAAAATTAAAAAGGTAAAATCAAGTGAGGAAAAAGAAAAAAATAGTTTCTTAAGTAAATGATGCAAATAATGAAAATTTAAAAAAATCTGCAGTTGTAAAGGTCATTCACTTCCTCTATCATTCTGTTTGGCAGGCCTGTTTCCCAGTCCAGACAGTATTGCAGTTCCCTGCGTTTCACTACTCCTCAGTGTTGTAATCCAGTCCTGATTTTTAAGCAGGCGGTGTCTTAATTTCTGGAATTCCTTTATTTTTTATTACAGTAGGGTCAATTTGTGATTCAGCCTCTGGATGGCAGTGTTTCTGGGTTGATATCCAGGACTCTAAGGCCTCTCTAGTTTATTTTTTTCTTTCTTTGTGACACTCAACCTGTTTGTGGAGGCTGGCGGGCAAGTCCAAGCAGACTGCACAGCCCTGAAACTTGCAGGCTATCCCTCCACTTCAGATCAAAATGGGTTGCTCTTTAGAGATCCCCCCTGATAGCAGCTCTGAGGAACCCCTTCCACAATCACGGATCACACCAGCCCCAACAGCCTAGGGCTTCTTCAGGCAAACGCCTCCCTAGTCCTCCAGCTTCTGCAGTGTGCAGTGCGTGCATTTCTGTCTTCCGCTGGGACTAGAGCCCTCAGCCTATACACTTGAAATCTGACCTTTCTGTGGTGGAGTGGAGAGCTCCTTAGAGTTCAAGCATTTGTGCCACCTGGGTCCAGTGTTCTGGGGTTCACAGCCACTCAGAGGTTGCCACAGCTGTGGATATTCAGGCCACTGACAAGATCCACTTTTCCTTTCAAGATGGCAATATTTCCCTATCTGAACCTGTAGCTCCAGGAGGGGACCCAGCCACCATGGGTGCTGCCCTGACAGGGGAACCCCATCCAACAGTCTCCACCTTCTCCTGGAGTTCGGCTATTCCTTAGATTGCTAACAAACACTCCCAGTGTGACCCTCAGCTTTTCTTTCTTTCTGCTCTGGGACAAGGTTCAGAACATGTCTGTCTATTCTGCCGCCATTTTCTCTGCTGTCCTCTGCTATTGCCTCTTAAGAGAAGTCAAAGAGAAATCAGACCTGGGGCTCTATCATATTTACAAGGGAGAAAGAAAACCCAGAAAAGGAGACTGATATGGAATAACTAGGAGAATGTGATGTGATGGAAGTCAAAAGAGTAAATATTATCAGTAAGGAGGAACTATTTTACCACATTAAATATTTTTGAGCAGCTACATAAGAAGAGCATAGAGAGGTTTCTGTTGGATTCATTAATATGGAAGTCAATGGTGTTCTGACAAGAGCATTTTATTCATTATTAATGTTTACCATTTTCTGAAAGATTCTCCTTTCAGACACTATATCTTTTTGTCAACCTTGGTATTATCCTTTAGTACTATAATTGACCTTCTTGGCCATGAATTCCATCTTCCACTTGGTATGTGCAATAAAATCACTTCATTTCCTAGGGGATGCATTCTAAATAGCAATTTATATTTGTACTTTTATCCTGCTGTCTTATTTCAAGATGCCAATGTCTAGGTACCTTGAGTTTTTATTGTATTTCTTCTAGAGATATTTTCCTATGACATCAGAGAAATTACATTAGAGGTTATCTCCTCATCCCACTGCTTCTAGGTATTTGCTCATTTGGTTCATTTGGAGTGGAAAAGATAAGATTCCTGGCTGTTTATGAATGTCAAACTCAAGAGCTATGCCATTGGGCAATTCTGATGTACAACACTTCCTTTCTACTGTTTCTACACATGAGTAATCAGGAGACAGTATCTGAAGGCTAAATCTCCCTCCAGCAAGGATAATGATTTCTGCTAGGCAGTTTAGAGTAAGGACAGGTCACATGATTAGTGCCTCTAATTAGCCCCTCTGCAAGTTCTAGTCTAGATTCCTTATTTAGGGCACAGTGGCACTTATATAGGGTGTGATTTGTTTCTTCCAGTGTATCTGAACATATCTGAATACATCAAAAGGAAAGTAATTTACATTTGGAATCCTTTTGAACAGTGCTTCCCGGGGAGGGTGAGCAATGGCAATACCTCAGCCTCAATAGGAAAAAGCACTTGGAGAGGGAGTTTTTCCTTGCTCTCTGATGAGGAAAAGCATTGCCCTGGATAGGATGTCATAAACCCACAGTTTCTCCCTCAAGCTCAGGAGAGCAGATGGCAGGAGCACAGTAGGGAATTGACAAATGATTATCACTACTTTGCACTAACTTTCTCAAAACATGTCAACATTGCCTTTCCTTGGAGTTCTCAGTCAAGGCATTGCTTGAAAGGAGAGCATTCATAGAGATGAGTTTTTCAGTGAACTGAGTTCCTCACTTTCATTTGCCATTCCACATGGATTTAGAGCTCTTAAGGGTCAAGAGGTCAAGTCCCTTGGCTTCTCCTACAAAAGTTTTTCTTCTTGTAAAAATATTTCAGGCTAAATATTTACCCCAAAACTTTTTGGGGGTTATTTTGACTAATTTTCTTTTTGCTTCTTTTAAAAAAATATTTTATTGATTTCAGAGAAGAAGGGAGAGGGAGAAAGAGAGGGAGAGAGAGAGAAACATCAATGATGAGAGAGAATCATCATTGCACACACCCTCATGGGATTAAGCCCACAACCCAGGCATGTGCCCTCACTGGGAGTCAAACTGAGATCTCCTGGTTCATAGGTCAACATTCAAATACTGAGTCATGCCAGCGGGGCTATTTGTGCTTCTTTAACTCTTTTCTTCTATACAGAGCATGGATAGAAGAAAAGTTATCATTTGTGTTAAAAACACCTAAGAAAAGAAATGGGTTATATGACAGTGTATGATCCTCAAATAGTAGAATTGATCTGCAGGCTGATGAGAGATTAAAGAGGCTGGGGAGGAAAAGATCTAGAAGTCAATTAGGTAAAGGGAAATTGGAATGGTGAGAGGAGATATGGGGCAAAAGTACCATCTAAGAACAGAAATGAGGCAGAGAAAAAATGGTCTGTGAGAAGATGAAGGTCCACATGAGTAAGGACAAGTAAAACACTCACTCTCCACCACCGTTTTTTTTTTTTTTTCTATAGATCTAGATATAGGCAAGGAAACAACCTCTATGCTTTTATTTTATTCAGAACTAAGGAAATGGGTGCATTAAGGGAACAGAAAGAAAGGCAGAGAAGCCTTGCCATTAGATCAGAAATAGAAATATCTGAAATTTTCCATGGGAAAAACTTGGCAGGATCAGAATCTTGTGGGACCTTAAAGGAATCTCAGTTTAACTCTTATTGGCCTAGGTAGTGCAAGGGTGTGGTGTTCTTGGAAGAGCTTGCAGTCCTGGAAGAGTAATGTAACCATGAGAAATTTCTTTCCTATTTGGGAGTTGAAGATGGAATACTATTTTTTTTTAAACCACTTCACACTCACTGGAAACTTGTGATGACATCTAAAACTGTCTCAAGGTCTGCTCTTCACCTCTACCAAGACCGAAACTGTCAATGAAGACTTTACATTCTTTTGGGTTTCCAGAGAGAATATTTTTAATTTAGCTTATTGAGGTGACATTGGTTAATATGAATATGTGGATTTCAGGGATGCAATTCTATAATACATAATCTGTATTAGGTCTAGTAATAATTAATGTCGTTTTCTAATACTTTTTTTAAAATCGAATTTATTTAAACAATACAACAAAATTTAATCAACAATATAGTTGCCGTTGTTTTCTACTACTTGTGCCCAATGCTCAGGAAGCATTTTAATCCCTCTGTTGTAAAATTCTTGTGATTTTGATGCAAAAAATTCAGTCAATGCATTTTTGAGGCATTCTTCATTATTAAATTTTTTTCCAAGAAGAAAGTTTTGCAAAGAACGAAACAAATGGTAATCGGAAGGGGCAATATCAGGAGAATATGCAGGTTGAGGGAGAACTTCCCATTCCAACTGGCACAGTTTTTCAGCAGTGATTCTTGCAGTATGCGGTCGTGCGTTATCATGGTGAAGAATTACGCCCTTCCGATTAATCAGCGCGGGTTCTTTTTCTCTTAAAGCTTGGGCTAACCTTTCCAATTGGGCACTATACAATGCACTTGTAATGGTTTGGTTAGATGGTAAAAGTTCATAATGAAGAATTCCTTTAAAATTCCACCAAACACACAATAACACTTTTTTCGCATGCAAGTCAGGTTTTGGCGTGGGCTGCGGAGCCTCATTTTTGTCCAACAATTGAGGCCGCCTTTTCAAATTAACATACAGCACCCATTTTTCATCTCCGGTAACAATTTGCTCTAAAAACAGCAAACGGTTTTGACGAGAGAGGAGCGAACTGCAAATTGTGACTCTTTGATTACAGTTATTGTCGGTCAACTCATGAGGAACCCATTTTCCAAACTTTTGGACTTTGCCAAGTGCATGCAATTGATTGGAAATTGTTTTTTGTGAACAATTTAAAGTTGTCGCAAGCTCTTGTTGGGTAATTTGAGGATTTTGCACCAAAAGAGCTTGAAGAGCTTCTTGATCAAAATTGGACACACGGCCTCGACCACTCTTGTCATCTAACAAAAAATTTCCCTCGCGAAATTTCTCAAACCAACGCTGGCATTTTCTGGCGCTAACTGCATCTTGACCAAGAGCGCTACAGATGTTTTTTGCAGCCTCACTTGCTTTTCTTCCTTATTGGAACTCGTAAAGCATGCAGTGCTGAATATGCTCTTCATCTGCCATCTTCTTAGCCCTAGTTTTGCAACAAAAACCAAACCAAACACAAACTTTTTCAAGCAAAACTTGTTAATTGCACTTCACACGTTCTGTAGATAGCACGTGTTTGAAGGTTATGTCAATACAAGTCAACGCCAAGCAAGATTTTAAACGAATGTTTAAAAACGACATTAATTATTACTAGACCCGATATATTGTATTTTGTGTTCACCACCCCAAGCCAAGTCTCCTTCTAACATCATTTATCTTCGATTTACTCTCTCCTACCTTCACTCAACCACCTTTCGCTGTGTTAATCACTATAGTGTTGTCTGTCTATGATTTTTTGTGTGTTTTTGTTAATCCCTTCATCTTTTTCACCCAACCTGCTCCTTCCTTCCTTCTGATAGCTGTGCATCTATTCTATGAGTCTGTTTCTACTTGATTCTTAGTTTATTTTGTTCATTAGATTCCATATATAAAATAGAATATCTTTTAAGCCACTCAATCAATTTTTATGGGTCTGTGACTAGAATTTAAGTTTAGAGTTAGATTCTTTACAATAAGTACAATTTATTGGTCAAAGTTAGACCCAACTCATAACCAATGGATTAGCCAATGTAACAGTTTGAGACTGATGAACACAAGGTATAACCGGCCATAATTTTCCAGAACTCCATCAGTGAGACTGAGCCTTACACAAAAGGAAGTGAGATTATACTGTTGAAATAATTTTTCTGGGTACTGTGAGTTTTGTGCCTGAAGAATTAGCATGAGCCTCAAAACTTGCTCTAGACAGACAACTAGAAGTCCAAGAAATAAGATATTAGAAGTCACATTCCTAAAAATATATCACTTTTCCAATCTATTAGAAGATGACTAAAAGTATTTTAGAAGTTGACAGAGCATTTATCCTATAATACTCCTTTGACTTTCCCACTTTCCTAACAGGGGCCATGGCCACACTTACACGGAGGTGATAGATCCCTTTTTTTAAATATATATTTTTATTGATTTTTTACAGAGAGGAAGGGAGAGATAGAGAGTTGAAACATTGATGAGAGAGAAACATCCATTAGCTGCCTCTTGCACACCCCTTACTGGGGATGTGCCCGCAACCAAGGTACATACCCTTGACAGGAATTGAACCTGAGACCTTTCAGTCTGCAGGCTGATGCTCTATCCACTGAGAAAAACCGGTTTTGGCTAGATCCTTTTTGAGAGTGGATATTCTTAACAGAGAAGAAGGATAGTGCACAATAATACAGTCTGTTTTAAAGTTGGAGTGGTGGGCACTGGGAGGGTGAGAAAGGAAGGATTAAAAATATGAAAGCCAAATTACTAATTTTAAAGTTTTGATAGGACAAGTAGGAATTTTAGGAAAATTCATCTCAAGGCATTGATAAGATGTTTGATGAAGCAACTAATGCTATCAGGTATTTGACATATCATCATGTGCCTGTGAAAAGTACTAAAATGGCTGCAGCTGCCGAAACCAGTTTGGCTCAGTGGTAGAGTGTCGGTCTGCGGACTGAAAGGTCCTGGGTTCGATTTCGGTCAAGGGTATGTACATTGGTTGCGGGTACATCCCCAGTGGGGGGTGTGCAGGAGGCAGCTGGTCAATGTTTCTCTCTCATCGACGTTTCTAGTTCTCTATCCCTCTCTCCTTCTCTCTGTAAAAAATCAATAATATATATATATTTTTAAATGGCTGCAGTTATTTTGTATACAAGTCTTAGCATTTCTAAGAGACTCTTTTGACCTTTCCTGCAAGTTTGATGAAACTATAATAGTTTTATTCTTTCAAAAATGCAAATTTCTGATCAGCCTTATTGGATTATTGGATTATTTCAAATATTATTATTATTCTAATAATCTATGGGGCAAATTCTCTTGAGCAGAGTGGAGATATTATGAGGGTTACACACAAAACACTTTCTACTTGAGACACCACTGTCTTTCCTTTGAAGGGGGAAAGGATTACAGCAAAGGTCAAGGACCTCCAGCTCCTGGGTCTAGTACAGGCTGGATCTCTTGGGGTGCCATCCATTAAAGCTCCTTTTCAGCCTCAACTGAGATAATGTACTCCTGTACCTGGGCAAGTTGCCTTGCTCTACAGCAGAACAGCAGTTATACAATGAAATTCAAGCAAGACAGATGTCTGAAGTTTTTCTTTTTTGTTCAAGCAGACACAAAAGTCACTATCATTATTATCTTTCTTGCTTGTTTTACACAAAAATCTTGTTGATTTTCACTTCTGTTGGTGTGGGATGAACCAATAAGTGGAGATAGAGGAATAACAAATGGCTGGTTAGAGTACAAATAAGTGCAAGAAAAGTTAGTGTGTGTTTACAGCATTATTGCAGTGTATGGAGTTTTTGAGTGGAGGGACATATGCTAAAAAGAGTGAGACTTATTACACTCTGGGTGGAAGTGAGGCTGGGTTCCCAGTTACAGCAGATCCCCCCTTAAAAAAGGCTAGGCCTCTGAAGACAAGCCTGCCTCCCAGTACTGTTTGCAATGCTAGCAGCAGCTGCCTAGTTAGACGAGCCCAGTTAGCCTGCTCTGAAGGTCCTGTGGGATCTAACTGTGCCTTACTTACATACACACACATATCCCACATTACCACACACTCCTCTTTTGCTACCTCCCTCACTCATGATTTCTCCCTTACTGCCACCTTCTTTCTGCTTCTGTAGTTGTGTCTGGGTTGTTATTGACCCATTGGTGGATGGAATTTCCTCTCCAGGTGTCTGGTTAATGTGGCTCACTCTCTAGCTCCTGGACTGACAGGATAAAATTCACCTTGACAAGCCACAACACAAAGGGAACAAAACAGGAATATATGCATGACATCCATGACCCCACTATAAGTAATCACCTGAGAAAAGAGAACTAAGTGAGAGAAAAGAGAGCACAAATGATATCAAAGAGAGAAAAAAAGATAAGAGAAAAGAAAAAGGAAGAGTTGATAAATAAATAAATAAATATCACATGATCTCACTCACTTTTGGAGTATAATGAACAACATAAACTGAACAAGAACAGATGCAGAGACAGAGAAACATTGATCAGACCATCAAACCTCAGAGGGAAGGTAGGGGAGGGTGGGGGTAACGGGAAGAGAACAAGCGGGTACCTCTTGGATTATGTCTGACTGCCAGTTTAGGCCTGATCCCACAGGATTCTGGCAGTCGGACATCCCTCTCACAATCCGGGACTGCTGGCTCCCAACTGCTTGCCTGCCTGCCCTCCTGTTTGCCCCTAACCACTCCCCTGCCAGCCTGATTGATGCCTAACTACTCCCTGCAAGCCTGATTGCCTGAAAATGTCCTTCCCTGCTGGCCCAGGAACCTCTAACTGCCCTCCCCTGTTATCCTGGTCACTCCCAACTGACCTCCCCTGCAGGCCTGGTTACCCCCAACTGCCCTCCCCTGAAGGTTTGGTCACCTCCAATTGCCTTCCCCTGCCAGTCCGGCTACCACTAACTGCCAGCCCCTGATGGCATAGTCACCCCTAACTGCCCTCCCCTGCAGGCCTTGTCCCCCCTTAACTATCCTCCTCTGCTGGCCCACAACTACTCTCCCTTGCCAGTCATCTTGTGGTGGCCACCTTTGACCACATGGAGACGGCCATCTTGTGTGAGGGTCAATTGGCATATTACCTCTTTATTATATAGGATATACCAGTGGTTGGCAAACTCATTAGTCAACAAAGCCAAATATCAACAGTACAGTGATTGAAATTTCTTTTGAGAGCCAAATATGTTAAACTTAAACTTCTTCTTATGCCACTTCTTCAAAATAGACTCGCCCAGGCTGTGGTATTTTGTGGAAGAGCCACACTCAAGGGGCCCGCACTCAAGGGGCCAAAGAGCATCGTGTGGATCACAAGCCAGTTTGCCGATCACGGGAATATATTGAATATTATATATATATATATATATATATATATATATATATATATATATATATATATACACACACACACACACTGAGTGGCCAGATTATTTATTATGATATCTGAATGCTTAATAATCTGGCCACTCAGTGTATATTTTATATAAGAAAAGGCTAATATGCAAATATGCAAAACTCAATCAGGAGTTTAAATAGCAGGCAGGCCGGCCAACTGCCCATGTCCCATACCCTTGGCCAGGCTGGCTGGATCCCACCCATGCACTAATTGATGCATGGGTCCTCTAACACACACACACACACACACACACACACACACACACACTGAGTGTTCAGAGATCATAATAATCTGGCCATGCAGTATATATATATCCTATCTGATAAAATAGTAATATGCAAATTGATCATACATATACCACACTTACCAGCCAATCAGGAGCAAGTATGCAAATTAACACAACCAAGATGGCTGCAGCCACAGAGCGAGCAGGAAGCTTGGGTTCCCCTGCAATAGAGGAAGCCAAGCTTTCTGCACCCTGGCCAGCCCAGGCCTCCACTCAAGGCTACAAAGTTTCAATTATAGAAGATAAATAAATCCCAAATACCAGGGCCTCCAAGTTGGTTGCCAGGGGCATGACTGGCCTGCCAAACCACCACAGGCCCCTCACCCAGGCCAATCCATCCCCAAAGGGAACCCCCACCCTGATCCAGGACACCCTTCAGGGCAAACCAGCTGCCCCCCCACCCATGCACCAGGCTTCTCTCCTATTTAATGAAAGAGTTATATGCAAATTGACCATCACTCCAACACACAAGATGTCTGTCCCTATTTGGTCAAAGATGGCTTCCCCTATGTGGACACAAGATGGCCACCTCAAGATGGCCAGCAGGCCTGGGCAGTTGGGAGGGGTCAGACTAACAGGAGAAGGCAGTTGGAGGCCATCAAGCCTGCAGGGGAAGGGAGTTAGGAGGGTCCAAGCCAGCAGAGGAGGGAAGCTGGGGGAAACTTGGCCTACAGGGGTGGGCATTTGGGGGGACCCAGGCCTGCAGGGGAGAGCAGTTGGAGGGGGACCAGGCCTTCAGGGAAGGGCAGTTAGAGGTGACCAGGCCTTCAGGGGAGGGCAGTTACCTGCAAACAGGCTGGCAGGGGAACAGTTAGGTATCAATCAGGCTGGCAGGAGAGTGGCTAGGGGGTGATCAGGCTGGCAGGCAGAAGTGGTTGGGGGCAATCAGGAAGGCAGGAAGGTGAGCAGTTGGGAGCCAGCAGTCCTGGATTGTGAAAGGGATGTCTGACTCCCCGTTTAGGCCCGATCCCTACTGGGATCGGGCCTAAACGGGGAGTCAGACATCCCTGTAGGGGTCCCAGATTGGAGAGGGTGAAGGCTGGGCTGAGGGGCACACATGCCCCTGTGCACGAATTTTGTGCAGCGGGCCTCTAATATATATTGATATGTGTGTGTGTGTGTGTGTGTGTGTGTGTGTGTGGTGACAGCTAGAGGGAAAGGAGGGTGGGAAAGGGTATGTGAAGATGTGAAGGTGGGTAAATTTGAAAATTGAGGATAGAAAAAGACTGCTTGAGTCAATGGGTATATGATGTAGTGTAGGGGTGTCGAACTCAATCAGAGAAGGGGCCAAAATCTAAAATCCAGCCTAAATCGCGGGCCGAATGGTTTACTGAACAGTGATAAACTGTCATTGTGATGGAAACGCAGCGGAGTGCAGTGATGACAGCGCGGTGCGGGCCACATTGCAAGGCCTGGCTGGACGGATTTGGTCCGCAGGCCTTGTGTTTGACACATGTGATGTAGTGTATAGATTATGTTTTGTGGAGCTGTACACTTTAAACCCATATGGTTTTGTGAACCAATAGCACCCTAATAAGTTCAATAAAAATAAAATAAAACTGATGGAAAATGATGTACTCTTCAAAGTCACTGATCATCAGAGAGATACAAACTAAAATGACAATGAGGTATCACCACAAACCTGTCACAATAGCTAGCATGAACAAGTCAACAAATGATAAGTGTTGGCAAGGATGGGAGAAAAGGAAACCCTAGTACACTGCTGATGGGAATGCAGACTGGTGAGGCCACTTTGGAAAACAGTATGGAGTTTCCTCAAAAAATTAAATATAGAAATGCCATTTGATCCACTGACCTGCCAAGAAACCCAAGAACCAGTCAGAAAGAATATATGCATCTCTATGTTTATAACAGCACAATTTCCAAGAGCTAAGATCTGAAAACAGCCCAAGTGCCCATCAGTAGATGAATAGATAAAAAAAAAAGCTGTGGTACATTTACACCATTGAATAGGATCTCTTGCCCTTTGAGACAGCATGGAGGGACCTGGAGAGTATTATGCTAAGTGAAATAAGCCAATCAAAGAAAGACAAGTATCGCATGATATCACTCATATGTAGAATCAAAGAACAAAATAAACTGATGAAGAAAATATATTCAAAGACATTGAAGCATGGAATAGACTAATAAATCTCAATGGTAATGGGTGGGTGGGGTGAGATTAACCAAAGAATATATGTGCATATATTCATAATCCATGGGCACAGACAATAGTGTGGAGAAAGTCTGGGGTGGAGGGTGGGGCAGGTTAGAGGAATAATGGGGGCAATAGAGGACAAATGTAATATTTTCAACAATAAATAAATTTTAATTATAAATTGCAAATATACTTTGATATAGCCAATTCATTTATAAAATGCTTGTACATATGCACAAGGAGACTTATATGAAGATGCTTATAGTTTTATTTATTTTTTATTTTATTATTATTTTTATTAAATTATTATCTGTGTACATATTTTAACATCGCCCCCCCCATACATACCCTTCCTCCCCAGAGTTTTGTGTCCATTGGTTGCACTTATATGCATGTATAAAAGTCCTTCGGTTGCTCTCTTATCTCCCCCAGATCTCCCTACCTTCCCCTCTTTAATTTGACAGTCTGCTTGTTGCTTTACTGTCTTTATATCTGTCTTTTGGTTCATCAATTTATAATGTTCTTTAATACCCATAAATGAGTGAGGTTATGTGGTGTTTCTCTTTCATTGACTGGCTTATTTCACTCAGCATGATGTTCTCTAATTCTATCCAGGTTGCTGCAAATGATGAGAATTCCTTCTTTTTTATGGCAGCATAGTATTCCATTGTGTAGATGTACCATTGTTTTTGGATCCAATCATCTGCTGATGGGCACCTAGGCTGTTTCCAGATTCTAGCTATTGTAGATTGTGCTGCTATGAACATAGGGGTGCATATATCCTTTCTGATTGGTATTTCTAGTTTCTTGGGATATATTCCTAGGAGTGGGATTACTGGGTCAAATGGGAGTTCCATTTTCAGTTTTTTGAGGAAACTCCACAGTGGTTGCACCAGTCTGCATTCCCAGCAGCAGTGCATGAGGGTTCCTTTTTCTCTGCAACCTTGCCAACACTTGTCTTTTGTTGATTTGTTGATGTTGGCTATTTTGACAGGTGTGAGATGGTACCGCATTGTTGTTTTGATTTGCATCTCTCGGATAATTAGTGACTTTGAGCATGTTTTCATGTGCCTCTTGGCCTTCTTTCTGTCTTCTTTTGAAAATATTCTATTTAGGTCCATTGCCCATTTTTTAATTAGATCATTCATCTTCCTTTTATTTAGTTGTATAAGCTGTCTGTAGATAGATCATTCATCTTCCTTTTATTTAGTTGTATAAGCTATCTGTAGATGTTAGAAATTAAACCTTTTTCAGTGATAACATTTGCAAATATGTTCTTGCATACAGTGGGCTTTCTTGTTGTTTGGTTGATAGTTTCTTTTGCTGTAAAAAAGCTTTTTATTTTGATGTAGTCCCATTTGTTTATTTTCTCTTTAGCTTCCATTGCCCTAGGGGAAGTATCATTGAAGAAGTTCTTTTGGCATATGTCTGAGATTTTGCTGCCTGTGGATGCTTCTAGTATTTTTATGGTTTCCCATCTATGTTTAAGTCCTTTATCCATTTTGATTTTATTTTTGTGTATGGTGAAGGTTGGTGATCTAGTTTCATTCTTTTGCATGTATCTATCCAGTTTTCCCAACACCATTTATTGAAGAGACTGTCTTGACTCCATTGTATATTCGTGCCTCCTTTGTCAAATATTAATTGAGCATAGTGATTTGGGTTGATATCTGGGTTCTCCATTTTATTCTATTGATCTATATGTCTGTTCTTGTGCCAGTACCAGGCTGTTTTGAGAACAGTGGCTTTATAATACAGCTTGAAGTCTGGTAGTGAGATCCCTCCTACTTTACTCTTCTTTCTCAGGATTGCTGTGGCTATTCGGGGTCTTTTATTGTTCCAAATGAACTTTTGGAGAGTTCTTTCTAGTTCAGTGAAATATGCCATTGGTATTTTAATAGGGAGTGCATTGAACCTATAGATTGCTTTTGGAATTATGGACATTTTGATGATGTTGATTCTACCAATCCATGAACATGGTATGTTCTTCCATCTGTTTACATCTTCATCTATCTTTTTTTCAGTGTCGTGTAGTTTTCCGCATATAGGTCCTTTACTTCCTCAGTTAAGTTTATTCCTAGGTATCTTAATTTTTTTGGTGCGATGGTAAATGGAATTGCTTTTTTAGTTTCTGTTTCTATGTTCACTATTGGTGTATAGAAATGCCATAGATTTCTTGGCATTAATTTTGTATCCTGCTACATTGCCAAATTCATTAATTAAGACAATTAGTTTTTTAATCGAGTCTTTTGATGTTTTTTTTTTCTTTCATGTACCATATCATCAAATAAGGATAATTTTACTTCTTCTTTTCCAATTTGGATGCCTTTCATTTCCTCTTGTCTAATTGCAATGGCTAGTACTTCCAGTACTATGTCAAAGAGGAGTGGCGATAGTGGGCATCCCTGTCTTGTTCCTGTTCTTGGAGGGAATGGTTTTAGTTTTTGCCCATTGAGTATGATATTGGCTGTGGGTTTATCATATATAGCTTTTATTATGTTGAGGTATGATCCTTGTACTCCCGCTTTGTTGAGAGTGAGAGTTTTTATCAGGAAAGGGTGTTGGATTTTATCAAATGCTTTTTCTGCATCAATTGATATGACTATATGATTTTTATCTTTCAATTTGTTTATGTGATGTATCACGTTTATTGATTTGCGGATATTGTACCATCCTTGCATTCCTGGAATAAATCCTACTTGGTCATGGTGTATGATCTTTGTGATGTTCTTCTGGAGTCGATTTGCTAGAATTTTGTTGAGGATTTTGGCATCTATGTTCATGAGGAATATTGGCCTGTAATTCTCTTTCACTGAGTTGTCTTTATCTGGTATTAGGGTGATGCTGGCTTCATAGAAGGAGTTTGGAAGTGTTCCTTCCTCTTGTATTTTTTGGAATAGTCTGAGGAGGATAGGTTTTAGTTCTTCCTTGAATGTTTAGTAAAACTGTCTTGTGAAGCCATCTGGCCCTGAGCTTTTGTTTGCTGAAAGCTTTTTGATGACTGTTTCAATTTCTTCCCAAGTCACTGGTCTATTGAGGTTTTTAGATTCTTCCTGATTGAGTTTTGGAAGGTTGTATTTTTCTAGGAATATGTCTATTTCCTCCAGGTTGTTCAGTTTGTTGGAATAGAGTTGTTCATGGTATTTTGTAACAGTCCTTTGAATTTTGGCGGGGTGTGTTGTTATTTCACCTCTTTTGTTTCTGATTTTGTTTATTTGGGTCCTCTCTCTTTGTTTCTTTGTTAGCCTGGCTAGAGGTTCATCTATCTTGTTTATCCTTTCAAAGAACCAGCTCTTTGTGTTGTTGATCTTATGTATTGTTTCTTTGGTCTCTATGTCGTTTATCTCCACTCTAATTTTTATTATTTCCTTTCTTCTGCTTACACTGGGCTTTCCTTGTTGCTCTTTTTCTAACTCTTTGAGTTGTAGAGTTAGATAATTTGTTACCATTTTTTTTTTTTTTTTTTTTTTTTTTCGATAGGCTTGTAGGCATATGAACTTCCCTCTCAAAACTGCTTTTGCTGTGTCCATAGATTTTGGATTGTTGTGTTTTCATTGTAATTTGTTGCCAGGATGTTTTTAATTTCTTCCTTGATTTCTCAGGTAACCCAGTCCTTGTTTAATAACATGCTGTTTAGTCTCCATGTGTTTGATTTTTTTGGATTATTTTTATTGTAGTTAATTTTCAGTTTTATGCCACTATGATCCAAGAAGATGCTTGATATGATTTCTATCTTATTGAATTTGAAGAGACTTTGCCTATGTCCCAACATGTGGTCTACCTTTTAGAATGTCCCATGTGCACTTGAGAAGAATGTATATTCTGTGGCTTTGTGGTGGAATGTTCTGAAGGTGTCAATTAATTCCATATGGTCTAATGAGTTATTTAGGATTGAATTTCTTTGCTGATTTTTTTTTTTTTAGATGATTTGTCCAAAGGTGACAGTGGATTACTAAAATCACCTACTATGATTGTATTGCTATTAATCTCTCCCTTAGTGTCCTCCAGCAGTTTTTTTTTCTATGTATTTGGGTGCTCCCGTGTTGGATGCATATATGTTTACCAGGGTTATTTCTTCTTGTTGGATTGTTCCCTTTAGTATTATGAAGTGGCCTTCATTATCTCTTGTTATCTGCTTCACTCTGAGATCTAATTTGTCAGATATAAGTATTGCTACCCCAGCTTTTTTTTAATTTCCATTTGCCTGGAAAACTTTTTTCCAACCCTTCACCCTCAGTCTGTGTGCATATTTTTTTCTGAGGTGGGTTTCTTGTAGACAACAGATGTATGGGTTTTGTTTTCTTATCCAATCTGTTACCCTATGTCTTTTGATTGGAGCATTTAAACCATTTATATTTAAAGTTATTAATGATAGGTACTGATTTGATGCCATTTTTATTCTGTACCCCTGTGTTCCTTCTTTGCTTCCTATTTCTTTATTTTTACAGTAGACCCTTTAGCATTTCTTGCATTGTTGGTTTGGTGGAGATAAATTCCTTTAGTCTTTTTTTGTCTGTGAAGCTCCTGATATCCCCTTCAATTTTGATTGTTAGCCTTGCTGGGTACAGTATTCTTGGATTCAGACCCTTCCTTTGCATGACTTTGTGTATTTTATCCCATTCCTTTCTGGCCTGATGAGTTTCTGTTGAGAAATCAGTTGCTAGTCTGATGGGGGTACCTTTTAATGTAACTTTCTGTCTCTCTCTGACTCCTTGTAAGATTCTTACTTTTCGATGGTGTTTGTGAATTTAATTATAATGTGCTTTGGATTTGGTCTTCTGGGATTCATTTTGCTTGGGACTCTGCGAGCATCTTGGATTTGTGTGGGGTTTTTCTTCTCTATCTCAGGAAAGTTTTCTGTCATTATTTGTTGAAATACATTTTCCATGTCTACCTCAGTTTCCTTTCCTTCCAGAATCCCTATTATTCGAATATTGTTTTGTTTTGTATTGTCCCAAAGTTCCCTTGGGCTCTCCTCCTGCTTTTTATTTTTTTTTTTTCTAGAAGCTGCTCTAATTGGGTGTTTTTTTCCATCTTATCTTCTAGCTCACTGATGTGGTCCTCTGCTTCTTCTAGTCTACTCTTGATGGTTTCTATTGAGTTCTTCATAGTAGCGCTGTCATTTTTCATTTCTTCTTGGTTCATCTTCATTTCCTCTTTCTTCTTTTTTAATATATATATTTTATTGATTTTACACAGAGAGGAATTGAGAGGGATAGAGAGTTAGAAATGTCGACGAGAGAGAAACATCGACCACTTGCCTCTTGCACACCCCCTACTGGGATGTGCCCGCAACCAAGGTGCATGCCTTTGACCGGAATCGAACCCAGGACCTTTCAGTCCGCAGGCCCACACTCTATCCACTGAGCCAAACCAGTCTCGGCTTCATTTCCTCTTGATTCTTCTTCAATTCCTCACTGTTCTTCTTCATTTCTTCTTGGTTATTGTCAAATTTCTCTTCTATCCTTTTTAGCCATCTTATAATCATTGCTCTGAATTTCTGTTCTGGTAGGTTGCTTGCCTATAACTCGTTTACTTCCTTTTCTGGTGATGCTTGCTTTTCTTTCATGTGAGGGCTATTTCTTTGTCTGCCCATGGTCTCTCTTTTCAGGATGTCTGCTTATGTGGTTTTCTTTCTCCTGGGTTGACTTAAAGGCACAAAATACAACACTACCAGGTACAACACAAAAAGCACTGAACAGGAATGTATTTTTGACATTAATAACCTCTAATAAAGGTGATCACTAGAGAAAGGCAAATTAGAGGGTAGGGGAGAAAGAAGAAAGGGAGAGAGAGAGAGAGAGAGAGAGAGAGAGAGAGAGAGAGAGAGAGAGAGAGAGAGAGAGAGAGAGAGAGAGAAAAGAAGAAGAAGAAGAAGAAGAAGAAGAAGAAGAAGAAGAAGAAGAAGACGACTAAGAGAGAAAGGGGAAACAAACTATTTATATATGTGGAGAAAATTCCCATAGAACAACCAGTAATCCCCGCAAATGCCCTCAACAATACTTGGAGATTAATACAAACTACAATACTCACTATTATTAAGCAAGGCTACGATAAACAAAAGTAAAAAATAAATAAAAACAAAGCAATTAAAAAATACTAAGCAACAATAACAACAAAAGAATAAGCATATCAATTTCACTAAATAGCATAAAAATTCTATATAATCAACATTCACGCAAACAATAACAAAAAGGACAGAGAGGACAACAGCTTTTTCTTTCTTTCTTTCTTTTGTTAACTAGTGAAGAGAGTCATATTTATGCACTTGGAGCAGGGGGTTGAAAATTAGGTCTAAAAGTATGGTGAGAATTTTAGCAGGGGGTATACAGAAAGAATAGGGAAAAACTAAATTAGGAAAGGGATAAGATAAACAGGAGATGAAAAAGGTAAAGGTTAGTAAGAGAATGATGGCATAAAGGTCAAGTTGAGATAGGGTTGAATGATGCTATAGTAGAGATTAAAATAGAGTGAAGACTAATCCAAATGTAAAATAAAAAGAAATTAAAATGGTAAGAAACACACACACACACACACACAAACAGAAACAAAAAATACAAAATAGCAGTAGTAATAATGATGATTGAAATTAAAAAATCTAATAATTGCAAAGGTAAAATCAAGTGAGGAAAAAAGAAAAAAAATGTGTTTCTTAATAAAAAGATGTAAAAAAATGAAAATAAACTAAAAGGTGTAAAAGATGAAAATAAAATAAAAAATAGAAAAATTAGCATAAAAATGTGTAGTAGTGGTCATTCACTTCCTCTGTTATTATATTTGGCATGCTTATTTCTTGGTCCAGACAGTATTGCAGATCCCTGCATTCCACTGCACCTCAGTTTTGTAAGCTAGTCCTTAATTTTAAGTAGGCTATTTCTTAGTTCTTTGTGTCCATTTACTTTTGATTTATTAAAAGTAATAAAAAAATAATTAAAAAGAAAGAAAGAAAGGTAAAAAAAAAAAAAAAAAAAAAAGGGAGGGGGGAAAGAGGAATCAGTTTGTATTTTAGCCCCTAGGTGGCAGTGTTTCTGGTTTGACTTCCCAGTCTTTTTGGCTGCTCTAGCCTTTTTTCTCTATGGCTCAATGTTTTGTCCAGGAAAACTGCCTGGGTGCTGGCTCCCAGATTGACTCGTTTCCCAGATTGTTTCTTCTCGCTCTGATCCCGTTTCCAGGAAGGCAATTTCTCCCTGCAGTCTCCCAGGATATGCCAAACTGGGCAATCCTTCCCTAGTACTCAGAAGCAAAGGGGTGAGGGGGAACAGGCGCAGGATGGGTGTCCAGATGTTCTGCTTTTGGCGGGATGGTCCCGATTCTTAACAATTTGTCCCGAGTCCCTTGGTTTTTTTTTTTTTAAACCCAATTTTAGGAAAGATCAGGCCAAACCCAGCACTGGGTCTTGCAGTGCGTGATTCTCTCTGCAGCCCCTGTCTCTTTTGGTGCAGCTCTGGGCATGGGGCCACACAAGGCCTCTGGGGACTCCGGGCCTCTGGGGGCTCAGAGCTGTTGGGGTGCGCCTCGGGTACAGTCGCTGCCGGTGCCGCGGTGACCCAGAACCCTCACTTTTTCCCCGCAAACTCTGACCTTTCCGTGGGTGATTGAAGAACTCTTTTGAATCCATGTGTTTGCGCCAATTGGGGCATCATAGCTGCTCAATGATCTCCTCTGCTGTGGGTTTTCCAGGCCTCAGAGAAGGTCCTCCTTTCTTGGTAAGATGGCGCAGCCTTCCCTCTGAGCCTGTAGCTCTGGGAGAGGTCTCCACCACTGCATCACTGCTGCTTGGTCATGAAATCCTGTCCAAAGGACCCTTACCTTCTTTTAGAGTTTTGCTATCCCTTAGCTTGTTAATCTGTCCTCCCTGTGCGACTCTTAGATGCTGATTCTATCTGTTCTGGGACTAGGCTCAGAACAAGTCCGCCTGATCTGTCACCATCTTCGATGCTTATAGTTTTAAATATTTGGGGGTCAAAAATTATAATTTAGTATAGTTAGTTCTTTTTTTATTTTTTTCAGAGAGGAAGGGAGTGGGATAGAGAGCTAGAAACATCGATGAGAGAGAAACATTAATCAGCTGCCTCCTGCACACCCCCCACTGAGGATGTGCCCGCAACCAATGTGCATGCCCTTGACCGGAATTGAACCCGGGACCCTTCAGTCTGCAGACAGGCACTCTATCCACTGAGCCAAACTGGTTTTGGCATACACAGTTCTTTAGCATGATCTACATTCCAGATTGAAGAAATGAATATAGAAAGATCAACATAAATCTTAAACTAAAATACAAGAGAGTAAGGCCTTCATAAGCAAGATACTAAAGTAAAAGTAGAAGCCACAATGGGAAACACTGAAAAAGTCAACATGAAAAATATAAAAAGTAAAACAAACAAAATCCTCTAAACATCTGTACAACAAGAACAACAACAAACAACAAACAACTCACAGAGCTAGATCTCAAACTGGAGGCCATACATGCAATATCCACAGAGTTTTAAATGTTCTTTTGGAATATTCCTTAATTGGACATTATTTCAGTTATTTCTTAGTGCCTTCCACCTGGTAGGCATCACACAATTTACATTGATTTCCTTGCCCTTGTAATTGTTTGAGCTTTTGTCCTGTGGAAAAAAAATAAAAATATAAAAATGTAAAAAATTGTCTTATGTAAAAGACAAAAGGTTAACATCCATAACATATTAAATGCTCTACAAATCAATAAGAAAGTTGCAAACAACTCAGAAAAATAAACAAAGCTATGAATAGGTAATTCACTGAAGAAAAACTAGTGGTCAAAAAGCATATGAAAATATGCTTTTACTCACTAGTAATCAGTTTTTACATCTGCATGTAATTTTACACACACATGTTTGAGATTCAACCATACATCTGGAAACTATACAGTTTTTGAAACTATGGAAGCACATAAGATTGCCCAGGGAGCATACAAGAGTAAGAAGAGGAAATATCCAAGAACAGGACTCAGAAGGATATCAATATATTTTATACTTACTGAATATTTACTGTGCTCAGCATTTCATATGTATTATCTCATTCAATCTTCAAAATAACCTTAGGAGGTAGGTATGATTATTCCCATTTTACACAGGGACAAACCAAGGCTTATGTTTTCTAAGATTTTGTACCCAGTTCTGATGTGTGTGTATTTTTTTCACATCACTAAGCAATTCTGCCATACCACGTAGGGGTCCTGCAATTAAACTCAATTCTGACATTATCAACCTGAAGATAGCATTAGATCCCACAGGTTAAGAGCTCAGTCACACATGACTCTCCCTTCCCCCATTCAGACACTAATAAATAATCCAGGTTGTCACCTGTGCTCTGATCCACCAGTTATAGATCTGAATTTCCAGTGTCCACGCTCCTTGGGTTCAATTAATTTGCTAAAGCAGTTCACAGAACTCACAGAAACATTTTACTTATTAGATTATTCCTGTTTTATTACAAAAGGATAAACTCAGTATGGATTCTGAAAAAAGGTATACCTCCTTAAAAGGATTCCTGGTGGTTAACTGGTCTCAAATTTAAAAGCATAGCTTAGCAGGTATTTCTAAACAGGGTTCTCTCACACAAACCACACTTTAGTGAGAAGCTTGAACTGAATTCCATGCCTCCTACACTGAACTGTCTGTTTTCGCTGTGTTTCTGCTATAGAAGCAGCCCTTATAAAGGAGTTCCGGCAATTATATTTTAACCAATAGAACTGAGGTTTTATCTGTGCAGCAATATCTCTATAACATCTTAACCAATCAATTAGAGTGGCTTATTTCTAACCAATCAAGACAGTGCCTTTTATACCAATCAAACTGTGAGGATTTGGAATCCTCATTTGTATAAGGATGGACCAATCAAGGACGAAAAGAGGGGACCTCTGTCTATATAAATCAGTTCCACTCTGGCTCTGAGACTGTACTTTCCCTTTCCACTGAAAACTGTCATTTCCCAGCTGGAGCTGAAATACTGAGGTATGTCTTCTGGGACCAGCGTGGAGAAGAGAAGGCAGAGCAGAGTAGAGGGAAGCTATCTAGTCAGAGAAGAAACTTGCCACCTCACAGCTGTGTTATTCCATGACCATGCTGTCTCTTGAGCTGTAACACTATTGAGTTATTCTCATAGCTGTGCTGTATCACAATTGAGCTTTTTGCACTGAAGAGTTTCCTTTTTCAACACATCCCAAGTTGGTGCTTCCTTTTGGTATTGAATTGGTGCCAATGACCATTGGCTGACCTTAGGAACAGCCAGATTGGAGAGACACATAGAACAAGGTATGGGGAAAGAGCAAGTATGGAGTTTCCATGCTCTCTCCTACTAAACCAGTCTCCCAACACCTTCACATGTTCGTCAACTTAGAAGCACTCCAAACACTATTATTTGTGGATTTTTATATAGGCTTCATTACATAAGCATGATTGATTAATCCATTGGCCATTGGGAATTTATCTACTCTCCAGGTCCTCCCCTCTCTGGAGGGTGGGTGGAACTGAAAGTTCAACATGGTTAACCAATCATCCCCCATTTTTAGGTGGGGTCCAAAAGTCACCTAATTAACATAAGGAGACACTTTTGTTAGTCTTATCACTTACAAAATTCTGAGGGTTTTAGAAGCCCTGTGCCAGAAATGGGACAAACACCAAATCTATATTTCTCATTATAAATCACAATATCACAGTTATAAAGTCAGCAAATGGTAGAGCTGGGGAATCTAACCCAAACTCTCTGACTCCAGAACTTTGATCATACTGCTAATGTGGTAGGTAGTTATATTGACCCTAGAGGCCCAGTGCATGAAATTCGTGTGTGTGTGTGTGTGTGTGTGTGTGTGTGTGTGTCCCTCAGCCCAGCTGGCACCCTCTCCAATCTGGGACCCCTCAATATGTCTGATTGCCCATTTAGGCCCACTCCCACTGGCAGTCAAACATCCCTCTCACAATCCAGGACTGCTGGCTCCCAACTGCTCGCCTGCCTGCCTGCCTGCCAGATTGCCCCTAACCGCTTCTGCCTGCCAGCCTGATCACCCCCTAACTATTCCCCTTCCATCCTGGTCACCCCCAACTGCCCTCCTCTGCAGGCCTGGTCAACCTTAACTGCACTCTCCTGCAAGCCTGGTCCCCCCAAACTGCCCTTCACTGCAGGCCTGCTCACCACCAACTGCCCTCTCCTGCAGGCCTGGTG
The DNA here is from genome assembly GCF_014108245.1 of Pipistrellus kuhlii. Lineage (NCBI taxonomy): Eukaryota > Metazoa > Chordata > Mammalia > Chiroptera > Vespertilionidae > Pipistrellus > Pipistrellus kuhlii. Next base: position 31,473,890 of record NW_023425471.1, read on the forward strand.
ACTCCTAACTGCCCTCCCTTGCAGACCTGGTCCCCCTAACTGCCCTCCATTTCAGGCCTGGTCCCTCCCAACTGCCCTCCCCTGCAGGCCTGATTGCCCACAGCTGCCTTCCACTGCCAGCCATCTTTTGGTGGCCATCTTATGTCCACATGGGGACAGCCATCTTTGACCACATGAGGGTACTTATCTTGTGTGTTGGAGTGATGGTTAATTTGAATATTACCTTTTTATTATATAGGATGAGCAGAGCAAGAACAATGGTCCAGGTACAGAAGGTCACCAAGGTGGAAAGCAGCAGACAACTATAGGGTGGGACTTCATCCCCAGGGTGACCTTTCCTTATCCAGACTATAACTGGTCATTTGATTTAGACTCCTAACATTTCTTCCCTAGAGATAGCATCTAGGCCACAGTTGTATTTCAGCTCCAGGCCTAGGAAAGCAGAACAACAAGAAAAGTGACAACGTGGCTGACCTCAGGACCAGCTGTATTGGATAATGACTCCTTGCCCTTGTATAGACCCATCATCAGTGAAAACCTAGCAGGCGTCTTCAAACTACAGCCCGCGGGCCACATGCGGCCCGCAGAGGAGTCTGATCCGGCCCGCCAGGTTTTTTGGGCAGTGAGCGCAGCCGAGGTGTTACAGTAGGAATTAGTAGTTCATATAGTCCGGCCCTCCAGCTCTCTGAGGGACCGTGATCTGGCCCCCACTTTAAAAAGTTTGAGGACCCCTGGACCTAGAGCCTGAAAGGACACACCTGGAAAGCTGCTGAATATTCTATTGAAATCCCTCTCTGGGACCTCCCCTAAGATCTCCACCCTTAAAAGCTTTTAGGACAGAAGATCCAACACACTAGCACTGTTCTTCTCCCCCACCTTCCAGGTACATTTTCCTTACCCCTATTTCTCCTAACATTCAAGGGCCCTTCTTTTGCCTCTGTAACTTGTTTCCTGAGCCTATAACCAGAACACAAGTTTGGCAATCTGACACCACAAAAACCAAACTTATGAGACAGATGCTGGTGAAAAAAGAAGGAAGTTTATTCAAGTGCTGGTCACCTAAGAAGTTTTGGGACTCTTGTCACAAAACGCATCTCAATATCTCAGTGAAGGCAGAGATTTTTATAAGAAAGGAGAGGGAAAACTGAATAAAGAAATCAAGGGGAGGGGTTTGAGAAGTTTTCTACATGTAGGCCAGTACAATGCATTCCAATAAGGATTTATAAACTGGTCAAGTGATGGTATGGTGTGCATTATCCTTGTCTTTGTTATCTGGTTCTATGTCATCCTGGTTCTACATTTGAAGGTAAGTGTATCTTCCAGAACTGGGATGACTGAAGGTTGGAGTCTGTATCTTCTGAAGTTAGTTCCCAGGATTCTTATACAAACACTAGTGGCCCAGTGTGCAAATTCATGCACATTGAAAGGAAATTAATTAGAAGGTGGCTGGCAGGGCAGGAATGAGCAAGACAGGCCAGACACGCCCTGGAGCCAACCTCCCAGGGTCCCTCCATAGCTGGCCACACCTGGGGTGGCGCCCTGGCTCCAAAGGCATCTGCGGAGTGAGTGGGGGTCACTCTGGCAGGTGGGGGGTCCCTTGGCCTGGCCTGCAGAGATGGGCAAAAATTGGCTTTCCAATGACATCTCTTGAGGGGCCTGGAGAGCTAGAGGGCACTCTGCAAAGTTGCTGTCATACAGAGAGTGGAACACAAACGCAACTGTGCAGTAAACCAGAATCAGGGTGACAGTGCCCCAAGAACAACATAACCCATGGCTGAAGGTGGAATCACACGGCCCCACGAGGAATCAGGCTCCCTCCTTTCTGGTTCTGGGGTGCATCACCTGAGAATGGCCACTGCCAAGTCACTGAAGCTGGGCAGCTACTGCATTGAGCATATGCCCTCTGGTGGTCAGTGTGTGACATAGCAACTGGTCAGACTGAGAAAGGAATATTTAGCATATTAGCCATATATATGGACTAGGGGCCTGATGCATGAAGATTCATGCATGGAGGCTGGGTACCTCAGCCCTATCTGCACCTTCTCCAATCTGGGAGCCCTTAGAGGAGCCTTCTCCAATCCAGGAGTTTCTGTCTGTCTTTGCAGTGATATGAGTAAATTGTCTGAGACCTCAACCCAGATTGGTTTGTTGCTCACAGAATAATAGAGGCTTTTCCCCCCTTTGCTTCATTGGTGGAGATTTCCTGGAAGTTTTAGGATACTTTCCCTTTAATTTTTCCTAGACACTCTGATTTTACTTATGTCTCTCACCTTTGCTTTCCCTCCATCCCCCACCACAACAGTAACTTCCTCCAGGCTCACTTTGCTCTAGTGTCTAGGAGATCCGTCTGCCACCAGAACTATGATTCCCAGCATTCCTGGTGCTCCCCACACTCTGGGTTTTCCCTTCCTGATCTGTCTCTGTCCCACGGCCTCCCACTCTGCCAAGTCTTCCAAGCTGCCAGCTCTCTCTCTGCTCTCCACCTGGCACCTATGTATGCAAATTACCCACCATCTTTGACAGGTTAACTTGCATACTCACTCCTGATTGGCAGATGAGCATAGCAGAGGTATGGTCAATTTACATGTTTCTCTTTTATTATATAGGATGCTGTTTACCTACAAGCTACATATTAGTCAGACTCAGCATTCACAGAAACAATGTCAAAAGAATGGTGGGGAGGGTTATAATTTCCCACTGTTACAAGCTCATTTCTTCTACCACTCATTTCTTCCATCTCTGTGATTTTCTAAGTACATGTTCTCTTATGGTTTGAGTTTGGTTCTGAATTTTTCCTAGCCAAAACTCAAGTACTGAGGTTGCTGAACCAAGGTCTAGTCTGACCCCACCAGTCTAACACCTGGTGCCTTTCTTGCTACTGACAACAGTAAGATCTACCAGGTAGCTAGCTGGAAAAAGAAGGAAACTGTGTGTTATTTTTTTAAAGGCCAAACTGAAGTCACTGTCATAAAATCTAAGCCATGTCATAAAATAAAAACTTAATAACTAACCTAATTGTAGTTTTAACTTATCCCAGGAGTGAAATTTTAAACCAATTAGTCTAAAATTTTCTAATTGACACTAGTGAGGCAAACTGCATTATAAAATCCCTGCCATCCTTTTTACCCCCAAGGAAGGCAACCAGGCCTAAAAACGAACGTTACTATATATATATATATAACGTTGTTTTTTTTTTGCTAATAATTTCCCTGCTACAACTTACTGCATATGAAACCTTCCATTTTATACAACCCTGCCTGAGCACCCTTCTAGTTGCTAGATGAATTGCTGTCCCATTCATGTATTGCTTAATAAAAACAATTATATTATATTATATCTTTAATAGACCCCAGGGTCTCTTACCAGCAGCTTCTTCTAAGAGAGAGGATGCTTAGGGACAAAATTAGATGAGGGTCCAAAATGGCTCACTTGATCAAGAAGGTCTGAAAACAAAAGAAAAGGGAGTTGGAATGGGCTAATGTGAGACAGTATCTTGCATACACCAGAGACAGTTGCTAATATACAACTGTCTTTTCTTTTGCTTGTTTGATAGAGTGGGTTTTCTGTATAAGTTCTCTTGATTTGCTTTACTGAGTATAGTGCATGATGCATGGCCAGAGTTCCCTGGCTTAAAAGGCCAGATGTGGAACTGATGGTACTTGGATGTCTGAAATATTTTGATCATGTCAAACTGGTGTGGTTGAAACGAGAGATCATTAACTTAGGGCAGCACCCAGAAAAGAGATTCTAGGATGTGGGAATTGTTGAGAACCTGAGCTGGGAGAGACCTGAATATTCTCTAGCTTCAGAGTATATTGCAATCTTTATTCTGCAAATGGACTGAAAACAATTTGACTCCAATGAAACAGGAACAAGGTACGCAGGACCCTCAGGAGCTTGGGATTCTAAAAGAGTCTCCTTTCTGCTATCTCAGCAGGCTAGAGGGCATGAGATGAGGAAGAAGCTGTCACAGAAATCATATTTCTCTCTGTCATCTCTAAACAATAGGCTACACACCTGACTTTCTCATAAGAGGAGAAACTGCCTTAATTTACAGCTAGTGACATTGGTTGAGACAAGGTGACTAAGACTCATCTTTACTTTCTTCAAATATGTACAAATACATAATGCTATATTATAGATGAATTGTCTCTCACCACTCCTCACCTGCTACACCTCACTAAATACTTGATGATGACAAGGACTTGACCTTGTTTGTTGCTATAAGATTATGCATAAAACAGTGTCTGGCACATTGTTGGTCTTCAATAACTATTTACTGAACGAATGAAGAAAAAAAAGAAATGAGTCTTGAAGAAACAAAAGATAGTTTTTAAGAACACAGACTCTGGCATAAGACTGCCTGGCTTCAAATCTTATCTCTGCCTCTTATTAACCACTAGTAGTCCAGCGCATGAATCCGTGCACCAATAGGTCGCTGCCACCCTCCTGTAGCTCCCTCTGCTCCCCCTCTCCTACCCCCCTTTATAGCCTGCTGCCCTGAACCCTCCTATAGCTCTCCACTGTCCGCTTGTAGTTCACTGCCCACCCTCCTGCAGATCCGTGATCTGGTTATGCGGTCGGTTGTTACACCTCAGGGTGTAATGGATAATTAGCATATTCCTATCTTATTATATAGTATGAGACCTTGAGCAAGTTGTTTAATCTGTGCCTCAATTTTCTTACTTGGAAATGAAAATAATAATATCTATCTCATAGAACTGTTGATGGGATTAAATGAGCTAATAGTTATAAAACACTTAGAATAGTGCCTAGAACATAGTAAAAGCAGTATAAATGTTTGCTATAATAATAAATATTATTTTGGAAAGGTTAGTGCAGGAAAATCCAAAGTACATGAAAGAAGACAGGTTAACATTCTCTGAGCAGTTGCTATCTTTCAGATGTTCTGCTCCAGAGTTACTTGTACTAATTCATTGAATCCTCATTACAACCTTGTGGTGTAGGTAGCATTATTATCCCATATTATAGATAAGGATACTACAACCCAAGCCATGCAGAATTGAAACTGAAACCCTGTACAACATTCAAGCTCTTCCCACTCTAGAGTATTGTCACTAAGCTCCAGATAATAAGGTAGGGCTATGTCTATTTTTTACCTCTAATTTTATTCTCAGCCTCTAGCAAATAGTGGGCACTCAAAAATAGTCAATGGATTTAAACAAACGAGGATTAAATAAATGATTTTAAGAAAACCTTAAAAGAAAATTCAAATCAAAGACTAGGGAAGAACCTATGAAGAATTTTGAGACTGCCAGTGTGAAGTAGGACCAGAACAGACCAGACTGGGCAATCTGAGCCTGTTTGCACTGGAATGCGGGTGACCCTGGGTTGTTATAGTACCCATAGGAAGCCAGTTTGGATTACTATTCTGTGGCTGGATGTGATAATTATGTTTTTAAACTAAAAAGAAAGATATTAGTATATGAAATACATTCTCACTTAAAAGTACACATGAGAAAGCAAAGCAAAACCTCTCGTGGACCCATTTTGACCATTAGTTTGGTGTGTATCCTTTCAGAAAATTTCCTATGAGTTTGATTATATACATACAAATAGAAATATTTTCTTTGGTTTTGTGTTTTTTTTTTCCTTCACATTGATAATACCTTACTGTAAGTATGGCTTTACAGCTTGCTTTCTTCACTCAACAATATGTGTTAAAACTTTTGTGTTAATATAGACACATTTATTTTCTTTTAAATGTTTGCCAGTATTCTAAATTATATTGTTTTGGTAAACCATAGTTGAATTTTCTGATCAATAATTCTGATGAATACAATCCTTCCCTTCCTTCCTTTCTCCTTCCCTCCCTTTGTCCCCCCACCTTTTCTTTCTTTCTCTACAAAGAGTAAAGTATCCTCACAAATGCCTATTTCTGCTCATGTGCAACAATTTCTCTGAATATCAACTTGGAAGTGAAATTGTTTGGCTGAATAATATGCTCATTTAAAATTCAGTAGATAACTGCCAAGTTATGTAGAGTTTATAAAAATAGAGGCAACAAATTAGTGCTCTCTCAACTCATTGTTCTCTCTGCTCTTGAATTGTTGTTGTCTCTCTCTCTCTCTCTCTCTCTCTCTCTCTCTCTCTCTCTCTCTCTCTCTCTCGTGTGTGTGTGTGTGTGTGTGTGTGTGTGTGTATTATTCTTAGCTCTTCTGGGAGGTCTCTCTTCACAAATTTTACCCTATCTTAGCAAAACTAGGAAGAAAATTTGCTCTGGTTACAGTAATCTCCAGGAAATTGGGGAGCACAGAGTGCTCTTAGTGGCCTCATAGCAGGAGTGCAGTCCTGACTTCCTTTCCAGAGACATAAGAAATTAATTTGTTTGGGAAGAGTCAGAATGGCTGCAGTATTTGTCCTTTCCAGTTTAGAATGTACCTACATACACTTTTCTTTTATTTGAGGTCTTGGATAACTTTTTACTGTGGGTACTCTTTTATCCTCCTTCAACTCCAAATCATGAAAAAGGGAAGCAATACATTTTACAGAGAAATGAGACATCTGAAAAACTAGTGCCATCTACAGTCCTAAAAACAGCCTACAAGTTTTGATCAGAATTTTTCTACAGGTTTCTATTTACTTGTTCTTTTGTTTCAAATACCCAAGTTTCTAAAACTTTAGCAGTCAAGATAACCGAAATAATAAATGAGTAATACATGAATTATAATTCAGTGGTAGAGTTTTTCTGTTAGAGTTTTTATCCAATCATACAGCAATTTTGATTTTTAATATTTTCCCTTGCATATATTTGACTATATTGGCATGCTCATCACCTGTAAATTCTTTAGTGTTTGCAAAGCATTTTCATGTCCAACATTTTATTTACTATTTGCAGCAACCACTACTGTCCTTGATTTTAGAAAATAAAGCTTAGGGAAGATAAGTTACTTGCCTAAGGTCACAGCCTGTAAGTGACAGAACCATGCTTAAAGTCATATCTACTTGGATCCATTTTCCTTGGCTATTTTATTAGAACTAGAGGCCTGGTACATGAAATTCATGCATGGGGGGTGTCCCTCAGCTCAGCCTGCACCCTCTCCAATCTGGGACCCCTTGAGGGATGTCTGACTGCCCATTTAAGGCTGATCCTGGTAGGGTAGTCGGCCATCTGTCTCACAATCCAGGACTGCTGGTTTCCAACTGCTCTTCTGGCTGCCTTCCTGATTGCCACTAACTGTTTCTGCTTGCCAGCCCTCATCACCTCCTAACCACTCCCCTGCCAGCCTGATTGATGCCTAACTGCTCCCCTTCCGCCTGATTGCCCCAACTGCCTTCCCCTGCAGGCTTGGTCACCCCTAACTTCCCTCCCCTGCAGGCTTGATTGCCCTCAACTGTCCTCCCTTGCAGGCCTGGTCCCTCCCACCTGCCCTCTCCTGCTGGCCTAATCGCCCACAAACTGCCCTTTTTTGTAGTCCTGGTCCTTCCCAACTGCCCTCCCCTGCTGGCCGTCTTGTGGCAGCCATCTTGTGTCCCCATGGGGGCAGTCATCTTTGACCACATGGGGGTAGCCATCTTGTGTGTTAGAGTGACAGTCAATTTGCATATTACTCTTTTATTATATAGGATGTATGGTCCCCTGGGTTTATGAATTATTTAGATTTTGGGGAACCTGGAAATATATGCATGAATTTTGTTATCTCCTTTTCATCCTATGAAGATGAGGAAACTAAGGCTTGCATCTTAGGTTCCCAGACCAGATAAATAAACTTCTGTTGAATAAGAGAAACAAAATCATGATGAAGAGTATTTGATAACTTTGTGTGTTTTTTTATTTAATAAATCTTTATTTAGATTATTACAATTGTTTCTCCTTTTCCCCCAATAGCTCCCCTCCACCCAATTCCCACACCACCCTCTGCCCTTACCACTGCCCTCATCCATAGGTGTACAATTTTTGTCCAGTCTCTTTCCGCACCCCCAACACCCCTCTCCCCCTGAGAATTACCAGTCCACTCCCTTTCTATGCCCCTAATTCTATTATATTCACTAGTTTATTCTGTTCCTCAGATTTTTAATTCACTTGATTTTTTAGGTTCACTTGTTGATATATATATATTTGTTGTTCATAATTTTTATCTTTACTTTTTTCTTCTTCCTCTTCTTAAAGAATATCTTTCAGCATTTCATATAATACTGATTTGGTGGCAATGAACTTCTTTAGCTTTTTCTTATCTATGAAGCTCTTTATCTGACATTCCATTCTGAATAACTTTGCTGGGTAGAGTAATCTTGGTTGTAGGTTCTTTCTATTCATCACTTTGAATAGTTTATGCCACTCCCATCTGGCCTGCATAATTTCTGTTGGAAATCAGCTGACAATCATATGGGTGCTCCCTTGTAGGTAATTAACTGCCTTTCTTTTGCTGCTTTTAAAATTCTGTCTTTTGCTCTTGCTATTTTTTTTAATTTTTTAATTTTTTTTAATATATTTTATTGATTTTACACAGAGAGGAATTGAGAGGGACAGAGAGTTAGAAATGTCGATGAGAGAGAAACACCAACCAGCTGCCTCTTGCACACCCCCTACTGGGGATATGCTCGCAACCAAGGTATATGCCCTTGACCGGAATCGAACCCGGGACCTTTCAGTCTGCAGGCCGACGCTCTATCCACCGAGCCAAACCGGTCCCGGCTGCTCTTGCTATTTTAATTGTGATGTGTTTTGGTGTAGTCCTCTTTGGATTCCTTTTGTTTGGGGTTCTGTGCACTTTCTGGACTTGTAAGTCTATTTCTTTCACCAGGTGGGGGAAGTTTTCAGTCATTATTTCTTCAAATAGGTTTTCAGTATCTTGTTCTCTCTCTTCTTCTGGCACCCCCATAATTCTGATGATATACTTGAAATTGTCCCAGAGGCTTCTTACACCATCTTCAACTTTTTGGATTCTTTTTGCTTTTCTGGTTGAGTGTTTTTTGCTTCTTTGTATTTCAAATCTTTGACTTGATTCTTGCATTCCTCTAGTCTGCTGTTGGGTCTCTGTATAATATTTTTTATTTCAGTCAGTGTATGTTTAATTTCTAGTTGGTCCTTTTTCATATCTTGAGGGGCTCGCTAAATGTATCGGCCTTTTCTAGGAAATTCTTGAAAAAACTTATAACCACAGTTTTGAACTCTATATCCAGTCATTTGTTTTTCTCCATTTCTTTCATTTGTGATCTGTTTCTTTGTCTACACATTTTTGCTTCTTCTCTGAGTTGGTAGGGTAGCTTTGTGTGCTAGGTATCCTAGATGGCCTAGTGGGTTGGCCTCCCCAGTTACCTGAAGTGGACACTCTTGGTGCAACTTTTTGTGGACTGTGAGAATAGCCTTGTTGTAGTTAAGTATTAATTGTTGTTGGTATCACTGGGAGGTATTGACCTCTAGGCCAATTGGCTGTGAGTATCAGCTGTGTCTATGCCAGGAGACCTTCTGTGCTGGAGACAGCCTTATAGGACCAGACTTTCAAAATTGCAAGAGCCTCTGTGCTCAGCTTGGATGGGGTGGAGTCTCAGGGCAGAGCAGACAGTCTTGGCTTCCTGTCAGCTCTGCCATTGCGTGTGTGCCTCCAGACCTCTGCCTTCTGTGGCTTCCCTGAGTTTTTGCCTGACAGTCCAGATTCCCCCCATAAGAGCATGGGTCCCCAGAAGTTTGTCCTGAATTGGTGTTCAGTGCAGTTGGAACTGTGGTTCAGTGCAGTGAGGAGCTTTTGACTCCCTTCCACTAGGGGAAACCAGCAGCAACCTCCTCAGTCTTCTCTGTCCTCATTCACACACATGCACCTCCAGACACCTGCCCGTTGTGGCTCCCCCGAGTCTTCAAGTCTCTGTGTGCTTTTCTCTCTACCTGACAGTCCAGACTCCCCTTGTATGAGCCTGGGTCCACGGGGTTTCACCCGGAATTGGGGTTCAATGCAGTTGGAACTGTGGTTCAGTGCAGTTGGGGGTTTTATGCCCCCCCCACACACACACCAGAGAAAGCCAGCCAGGTACTCAGCCGCCCTTCCTCTCCGCACATGAGTCTCCGTACCTCAGTCCTTTTCAGCTCCTCTGGTTCTCCATGAGCTTTTCTCTTTCCTTCTAGTTGTAGAATTTCTACTCAGTCAGCTTTCCTGTGTTTCTGAATGATGTCCTTTCTGTCTTTTAGTTGTAGTTTTGAAATTTTTGTGTGAGGCAGCAGTTAAGGTGCTTACCTATGTCACCATCTTGGTTTTTCTCCTGATGGCTTTGTACTTGAATTTTGAAGGGAATACTCCTCAGGTGTGATTGAGAAGATTGTGCTACTGTTCAGAAGTACCTTCCACACACCCCCACCCTCCCTCATCACTGCTGTCAGCTCATGAACTATGCTGTTAGGCAATGATTGCATCTTTAATTTGTTAAGTCCATAGCTGACTGCTGCCTAGCCCCCTTGCTCAGGAGGAGGCTTCCCTATTGGATGGTGGTACACTCACTGGGGTTAGTGCATGTGAATTATGTCAAACTGAGGCTGAACTTTAGAATCTTCCTAATGTCTTTTCCCGCTTTATAATATATACACCTAATATTTACTGAGTGCTTACCAGGTCCTAGGTAGTGTAGTAAGCTTTTTACACTCATTAACTCATGTAATCTTCACAACAGCCCTATAAAGTAGGGATTGTTATCAAATCCATTTTACAGATGAAGAAACTGATGCTCAGAGATATTAAGTAACTTGCTGAAATTCACAAAGCTAGTATGTGGCAGTATTAGGACATGATTTCAAGTCTATCTAAGCAGTTTAAGCTTCTCAAAAAGCTTTCTCCCTATTTAAATAATGTCTAAAAGAACACCTGAAATATAACAAGAAAGAGGAAATAGAATAGTAACAATGACTTTTTGGCACCAATGATATCTTTTTTGAGATAAACAAATTCCTTTTATTGGAATGTAAACTTCAGAATCTCTTGAATTTGGCTCCAAATTTCAGTTCTGCCTCTTTTCTATTCTTTGATTTTCTTATCTATAAAATGAAGATAATAATAGAAGCTACCTTGATAGTGTGCTTGTTAAATATAAATGAGTTAATGCATGTAAAGCATTTGGAACTGTCTCTGAGCCCTACACAGTACTATGTGACAAAGCTCTGCTATGAAGACATAAGAGAAATCTAGACTATTTGTCATTTCCTTAGGTGAAGATAAGTCTTATCTAAATCAGCAGGAGCACTAGAAATGGCAAAATTATTGTCTACTAGAAAATAACTGTTGTTTATTTGCTCCTGTGGGAACAACATGGGATGTGTTAGCAGCTATCCCTTTGTCAATTATGGCCTTTGGAAGATTTGTGGACCCATAATATTTACCTCCTCAGGTATTCTTCATAATACACTTGTCCTACCCCATGCCTTATTCATCCACACCTGTGCCTGTGGAGGGAGCCAAATGCTCTCACTTTCACTGCAATGACTCTGACTAGGAATAATTCCTCTGTGTGGGGGCTTATTTGACCTGAGCACTAGATGTTTAATACAAACTTATAGCAGTATTTCAGGCATCAATCCATGGACATAAAGGGATTATTGGAATTCCAGAGCCTTCAAGTTCCCCTCAAGACAGCAAATTGTCAGAAAGGCAAGTCAGTCTCTACCCTATGCCTGTATATGGATCAGAGTGGGCATATTCAATGAGGCTTCTGAGAGTCCTCCTTGGGTAGTAAAAGGGAGATATTTTGGTAGATGTGGTTCAAGAATCAGGTTTTAGAAACAGCCTAATCCACATTATCATACTGTCAAGAGAATAATATCCCATTTGGCTTAGTAATTGTTTTCTTTTATTAACTTTTTAGTGAAAAATTTTCTCTTAATTTTAATTGGAGTCTGTAGAATTTGCTCTTTTAAGTGTCTGGGACTGTGAAGAGAACTGCAGTTTTAGTTGTTGGTTGAAAGGGAAGGTTGGGGCAGGCCCTAATTCTCTAGGGCTATTGATTTAGAAGGGGTATTAGGTGCCCAGAGAGACTTGGAAGAAAATATGTCTATAGCAGACATTAATAAATTTATAAGGGAGACTGAATTATTTTTCTAATAACATGGTCCATGTATTTTAAATATAATTTGTGAGTTCCTTATACATTCCAGTTTGTGGTGGGAAGAAAAGACAAAGAATATTTATGTCCTTATTCTTCTTTGGGTTTTGGAAAACTTTGCCCTGATGGAGATATAAAGACTCCAGAGATGTACAATAGTATTGTAGATATAAAAATGCCTTTTAAAGGGTAAGTATATATGATAGACAAATACTTGGTAAGATATAAAGAGATGCTACAAATTTATAAGAGAATATGAATGCCGCCAAAGACAAAAATACAAGGGAGATGAACATTTTACACACATTTTCACAAAGACAGAAATAAATCCAATAAGAATGGCCAATATATATAATTTAGAGAACAATGAACTCACATGCCCCATTAATTCCTAACACATTGACAACAATTAAAAATTTGAAAACAAATTGTTAAAGCCAGTGTTGGATAGGTTAAGGGAGACACAGTTCTAATGGAGTTATAAATTGGTCTAGCCCTTCTGATGGGCAGTTTAAGAGCTTTAATAAATATATATCTTTGACCCAGCATTTTCATTGTTAGATATTTGTCATAAAGAAATAATTATACAGACAATAGGGTGGTGAAGGCCTGGGATGGATGGATGCAGGGTGGAGGAGGTAAATGGGAAAAAGGGGGACATCTGTAATACTTTCAACAATAAAGATTTTTTTTAAGTAAATAAAATTAATAATATGCAAAAAGATTGAGCTACAATTGTAGTAGCAAATATTGGAAGCCACTAATTGTACAAAATTGGAAACTGGTAAAGAAATTATGGTATAGGCATAGAATAGAAAATCATGCAGCCATTAAAAATCATGTGTGGCTCAGTGATTGAACATCAACCTGTGAACCAAGAGATCATGGTTAGATTTCCTAATGTGGGGCATGCAGAAGGCAGCCGATCAATGGTTCTCTCTCATCACTGATGGTTCTATCTCTCTCTCCCTCTCCCTTACTCTCTGAAATCAATAAAGATTTATTTTAAAAAATCATTCTTTGAAATGAGAAAATGCTCATTCTATATAATAAAAGTATAGTATGCAAATTGTCCCCTTGACCAGAGTTCTTCTGGAGGTTCAACCAGGATGCAGACCAGCAGGGGGAAAGGAGGGAGGCCCTGGCACTGGCAGGCAGCCAGGAGAAGGGAGGGAGTACCCAGCCGGCAGCCTGTAGGTATCCTACCAGTGCAGGGATTTCATGCACTGGACCTCTAGTGATGTCTTAATATTACAATATAATAAGAAAATACACAGAGATATGAAGCTGTATGTACAGGGCATGATCCCAGTTTCATAGATAAAAGTGTATTAAAAGACTAGAATAAAGTATACTTAAATGTTAACAATGATTTTCTCTGGGCTGTGTCATGACAGATAATCTTTATTTTGTCTGTTTTAGACTTTTATATCTTTTTCCAAATCTCATATAGTAAGCATGTGCTGTTTTTATAATTAGAAAACAACACAGAAACAGTATTAAAAAAAACATTTAAACTTGTCTTTGAAAGCTAATCTTTGACTTAATTTTTTCTCTTCAAATTTAAACCCAGTAATTTCCTTTAGGAAATGAGGAAAATCATTTCAGCTGTCTGGTGGGAAAAAATTCTATAAAGACAATTTTTTTCCCTGTGATAAGTAGAGATACCCCAAGATGAAAGTATTTCTGTAGAGTGTATATATTTCAGATTGACCCTGTTTTTAAGGGCTTAATGTTATTTTTTAACTGCTTTATTGAGATATAATTCACATAACATAAAATTTACCTATTTAAAGTGTACAACTCAATTTTGTTTTCAGTATACTGATGGGACCTTTTAGCCATCACCATCTAATTCTAAAACATTTCAATCACCCCCTCTATCCACCAACTGGCAACCATTAGTCTACTTTCTGTCCCTAAAGTTTTGTCTATTATGGCTATCATATATAATAAAGAGCTAATATGCAAATGGTCATCACACCATCACCCCCTCACACTGTCATGCTGTAACAGCTCAGACATTCAACACTGGGGAGAGAGAAATGGGGACCAGCCAAGCACAAATGAGCTTGCAAGAGAGGAATGGGGTCTAGCCAGGCACAAATGAGCTTGGGAGAGAGGATTGGGGACTAGCCAGGCTGTGGCCAGGGAGAGGGACAAGCCGCCTGCCACGCAGTTCAGGGTGCCAGCAGCTGTGCCTGCACCTGCTGCTCAGGAGAGGACCAAGCCACCTGCTCTGTGAACCTGGCAGCCTATGGATGAGGCCCGGGAGAAGCCACCCAGCCACAGTTCCCTGTGGCTGTGGCCAGACAGGGCAAAGCTTGTCCAGGTCCTCCATGCCTTCAGCCAGCCAGAGGGAGGGAAGTTTGGGTCCCAAGTGACTGTGACCAGTTGGAGGAGGGAATCCTGGGTCCCAGGTGTGGGGTCAGGCAGAGGCAGTTATGGGTGATCAGGCCAGCAGAGGAGTAGTTAAGGGAAATAAGGCCAGTAGCAGAGTAGTTAAGGGTAATCAGGCAGGCAGGCAGATGGGTTAGGTGTGATCAGTCAGGCAGGCAGACCAGTGGTTAAGAGCCAGCGGTCCAGGATTGTGAGAGCCAGTCTGATATCCCCCGAGGGGTCTCAGATTAGAGAGGGTGCAGGCCAGGCTGAGGGACCCCTCCCGTGCACGAATTTCATACACTGGGCCTCCAGTCTATATCATAATAGGACTCTGGTCATGATGCTATCAAGGCGTCACAACCAAAAGAGTAGCGGCTCTCATGATGGGTGGGGTGAGGTGCAAGCTACTTGTGGCTACCTAGCAGCAGTGAGCTACAAGCAGCAGAGGGCAGGGCATGAGCTACTAGTGATGGAGAGCTATGAGTGGCAGAGGGCAGGGCACAACTATGAGCAGCGATGGGCGGGGCGGCCATCTGAGGCAAGTGGAAGCAAGCTACTTGTGCATAATTTTGTGCACACTGGGCCTCTAGTTTCATATAAATGGAACCACATAATATGTGAACTTTTGTGAGCTCTCACTTAGTATAATGTTTTCAAGGTTCATCCATGTCTTAGCATGAATCAGCATTTCATTTATTTTATAGCTTAGTACTATTTAACTGTATGGATATAAATGTTTTGTTAATCCATTCATCAATTGATAGACATTTGTTTCCAAGTTTTGGCTGTTATGAACAATGCTGCTACAAACTTTTGTGTACAAGATTTTGCATTAAAATATGTTTTCACTCTACCTGGATTGGATTAGTGGATAGAGCATCGGCCTTTGGACTGAAAACTGAAGGGTCCCAGCTTCAAGTCCGGTCAAGAACGCATGCCTGGTTTATGGGCTTTATCCACAATAGGGGGTGTGCAGGAGGCAATCTATCAATGATTCTCTCTCATCATTGATATTTCTATCTATTTGTCCCTCTCTTCCTCTCTGAAATCAATTGTGTGTGTGTGTGTGTGTGTGTATATATATATATATATATATATATATATATATATAATATTTCCCCCCATTTTTTTAGTATATAACTAAGAGTGGAATTACTTAGGCATATCGTATCTCTACGAATAACCATATGAGGAACTACCAAAGTATTTTTGAAAGCAGCTTCACCATTTTATATTTCCACATTACCTTTCATCTAACAATTCTTACATTTTCCCTAAAAAATATGTACAAAGATGGTCATATGTACAAGCAAAAAGTAGAAAAAAATATATACATAAGTAGGGGGTCAGTTAAGTCAATTATGATACATTTAGATTATGGAATGCTATGAAGCAGTTGAAAAGAATGAAGTACTCTATATGTCCTCTTTTGGAAAGACATCCAGGATATTAAGTTGAAAAAAATCAAATTGAAAACCAGTCTGTGTATTATTTTCATAAAATGAAATTATTACACATATGTGTGTATATGCATAGAAAATCTCTGGAAGTAGACCTAAGAAATTGTAAACAGTATTTAGTGCTAGAGAGTGGGACTGGTATATATTAATGTTGATCTGCAGTGTGGTTTGGAGAAGAAAGTTACTTTTCAATTTAAGGCCTTCTGTACATTACATTTTGAGTAATGTATATTATTTTACAACAATAACAACTTTTAAGAAAGTCTGTATTAGTGGAACTTAGCTTTTCCATTAGTATAGACAGGTAGGTTTTCATTATTTGAAGGAAGTACATATTTAATAGTCTCAATAGCTCCTGATTATAGTGTAGAACTATCTATACAACCTCCTTTAATCTCTCAAAGAATACTGGACCAACTTCTAGGAACTAACACCATTTGCTTTTCTATTGTAAACAGGTGGGTAAATTTATGTTATCATGAAAATTGTTTCCAGGCAAAATTTATGGCTTGTAAATATTTCAGTAAAAGCAGAACCCTGAAGATTAAAATAGGAAAGATTGGAGAAAAAAATCAGGATATATTTGTTTGTAGCCAATTTTTGTTAATTTAATTTTCTGGGGGGAAAAATTTAGCAGAATAATTTGTTTTATGATAAAAATTTCTAAAGCTACTTCTGGGTTAGAAAAAAAATTGAACAATGCTAGCCTATGTGGTTACATACAGTATTTGATAATTTAAAATGAATTAGTTGTTGATAAAAAAAAAAAAAACCTACAGACTTCTGCTTTCTAAAATATCTTATATTAAAAGCCCTTTGACAGGAGAAGATTTGAGTTTGAGTGGTGGGCATCTGGTGAAATATACAGATCTTATAACATAGAAACCCACACATGGAACCTGTATGTTCATGTTGACCAATATCACCCCAATCAATTTAATTAAAAAAAAAATAAGCCCTTTGACATGAACCCCTGTGATGGGGACAGTAGGCAATAGGGTTGGAAGTAGTTGCTATTTCTATTAATGGGAGAAAGTGGGTGGCTTTATTTCTCAAGTTAAGTGAGCCACATGAGATTAACAGCTTAGTGCCTTAGGCATAGTCAGGATGTAACTTTCTATGTTTACAATAGCTTGACTTCATTAAATCCTTTCAACTTGGTTTACACACACCTTTCAATTCAGTTAAAAGAAACCCAATTAAGTACCTACTGTATGCCAGATATATGATCATCTCTACAGTAGATAGAATTATGAACGAGACTAGGTTCCTATCGCAAACGAAATCATTTTGGAGCTATTTACAGCTAATTTATTAAAGTTTGCCATTTTTATTTTAATGTATATCTTACATGCACAATTCTGGTTATATTTTTCTTGAACTTTATAAAGTTTAAAATTCAACTGGAGCACTAATTAAATAGTCTAATTCATCTCAGGGAAACTACAGGAGTCACCTGGGGAATGGTCCAATGTAGACCTAAAGCATGTTCTGTTATACTGTAAGCAAGATAATTCAGGCTCTGTTCTCTCTCTCTCTCTCTCTCTCTCTCTCTCTCTCTCTCTCTCTCTCTCTCTCTCTCTCTCTCTCTCTCCCTTTCCTTTCATAAGACTTGGCATCCTGACACTTTAGAAGAGTAGTGTTTCAACAAAGTTTTGTAAAAGTAAAGTTTAATGAAAGGAATCCTATGTTCTATTTAACCTCTTATAGCAAAAAATAAATACATGCATTTTGACTGAAAAAAGGTCCTTATCTCTAACATAAGAATGAAATAAACCTATGCCAAGAATTACTCGTCCCATACCATGTTAATGTTTGTATTAGCTTTACCTCAAATCAATTTCATTTTATAAAGAACAACAATAATCACAACAAACCCACCACAAGAGGTAATTCACAACCAATAAGACTTTAGTAGTGCGCCTCTACCCCTTTTCATCACACAATATTCCTACTATAGGAGTATCAATACCTGAAACCTTAACACATATGCTGTTTTTACCACCTTCAGCATTTACAGTATTTCTAAATACATATACGAAATGATTACATTAGTATTTCTGGTACTTTACATGTCACTTGCATTTATAGGTCTCTCTTCATTTTCTCATAACACCTGCATGATGAATTACAGCTTTCTTTCTTTTTCTTTTTTATTGTCTAAAATTTTACATGTCTCCTTTTTTTCCAATTTATACCCATCCCGGCTCTTTCTACCTCTGGCAAGCCCCCACTGCCCCAGTGTCTATGTCCATTGGTTATGCTAATATACTTGCATATAAGTCCTTTGGTTGCTCTCAAACCCTCCTCTGCTACCATTTGTTCTGGATCTATTCTTGTTCATCAAATTATGTTAATCATTATATCCTACATATGAATGAGATCATGTGATATTTATCTTTCTCTGACTGGCTTATTTCACTTAGCATAATGCTCTCCAGTTCCACACATGCTGCAGCAAATGGTAAAAGTTCTTTCTTGCCAAAACCGGTTTGGCTCAGTGGTAGAGCGTCGGTCTGCGGACTGAAGGGTCCCGGGTTCGATTCCGGTCAAGGGCATGTATGTTGGTTGCTGGCACATCCCCGGTAGAGGGTGTGCAGGAGGCAGCTGGTCGATGTTTCTCTCTCATCGACGTTTCTAGCTCTCTATCTCTCTTCCTTCCTCTCTGTAAAAAAAAAAAAAAAAAAAAAAAATCAACAAAATATATATTTTTTAAAAAAAGTTCTTTCTTTTTTTTATAGCAGCATAGTATTCCATTGTGTAGAGGTATCACAGTTTTTTAATCCACTTATCTGCTGACGGGCATTTAGGCTGTTTCCAAATCTTAGCTATTGTAAATTGTGTTGCTCTGAACATAGGGGTGCATATATCCTTTCTAATTGGTATTTCTGGTTTCTTGGGATATAGTCCTAGCAGTGGGATTACTGGATCAAATGTGAGTTCCATTTTTAAATTTTTGAGGAAACTCCATACTGTCTTCCACAGTGACTGCACCAGTCTGCATTCCCACCAGTAGTGAAGGAAGGTTCTTTTTTCTCCACATCCTTGCCAGTACTTATCCTTTGTTGATGATAGCCATTCTGACAGGTGTGAGATGGTATCTCATTGTTTTGATTTTCATCTCTCCAATGAATAGTGACTTTGAGCACCTTTTCATATGTCTATGGGCCTTCTGAATGTCCTCTTTTGAAAAGTGTCTATTTATACCCTTTGCCCGTATTTTGATTGGCTCATTTATCTTCTTTTTGTTAAGTTGTATGAGTTCTGTGTAAATTTTGGAGATTAAACCCTTATCTGAAATATTGACAAATATGTTCTCCCATGCAGTGGGCTTTCTTGCTATTTTGTTGATGGTTTCTTTTGCTGTGCAGAAGCTTTTTATTTTGATGTAGTCCCATATTTTTTTTCCTCCTTAGTCTCCATTGTCCTAGGAGTTGTGTCTGTAAAGATATTGCTACAACATATGTCTGCTATTTTGCTGCCTGTGGAATCTTGTAGGATTTTTATGGTTTTCCATCTTACATTTAAGTCCTTTAGCAATTTTGAGTTTGTTTTTGTGAATAGTGTAAGTTGGTGATCTAGTTTCATTTTTTTGCATGTATCTGACCAAATTTCCCGTCACCATTTATTGAAGAGACTGTCTTGACTCCATTGTATGTTTTTGCCTTCTTTGTCAAATATTAATGTGCATAATGTCTTGGGTCGATTTCTGGGTTCTCTGATATATTCCATTGGTTTATATATCTATTCTTTTTCCAGTAGCAGGCAGTTTTGAGAACCATGGCTTGGTAACATAGCTTGATATCTGGCATTGTGATCCGTCAAACTTTGTTCTTCTTTCTCAGGATTGCTGTGGCTATTCTGGGTCTTTATTGTTTTATTATTCCAGATGATTGTGGGGGGAGATTGTTCTAGATCTTTGAAATATGTCATTGGTATTTTAATGGGATTGCATTGAATCTGTAGATTGCTTTGGGTACTATGGACATTTTAATGATGTTGATTCTACCAATCCATGAACATGGTATGTTTTTTCCATTTGTTTATGTCTTCCTTTATCATTTAAAAATATTCTGTAGTTTTCCAAATACAGGTCTTTTATGTCCTTAGTTAAATTTATTCTTAGGTATTGTATTGTTATTATTATTATTATTATTATTGTTGGTGTAATGGCAAATAGGATTTTTTCTTGCTTCTCTTTCTATGAGTTCATTATTGGTATGTAAAAAGGCCATATATTTTGGGTGTTAATATTGTATCCTGCTACATTGCCAAATTCATTTATAAGGTCTAGTCATTTTTTGATGGATTTTTGTGGTTTTCTATGTATAGTATCATGTCATCTGTGAATAAGGACAGTTTTACTTCTTCTTTTCCAATTTGGATGCCTTTTATACCTTCTTGTCTGATGGCTATGGCTAATACTTGCAATATTATATTGAACAAGAGTGGTGAAAGTGGGCATTGCTGTCTTGTTCCTATTCTTAGGGGAAATTAGTTTCGTTTTTGCCCATTTAGTATGATGATAGCTGTAGGTTTGTCATATAAGGCTTTTATTATGTTGAGGTACAATCCCTCTATTCTCACTTTGCTGAGAGTTTTTATAAAGAAAGAGTGCTGAATTTTGTCAAATTCTTTTTCTGCATCGATTGATATGATTATGTGATTTTGTCTCTCATTTTATTTATGTGATATATCACATTTATGGAATTATGGATATTGTACCATCCTTGCATTCCCAAAATAAATAAATCCCACTTGGTCATGGTGTATGATCTTTCTAATGTACTGCTGAATCTGATTTGATAAAATTTTATTGAGGATTATGCCATCTATGTTCATAAAGGATATTGGCCTGCAGTTCTCTCTCTTCTCTCTCTCTCTCTCTCTCTCTCTCTCTCTCTCTCTCTTGTGGTATTCTTATCTGATTCTGGGATTAAAGTAAGGCTTGCTTCATAGAAAGAGCTTGGAACTGTGCCTTCCTCTGGAATTTTTTGAAATAGTCTGAGGAGGATAGTTTTTAGTTCTTTGAATGGTTGGTAGGACTTCCCTATAAAGCCATTCAGACCAGGGCTTTTGTTTCCTGAAAGATTTTTGATGGCTACTTCAATTTCTTCAGTAGTTATCAGCCTACTCAGGTTTTAAATTTTTTCTTGATTGAGTTTTGGGAGCTAGACTTTTTTTTTTTTTTTTTTTTTTTTTTTTTAAAGAATATATTAATTTCATTTAGGTTTTCCATTTTGTTGGAATATAGTTGTTCATAGTATATTTTCATAATCCTTTGTATTTCTTTGGGATTAACTGTTACTTCACCTCTTTCATTTCTGATTTTGTTTATCTGGGTCTTCTCTCTTTGCTTCTTGGTGAGCCTGGCTAGAAGTTCATCAATCTTGTTTATACTTTCAAAGAACCAGGGCTTGGTTTTGTTGATCTTTTATATTGTGTTTTTTGGTCTCTATGTCATTTATCTCCACTCTGATCTTTATTATTTCCTTCCTTCTGATGATGTGGGGCTTTTCTTGTTGCTCTCTTTTTAATTCTTTGAGTTGTAGGATTAGATAATTTATTACCATTGTTTCTTGTTTTGTGAGATAAGCCTGTAAAGTTATTATCTTCCCTCTCAAGACTGCTTTCATTGTGTTCCATAGATTTTGGATTGTTGTGTTTTCATTGTCATTTGTTGCCCTGATGCTTTTTATTTCTTCTTTGATCCCTTTAGTAACCTAATCATTGTTTAATAGCATGCTATTTAACCTCCAGATGTTTGATTTTTTTATTGTTTTTATTGTAGTGAACTTGTAGTTTTATGTCATTGTGATCTGAAAAGATGCTTGATATGATTATCTTCTTGAGTTTGAAGAAACTTTGCCTGTGTCCAATATGTGATATATCTTTGAAAATGACCCATGGGCACTTGAGAAGAATGTATATAATGTGGTTTGGGGGTGAAATATTCTGAATTTGTCAATTTCATCTGTTCTCATGAGTCCTTTAGGATTGATTTTTCTTTGCTGATTTTTTGTTTAGATGATTTTCTAGTAGTGTTAGTGGGATATGAAAGTCCCCTATTATGACTGTATTACTGTTAATCTTTCCATTAATATCCTCCAAATTTTTAAATGTATTTGAGTGGTCCAGTATTAGGTGTATATATGTTTACTATAGTTATATCTTCTTGTTGAATTGCTCCTTTTGGTATTATGAAGTGGCCTGCCTTATATTTTGTCATGGCCTTCACTTTGAGGTCTGTTTTGGCAGATATAAGTACTCATACCCAGCTTTTTTTTTTTTTTTTTCTTCATTTCCATTTGTCTGAAAACCCTCTTTCCATCCCTTCACCATCAGTCTGTGTGAGTCATTTGTTCTGTGGTGAGTTTCCTGGAGACAGCATATATATGGGTCATGTTTTCTTATCCACTCAGCTACCCTATGTCTTTTTATAGGGGCATTGAATCCATTTACATTTAAAGTTATTATTGTTTTGTCAAGATTTTTATTCTTTATGCCTGTATTTCTTCTTCTCCATCTTATTTCTTCTTTTACAGCAGACCATTTAGCATTTCTTGTATTTCTGGTTTGGTGGTAATAAACTCCCTTAGTCCTTTTTTTGTCTGAGAAGCTCCTGATTTCCCCTCAATTTTGATTGATAGCCTTGCTAGGTACAGTATTCTTGGACTCAGACACTTGCTTTGCATGACTTTGTATATTTCATTCCATTCCTTTCTGGCCTGATGTGTTTCTGTTGAGAATTCAGTTGATAGTCTGAAGGGACATCCCTTGTAGGTAACTTTCTGTCATTCTCTGGTAGCCTTTAAGATTCTTACTTTGTTGTTGGTGTTTTTGAATTTAATTATAATGTGTCTTGGTGTTGGTCTTTGGTGTTCATCTTGTTTTGGACTCTGAACTTCTTGGACTTGTGTGAGTTTTTCTTCCCATTATCAGGAACATTTCCGTCATTATATCTTCAAACAGGTTTTCTATTCCTTGCTCAGTTTCCTTTCCTCCTGGCACCCCTATTATGTGGATGTTGTTTTATTTTGTGTTGTCTCAAAGTTCTCTTAGGCTCTCCTCCTGTTTTTTTAATTTTTTTTTTCTTCTATTATAGATCCTGCTCTGTTTGGGTATTTTTTCATACTTTGTTTTCTAGATCACTGATGCAGTCCTCTGCTTCTTCTAGTCTTCTGTTGATGTGTTCTATTGAGTTCCTTATTGCAGTGATGTCATTTTTCATTTCTTCTTGGTTTGTCTTCATTTCCTCTCAGCTCTTACACATGTTGTTGAATTTGTCTTATTATCTTTTTAGCTTCCTTATGAACATTGCTCTGAATTTTTTCTCTGACAGGTTGCTTGCCTCCTTTTCATTTACTTCCTTTTCTGGTGATTCCTCCTTTTCTTTTGTATTCAGGCTATTTCTTTGTCTCCCCATGATCACTCCTCTCAGGGGGTCTGGTTATGGAGCTCTTTCTCTCTCCTGCCTTGACTTAAAAGCACAAAATACAATACAATAAGACACAACACACAGGGCACCAAACACAATATGTATTCACTGTATTAATAACCCCAAATAAAGGTGACCACCAGAGAATTAGAGGAGAGAAAAGAGTGCAAAAATGATGATAAAAGGAAAAAATGTAACAGAGAATAGGAAGGTAAGAAAAAAAGGGGGGATAAGTATATGTATATGAGAAGAACACTCCAATAAACAACAACTAATCCAAAAAATGCAAATAGCCAACTCCCAGAGATGAATACAAACAACTACCAACAAGTAATAAAAAAAAAATGAAGCTACAAACACCCAAAAAACAAACACCTAGTGAATCTGAGGAGACAGAGCTTATTTCCAGAAAATAAGGTCAAGAAATTTAATGAATGGGAAAATAGCTGCAATTCAGTATAGAGGAGGTAGAAAGGGAATGACTGTATAAGAAGAAAAGTGAAAAGCAAAATACAAAAAAGAGATCTGAGTTGGTAATTGGAATTAATTAGGCTATTAGTAGAAGAGGAGAACAAGCGAGGAGAGGGAAAAAAGAAAAAAAATTAACAGAAAACCAAACAAAGCAGACAGAAAGAAAGAAAAAGGAAAAATAAAATAGAAAAAAACTTGGATAGTGATTAAAGAGAAAAGAGAAGTGTGCATAGACTTGGAGCAGGGGAAAGGAAATTAGATATATGAGTAAGATCCATTTTTTAACAGGGAGTAAAAAGAAAGGACAGAGAAAAACTAAAGGAATAGGGTAAGAGGAACATGACAAAAAAGGGAAAAATTGAGGAAGAAAGTGTTGGTATGAAGGAAAAATTGAGATAGTGTAAAATAATGCTAAAAGAAAAATAGATTGTAGAACACTAATCTCAAACTGAAATAAAATAAAGTAAAACTTTAAAAAGGTAAAATAATAGTAGTAGTAATCAAAATAAAAATATAGTAATAAATAAAGTAAAATCAATTGAGAAAAAAAATTAGTTTCTTAAGTAAAATATAAAAAATAAAAAATAAAAAAGTGAAGTAGTGAAGGTCTTTCACTTCTACTGTTTTGCTTGGTACATATATTTCCTGTCAGGTAGTCATCACAGTATTGGAGTTCCCTGTAATCCACTGCTCCTCTGTGTCATGTTTTCAAGCAGGCTGGATCTCCCTGTTCACTTTCTCAGTTGTATTTACACAAGAGTCAATTTCTGACACAACCCCTAGGTGGCAGTGTTTCTGTATTAATATCTGGGACTAAAAGGCTCCTGCCACACTTAATACTGGGTTAGAGGGAACGTACTGTTCCAGCACTGTTTTCCTGCTTGTCTCTCCCTACTCTGTTCCCTAGTTTCCACAAAAACAACTTTGCTCTGCAGTTTTGGTGAGTGTCTTTAATTGGAAGATCCTATGTACTGGACTTAGCAAGCAAAAACCAGCAGGTAAAAAGAAAAAAGAAAAAAAGTAAAGAAAGAAGAGCAGACTTGCATCTTCCCCTGGCACTGTGTGTGTCTTTTTCTCCTGGCTCTGAATGCATCTTTTCCCCCTGGCTCTGTGCAGTTGGTACAGAATTTCAGGCTGCCTTTCTGGACCCAGCCCAGCTGTGGGCTAATATCTACAGTCCCTTTCTGCCAGCAGCCTTGTGGAGCCTCTTCCCCATTCAAAGACTACACTGACCCTAACAGCCGTGGATTTTGTGGAGTGCAGTCTTCTTTTGAGATTCTAGTTCCCATTGTGTTTGCTTCTCCCTCCAGCCTGGATCTTAAACATCACCTTTCTCTAGGGCCTAGAGTCTAGGCGATATCTGACCTTTCCTTCCATGGATTGCCTCACCAGCTGCGTTTAATTTGCCAATTCCAGGTGGATGTTATTCAATTCAGCTGTTCCTTCTATTAGCTCTGTGAGAAGTTGCAGGACCCATCTGCATATTCAGCACCACTTTGCCTCCTCCTGGACAGACTTTTCAGGTGCCCACAGTCAGGAGTCTGGAGTCCCTGTGTTCGTGGGTTCATAGCTGAGGCTGCTGGTCCCTGGGTGTTGTGGTTGTAGGGTCCCAGGAGGTATCCAAGGTCTCCCTAGTTGAAAGTAAGGCAGGGCTTCTGATCACAGCTGGTCTCCCCTTTAAGATGGTGATGTCTCTGTGGCAGAGCTGGCCACTCTGGGAGAGATTTCAGCAGTAGTAGAGGCTGCCTGGCCAGGGGAGCCTGGTCCATCAGTCCCATGGAATATGGCTGTCCCTCACTTACAAATGCAGACACTCCCCATACATCCACACACTCGCCTTTCATTCTCCTACACACTATCTTGCAGCTTGCTGTCTCATTGGCAATCATCTTGGATCCCTACAGCTTTCTTGATTGATAGACATTAACAACATACACAAGAAGGGACTGCAATCTCATTTCCTTATTTGGCGGTAGTTGCTCAGTTGCCTGCAACTAGTAATAGGAACCACTTGACTTATGAGGAGCTGCAAATGGAGCACCTCCAGGCCATGGTTTGTTAAATGGCTTAGTTCAAGAGTCTTAAATATGTATTTAGCCATTGTACTCATAACTTGGTTTGCTGGGGAACATGGCCAGCCTAAATGAAAATGGTGGCATTACTCATTTGACTTGTAACTGAGAAAGTAACAATGGCAACAACTCTGTGGATCTTACAGAGGTAAATTTAGGTTAAAAATATTGACCAATGGCAACATAATTTTTGCTAATCAAATCTGCATTGAAGGTAGACTTGAGAAGTGAATGGTGAATGGAGGAACACTTACCCTGCTAAGAATTGCTTTCTCTAGAAAAAGATGTGAAAAATTGGGTATCATTTACCCTGTCTAAACCTCGGTATCCTCTTGTGCAGTGAAGATAATAATCCCTATCTTCTAAGGTTATTTGGGGGAGACTATGTAAAATAATCTGTTATATAATAAAGCAGTTGGAGGTGGATTTGGGGGTGCAATATGTGTATTAGGAATAAAGAGGAGAGAGCAGGATGTGGCAGGGGAAGAAGTCAAATTACAATGCAGAACATACAAAACTTCAGCTAACTCTGCAGGGAAATAAGGAAAGAGCATTGGTTGACTGAAGGCTCCTTTCGTGTGTTTTTAAATCATAATGGTCAGGTCTTTATAACACTGCCTTACCTTGCCACTAAATACAGGCTGCCCCAGGAAGGGGGTGGTAACAGATTAGATGTCTCTTTTCAGCTGAGATAGACCCTGAGAAATTTGACCACTGAAGGCTATGTGCTGATCACACTCATTGTAGCTGGAGAGGTATTTGGTAAATATATTTCTATGTCTACCTCAGAAAGGTAGGATTCATTATTAATTCTCATCTGTATAAGTATTATAATTTATAGTATCACTTTCACTTGGTCAGCCTTTTCTGTGTATTTTTCTTTTGGTAAATTCCTTTATTTTTATCTTTATTGCCAACTTTTCTTTTCTTTTTCATTTATATTTTTATTGAATTTATTGGGGTCACATTGGTTAATAAAATTAGATGTTTTGAGTGTACAATTCTAGAATGCATAATCTGTATATTGTATTGTGTGTTCATCACCCCAAGTCAAGTCTCCTTCCATCACCATTTATTGCTCTTTTATCCTCTTCTTACTTCCCCTCAATCTACCTTTCCTCTGTCAATCACCATGCAGTTGTCTGTGAGTTTTTTCTTTGCTTAATCCTTACACCTATTTCACCCAGCTGCCTAACCACCCTTACCTCTAACAGTTGTGAGTCTGTTCTTTGTATTTATGAATCTTTTTCTATATTTTGTTTATTTATTTTGTTCATTAAATTCCACATATAAGTGAAATGATATGGTATTTGTATTTCTCTGACTGGCTTTAATTTAGCATAATAATCTCCAGGTCCATCCATGCTGTTGCAAAAGTTAAGATTTTTTTTTTTAACAGCTGCGTAGTAAGTAGTCCACTGTATCGATGTACCACAAGTTTTTTTAATCCATTCATCTACTGGTGGACACTTGACCTGCTTCCAATTATTGGCTATTGTAAATAATGCTGCAATGAACATAGGGGTGCATAACTTTTTTGAATGAGAGGTTTAGGTTTCTTTGGATATATTGCCAGAGATGGGATCACTGGATCACAAGGCAGTTCCATTTTTAACTTTTTGAGGAAACTCTATACTGTTTTTCACAGTGGCTGCGCCAATCAGCATTCCCACTAAGCGCATGAGGGTCCTCTTTTCTCCACATCCTCAGCTATACTTATTTGTTGATTTCTTGATAGTTGACATTCTGAAGGGTGTGAAGTGATACTGCATTGTATTTTTTATTTGCATCTCTCTGATAATTAGTGACTTTGAGCATTTTTCATGTCTATTGGCCATCTGTATGTCTTCTTTGGAGATGTGTCTATTAGGTCCTTGGCCTGTTTTTAAGTTGGATTGTTTGTTTTGTTGGTGTTGAGTTGTATAAGTACTTTATGAATTTTTACATAAATCCCTTATCAGATGTATCATTGACAAGTATTTTCTCTCATTTAGTGGGTTGTTTTTTCATTTTCTTGATGGTTTCCTTTCTATGCAAAACTTTTTAGTTTGATTTATTATAATTTGTGTATTTTTTCTTTTGCTTCCATTGCCCAAAAAGATATGTCAGAAAAAAATATGCTAATAAAAATGTCAGAGATTTTACTGTCTGAGTTTAGGAGTTTTATAGTGTTTAGTCTTTTATTTAAGTATTTAATCTATTTTGAGTTTATCCTTGTATATGGTGCAAGAAGATGGTTTAGTTTTTTTTTTGCAAGTATTTGTCCAATTTTCCCAACATCATTTAATACATAGACTATCTCTACCCTATTGTGTGTTTTAATCTCATTTGTCAAATATTAATTAATCATATAGACATGGGTTTATTTCTGGCCTCTCTATTCTGTTACATTGATCTTTATCTCTGTTGTTATATTCTATTTTTATTTACTGTGGCCTTGTAGTATAGTTTTACATCAGGTAGCATGATTCCTCCAACTTTGTTCTTCTTTCTCAATATTTCTGAGGCCATTCATGTTTTTGTGTGGTTCCATGAAAATATTTTGATTATTTGTTCTAGTTCTGTGAAACATGCCATTTGTAATTTAACAGGGATTGCATTGAACCTCTTTGGGTAGTGTGGACATCTTAATGATGTTAATTCTTCTTATCCAAGAACATGATATATGCTTCCATTTACCTGTATCTTCTTTGATTTCTTTCTTAAGTGGCTTATAATTTCAGGTCTTTCACCTCCTTGTTTCAAATTATTCCTTGGTGTGTGTGTGTGTGGGGGGGGGGGGTGTTGGTGGAATTGTAAATGGGACTTTCTCAGTTTCTCTTTTTTGATAATTCATTATTGCTGTATAAACATGCAACTGATTTCTGAATATTAATTTTATATCCTAAATTGCCTTCTTTTAAATGTCAAACATAAATAAATAATTATTTAATGAA
This sequence comes from Pipistrellus kuhlii, assembly GCF_014108245.1. Classification (NCBI taxonomy): domain Eukaryota; kingdom Metazoa; phylum Chordata; class Mammalia; order Chiroptera; family Vespertilionidae; genus Pipistrellus; species Pipistrellus kuhlii. The sequence goes on from NW_023425471.1 coordinate 31,502,691, forward strand.
TTACCAGTTCACATTTTCTAGAGGTTTATTTCTAACAGATTAATGTCTGTGACACTTCAATGACTCACACGTGTATTACTGTCATTATTCAAAAGGGAAACTGAGTCTGAGAGCTCTGGAAATTTGACTATAAGACTTCATAATTCTGGTTTAAATTGAATGCCTAGCATATAGCAGGCACTCAATACAGATTTCTTAAAAAATAATATTAAATTAATGCATTATTTACCTTTGTCACTAGATGCTTCTTCTTGTCACCATATGTCATAGCAAGAAAATCCACAATTTTATTTCTTTGTTTTTCAGGTGCTTAGAGCCAAAGGCATTGCTAAGAGGCTCCCTTGGGCAATGGAATCGTAGATTAATGCCATTAGGCAAATCTCTCAACAGAAGCAATTTGGCTTTCAGGTCATCTGATGTCTCACTTTTTGATAACTATTCCGTGCAATGCCACAAAAAGCAAAAACTGCTAAGCCTTAACTGGTTGGGCTTTTGTGCCTATGGGTGCAGCTTATTAGAGGTCCAACAGGGTGGGGCCATACTCCCATCTCTAGAGACAGTAGACCCTGAAAGTATGCTATGATTAAAATTGGGGTCTTTCTTGAACTAACAGTGGAACCTGGTAAACCCCACTAGGTCTGCATCTAAAGAACTATAAATATAATTTGTCTTACTCCGTCTGTAAAACAAAAGGCATTTTTTGTTATGATAACTATGTATTAGTGGCCTGGGTGAGGAAGTGGTAATTCTGTTTAAGGATGTTAGGCATGACTTAAAGCACTGGTTCTCAACCTTTCTAATGCCGCGACCCTTTAATACAGTTCCTTATGTTGTGGTGACCCCCACCCATAAAATTATTTATGTTGCTACTTTATAACTGTAATTTTCTACTGTTATGAATCATAATGTAAATATCTGTGTTTTCCACTGGTCTTAGGCTCTACAGCAGTGGTTCTCAACCTGTGGGTCGTGATGCACATGTTGAGAACCGCTAGCAGGTGCCTATGACCATCGGAAAACACAGATATTTACATTACGATTCATAACAGTAGCAAAATTACAGGCTTTCATTTTTTGCTGATTGAATTTATTTACTTCTGTGACTGGTATGCAAGCTCCTGGTTGGGAGTGTGTGTGTGTGTGTGTGTGTGTGTGTGTGTGTGTCTGTGTGTGTGTGAGTGTGAACTTTTTAGCTTTGTAGCACGTTGATGCAAATGAAATTTAAGGGATGGGGTAGCAAGCAAAAGCAACCTAATTACAATGAAATCATTTTCCAAATATGTTTACAATCAAATATCTCTCTCAATAATTTGATTTGTAGGAAATGGCAGAGAGCAGCGTTTTATACAGAAGCATTTCAATAATTCATCCTCAACTCATTGATATGCAAGCCTTTGGCTAGGTTGGTGAGTACAATAGGTGCTCTGGCATGGGGGAAAATTCATTTGGGTCCTGAAATTGATGTATCCCCTCTCTGATCCACCAGTTTAATGCTGCTCTGTTCCTGCAAGTAGAGGTTTTTTAATTTACTAGGTAGCCTCCTGTAGTTTGCATTTTTTCAGGGTACTGGGGGCATTTGGAGATTGTACTTTTTCCTCATTTATTTTTTTTCAGATTTACATAGGTACAATTTTAATTAAGCTGCCCAGATGATTAAATTCCATTGTCAAAAATTATGAAAAATTGACACACTCAAGTGTTAGCTTTTGGAGACATAGTAAAGTTCGAAAGTGTAGAAAATGAAAATTCAGAGAGGGTCTTGTACTAGTTGAAAAGATAAGTCTCTCACAGGGTCCCACGGTCAGTGAACCTGAATACACAGGGAATAAAAAGACCAAGATGCATTTGAAACTCTTCAAGTGTGAGCTAACTTTGAAAATATTTTCCTAGGAAACTTACACTCTGGTGGTGGCTCCTCACAACTTTTTTTTTTTTTTTTTTTTTTTTTTTTTCCAAATAGTGGCCCAAATTCTATGTTTATTATAGAATCCTGTTTACATTTTGTGATCTATTTTTCTTGTCCTTTACACATTATTTTCTTATTTGTATGAGTCTTCAGCTAATAAAGACATTACTTTTTAAAAAAAATATATTTTTATTGAGTTTTTACAGAGAGGAAGGGAGAGAGATAGAGAGCTAGAAACGTCGGTGAGAGAGAAACACCGACCAGCTGCCTCTTGCACACCCCCCACAGGGGATGTGCCCGCAACCAATCTACATGCCCCTGACTGGAATTGAACCTGGGACCTTTCAGTCCGCAGGCCAAAGCTCTACCACTGAGCCAAACAGCTCCTCACAACTTCTGTACAATAGACTTTCTCTAGTTCTTGTGTAGGGTTAAGGGAAATCCTTATTAACTGTAGACAGTGCCTGGGAAGGCATATGGCCATTTCTTTAATTATTGTTGGCTGAAACCAAGGCGACAGTCAAAGCCACGCCCTGGAAAAATGCTTTGCCAAAAAAAGAGTGTTATCAGCTTGGCCTTCATTTCAGCCCAGGTGCCAGGGAGTGTACTTTGATATGTAAATCCAGTTTAGCACTGGGAATGAGGGAATGAATAGAACCTGGGCCCACCCAAGCTCCTTTGATCCTAAGTTTGTAGTGAAACCCCTGGTATTTGGAATATAAATAACACTCTGTGTGGGCTCTGGGTCCCTGTCCCTCAATCAGAGAGAACAGTGGTCCCACCCGGCTCCAAGATTTTTCCTTCTATCTTTGTGTCTTGTCTTTTTCTTTCTTTTCTTTCTCAATCCCCAGCCGCCTCTATTCAGAACCAGTTCATCTCTCTTTCCGTGCCAGCAACCCCCCCCCCCAAAAAAAAAAGAGAGACCCCACCATAATTAACCTTGTTCCTTTTTGTTTTCATGGAGAATGGAGAAGAAAGAGGCAGGACAGAAGGAGAAGGTGGGTGGAGAGAAGATGGCATGGCATTCCAAGTCATCTCAATTAGAGTCCCAGAGTTTCTGGCAGTAATATGCTGAGGCTTTGGCACTGAGAGAGGCCAGACAGTGATTACCTCCTTTCTAATAATAAACAAGAGACATGAAGTTTGCTATTGTGCTTCTGTTGCTGCTCTGAAACTTTGTGAAACCATTGATCTGACTTCCATGAACCATAATACTATTGATTTGGTGTCAGATCACTAGTAGACACTTGAGTGACAGCCTGAGTGGATGTGATATTACATTTAAATTGTACTTTTGTTTGCTTTCTGGTTGTCAAAACTTCTTGATAGAGTATGTGCTGCTAAGTGCCTGTGCAGTCCTTATTAGAGTTCAAGTCTTAAGAACATGTGCTGCATCATTAAACCAAATGAGTGGCTCTTGGCCAAATTTTATTAATAAAAAAAGTAAAATATTTGGTTATCCTGATTTTCTCTTACCAGCTCAGAAAGACACAGAGTTGTGCCCATTAAAGCTGGGGAGGGCAGAAGAAAAATCATCCTTCACCTCTCACTCTAATCTTATTGGTATCTGGGATTCATGTCATCTCAGTCACATTTCTGGCTATGTTGTAACTGAGAAAAGGTTTTACTAGGCATTAAAACCCAGCAGGTTGAAAAGTATCATGAGCCATCACAAAGGAAGTGGTCAAGGGCTGGGGGGTGGGGTGGGAGAAAAAAGTGGAATTAGTCTGATACATTCTTCCCAGGCTCTTGTGGACACAATAGGCAAAGTAATGTCCTAGTGAGGATATGATGTGGCAAAAGTTGAGATGCATGAACTCGTGGAACCCATTCTTTGGTGGGTTTGAATCAGTCATTATTTTTATTCAGTGATTATATATTGAGCACCTGCTAGACACCAGGCATGGTGCTTAGTGGTAGGCATACATTAGTAAACTAGAATGACATGATGCTTACCCTCAAAACACAGGTTAGGAGGGAAAGAAGAACCAAATAACTCTAATGAAGAATGCTAGAAATAATGCTAGAGAAAGGGAGAGAATGGTGTGAAATATGCCCCTGGTATCTTGAATTATATTGAATCTATAGATTGTTTTGAATAGAACGGACATTTTAATGATGTTAATTCTTCCTATCCATGAACACAGTATATGCTTCTACTTATTTCTATCTTCTTCAACGTCTTTCTTCAGTGTCTTATAATATTTTGAGTAAAGGTCATTTACAACCTTGTTTAACTTTATTCTTAGTTATCTTATTCTTTTTAATCACTTTTGAATTGGATTGTTTTCTTAATTTCTCTTTCTGAAAGTACATTATTGGTGTATAAAAATACAACTGATTTCTGGACTTTATTTTGTATCCTGCTATTTTACTGAATTCACTCCTCAGTTCTAGTAGCTTTTCAGTGGAATCTTTAGTGGTACATTTACACATATGAATACTATTTGGCTGTAAAAAAAGAAAAAGGAAATCTTACCATTTGTGACTGTATGGATGGACCTGGAGAGCATTATGCTAAGTGAAATAAGCCAGTCAGAGAAAAACAAGTGCCATGTGGTTTCACTCATATATGGAATATAATGAACAATGAATTAACAAGCAAAATGGAGATAGATTCATAGATAGAGAGCAGCTGACATCTATCAGGCAGTACTTGGGGGCTGAGTGAGGAGGTGAAAGGATTAAGCAAAAAGAGAAAAAAGTCCTGTACCTGTGTGGTGATTGCTGGAGGGAGGTGGTGTGGGGGGAGGTGGAGGAGGGTACAGGAGGGGATAAATGGTGATGAATGGAAACTTGACTTGGAATATTGAACACACAATACAGTGTACAAATGATGAGTTTTGGAAATGTGCACTTGAAACTTGTATAATTATGTTAACCAGTTTCACTCCAATAAGTTCAATAAAAAGGAAAAAAAGTGAGGCTGTATAGTGTGGTGGAAAGGACATGGGCTTTGGAGTCTGGTATATCTGCAATCAAATTTAAATGAGCTGTTTGTTCTTGAACAGATGACTGTTTTTCTTTTATTTCTGTTTTAGTTTTCTCCTTTGTAGCATAGTGATAGTAATAGTGTGTACCTCAAAGGATTGTTACCAGAATGAAATGGGAATATGCATGCAGATATCTGGCCCAGAGCCTGACACTAATAGGTATTTAATTGAAGAGGGAAGAAGGAGTGGAATAGTAGTGGTAGTGGAAAGCACAGTGACAGGTATATGGAGGATCATGAACAAATGCAAGTAAGACATGATGATGCCCAAAGCTAGAATGGTATAATGGTGAGGGAGAGGAAGGAACAAATGTTTATGTTACAGAGGTAGAATGAATGGATATGGGAGTGTGGGAAAATCTAGCCTCTATGTTTCTGACTGTGATAATTGGATGGATAATTGTTCTCTCTATGGATTAGAGAATAAGAGGACATTAGGGGCAAAATAAATCTGAAATATCATTGGGACATCCCAGTGTGTGTGAGATGTCCAGTAAGTATGCAAGTTGATACATAAGTGCCGAGTTTAGGAGCAAGAGCAATCCCCAAAATCCAGATTTGAAAATTATCAGCACATGGGTTGGAATTTTAGCTCTGAGATATTTCATGAAGAGAAAATGGAATGAGCCCAACCTGTGTGGCTCAGTAGTTGAGCACTGACTTATGAACCAGGAAGTCATGGTTCAATTCCCTGTTGGCACATGCCATACCTAGGTTGTAGGCTCAATCCTCACTGCGGTGGGGGTGTGTATGCAGGAGGCAGCCAATCAATGATTCTCTCTTATCATTGATATTTCTATCTCTCTCCTTTTCTCTTCCACTCTGAAATCAATAAAAAAAAACATTAAAAAAAGAGAAAATGGAATGAGAAGGGAAGATAGTCAAGGACAGATTCATAGAGCAAAATTTGTTAGCCTCTGCTTCTTATGTTTAATAATCTTCCTACTTTTCCAGATAGGCATTTATGGAGTTCTTTATAATTTTTGTAAAATGTTTATTTTGTATAACTGACTTATGAGTCTCCTGCACATTGAACATTTTAATTTTATATATATATATATATATATATATATATATATATATATATATATATATAATTTTTTATTTTTTATTTTTTTAAGAAAATGGGATCTCAAGTATAGTGAACTATCATGAAATTGTCAAGGTCACACAGCCAGTATCAAACCCAGGACTCCTTCTTGCCTACCTGCCCATGTCAATCATTTCTCTATGATTCCTTTCCATATTGAGATATCCCTTTCTTTGCGTCTGGATGTGGCATTGTGATTCACTTGTGCTTTGATCTCCTCATCTATACTGATATGGGTTGTTATTTAGGGTTGTTCATGTTGGATGGGGAGGGCAGAAGGTAGGGAACAAGAGAGTTCTGTTTTTGAGCATGAATTGTTACTGTAGACAGAAATATGTGGGAAATGAATACCTTGTGCTGTTGGGAAGCAAAGAAAGAGGAGTTGAAGAGAGTAGAGCTAAAAGAAGTGGATGTATTATTGGAGTAAAAGGACACTGAGGAAAATATTATTCAAAGACCTAGCATGAAGTGAGAATTTCAGGATGTAAGAGACAAAATTGGGAGAGGTGTGAATGTGTGCACAGCAAGAGGCTTGTTTATTGCCCCTTTAATTTATTCAGAGTTTTTTAATGAAAGCCCAGCAGCAGGAGATGTTCAGTCCATTTAGGAATAACAAGAACCGCTAATCTAGGATTTACCTATGCCTGCAGAGGTGAAAGTTCCTGCTACTAAGTTATTTCAAGTTAATGCACCGGCTCAAGCAGAAATCTACTTGTCTGGCTGGGTCAGTCCTTCAGTTAATGCTTTAGCCCATCACAGTGGAAGTAAAATCCTGAATTGGATTTCCATACATGTCTAATATAGACTCAAGAAAAAGCCCAGAATAAAGACTGAAGCTTCTGTTTGTTTATAGAGCCATGCAGAATCTCAAGGATCTTGATTTCCATGATTGTGTAGCTGAGTGTGACCCCCTAATCACAAATGTGAGCTTGAGCATACTGTGTACTGTCTGGTTTCAGAGGGGAACTTTAACCTCTTTGACATTAGCCTACATAGAACTCATGTCTTACTGCTCCAGTACTTTTTCCATCATCCCCTGTAAATCAAGAAATCGCAATTCCTACCAACAGGAGGGAAAATTCTGGTAGGTGTGGGGCTGTTTGTACGCTTGGTTTCTCTCCTAATCTTAGTGCTAGGAGCAGGTGTCTGTTTGGCAGTTCTGTAGCCCTGAATCATCTCAGAACAACTATCATCATAATTCTCCAACACATAGCCTCTTCTCCACAGGGTATTTCTGCTTGGCAGACCTGCTATGGCCTGGTAAAGAGGGCTTACCAGATAGCATCTTCTCTCTGGAAACTAGTCTGCAAGTCTCCCTTCAGTCCCTCAGCAACTACAGAAAGACAAGAAGCTTCTGGTATGATCTATGGTAGGAGTGGGGAACCTATTTTCTGCCAAGGGCCATTTGGATAGTTATAGCATCATTTAGGGGCCATACTAAAATTATCAACTTAAAAATTAGCCTGCTATATTTGGTTAAACATTTAATTAACTCACCCCTAATGCCTTGGCAAGGGATAGACTAAATGACTTTGCAGGCCTTATATGACTAATGGGCCAGGCATTCCCCATCCTTGATCTATGGATAAGGACCTTTGTAGAAAGAATCGTTCAAATTCAGATCCCCAGATTCTGGAGCTTATACCCTCTTCCTCAAACATCCTTTAACAATGCTCCAATTATTAACATGGTAAACAATTCCTTTGTCATGCTTTAGTCCTGAATAGATTACCACCTAGTACTGAACTATTTATGATTCTCCCTATATGTAATTCAAACATGAAAATGTACTAAACTGTAAAATAAGTTCAGAATGTCCAAAAACCTTCTGATTTTGACATAATAATTACTATCATGCTTTCTAAATAGAAAATACAATATTATTTAAAATAGTATTGGGGTAAATCAGATAATCTGGCAACAGCTCTAGGCTGACACTTAACAGAATCAGAAAGAGAGGCTACCTCTGCAGAAAGACCACTTGAACTTTATAGGCAGAGATTCCATATTCCAAAGCCCACAACCTTCTTCCCCAATTTATTTTAGAGATTGTTTCAAATGAATATCTCTTTGCCAGGTGCTCCAGACTGATCCTAGTGAACCTACGCCGTCACTCAAATTGGCTGTTCTCTTATGAAAAATACCAAAGAAACCCCAATTGCACAGACTAATCCAAATTGTCTGAGCTACTTGGTTCTATCTTAATGGTTGATTAGAAAAATCAATCTGGTTAATCAAAGTAGAGAAACATTCTGGCACCTCCCAAATCTTCAAATTCACATCTTTTCTTGAAGGCATGGCTTAACACCCAGCTGTTGTTTGGGAAAACTTTTACCAGAATTTTTACCTGAGCTGCATAATTTTCATATGAAACAATTCTCTCTTTCCTTGACGCAAAGCTATTATTGAAGTGTAGGTGGTTTGGGCTGAAAGAGAGGATGAATTTTCTCAGTCCTGTCATATGGCAGAACAATCCATCATTAAGTACACAGATTGCCCAAGGGAAACTACTCAAGGATTATCTCAAAGAGGCAAAATTATCGTTAATAGGATGTACACCTTTTCCCATACAAGCACATGGAACACCAACAACCAACTTCACTAAACAAAGTAAAGAGATATAAAAGCCTGCAGCAGAAGAAAGCTGTAACCAAGAACATTCTATTTATTCAACTTAATCTTAAAGTTCATTGTTGATTAGCTCTAAATAATGATAAACTTATAGATATACTTCTACCTAAGGTGTTCTTCCACCATATTTTGAAATAGAGTCTTTGCAGATGTATTTAAGTTAAGATGAGGTCATACCAGATTAGGTTATACCAGTAAGATTCAAAGTAATTGAACAGGGCTCACTATACTGTGTATTCAGTTGGTAAACGAGTCTTTAATATACACAGAACTACTTGAAGTAGCCAAAGACTGATCTGACCCTGGCCTTGGGTTTATGTCTATGCTATGGGGACCAAAAGGGGAGTGTTTGAATGAATTCTTATTCTGGAAAACACTTCAAAGTTTTTGTCTCACTGATCATGGCTCAGTAGTTATTTCTATTTAAAAGACTGCACATTTTAGTTTTCAAAAGTGATCACCTCTCGCCGAAACCGGTTTGGCTCAATGGATAGAGCGTCGGCTTGGGGACTGAAAGGTCCCGGGTTCGATTCCAGTCAAGGGCATGTACCTTGGTTGCGGGCATATCCCCAGTAGGGGGTGTGCAAGAGGCGGCTGATCAATGACTCTCTCTCATCGATGTTTCTAACTCTCTATCTCTCTCCCTTCCTCTCTGTACAAAATCAATAAAATATATATATAAAAAAGTGATCACCTCTGGAACATCTATCATTTATATTAAATAATGCAATGTATATATTGGATTGGGTATAGAATGTAGTTTTATACCATGTAATGTTTTGTTTCTTTATAACTGTCTCTCCTCCAGTAAGAAACCTTACATTTTGGAAGGGAGAAACAAACTAGCTGTCCATTTTACAAACTGGTTCAGGAATCACAAATGTGGATGTATAAGTCCACAAGTACACACTGTTTCTCCCAAAGGAATATCTTACAACTGTGTATAGGAATGGCTGGAGAAATGATCACTAATTTAATGACAAGGAAACTGAGGCATGGACAGATTAGGTGACATTCCAAGGTTTGGTGGGTTGAGTAATAAAATTAATTTCTACCTGGAACCTGTGACCATGACCTTACTTTGAACTAGTGTCTTTTCAGATATAATAAAGTTAAGATGAAGTCATACTATTAATAGATTAGACTATGTCCTGAAATCCGGTAATGGATGTCCTTATAAGGAGAGGGAAGTTTGAAAACACAGAGACATAGGAACATATGGAATAAGACCATGCGATAGCTGAGACAGAAATTGGAGTTGGGTAGCTATAAGTCAAAGAATGCAAAAGATTGCCAGCAACCATCAGGATATAGAAGAGAAGCATGGAACAGATCCTTCCCTAGAGACTTTAGAGGGAACATGGTTCTGCTTACACCTTAATTTTAGACTTCTAGCTTCCTGAACTGTGGGAGAACAAATTTCTGTGTTTTAAGGCTCTATTCCATGGTAATTTGTTACAGTAGCCCTAGGAAACTAATACACTAAGGTTACATAGATAGTGAATAGTAGTTAGGTTCATAGATGGAGTTTGGTTTTCTGAATTCTAGTGCAGTGTTTGTTTTTCCAAGACATCTGAATGCCTCCCTATTTAATGCCTGCCCTTTCCCCATTTAATCTCATCATGATCAATAAAAATAAGCTAGGGAAATCATTCTCTTTGAGATTTATACTATTTTGTATTTAAGGGTACTGTAATTATAAAGAGGTAGGTGACAGATTAAGAGGACAGTAGTGTATAATGCCCATAGACACTGTCCAGAAGCAAAGCATGCTACAATATATTGGGCAACCCATGTTATGTGGAGAACATATTATTTCTCTCTGGTTCCCTTCACTGAGACTATCTCAAAACAGAACTGTAATGAGCACTATCTATCTCTGCTGGTAACCTATGATACAATTATGATAATAATGATGATAAATATTTATTAAGCACCCATGGTGCCGGATGTACTTGTTAAAAATGCATAAAAGACCTGGTCTCCACTGTTATAGTATTTGCCATAGTATTGGCACAGTGGCAATTGACACTCTGTGGTTAGTTAATGCTTTGAGCTGATCTGCTTGGACAACAGACCACAGCCCTTCATACTTCCGAATTTCTTTGAGATATTCTGCTGTTTCTGGCTCATATAAGTACACTGTGCTTGGAGACCATAAAAATTTTGGACTCTGGAAAATTTAAAATTGTCATAATTGTCAAAATACTTTGACCCCACTTTTCTCACCAATTTACTGATCACCAGTTTATAGATGAGGAAACTGAGGCGTGGACAAATTAAGAGGCACTTTTAGGAGCAGTGGGTTAAATAGTGCCCTTCCTCTCAAATTCATGTCTATCTGGAGCCTGCTAATGTTACCTTATTTATAAATAGGGTCTTTGCAGATGTAATTAAGTTAAGATGAGGTCATACCAGATTAGGTATATTTGGTTGGTGAACTGAATTTTTTGGGTTTTCACAGGTTTCTCTGCTTACTGCTTCTAAATTTCCTTGCTATGGCTCCTTTAAATTAGCAGTAGTCCTTTTATGGAGAAAAGCTGGAGATGGTTTTAGAACCACATATCTTAGCAATGAAAGGGACCATAAAGCAAAATGGTGAGAGAAGACAAAATGGCAGTAGAATAGACAGACGTGTCCTAAGCCTTGTCCTGGAGCAGATAAAAAGAACAGCTAAAATGAATAACATCCAACCCAAATTGGCGAAGGAGACTCAGCAGATGAGACAGTTTGCAGCAGGGAAGGGCATAAGATCCCTGAAAAAAGGAACAGCAGCTGTGTGAAATATCGGCTCCCCCATCTGAGAAGCAGCAATGACGTGAGCAGCCCACCCCATCTGAGGAGCAGCAGCCCAGCCGCAAGAGCAGCTCACCAACAATTGAGGATCTGAAGCCCCGCATAGCCCACCCTCACCTGAGGAGCAGCAGCTGTACACAGCCTGCACCCTACACCTGTCCAAGGAGCAGTAGCCACACAAGCAGCTTACCCCCATCCTAGGAGCAGCAGCTGTGTGAGCATCCCACCCCCATTTGAGGAATAGCAGCACAACAAGCAGCCCTCCCCCGTTCGAGGAGCAGCAGCCCACAGTGGACCGAGGAGCAGCAGTCACACAAGCAGACTGCCTATGTCCAAGGAGTGGCAGTCCTGCACAACCTGCATAGGTCCAAGGAGCAGCAGCCATATGCAGCCTGCATCTAACTGACAAGCAGCAGCTGGTGAGCGACCTGCCTCCGTCTGAGGAGCAGCAGCTACACATGCAGCTCGCTCCTGCCTGAGGAAAAGCAGCCATACAAGCATCCCATCCCCCATCCTAAGAGCAGCAGCCGCATGAGTAGACCACCCATGTCCAAGGAGCAGCAGTCCTGGGCAGCCAGCAGTCTGAGGAGCAGCAGCTACACACAACTTATACCAGTCCAACAAGCAGCAGCTGGGTGAGTGGCCCATGTCCATCTGAGAAACAGCAGCCACACATGCAGCTCACTCCTACCTGAGAGGCAACAGCCATGCAAGCAGCCCATCCCCTGTCTGAGGAGCAGCAGCTGTGCAAGGAGCCTGCACCTATATGAGGAGCACCAGCCTGGAAAGCAACCTGATCCTGTCCAAGGAGGGGAAGCTTCATGAGCAGCCCACCCCATCTGAGGAATAGTAGCAACATGCAGCCAGCCTTGATCCTAGGAGCAGCAGCCATGTGAGTAGTCCACCCCTGTTTGAGTAGCAGCAACCATGTGACCAGGCCACCCCCAAACCAATGAACAGCAGCTGTGTGAGCAGCCTCCCTCATGAGCCAGAGGAGACACCAATACCGTGAATAGCACCCACCAGAGGAGCTGCTGCCAACTGAGGAGCAGCCACTTCAGCAACTACTTGAGGAGCAACTACAGCCTGAGGAGCCACTGCCACCCAAGTAGCAGCCCCTGCATGACTCAACATCTATATCACTTAGTAAGACCAAAAATGGGTAGAAAAAGACACCCCCAACGGAAAGAAAAGGACGAATAGCCAGAAAAGCAGCTAACCAAAACAGAGGCAAGCAATATGTCAGAAAAATAATTCAGAATAAAGGTCATACAGTCATAAATGGGATGGAGGAAAAAATTAACAACTTATGTAAGAATCAAGAAGAAATGAGGAGTGATATAGCTGCAAAAAAAAAAACAAAAAAAAAACAAACAAACAAACAAAAAAAGAAACACGGAAAGTTTCAACTGTAGACTAAGAGTAGCAGAGGACTGGATTAGCGAATTCAAAGGCAGGGAAACAAAACACACCCAAACTGAACTGCAATTGGAGAAAAAAAATTAAAAGACAGGAGGAGAGCATAAGGGAGCTATGGGACAACAAAAAATAAAGCAACATACAAATAATAGGGGTGCCAGAACAACAGGAAGAGGAACAAGAGTTAGAAAACCTGCCAGGACCGGTTTGGCTCAGTGGATAGAGCGTTGGCCTGCGGACTGAAAGGTCCCAAATTTGATTCCAGTCAAGGGCATGTACCTTGGTTGCGGGCACATCCCCAGTAGGGGATGTGCAAGAGGCAGCTGATCGATGATTCTCTCTCATCGATGTTTCTAACTCTCTACCCCTCTCTCTTCCTCTCTGTGAAAAATCAATAAAAATATATTAAAAAAAGAGTTAGAAAACCTATTTGAATAAATAATGTAAGAAAATTTCCCTGATGTGGGGAAGAAAAAAGTCACATAGGCAGAGTCCCAACTCAAGATGAACCCCAAAAGAACCACACCAAGAAATCTCATAATTAGAATGACAAATGATCATGACAAAGAGAGAATCTTAAAGGCTACAAGAAAGAGACAGAAACTTACATACAAGGAAGCTCCCATTATATTATCAAATGATTTCTCAACAGAAACACACCAGGGCAGAAAAGAATGGAAGGAAATTTACAAAGTGATGCAAAGCAAGAAGCTGAATTCAAGAATAGTTTATCCAGCAACATTATCATTCAAAATTGAAGGGGAAATGAGGAGCTTCACGGAAAAACAAACAAACAAAAAAACACGTTAAGGAAGTTTATCACTACCAAGCCAGCAATACAAGAAATGCTAAAGGGACTGGTGTAAAAGGAGAAATAAAAGGTAAGAAAGAACACAGGCACAAAAATTAAAAATGGTTACAAACAATTACCTTTCAATAATAACTTAAACATAAATGGACTACATGCTCTAATAAGAAGACATCCAGTGAATGAATGGATAAAAAAGCATGACACATATATATACTGTGTACAAGAGACCCACCTCAGAACAAGGGACTCACACAAACTGAAAATGAAGGGATGGAAAAATATCTTTCAGGCAAATGGAAATGAAAAACAGCTGGGGTAGCAATACTTATATCCTACAAAATAGATCTCAAAGTGAAGGCCATAACAAGAGATACGGAAAGCCATTTTATAATCCTAAAGGGATTTATACAACAAGAGAATATAACTCTGAATAACATATATGCACCCAGTGCAGGAGTACCCAAATACATTAAAAAAAAACAACAACAAAAAAACAACAACAACAACAAAAAAACAACACTCCTGGAAGATATAAAGGGAGAGATGGACAATAATACAATCACAGTAGGGGACTTTAATACACTACTGACATCACTGGATAAATCTCCTAGACTAAAAATCAGCAAAGAAACAGCAATCCTAAATGACTAACTAGATCAGATGGACTTAATTGACATCTTCAGAACATTTCACCCCAAAGCCATGGAATATATGTTCTTCTCAAGTGCACATGGGACATTTTCAAAAATAGACCACATATTGGGTCACAAGCAAAGTCTCCATAAATTCAAGAATCTTGAAATCATAACAAGCATTTTCTCACACCACAATGGCATAATATTAGAAATAAACTACAATAAAAACAACCCAAAAAATTTCAAAACTTGGAAGCTGAACAGCATGCTATTAAACTGGGACTGGGTAACCAAAGAGATCAAAGAAAAAATTAAAAACATCATGGAAGTCGAAGCCGGTTTGGCTCAGTGGTAGAGTGTTGATCTGCAGACTGAAAGGTCCCAGGTTCGATTCCAGTCAAGGACATGTACATTGGTCTCTCTCATCGATGTTTCTAGCTCTCTCTCTCCCTTCCTCTCTGTAAAAAATCAATTAAATATATATATATCGTGGAAACTAATGACAATAAAAACAAAGCAATGCAAAATCTGGATGTGAGGGCGATCTGGTGACATCTGTCACCCCATTGATCGCCAGGGTTGATTTGGCTGATCTGGCTGGCTAGGTGGGTGTCCCCCTCCTCCCTCACTGATCCATGTGAGTCCCTCCTGAAGCTGCACGCTCGATCGAAAAGGATGACTTTTCCCCAAGAGGAGAGGACCGGTCTTCAGTCAAGGGTATATGAGTAACTGCGCTCCCCTGCTAGAACCTCCAAACAAGCTCTCAAAATCTATGGGACACAATAAAAACAGTCCTAAGGGTGAAGTTTATAGCGCTACAGGCCTACCAAAAAATAAAAATAAATAAAAAAGGTAATAAATCATCTAATTCTACAACTCAAAGAATTAGAAATAGAGCAACAAGAAAAGCCCATAGTAAGCAGAAGGAAGGACATAATAAAGATCAGAGCAGAAATAAATGACACAGTGACCAAAAATACAATACAAAAGATCAATGAAACCAAGATCTGGTTATTTGAAAGGATAAACAAGATTGATGAACCTCTAGCCAGGCTCACCAAGAAGCAAAGATAGAGGACTCAAATAAACAAAATCAGAAATGAAAGAGGCTAAATAACAACAGATCCCACAAAAATACAAATGATTGTTAAAAAATACTATGAACAACTCTATTCTAACAAATTATACAACATGGAGGAAATAGATATATTCCTAGAAAAATACAACTTTCCAAAACTCAATCAGGAAGATTCTAAAAAATTTCAATAAGCCAATTACTATGGAAGAAATTAAAGCAGTCATCAAAAAGCTTCCAGCAGCTGAAACCTGAGGTTTGGCTCAGTGGATATAGAGTCAGCCTGCAGACTGAAGGGTCCCAGGTTTGATTCCCGTCAGGGTCATGTATCTCAGTTGAGGGCATATCCCCAGTGTGAGTTGTACAGGAGGCAGCTGATGGATGTTTCTCTCCCACCGATATTTCAAGCTCTCTATCCCACTCCCTTCCTCTCTGTAAAAAATCAATTATATATATATATATATATATATATATATATATATATATATATATATAATCTTTTAAAGCTTCCAGCAAACAAAAGCCCAGGGCCAGACGGCTTCATAGGGGAGTTTAATTAAACATTCAAGGAAGAACTAAAACTTAGCCTCCTAAGATTATTTAAAAAAAAAAAATCAAGAGGAAGGAATACTTCCAAGCTCTTTCTATGATGCCAGCACCATTCTAATACTAAAACTAGATAAAGACAACACAATGAAAGAGAATTACAGGCCAATATCCCTCATGAACATAGATGCCAAAATCCTCAACAAAATGTTAGCAAATCGAATCCAGCAGTACATCAGAAATATCATACATCATGACCAAATAAGATTTATTCAGGGGATGCAAGGATTGTATAATACCTGCAAATCAATAAATGTGATACATCACATAAACAAATTGAGAGATAAAAATCAAATAATCATATCAATTGATGCAGAAAAAGCATTTGATAAGATCCAACACCCTTTCTCTTTTTTCCCTTTTTAAAAAATATATTTTTATTGATTTCAACGAGGAAGGGAGAGGGAGAGAGAAAGATATAAACATCAATGATGAGAGAGAATCATTTATCTGCTGCCTCCTACATGCCCCCTACTGGGGATCAAGCCCACAACCCAGACATATGCCCTTGACCGGAATTGAACCTACAACCCTTCAGTTCACAGGCCAACGCTCTATCCACTGAGCCACACCGGCCAGGGCCCAACACCCTCTCTTGATAAAAACTCTTAGCAAGATGGGAATAGAAGGATCATACCTCAGCATAGTAAAAGCCATATATGCAAACTCACAGCCAACATCATACTCAATGGGTAAAAACTAAAACCATTTCCCCTGAGAACAGGAACAAGACAGGGATGCCCACTCCTGTTCGAAATAGTACTGAAATTACTAGCCATTGTGATCAGACAAGAAGAAGAAATAAAAGGCATTCAAATTGGAAAAGAAGAAGTAAAACTGTCCTTATTCGCAGATGACATGATACTGTACATAGAATACCCTAAAGACTCCATCAAAAAATTATTAGACTTAATAAATGAATTCATCAATGTAGCAGGAAACAAAATTAACTCCAAGAAATCTATGGCATTTCTATACAACAATAGTGAACTTACACAAAGAGAGACTAAAAAAGCAAACCCATTTACCATTGCCCCCCCCCCAAAAAATTAAGATACCAAGAATAAACTTAACTAAGGAGGTAAAAGACCTATACCCCCAAAAATTTCAGAACACTGAAAAAAAGAGGTAGAAGAAGACATAAACAGATGGAAGAATATTCCACGTTCTTGGATTGGTAGAATCAACATCATTAAAATGTCCATACTAACCAAAGCAATCTATAGATTCAGTGTACTCACCATTAAAATACCAATGGCATGTTTTTCAGACCTAGAATGAACTTTCCAAAAATTCATCTGGAATAAAAACAAAACCCCAAATAGGTGCTTCAGTCCTGAGAAAGAAGAATAAAGTAGGTGGGATCTCAATACCGGATTTCAAGCTGTATTACAAAGCCAATGTTCTCAAAACTGCATAATACTGGCACAAGAACAGACATATAGATCAATGGAATAGAATAGAGAACCCAGAAATAGAGCCCAAGCCACTATGCTCAATTAATATTGGACAAAGCAGGCATGAACATACAATGGAGTCAAGACAGTCTCTTCAATAAATGGTGTTGGGAAATTTGGACATACACATACAAAAATGAAGCTAGACCACCAATTTATACCATACACAAAAATAAACTCAAAATAGATAAAGTACTTAAACATAAGACAGAAAACCATAAAATACTAGAGGAATCCACAGGCAGTTAAACCTCAGACATATGCTGAAGCAATTTCTTAACTGATACTGCTCCTAGGGCAATGGAAACTAAAGAGAAAATAAACAAATGGGACTACATCAAAATAAAAAGCTTTTTCACAGCAAACAAAAACAAAAACAAAAACAAAACAAAAACAAAACAAAAAAAACAAACAAACAAAAAAATCAACAAAACAACAAGAAAGTCCACTGTTTGGGGGAGAACGTATTTGCCAATGTTAACACCTATAAGAGCTTAATCTCCAACATTTACAGGGAACTCATACAACTTAACAAAAGGAAGATAAAAAATCCAATAAAAAATTTGCAACAGACTTAAATAAATACTTTTTGAAAGAAGACAAAAGGAAAGCAAAGAGGCATATGAAAACATGCTCAAAGTTACTAATCATCTGAGGGATGCAAATCAAAAGGGCAATGAGATAACATCTCACACCCGTCAGAATGGCTATCATCAACAAAACACAAGTGCTGGTGAGGATATGGAGAAAAAGGCACCCTCCTTCACTGCTGGTGGGAATGCTGACTGGTGCAGCCATGGGGAGAACTGTATGGTGTTTCCTCAAAAAAATAAAAAACGGAACTCACTTTTGAGCCAAAAATCCCACTTTTAAGAATATAAGCTAGAAACTAGAAACATTAATCAGAAAGGATATATGCACCCTATGTTTATAGCAGCATAATTTAATTTTCTAAGATTTGGATAAATATTAAGTGCCCATTAGCAGATGAGTGGATTAAAAAACTGTTGTACATCTGCACAATGGAATATTGTGCTGCTCTAAAAAAAAGGAGTTCTTACCATTTACAATAGCATGGATGGAACTGGAGAGTATTATGCTAAGCGAAGTAATCCAGTTGGAGAAAGATAAATATCACATGACCTCACTCATACGTGGCATATAATGATCAGCATAATTAGATGAACAAGTGTAGAATCAGAGACAAATGGCAGGGGAGGGGGAATTGGAGAATAACCACAGGACTTGTATGCATGCATATTAGCATAACTAATGGACACAGACACTCAGGCAGTGGAGGCTTGCCCGGGGTAGGAATGGCTGGGGGGGGGTGTGTGTGTCAATTGGGGAAAAAGGAGACAAATGTCAAACTTTAGACAATCGTATCTAATAAAAGAATAATATGCAAATTAACCATCACTTCACTACACACACAAGCCAAGCTCACCAGCCAATCAGGAGCAAATATGCAGATAAATCCAACCAAAATGACTATGGCCACAGAGAACAGGAGGGAGGCTTGGGTTTCCCTGGCAACAGAGGAAGCCAAGCTTTCCGCCTGCCCTTGCTGGCCTAGGCCTCCACTCTAGGCTACCAAGTCTCAATGATAGAAGATACATAAATCCAAACAGAAATGACAACAGCCATGGAGCTGGAAAGAGCAGGAGGGTAAGGTTACTCCAGGTGATGGAGGAAGCCAAGCTTTCCGCACTCCCTGGCTGGCCCAGACCTCTGCTTAAGGCTACAAAATTTCAATTATAGAAGATACATAAATCCCAACAGAAATGGCTGCTTCCATGGAGCAAGCATTAGGCGTGGCTCCACTCCAGGCTACAAAGTTTCAATTGTAGAAGATAAATAAACCCCAGATGCCAGGGCCTCACTTGGGTCACCAGGGAGCATGGCTGGCCTGCAAACCACCACAGGCCCCTCGGCCACCCCATGCTCCAAGGGAACCCCCACCTTGATCTGGGACACCCTTCAGGGCAAACAAGCTGGCCCCCATCTATGCACTAGGTCTCTATCCTATCTATTGAATAATAAAAGAGTAATATGCAGATTGACCATCACTCCAACACACAAGATGGCTGCCTCCATGTGGTCAAAGATCCTGCCCCCATGTGGACACAAGATGGCCACCCTAAGATGGCCAGCAGGGCAGGGCTGTTGTGGGCAATCAGGCCAGCAGGGGAGGGCAGTTGGGAGAGACCAGACTTGCAAGGGAGGGCACTTGGAGGCAATCAAGCCTTCAGGGGAGGGCAGTTACAGGTGACCAGGCTGGCAGAGGAGGGAAGTTGGGGGGCGACCAGTCCTGCAGGGAAGGGAAGTTGGAAGTTACCCAGGCCTGCAAGAGAGAGCAGTTAGGGGCAAACAGACCGGCAGTGGAGCAGTTAGGCATCAATCAGGATGGCAGGGGAGTGGTTAAAGGGTGATCAGGCTGGCAGGAAGAAGTGGCTAGGGCAATCAGGAAGGCAGGCAGGTGAACAGTTGGAAGCCAGCAGTCCTGGATTGTGAGAGGGATCCCATATTGGAGAGGGTGCAGGCTGGGCTGAGGGACAACATCCCCCCTCCTCCCCCTGTGCATAAATTTCATTCACCGGGCCTCTAGTAAATAAATAAGAATTAACAAAATAGCCCATGTCAGCAATGATATTTCAGTTCTTGATGGTGAACAAATGGTGGCAATGCAGGTCCAATCCTCTCTGGTTTGGTCCTGGGCAACCTGTAGTGATACACAGCTGCTGACTGCTATTACAGCAAGGTGTCATCAGTGTCTTCCATCTCTGGAAAGCTTTTCTTCTGTTTTATTGGTTGGAGAAGTCCTGTCAATTTCTCTCTGTTGTCAGAATCTACATGGTCTTAGAGTTGTTTTCTGAAAATATACAAACATATTCTCGACCAAAAGTTAATAAAGGAATATTTTCTATAAATTTGACTTGGGATCCTTTTTCATTTTTTGCCCAAATGATTTTCCTCTGGCTTGTTTTGACAGTACGTGTATTTTTCATGGGTGTCTTGCTGTTAGCATAGACATATACACATAAGGAACTGTTTGACATTGAAATTGGGTCTCAAAAGAACTGTTGGCCCAGAAAGAAACTCACTACAGACTGATTCATATGCCTTTCAGCATAACTATTATTGCTTGTCTCATTTTTAAAAAAAATATATTTTATTGATTTTGTACAGAGAGGAAGGGAGAGAGATAGAGAGCTAGAAACATCGATGAGAGAGAGTCATCGATCAGCTGCCTCTTGCACACCTCCCACTGGGGATGTGCCTGCAACCACGGTACATGCCCTTGACCAGAATCGAACCCAGGTCCCTTCAGTCCCCAAGCCGACGCTCTATCCACTGAGCCAAACCGGTTTCGGCGCTTGTCTCATTTTTGATTCTTATAAGTATATTTCCAGTAGGACATGATCTCACTCATCTAGGGGAAATGGTAAACACCATAGACTGATGAACAAGAACAGACCCAGAGATAAGGAGCCATGGGTCAGACTGTTAGACCTCAAAGGGAAGGTGGGGATAAAAGGAGAGATCAACCAAAGGACATGTGTGCATACATGTGAGCCTAACCAGTGGTCAAAGACAATAGGGGTGTGGGGCATAAGTGGGGAGGGGTGGGGGATTGGAATGGGGGGTTGAGGACAAATATGTGATACCTTAATCAATAAAAAAATAAAAAAATAAAAAAATAATAAAAAAACATGCCCATGTTAAAAAAAAAAAAAGTTTTCTAGGAATACAGGAACACAAGGAAATCAGTATTCTTTTTCTGTGATACCCAAGGAATCAGCTTTGGTCTTGAATACTTATGTCAATTTGCTGGTGGTCTTTCAGAATACCTTGTTTAAAACCTTTGACACAATTGTGGTGGTAAATCAGAGAATAGATCAATTTCCAAGAAAATAACATCCATCCTTTATGTGAGCTATCTCTACTTTCTATTCAAGCCCATATTTTGTGAGATGAGGATTTGGGGTGGTGAAGAGGAAAAGAAGATGGACTTACAGCTGTTCTGTGGGTTTGACTTCACCCTATCACTTTGAATAGGTCAAAACCATTTTAGAAGACACTACACTATTTTTTTTTTCTAGTCTAACAACTTGGAATGGAAGAATGGAGCCTACCCAAAGAGAAGGGGAACTGTTCTTGTCTTTTTATCCCATGTCTCTCCTTTCTCAGCTTTCTAATCTCTTTGGTGGCTCTATATATTGAAGCAGGAATCCAAAAGTAAGGGCAGAAACCATATCTGGTCTTTCTAAGTGACATGACATAATTGGTACAGGTACCAATGTGAAGTGGCCAGCCAAGTTACTCTTGTCAGTGAATCTAATTGCCTTGCTTAAGTTGTGTTTGGTTGAGAGTAAGGACAGTCTTGAAGGAATCTCATTTATAGACCACATCTATTTTAGTCTGATTTGATCACTGCTGTGACTTTCCATTTTTCCTTCAATCCTACTCATTTATAACTGCTGAGCTGCTCTAAGGCTTAGCATAAAAAGGTTAAACTCATCTTCTAGATGATGCACTGCTACCATCTAGAGTTGGGGGGGATTTCAGCAGCAATTGTCCTTACTTTTTAACAACTGGTTGTTGGCAGACAGAGTGGTGAATTTATTATCTTGTCTGAGAAAAATAATTTTTTCTGAAATCCTCTTGGTTCTTTTGGAGGTGCTTGGGGTTAGAATGGGGTTTGGTTTCTGGACCAGTGAATGAAATTTATAAGGTTGATAGTAATAAATATTTATACAGACTTCTTATTCTCTTTACCAGCCACTACTACCCATTATTACTAATAAGATGGTGCATTAGTAACCTAGGTATGACCAGTACTAAGGCACGATTAATCTTGTGGCCCAACTACACTCCAACTCTTTTTGTTAACCTCTTGCCTGAAGACATACAGTTATCAAGTGAGATCGAGGGCCTCCCTGTTGATTATAGTAGGAGCCTACAGTCACTGATTTATAAGACTTGGGTAGTATAGCAAAGCTGGAGGGATGCTCTATAGTTCTACCATTTACCTATGCTGAAATCCTTACCACTTATCACCTTGGTTCCACCTACACTGCAGTTCGAGTGCCAACATAATCCATCCTCATGGCAGATTTCAGTTGTGAACCTTGGCAGAAGATAAAGATGAACTTACTAGTAAGTGCTTGATATGTTACATTCCTTGTGGTCAAGGTGAGAGTAGAAGTTACCATTTTATAAGTGAAACTTAGTGCAGGGTGGCAAGTCTTACTGAAGGGAATGGTCCTATGACTTTAGAGTTGGTCCACATGTCAGGTCTAAAGCAATTATGTAGGTAGCACCAAGAATGCTATCATTTCTTTTTATTCATTCTCAAAGCCAGGCTTGTTTTATATTCACATGGAAGAAATTAGTTATCAGTGTTAGTCATCATATTTCATTCTAATTATGCCAAAGCAAAGCCTAAAGAGAGATATCATAAGCCTCTAACACACTATACTTCTGGGGTAGTCATAACATGTGACAGAGGTGGAAATTTTGAAGTACATAGGAGAGTTCCAGTACCTTCCATCCCCCAGAGCATGAAAACAACAGCAATACCCATTTTTACAGAGATACTGTTAGGGTTTCCAGAATTAATCACTTTAATTTCTACCACTACTTCTTATACTAACCTCCCGGATTTTTTCCTCACATTGTTTAACCTTTAAACACAGGTCTTACTGTTTTTACTAAAACTTTCCTGGTCTAATCACTAACAGATATCTTAAAGAAAATCAGTTTGCTCAATAGGCCATTTGTTGGCATTTAGTGAATTCTTAACATTGTAGACTGCCTCAGATGATCATTAGATCTCATATGAGATGTTACTTCCTCAGAGAAACTTTTTCTGATCATGTGTTCTATGGTTGGTCTCTCCAACTTTCTCTTTGGTACAGCAGTTAACAAAATATGCTCCAGCCTCAGGAAGATATATTCCCTGGCTCTGCCCACCACTATCTATGCTACCCAAGGCAAATTGCCTCTCTCCATCTCAGTTTCCTAGTAAAATAGGAAATAATAGTACTAGTTCAGAGGGTTGTTGTGAAGATTAATTACAATGCATAAAGCTCTTAGATCAGTGCTTAACTATCATCATTATAATTTTAGCTTTTGTTTGTTTCTTCTGTATCACTATAATTTTAAATTGTCATAGGTATACATTTGTTTGTTTTTTCAGTCTCTCTCCTGCTGTCGTAAAAACTTCATGCAGACAGAAACCATATTTGTGTTTGCCTTGTCTATTATCCTTTCCCTAATGACTAGCACACAATAGGAGCTCAATAAATACTTGCCAAGTGAATGAATAATAATTTAAGAAAAATTTCCTAAGCAATTGAAATATTATTTATTTCCTCCAAGCTTCTTTTGCCATAAAATCTCCTTAAATCAAAAAAGACCCTTGGATCTCAATCAATGGAACATTTTATTTCAAAGAACATTTGCTACAAGCAAAGTAACAGGGTACCACATTCTAAAAGCCTTCCATGCCAGCCTCATCTTTTTTTATGACAGCCAATGCCTTCTTCAGCTACTTACAATTAGATCTACTAATGGGAACCACCTCTACATCCAGGCCCAGAATCCAAGTCTATCATCCAAGCAATAACAAAGCTAGAGTGATTGAAAATTTAGTCTAAGGTACAAAATTATAAAGGTACAAACATATTAGAAACTGTATTGTGCAAATTGTAAAGTCACCTTACCCCACACAAAAATGTGTTAGAGGTGTACTCTGAATATCTGTGTAGCCTCCAAGTCATAGATCCTAGTCACAGTACCATCTATCACAAACAGCCATATCTCATGGAACCAGCACAAGACTTCATCTGTGCTTGTTACCTGGAATCTTTTGCTGACATACCCTGTCCTCTTATTTTCTGAAATATTTTGAAATTTGATGAATTATTTGGACACAGTGCCTTGGACATCCAGTTGCTACTGTTGATACTAGTCTCCTGTGACTTAAATGCCTCAGGTCTCAGTGTTGCTACTCAATCTCAACAGTCCTGGCTCCGAGCTCATTCTAGTTATACTGACTTGGTACATGTTGTACTGGAATTTGACTTGAATTATTGAATTAACCTAAAATGTATGCACACTAAAGGAAGTTACAGGAAACCAACCTGATTTATTATTTCCAAGTAAACCACAAATCATAAAGATAATATTTAGTAATTACCCCATTCTAAAGCTTTTGATGACTCCACTGTGAGTTTCTGATTATTCATTTTAGCAATCAAGGCTCTACACGATAGCCTCTACCTACCTTTGCAATATCAACTCCCATTACTTCACTATACAAAGCTACTGTGAGATTCTTGAGGGCAGAGGTTTTCTCTTCTTTAGTAGGAAGTAGCCAGGCATCTTGAATAGTATCTGGCATATGCGGTGGTCAGTAAATATAACAGCTAGAAAGCATTAAGTTCTTTACTCTGTGCTGTGCATATAAAACATGAAATGATTTATAGATATCATTTATAGGTATCTTATGTGATCCTCCAACTTTATGAAATAGATACCATATTAATGTGCCCAACGTCACTCAGATAGAGAAATGGTAGAACCAGGACTTGAACTCAAATCTGTTTTGCTCCAGAGCTCGTGCCATTATTAACTACACCATCATTTCAGTGGTGTTTGTAGAATAAATACTTTAGCTAAACTGTACTTTTCATTATTTCCCTATTACAATGAACTTATTGCATTCTTTCCCTTACCAAAAGACTTTTTCCATGGCTTCTAGTGTCATCAGTCACTTTTTTGGACTTAAGTTATATCAATGCTGAGCACTGCTGCTTTGACATGACAAATACTTCCTTGTTTTTGTAGTTCTCCTTTTATGATACCCATAGACATGTTCTAAGCTCTTAGAGGGCAAAATTCACATCTTACACTGTTGTGTATTCTCAGCCTTAAACATCAAGCATATACACTTGAATCCAATAAGTACTGTTTCCTCATAGTGATGGGTTAAATGGGGACAAAAATAAACTGAAATTAGGTTCATGATTAATTATAATTGACAAGAGACCTACTTACATAAGGACTTGTCAAACATGAAAGTCCTTTCAAGGGCAAATATTAGTTACTGGGATGAGATATTAAAGGAACAGGGAAGAAATAGTCATTCATCATAACCATCATACTTACAAGTCAATCTGCTTTAGAAGTTGAATTATCCTGTTATTTCTACCATGTATTTTATTTATTTTTTTTAATTTAATAAATCTTTATTGTTCAGTATATTACAATTGTTTCTCCTTTCTTCCCCCATAGCTCCCCTCAACACAGTTCCCACACCAACCTCTGCCCTTACCTGCCCCCGCCCACTGTCCTCATCCATAAGTGTATAATTTTTGTCCAGTCTCTCCCCCGACCCCCAACACCTCTTTCCCCCTGATAATTATCAGTCCACTTGCTTTCTATGCCCCTGATTCTATTATATTCATCAGTTTCTTATGTTCTTCAGATTTTTAATTCATTTCATTTTTAGATTCACCAGTTGATAGATATATATTGGTTGTTTATAATTTTTATGTTTACTTTTTTCTTCTTCCTCTTCTTAAAGAATACATTTCAGCATTTCATATAATACTGGTTTGGTGGTGATGAGCTCCTTTAGCATTTTTTTTTTTTTTTTTAATCTGTGAAGATCTTTATCTGAACTTCAATTCTGAATGATAGTTTTGCTGGGTATAGTAATCTTGGTTGTAGGTTCTTGCTGTTCATCACTTTGAATATTTCTTGCCATGCCCTTCTCGCCTGCATAGATTCTGTTGAGAAATCAGCTGACTATCATACAGGTGCTCCCTTGTAGGTAATTAACTGTTTTTCTTTTGCTGCTTTTAATATTTTCTCTTTGTCTTTTGCTCTTGGCATTTTAATTATGATGTGTTTTGGTGGGGTCTTCTTTGGATTCCTTTTGTTTGGGGTTCTCTGCACTTTCTGGACTTGTAAGTCTATTTCTTTCACCAGGTGGGGGAAGTTTTTAGTCATTATTATTTCTTCAAATAGGTTTTCAGTATCTTGCTCTCTCTCTTCTTCTGGCACCCCCATAATTCTGATGTTGGTACACTTGAAGTTGTCCCAGAGGCTTCTTACACTATCTTCAATTTTTTGTATTCTTTTTTTCTTTTTGCTTTTCCAGTTGAGTGTTTTTTGCTTCTTTGTATTTTAAATCTTTGACTTTATTCTTGCATTCCTCTAGTCTGCTGTTGGGTGTTTGTATAATATTTTTTATTTCAGTCAGTGTATGTTTAATTTCTAGTTGGTTCTTTTTCATATCCTCAGGGATCTCACTAAATTTAGCAGCCTTTACTAGGAAATTCTTGAAAAACCTTATAACCATGTTTTTTTTTTTTAAAAAAATATATATATTTTATTGATTTTGTACAGAGAGGAAGGGAGAGAGACAGAGAGTTAGAAACATCAATGAGAGAGAGTCATCGATCAGCTGCCTCTTGCACACCCCCTACTGGGGATATGCCCACAACCAAGGTACATGCCCTTGACTGGAATCGAACCCAGGACCCCTCAGTCCCCAAGCCGACGCTCTATCCATTGAGCCAAACTGGTCTCGGCATAACCATGGTTTTTAACTCTATATCCAGCCATTTGTTTTCACCCATTTCTTTTGTTTGTGATCTGTTTATTTGTCTCTACATTTTCGCTGCTTCCCTAAGTTGGTAGAGTAGATTTGAGTGCTATGTGTCCTATATGGCCCAGTGGGTTGGCCTCCCCAGTTACCTGAGATGGACACTCTTGGTGTACCCCTTTGCGGACTGTGTGTATAGCTTTGTTGTAGTTAAGTCTTGATTGTTGTTGGTATCACTGGGAGGAATTGACCTCCAGGCCAATTGGCTGTGAGGATCAGCTGTGTCTACGCTGGGAAAACTTCTGTGTTGGAGACAGCCTTATGAGACCAGACTTGCAAAATTGCAAAAGCCTCTGTGTTCAGTTTGGATGGGGCAGAGTCTCAGGGCTGAGCAGACAGCCTTGGCTTCCCATCAGCTCTGCCCTATGAGGTCCCTGGGCATCACTGTCCCTCGGTCATTGCTGCAAGCACCTCTGAGAGAAAGCCACCCTCGAGTTTTGCCCACTGCCAGACAGTCCAGTTTCTCCCCCAATGAATATGGATTCCCAGATTCTCGCCCAGAACTGGAGTATAGTGCATTTTAGAGCTTCCTGTTCCCTCCAGCTAGAGAAAGCCAGTGGCACACACAGCAGTCCGTCCTCTCTGTGTGCACTTGTGTGCATGCCTCCATACCTCTGCCTTTTGTGGCTCCCATGAGTTTCTGCCTGACAGTACATATTTCACCCATAAGAGCATGGGTTCCCAGGGGCTTGCCTGGAACTGGGGTTCAGTGTAGTCAGGAGCTTCTGACTCCTCCACTAGGAAAAGTCAGCAGCAACTTCAGCAGTCAGTCCTCTCTGCATGCACTCACACACCTCCAGACCCCTGCCCACTGCAGCTCCCCCAGTCTCTGAGTCTCCAGTGCCTTTCTCTCTACCTGAACTTTTTCTGGGCACTTCCAGAAAAAAAAGAGATTAGTTGCTTAGGCTGGACATATTTTTTTTGCATTTATAGAGTATTGTAAAACTGCTTTGCAATAATTATAATGTTCACTGGAGATCAAACAAGACTCAACAGAAACCCGTGAGAGTCTTCAAAGGCTTCTTGATGACCAGGGTCTGCCTATAGTAGGAAATCTTTGGTTAAACTCTATGTAGATCTCTTTTTTCTCAAAAGATGATGAAATTTCATTGATCTCTGTGTTCTAAAGCTGTGTGACAGCTATTTATTTCTTAGGGAAAAGAGAACTAAATTAATTTTACTCTCCTTGGCTAGAAAAATCTAATGCCATATTGGAACAGGTTAATGGTTCACTAAGTTATATTCAAAGCTCTAAGTTATAAAGGAAGGGAGGCCCATGCATGAATCTCCTAAATGTATTAGAAAAGATGTGAAATTAAGAGTTGTGAATCTCTACTGACTCTTGTAGGTGATTACCTCTTCTGGGATTTTAATCTGGTGGTTTCACAAACAGTAAGATTAAGTATGATGCCATATATATTAGAGGTCCCTTGCAGGAAGATTCCTGCAATAGGGCTTGCTGCTGTAGTCTCCGCTGCTCCGCCTGCTTCTCTCCCTTCTCCCTGCCCTGTCTTCTTCCCTTCCTTCTCCGCTGCCACGCTCGCTTGCTTCTCTGCAACTTTGTTCCCTTCTGCAGCACTTGGCTTCTTTCTACACTGTCTTCAGTCTTCACTCTGGTCTGGATATGCAAATTAACTGCCATCTTGGCTGGGTTAATTTACATACTCACCCCGATTGGATGGTGGGTGTGGCTTGTAGGTGTAGTGGAGGTATGGTCAATTTGCATGTTTCTCTTTTATTAAAGAGGATATACTGATATATATATATATATATATATATATATATATATATCCTATAATGACATAATTTTCTATTCTCTTTACTTTAGGAAGAGGGGTCAGTGGAAGATGTCTTCAGATACATTGACATTGAAGAGAGACTCTATATATAACCCCCCTAAGATAACCCAGATTTCTGTTACGAAGCATGCAATTTGATTACCTTGCTAGTGTTCACTTACATTGCATGACTTAACAAAATAATTAATAGCTATAAAAGTATTCTGGTCCTTAACAATTCAGTGACTATGCTTCTCTCAATGGTCTCTCACAGCAGCAAATTCTAGGCTGATTAGAAGTTGCATACCAATTTTAATTTTAAAATATACTTTACATTAATTTAATTAAACCTACTTTTGCTCTCCTGGAATGTCACTAAGAATCAAAAGGGCTTTCCCGTGTCTCCCAGCACTTCCTCCATGGATGTAAGAAATCAGACTCAACTTTTCTCACTTCTTATCTTCAGGCCGAGTTTGTCTTTTTTCACTTTACCATTTCTTTCTGAATAACCAACCTTGTTCTTGACCTTGGGCTTGCAATCTGAGATCTGGATGGAGGTAAAGTATAGAGAGGATGTTCTGGAGTTAAGCAGATGGATCCCAAGAGCACAATGGCTTAGCAGCCCTCCTGTGATTGTTGCCAAAATGCCTTCTTGTTTTCAAAGGGTGTCTCACCCTCTGCTCCTTTGTTTTACTCTGCTAGGAGACTGCAGTTCTGATTTTGTGAGGAACCAAATCTTCTATTTCAAGAAAATGCAGCTGTTTGCTTTGGTGGGTGGCTTGAAAGAGAGAATTTTTCTGTCCTCCTTCACCCCCCTCCTCCCCCCTCCATGTCAATTCCACTGGCTGGCTCATCATCTCAGGAAGCATTGATTTTAGAAGCTGACTATTTGCTTTTGATTGTTTGGCTGAGGCTGCAACGAAGTCATTGATGGATCTCATTTTGAGCTATAATCATGTCCATTTTTTTCTGCTAGCCTTCCAGAACTGACTGTCTGTTCCCCCAAATGAAACTGCACAGCAAGACAGTGAGGCTTTCTCAAGTTCCACCATTTCTCATTTCTGAGAAAACGCATAGCTGCAAGGGCCTCAAGCTGGGCATGCTCACCCTAAGACTGTTAGTTCTTTCACCAACCCATCATTAAGCGCAAGGTGTGATTTGATCACTGCTGCCTAGGCTGCTATCCCTGAGTGGATATTGCCTGGTACTGATGTCACTGCTTTTTGCAATCTTTGCTGAAAGAAAACAGCCAAGCTCAGCACAGCTGTAGTCTTCTATGCTATAGGGCATGCTCTTTTACTACCCTTCCCAACTCCCAGCTTTTGGAAGAAAGGTCATTGGTTCCCTATGGCCATTCTGGTCCCAGCTGTAGGCCACAGGCACAAATTAATATGCTTTCCTTTCCCAAGTCCAATGAGCTAATATCAAAACTCTTGGACCTCAAATTGGAATGATTTCCCAGCTGGCAAGGCATTGTTTTTTCCTCAATAAAAAATTGTACATAAATTCTCTGCTGCTAAAATGATTTTTCTGTCACTTCTACTCTATCTGTCCTCTTTATGGTTCTCTCTATGCTTCTTTTTGGGATCTCCCTTTTTCAGTTTACTCTCCACTGCCCCATGGCTTTTCAACCTAAACAGATATTGTGTGTTGTGTTGTTAGTAGCACATGTGACAGGCCTTTTGTACTTACATTGCTAACTTGGGTAATGTAACTGCTGCTGTCAAACTGGCAATTCTTCATGTTTATTAGTTTTCTTTCTTTCCTTCTTAAGTGGACATTAACCAACTTGTAAGTTTCCTAGTTTAGTGAAAGATCAGTCAGTAGAGCAGTTGGAACTCTTAGGGAGCTACCTATAGAAAGCGACTCCTGAAATTCTGAGAGAATCTTTGGAGGGACAAAGAGAGAATCTAAGCCCAGGCTTGTAATTTAGAACTAAAGATCCAGTGTTCTCAATTGAGGTTATCTTTTTTTCCTAGAGAAAGAAGATCAGGAAGTTGACTCATTAGGTTGTTCTCTTCTCATCCGTTCTTTGGCTACTATCTATTTGAACTTAATGTAAAAGGTTCTATAACATGGAGTTCACATACTCACTCCACCTCCATGACCATATATCTCTAAGTCTTGAAAAATCTAGTTTGTTTTTTCCCAGTCCTGTGGATATCTACAAAAAGAACTCAACCTCCTATAAGACAAGGCAATGAGTTTTTATTTTATTTTATTTTATTTTGTTTTATTTTATTTTATTTGGAAAGCTGATCTTCAAGACACATCCTATAGGGCTGATATTTTGATCAGTAGTCTTTTAACACTCTCACCCATTACTTCCAGAGATATTTCTGCCTCTTTTCCCACTCCACTTGAACCATTCTAGAAATAGCAGAAGAGATTGTGCAAGAAGTCTAGGCTGGGAGCCAAAAGTCAAGTCCTTGTCTGGAGCTCTAATCTAAGGAATTTACACATGGTACTGAGGTCCCTAAGATCTATTTACTAGGTTTAAGCACTAGAGTTTGGGGGTAACAGTGAAAATAAATGGATTGGCCTAAAAAAAGGCCTAGTTTTTTAAATTTATAATTATATAATTTTTAAAAGTAGATGCACTTTATAATTAAATTGGTTTTTGAGTTCTCTTATTTGATGTTTGTTTTTATTTTCTCCAAGTTATCAAAAAAGCATTTCCTCTGGAGACAGTGGAATGTCACTTTTACATGCCTCCTTGGGATGAGAGAGACAGGAAGTGGTAGCGGAATGGTTGGGCATAATCTGATCAGAGTGCCTTTGAAGGGAGCTTTTTGTTTTCTGAAGTGTGGTGGTGGGGAACAATAACAGTTGGTATGAGTTTGCACCTAGGAGACTAGCATTTGGGATCCACTTGGAGAGAAATTCACAGGAAAAGGTTAAGGCAATAACACCCAGAGCCCAAATGGTGCTGTCAAACATCACAGGTAGTCGCTTCAGGGTAGTAAAGAACGTGTTAGAGAGCAGTGTCCTTTATTGAAGTGTATTTGTTGATTTAGTCTTTGCTAATTAAATGGTCCCCGTGATGTATGCTTATTTAGGGATATTTATGAATTTTGCAGCAGCAGGGGTTTGGCCTCCTGGGAAGTGCCATTCCTATAGGGAGGAGATAAGCCCAGAGGAGGTTTGGAATAATTTATTCAGGGATATGGACCTTGTCAAAATGGGAAAGCTTGGGCTGATTAATAGCTTTCTCTTTTCACCCCAGTCCCTTACCTTTCTTATCTTTCTTAGAAAAGGCAAGCATCAGTGCCATGAAGAACAATTTTAGTCCTTAAGGAACACTTTCTTTACTCTTTGCTTTTCTGATGCAGCTCCCTAGTTGTCAGTGTTATTCTCTTTCACAAGTTGGGAATGGGAGGGGTTTATGAGGAAGAGAGAGAAAAAAATACAAGGATTTTCAAAGACTTTTCTTGGCCCTTTTCCCTAGTTTTCCTGGTATTTCAAAAGGGTCAGAAACAGCATCCAGGATGGTGGAAACTGCACCCCACCCCTGCTCAGCAGGTCTACATTCCTAGCTGTTGCTTTTAATGCCTTTTCATGTGATGTCTGAGTGTGTGCATGTGTGTGTGTATGGGGGGAGGGGGAGTGGTATAAATTGGGCAATCACTTTGGGTAGATGGGAACAGAATTTCAGGAAGTTATCAACATGGTTCCTACTCCAGCAAAATCTATAGAATACAAAATTATATACTGCTATTAAATTAATCAACTAAAAGTAAAACTTCACAAGGGCAAAGACGGTCTTTTAAAAAACATTTCCAGTCCCTAACACAATGCTGGGCACGTAGCCAGCACTTGTTGATTTCACAGGGGAAATGGTTGAGTTTTATGTAATGAGGTCATCTTGGCAAATCATTAAACTGCTCTGAAGTAGACTTCCACATCTGCAAAGTTTCTTTACCTCCCAGGGATATTGTAAAGATTAAATGAGATGATGACTTTAGTAATGACACTTTTCAAGTTTTTGCTGTTTCTTCCATTTTCATTCTTTTATTTTCTCTACTCAAGAAATTATAACCTAAGTAAGAAAATCAGATATGCAGGCTAGAAAAGTTTGACTTTGGTTATTTCTTAAAATCAAGCTTTTCTAAGAGAACCTCATCAGGCAGCTGGTCAATTTGGTTGCATAAAGTGGAATTCCCAGGATATGCAACAAAAGCCAAGCTAAATGATCCATTTTTCTGTAGCAAGGGCAGAGGAGTGGGGCGTCAGAATGGGGAGGGGGAGATGTAGACGGAGAGAGAGAATAGTTATTTGAAGGCTAATTTCTTTGGAGCTTGAAGCAAACATTTTAAAGAACACATAAGCATAACCAATGGACAAAGACACTGGGGGGTGAGGGCATGTGCTGAGGGGTAGAGGAGATGAGGGGTCAATGGGGGGGAAAAGGAGACATATTACCACTATATGTAATACTTTAAACAATAAAAATAAATTAAAAGAAATAAAGAAAGCCCCCTTAAACTTGTCAATACTAGAGTTCTCATATTCTGGTATGTTAGTTCTTACCATCAGTTTTAATTTTTTGAACAAAACTATTTTAGCTTACTCTTATCCTCATTTTGGTCTTCTATAGCACTGTAGTTGATACCCAGGGTCTGATGTTTCTCAGCAAAGGTTGAATAAAAAATACCGAGAACGGTCACTAGATGTCCCTCTTGTGTCTCATAAGAGGCTGAGGAGGCGGGGCTCCCTTCAGGATTGAAGTAAAAAGAAGCTAAAACTAAGAACTTTCTTTTTCTTTTTATTATCTACATGCAGAACAATTTTATTCAGTTTATTAACAAATTCCTGATCATCAAGGTGTTTTCAGCCACTCATTTACTCAATAGCATTATAGCTCTTGGAGTATAATAACCAAGTGTGCCTCTTAGAAAAAAAAGAATACATTCTGAGAGCAGTGTTAGTATTATCAGTACAAATAGATTGGGGGGGGGGGTAGGTGGAAGAGCTGCCTTTTTAGAGGGGAGGTATAACTATCACTCTGAGCCTGTGGTAAAGAAGGGAAGCAGGGCACATACCCCTGCCTCCCTCAACGTCTCTTTTCTATAAAAGCGGTTTATTATAGTTGGAAGCACTTGGGGTGCTCTGCGAGGAAAGCAGGGGCTACTCCAATGTGAACAGCCAGCAAGAAGCAGGGAGCCCGCTGCCATCTCTTTATCTAAGAGCACGTTTGTCTTTGCAAATGCTGAACATGTCTTTACAATGTGATTGCAATTACAGTGGTAATGACATTGTACATGAATTGAATTCTCCTATTTATCTTTAAAAGACAGCGGAATATAGACATTCTATTAGCACTCCCCAAGGTAAAAGGTCCGCAGCCTTCTTATCGTGTGTGCATCTTTTCAGATGCCACGGCAATGTTAATCATTTTACCTGAGTAATTCTTCCATTTCTCATTACCTGGGGGATTGTTAATGGCCAAGACTACTTCTCAGACTCTTTGCTCCCGCTCAATCAAGCCGTGGAGGCGCCAGTTTACTTTTATTGATCAGCGGGTTCCTGACAGCCTTCGCCACAAGGAAGCAGCATCATTCTTTTTTAACTTAAAGGGGAACAGATCGCCTTAAAGTTTACAGCTAAAAGCCTCTAAGCATAGCATGCAAACATTTTAGCATGTTGCTAATTGTTCTGTTTAAATAGTCCAAGCAATATTTTAGAAAGCTGTCAAACGCCCGAGTCACATCTCGTGATCAGATAGCATTTCAAATGCCTTTTTAGGCCTTTTTAATTAGAACAAAATGCACTTCATTCCCACTTGCTGACATGAAAGGTAAATAACTGTGATAAATCAAAGGGAGCCCTTCTCTTTGTGAAGTCTGCGAGGTGCGCCCTTGCTGCCTGCCATGTTGTCAGTCTCCTCCACTACTTGCCCATTTTTCCAACAGGGTCTGCAGAAAACCGGACAGGGCACCAGACACCCTCCAGCCACAACTCTGCCAGTCCATCCGCATCTCTAAATTACCAAAATTAAATGATACTCACTGCAAATGCTTTGATTTTCCCCGTGATGTTCTGGGGTGAATTGCATCCTAATGGAAAAGAGTGAAATGCTCTTTCTCCACGAGGAAAGCAGACTAGGCACCTTGCACTCTTCCCTAGGTCTCCGCCAAATCAAACTTATTCCTGATAATCTGTCTCAGTGGGAAGAATCTGTCTTTCCCTCCCTCTGTAAGGGTAAAGGCTGGTAAACTAGCTCCTCTTAGGAGGATTAATTTTTTTTAAGCAGCTGGGGTGCTCTTTGTAAGAAGATGGCAGTTTTGAGAAAACCTATTGTGCCTAAACGCCTTTTTTCTTTTCTTGTTTAATTTTCTTTTAAGGGCAAAGTGAGTCTCATTTTAAGCTCACAGGTTCGGGACAATGTCGCTGTGTTAATTAAGAGTTTGCTTACCGGAGACTCCCAAATATATGAGAGGACTCACTCAGAAGGGAGGTTTACCCTTCTAAGAATTGTGAATTCAGAAGCAGGTCCCCTCCACCACCAATTTATGATTTTAAAGAAACAAACAAATAAACAACTTATTCAACCTGATTTTTATTTTCCCCTCCAGTGACCTTAATTAAGAGCCTCAGAATCAAGTGGAGAGGAATCCCCCTCTGACCCCAGGGCTCCTTCAGTCCGGAAGGCAAATGGAGTTTGATGTCAGCCGAGCCACGCCAGCCTCTCGCTTCCCAGCTCTCGTAAACCCTGCATTAGCTGTCACTGTGACCGCCGGAGCGGAGCTGGCAGCTCCCTGGGACCGAGGCCCCCGTGGGAAGGATGGGGCGCCCCGCACAGCAGCGCCGACTCCAACAACAGATGACCTAGGCAGATCGCGCGCCAGCTCCGCAGCTCCCACCCGGCTCTGGGCTTCACTGGTGTGGCGCTGCGGCGTTGGCTCTACCGCTCTTCTCAAACATACAGTTTATTTATAGGGAGCTAAATTCTCCAACAGGGTGTGGTGAGGGGCAACGAAATGTGTCAAGCTCTTTTCAAGGTTCAGTCCCTATACCAAGGAACCCATCTGATTAACAAGCAAAGGACAAAAGCGAACCAAATCGGGCCACGGGTCCTACTGGGGTGGGGGAAGTGCTGCGTCTGTCCTGGGAGGAGGGATGGGGTTGAGGGTCGGGGAGGATGGCTTCCCTGATTCTCAGTTGAAGTGAAGACTTATCGGCCAAGAGCCGGCTGAATGGCCACCTCAAGGGAGCTTTCTCCTTTCTTTTTTTCCTTCCACTACCCGAGAAAGGAAAAGAGAGGAAGATAAAGAAGCAGACAAACCCAGAACGATGAGACAAAGAGGGAGGGAGGAAGACGGCAGGGGAGAGGGAGAGAGGGGGAGTGGGGAGGGAGAGAAAAAGAAATATAAATATGATATTCAAGATATGAAGATATATGAGGGAGATAAAGACACCCAGATAATCAAATCCCTCTCATCCTGCAATTTCTAGACTCAGGAGAGGTGCGCAGTTCCTGGGAAGGTTTGGCCGCAGCGCTAGCATGCCCCGCTCCTCCCTGTCCTCTTACCCCAACCTGGCCAGCCCGCCAGGCCTCCCCTGATTCCCGCCTGGGCTCTGCGGGGCCGGGATACCACTTGGTCTTTTCAGTGTGGAAGTTTCCGGCTGGCCCCGCCCAGCCCTGGCCCCCGCGCCATGGCCCCGCCCCAATTCCGGAGCCCGCTGGGCTGTGCGCTGATTGGTCAGAGCCTGGCGTAGCCCAGCTCGGCAGCTCCGGCTCTCTCAGCCTCTCTCCAGACTCCCTGGCCAGTAGTTTGCGGCATCATCGGAAGCAGCAGCAGCAGTAGCGGCGGCAGCGGGTGCGTAGGGAAGACAGACTAGTGGGCTCAGACGGCAGCAAAGCTCCTGCACACCATGCCCGGCTTGCCCAGGGGGCACTGGCACTCGTGCCCCTAGCCCTGCGCGGGCTCGTGGCGCATTGCTTTCTGTGGCATTCCAGCTGAGCGGATTCATCTGAGATACGAAACCTCCCACTCCTGCTTGCTCACACTCCACACTCAGACTCCCCACACCACACACTCACTCTCCCTCTCCTCGCACATTCACAACACCACCTGAGAAAGGAAGAGAAAGCCAGACAGATCTTCCGAGTGCGAGAGCGCCCGAGAGGGAGGGAGCCCAGCGCAGAGGGGCCAGCGCCTCTCCGGGAAGATGGAATCAAGACTCTCATGCAAGTAAACTTTGGCGGCTACAAAACCGTCGACCTTGGCAGATGCTGAGGCGAACCCCAGCGACATGCCGCTGAGCTAGGAGGGCTTCCTTCTGTGGCGGCGGCGGCGGCGGCTGCGGCGGCGGCGGCGGCGGCGGCCCTTGGAGCGACAGCCCAGCCCAGACCCAGGGAGGAAGAGAAGCCCCCGGTAACCCGCAGAGGCTGCCCCGCCTCTCTTGGCCGGTACTGTTGTCGCTTCCCCTTTCCTCCTCCCCATTCCCGGCCCCCATCGGGCAATTGGAAAGACTGAGACTTTGATTTTCTTGGACAAATTACCAACGCCCGGTTTTCACAAACTTGACGTGGAAGCTTGGGTGTGTTAGTAACTTTGATATCTGAGACGCAAAGCCCGCAGTCCAACCGCTTTGTGGTGGGAGCTCTGCATGCATCTCTGATTCTGGACAGACGCGCCCCCCCGAGTCTTCCAAAGCCAACCTCTGCACCGCGGAGCGTGCTCTCCTCTCAGCAGCCTCTCTACCATCTACCCTCCCTTGCTGACTCTGGGACTGCTATCCGACTCAGCCAGGTACCTGGGCGCCAGCGGCTCTTGACACATCTCAAACTCCCACCTGTGATCCCCCTTGTTCCAAGCCCGCCTCAAAAAGGCTAGTGTGGCTCCCTACCGGACCCCGGAAGACGTGTTCCAGGCGGATCCATCCTCGCAGTGAGCCGGGAGCGCTGGGGGGGGGGGGGGTCTTACGTATGCCAGGTGCACAGACCAGGAGCTCGCCAGTCCCAGTGCTGGTGCGCTGCGGCGGGCCGGGCAGTGCCTGACACCCTGCATCCCCACCGCCTTCCCCGCCTTGGCTCCAAGAGCGGTCCAGACTTAGTCGCACATCAACCCGGCCACTCGAACGCCGTCCGACCCGCTGCCCTGCGACGTAGCGGCCAGTCGCGCCTGGCTAACTCTGAAGGGGGAAAACTGAGTAGCCGGGCTGGAGGGTGGGGGCTCGGGGCCGCGAGGTGCTCCCTCGGCCCCCTGGAGCCCCCGAGCCCCCCGCAAGCCCCCGCCCAGTCCACAGAAACCTCAGCATTGGAGCCTGCGCGGGTATCACCCGCGCGCCGCCGGGCCGCCCTGGGTGGGACTCCTCCCGAGGCCTCCAGGGCCCCGGGGCGCGCGCAACAGGCGGCCCAAGTCAGCGGAAAGCTGGAGCGCCGGCGGCGCCGTCCTCGGAGGGGTGTGGAGAGGCGAGGCCAGGCAGAGCCCCGCGCAGCCATGGAGTCACTCCTGCTGCCGGTGCTGCTGCTGTTGGCCGTACTATGGACTCAAGCAGCCGCCCTCATTAACCTAAAGTACTCCGTAGAAGAGGAGCAGCGCGCCGGGACGGTGATCGCCAACGTGGCCAAGGACGCCCGTGAGGCGGGCTTTGCGCTGGACCCGCGACAGGCCTCTGCCTTCCGTGTGGTGTCCAACTCGGCTCCGCACTTGGTGGACATCAACCCCAGTTCAGGCCTGTTGGTCACCAAGCAGAAGATCGACCGAGACCTGCTGTGCCGCCAGAGTCCCAAATGCATTATCTCACTTGAGGTCATGTCCAGCTCAATGGAGATCTGCGTGATTAAGGTGGAGATCAAGGACCTGAACGACAACGCGCCCAGCTTCCCCACGGCACAGATCGAGCTGGAGATCTCAGAGGCGGCCAGCCCAGGTACTCGCATCCCCCTAGACAGCGCCTACGACCCAGACTCTGGCACTTTCGGCGTGCAGACCTACGAGCTCACACCTAATGAGCTGTTCGGCCTGGAGATCAAGACGCGTGGCGATGGCTCGCGCTTTGCTGAACTCGTAGTGGAGAAGAACCTGGATCGTGAGAAGCAGTCGCATTACAGCTTTCGGATCACTGCTCTGGACGGCGGCGACCCGCCGCACCTGGGCACTGTTGGCCTCAGTATTAAGGTGACTGACTCTAATGACAATAACCCGGTGTTTGGCGAGTCCACCTATTCAGTGAGTGTGCCAGAAAACTCACCTCCAAACACTCCTGTCATCCGCCTCAATGCCAGCGACCCAGATGAAGGCACCAATGGACAGGTGGTCTACTCTTTCTATGGCTATGTCAATGACCACACTCGTGAGCTCTTCCAGATTGATCCACACAGTGGCCTCGTCACGGTCACTGGTGCCCTAGACTACGAAGAGGGCCACGTGTACGAACTGGACGTTCAGGCCAAGGACCTGGGGCCCAACTCTATCCCGGCACACTGCAAGGTCACTGTCAGCATTCTGGACACCAATGACAACCCGCCGGTCATCAACCTGCTGTCGGTTAACAGCGAGCTGGTGGAGGTGAGCGAGAGCGCCCCTCCAGGCTACGTGATTGCACTGGTGAGGGTGTCTGACCGAGATTCCGGCCTCAATGGGCGAGTGCAGTGCCGTTTGCTGGGCAATGTGCCTTTTAGGCTGCAAGAGTATGAGAGCTTCTCCACTATCCTGGTGGACGGACGGCTTGACCGTGAGCAGCATGATCAGTACAACCTCACAATCCAGGCGCGCGACGGCGGTGTGCCCATGCTGCAGAGTGCCAAGTCCTTTACTGTGCAAATCACCGATGAGAACGACAACCACCCGCACTTCTCCAAGCCCTATTACCAGGTTATTGTGCAGGAGAACAACACTCCTGGCGCCTATCTTCTCTCTGTGTCTGCCCGAGACCCCGACCTAGGTCTCAACGGTAGTGTCTCCTACCAGATAGTGCCATCGCAGGTGCGGGACATGCCTGTCTTCACCTATGTCTCCATCAACCCCAACTCCGGTGACATCTATGCGCTGCGATCATTCAACCACGAGCAGACCAAGGCATTCGAATTCAAGGTGCTGGCCAAGGATGGTGGCTTGCCCTCCCTGCAGAGTAACGCCACAGTTAGGGTCATCATCCTAGATGTCAATGATAATACCCCAGTCATCATGGCCCCGCCACTGATCAATGGCACGGCTGAAGTCTACATCCCCCGCAACTCCGGCATAGGCTATCTGGTGACTGTAGTGAAAGCAGAGGACTATGACGAGGGCGAAAACGGCCGGGTCACCTATGACATGACCGAGGGAGATCGCGGCTTCTTTGAAATCGACGAAGTCAATGGTGAAGTGAGAACCACTCGCACATTCAGCGAGACTTCCAAGGGTTCCTATGAACTTATTGTGGTGGCCCACGACCATGGCAAGACATCTCTCTCCGCCTCTGCTCTCATCCTAATCTACCTGTCTCCCGCTCTGGACGCCCAAGAGTCAATGGGCTCAGTGAACTTGTCCCTGATTTTCATTATCGCTCTGGGCTCCATTGCAGGCATCCTCTTTATCACTATGATCTTCGTGGCGATCAAGTGCAAGCGAGACAACAAAGAGATCCGGACCTACAACTGCAGGTAAAGCCAACTTTTCTTTCTTTCCTTTTTTTGTCTTGAGTGAAAAAGGTGTATCCGTGTTGCTTTGTGAAAATCCCAGTGCCTTTGTTTCCTACTTAAATGCATGCTTGGTACCTACGGAGCTTCTTTTTTTTTTGGGGGGGGGGGAGGGAGGAGTTTGTGGCAGTCCGCCTTGATCAATTCTTTTGATCTGACAATTTGCTGGAAGATAATAATATACTGCTCAATGGATTCTGTCATATAATGATGATGAGCAGCATATCAATTATCATTTTAAAATTTGTACAGCTGTCTTCATGAAGTTGGGGCAGAAAAAAATGGGGTGGGAGGGGAGGGAGGGAGGGAGGGAGAGAGAGAGAGAGAGAGAGAGAGAGAGAGAGAGAGAGAGAGAGATTTTCAGCAGAACCAGAGAGAGAGAGAGAGAGAGAGAGAGAGAGAGAGAGAGAGATTTTCAGCAGAACCAGAGAGAGAGAGAAGAGAGAGAGAGAGAGAGAGAGAGAGAGAGAGAGAGAGAGAGATTTTCAGCAGAACCAGCAAGTACTATAACTTTATTTCAGAGGCACAGTGTTTTGGGGACAGGTACTGAAAGGAGGGGGAGTGCTGATAGTTGCCCTGTCACTTTGTAGAAATGAAGTGTTAAGAAAGCGTGTGAGTGGAAATGTGAGGTACCAAATGGAGAGTTGGGGAGAAGGGGGAACAGGAATGGGTGGGGAAGCAAGTGATTAGTGTTTTTTTTTTTTAGTGTTTTCTTGGCTTGTTTTGTATCCAGTTCCCAAACATCTGGTTATGCAAAGTGAAAGTCTAGTAGTCATGTGTATGTTTTCAAATATCTGGTTGGTTGGTGGGGTATAGGCCAAACATTCCAAGGAAGGACAGGACTTTGCATCCAGATGTTTTTGTAAAAAATAGCAAACTTCTGGAGTTGATGGTGCTTTCCTCTAATGTGTTGTATTAAGATCTGCTTCCTACCAGTGGATGTCACTATGGACTATTATGTTTCAGCCTCCTTTGAAGTGTGATCAGGATGTGTGTGTGTATGTGTATGAGAGAGATAGAGAGAGAGAGAGAGAGAGAGAGAGAGAGAGAGAGAGAGAGAGAGAGAGAGAGAGAGAAGAAATATGGAAATTGGAATAACACATACTGTTGTTTTTTTTTTTAATATTTTGTAATAAGCACATTAGAAGGCCTTTCCTTACAATTGGGTAGGAAAAAATCTAAGTATTTATAGAATCCAATTTAGGATAATACATGTAATTTTTTCCAGCAGTGTCTCATCGAAATGGTTGAAAAAATTGTTTCGTTTTCTGAAAATGAATGATATTGCTATTTCTAACCAAGGTGTATGTGCGCTTTCAACACACCTACACACCCAGTGTGTCTTTTGTGCCATCTGTGCTTGCATGCTAATCAGTCAAAATAGGTCTGATTTGTATTTTACATGATCTGAAATGCACACTTCTGTGAATTAGCGTCCCCTGAATATGTAACAGCCATGCAATTATTGTTTCCCTTTTACTATTCTCTGCGTTACACAAGTTAGTAGACAAATGCTAACCACACATGAATATCAATCAGGTGCCACAAAAGAGCAGCTGCAATGCCTCATAAATGCTTTAATCCTGTTACTACTGAAATGGCCATGACTTTTCTTTTTTTCAGCTCTGTCATTTCAGATGGGAGACATGGAAATTAATATTGCTCTTCTACCTTTGAAACCTGCAAGGGCCAGTGGTGATTTTTATAGGGGAAAAATGCAGGGTCTATAAAATGTTATTTATATAGAAATAATGATAAAGGAGGCTCTTTTTAAGTCATTTTCTGAGCATAAAGTAAATGCATAGGACCCTTTCCTTGATGAAAAAGAAATCAGTTTGTGATAAAGATATTGAAGGCTTTGCCACTTCTTGGTGATGTATGGCTAGAAGTGAGAGTTCTTTCCTAGAGGTTGCCAGGAAAATCACTAAACAGGGAGGAGAGCATTTGAATTGGGAAAAAAAAAAAAGTCTCAGTGCTCTCCAACTTCACCCACATGTGAATTTTGTAAAGACCACTGTTCCCTGTGATGGTTTGGGATTAATCAAGTACAGTTTAATTAAATAATTGCTCAATACAGACAAGGCTGCCCAACGAATGCCTCAGCTAAATAATTGGGCAAGGCATTGCCAAACTTACCCATCATGGGTAAACAAAATGATTAGAACTTACCATTGATTTAGTAAACAGATTAGAAAAGAAAATCAACCCTCATCCTGGGGTTTTGGGGATTTTATCTGCTCCCAAACCCCAGTAGCATCAGCTTGCTATCACTGCAAGCCAGCTTAAATACTGATCCAAAGGGTGAGGGGAACACAACTGCTTAACTCTTGAAAATCACAGGGACAGAGCAAGAATTTGCCTCTGGAGACATGTAATCTCCCTATGTGCTCAGACTTTTTAGAAAACAAAAGTTGAAGAGCTTGTCTTTCCATGTATTAGGCAGAGGTTTCTTGTTCTCAGCATCTGCAGAGCCTTCTCCTCAAATGCACCGTTTATGAGACTTGTGAGATGATCTGCAATTACTACTTGAATTGGGCTCTCTTTTTGTATTCAGACAATCAGCTTTGTCCAGTGAAAATACAGACACCGTCTTTCCCTTGCAAAGATCAACCTGTATTATTTATTAACCCTATTATTTTGCTGATTATTGCACAGAAATTGAATTTCCAACAATAGGCTGAATCATTGTGTGCAAAACAATAAGTGACTTTGATAATTTTGCTACATTTTAATGTATTTCTTTTGAAAAGTCTTAATGCTTGGTGTCTTTGGTGCACGTTGCTGGGTCTGTGTCAGTGTTAATTAAATTTAGCTCTTTATGTTCCAGTTGCAGCACAGCTGCTTGTAGGTACACCTGAATGGAGAAGGATGCTGAATGCACTAACCTTTAAATTCCTTTGCAGTAATTGTTTAACCATCACTTGTCTCCTGGGCTGTTTTATAAAAGGACAAAACAGCAAGTGTCAGCATTGCATCTCAATTTCTCCCATTAGCGAGGAGCAAGACAAAAAGGCTGAGGAGAAAGTGAGCCTAAGGGGAAAGAGGTAAAGAGGCATTTCCCCTCATTCAAATGGGTTTGGCTATCAGATTTCGCCTGGAGAGGTGGGGTGGGGAGGGGAGTGGAAAGGAGCAGGGCTATGGCCAAGGGAAGGAGGGTGTGGAAGAGAGGAGCCAAGAATGTGTTAACACAGGGTCTGTTTTCCTACCCCAGTCCTAAACTCATCAGGTCAATCATAGAGGAACCTGATTGAGGGTCTTGGCCACATGGAAAATGTTTGGAGGAACTGGAAAGAGGGTTATTTTTTATTTCCTTCTACCTCTTTTTCAGTTTAATTAAGACTTGCTTCTTCATTCACCCAGGAGTGACTTTGGCTTCCAGGGAAGCTCCAGATTTGAGCATTTTCATGCTTTTGCTCCCATAGCTTCAACTTTCCCATTCCCCCCATCCTTGCTAAATGGCCACTCTCAATGAAAAAATTCCAAATCCAAAGTACAGAAAATTTTTTTGCGGGGGGAGGGGGTGTGGGCAGTTATTATTTTTAATAAGAAAACTTTATGGCCCTCAGCTTGTTTTCCAATGTAAAGAGCACAGGGAGGAACCCGATGATGTAATGCACCCA
The DNA here is from genome assembly GCF_014108245.1 of Pipistrellus kuhlii. Taxonomy (NCBI): domain Eukaryota; kingdom Metazoa; phylum Chordata; class Mammalia; order Chiroptera; family Vespertilionidae; genus Pipistrellus; species Pipistrellus kuhlii. The sequence goes on from NW_023425471.1 coordinate 31,546,815, forward strand.
AATAAGAAGCTGGAGCAGAGATGGGTGCAACTTCTGGGGTGCTTAATGTTTATTAATCAATGCATGGTTTGGGAGGGCGTTAGCGATACATCCTGCCTTTTCTGTCACATAGAATCGCTGAGTACTCCTATGGGCATCAAAAGAAATCAAGCAAGAAGAAAAAAATCAGTAAGAATGACATTCGCCTTGTACCCCGTGATGTGGAGGAGACAGACAAGATGAACGTTGTCAGTTGCTCCTCCCTGACCTCGTCCCTCAACTATTTCGACTACCACCAGCAGACACTGCCCCTGGGCTGCCGCCGCTCTGAGAGCACTTTCCTGAATGTGGAGAACCAGAATACCCGCAATACCAGTGCCAACCACATCTATCATCACTCTTTCAACAGCCAGGGCCCCCAGCAGCCAGACCTGATCATCAATGGTGTGCCTCTGCCTGAGGTGAGTGCATCTAAATGGCACTGTGAGGTTTACCCAAAGTTTCTCCCATAGGTCCCTACACTGGCACCTTCTCTGGCAGGAATAGAAAGGGCTTCTCTGCCTAAGCCCATTTCCATAATCAAGGTCTGCTACCAGTGTTTCTTGGGACAAAGGGTAACTCAACATATTGGGCCTTTATAGGGGTGGGTTTTGGGAGTGGGAACTCAAGGGGGCTGCACCTTTGAAATACCTAGTATTCTGGCATAATATGAGTTTGCTCCACCTGTTTCAAATAGGGCATGTTTGCCAGCTAGTTAAAGTGGCAGAGAAAGAGTCAAGTAGTGTTAAAGACGGATTAACAATGAAATGCTAGAAACCAATTTCCCAGGGTAAGGGTGATTCAGCCCCCTTCTTTGGTCATATGCTTGCTTTGCCAAAAATATGGATGGGATGGTAAAAAGAAGGCTAGCAAAAAATTTAAAAAGCCACTTTGTCATTTCTTAGTAGGTCTTATGGTGATGTTTGAAAAACGAGGAGCTTAAAACTGTCATTAATAATGAAAATTTCAGGGATTAACCATGCATTTGAATTAGCTGTTTATCTTTACTGAGAATGAATGTTTTAAAATGGAAGCATTCTTTAAAAAACACTATATGGTCTAATGTTTGACATCTATAGAAATATCTCAGGGAAAGAGGCTGAAAATGTGGATGATGGTGGGTGTGTGACTGGGTGAAAAACTATAAATACAGTTCTAAAGTTGATTTTATTTTTCTATGAATTGCTTAAGTCCCTCTTTGGTTGAAAATTTGATGCACTGGGAGGCATATGCCCTCTTCCAGGCCACTAATGCAACACCATACTGCATACTTGGAATACTGCACACTTGGAGGGTACTTCCACATTTAATAAAGCACCTTCTCAACCACTGTCTCCTTTAATTCTTACAATTAGGGTCTTGATACATTGCCCTTCAATAGATGATAAAATGGAGATCCAGTGATGTTATGGAATTTGTTCAGACTCACAGAGCAGCTCTGTGAATGTTCTTTCAGTGACACCTTCCTGCTTCAGAAATAATTCAGCCTGACATACCTAGGCTATGATGCATACAAAATGGTTGCAATAGAGAGGGAGAGATGGTGCTTTGAATGGAATAAGATAGACCATGATTTTGAATATGGGGGACACCTCTTGCTATGGAATCCCTCTGAGTCTCTGTTTTCTCATCTACAAAATGGGCACATCTACCACACAAGGTTGGTCCATGGAAAATATGATGTTGCACAATGTAAAGGATCTGACACATAGGTGTCTTTTAAATAGGACGATAATTGGAGAATCACTGTTGCAATAGTCTGTACAACTAAGTGTGACTCCCTAGGCACTTGTAACCAAAGAGGAATTTAGGCTGGTTCTATATAGGTAATACCTACAAGGTGGTGTGGTTAGAGTATTGATATTGGATATATATAAGCAATAGAGGTAAAAAAGTTATGGGTTTGAGTGCTGCTGTTATAGCTTGTGGAGATGTACAAAAGAGAGAATCCTGAGGGCTTGGTAATTACTTATGCAATCAATTCAAGGTTCTAGAGAAATGTGAGCCTAGATGTCTATGAGATACGTGGAAGGGGCAGGAGACATATGACAATGTCTGCATGGTTTACCTAAAGTCTTGGTGTTCTTTCTAAAATTATCCTATGGCAGGATTAAACAAAGTATTGCTCTAATTATTTAGAAAAGCCATTGAAAATCTGAATTATGATCCTAACCCTGACTATAAAGCTAGATGTTCTCCTTATTTAACAAAATCACATAGATATAGTATCTAGGGCTAGTCAGGGCCAAGACAGTGTGTACTAAACACAGTGCAGTTAAGTGTATATTTCTAACATATGACAAACCCATTCTGAAAGGGGATAGACCCACATACAGCCATGCATGAATTAGTCAATTTAACCTGAATATGTCACAAAGTCCCACATAAGGAAAATGGCACTTCTCTTTTTCTTCTCATACTAGAGGCCCCTCAATATGGATTAGGTAGAATACTTGAGGTACAGTGAACTCTATAGATGAGTAGGAATGTTTGATTTATAAATACAACTAATATTTTTTGAGTGTGTACTCCCTGTAAGGGTCTTCTCTAGGGTCCAGTGTTTGAGAAATAAAGAAGATGGTCTCTGATATCAAGGAATGCACATTCATATTGGGGAGGCATGCAAACAAATAGGTGATTTGCATGGAGTGATAAGTGCTACTATTGGTTAAAATGGGATATTCGCCTTTCCTAGGATAGTAATACACTGATGTATTTATTTACATTTTCTTTATTAATTAATGGATTAATTTAAGAAACAAACCCTTATTACAGAGTGATAAGTACTACAATGTGATAAATATAAGATTCTATGGAAGTCTCTATTAGATCTTATGACACTTATTTTTTCATGAAACCATTGTTATTTCATTAAACCATTTTTATTAATTCAACCTAGTAGCATTTATTGCATACTTATATAGTAATATGCCAGGCACTGTACTACTTGCCTAGGATATAAAAATAAAACACTTGATCTTTGTCTCCAGGGAGCTTACCTAGAGACAGCCAAATAAACAAATCATTTCAAATCAGGATAACATCTCTTTCCTGAACATATATTACATTCTTACTCTTCCATATTGGAACCAAAGATCAGTATACATTGGTTCCTCTGCGGATATACCTTGTGATAAACCCATTCTGTTCCTTTCATTAGCTGCAGTACAGTTTTAGGGCTAACTAGCAATGCCATTTTAGGGGAGTCAGAACTTCCCTCACAGAACTCCATCACACTTTGAAGTTTATAACCTTGGTATTAGAACAAATTGATCAGCATTGTTTCTACTGTATGCTCAGTTGTGCGACAGGTACCATGAGGATCCCAAATAAATATAAGAGGTAGATGCTTCCCTTACAAAGGTCTTAGTCTAGGTGGGGAGCTAAGAACAACCACTATATTTTGCTGCAAACAATACAAGTGTTTCTACTTTGTACTCTTCTTAGTATTCCCTTTCTCCTCCTTCTATGCTAGACCTGCCATAATTTATATGTAGATTTACTCTTGAGCTCTCAAAGTTTGGTTCTGATTTGGGCTTATCTTTTGCATTAGCGTGCAATTGTGGACACACCTGAGCATTGTTGGCTCTAGAAATCAACATTGTGACTTTAAATGCCATTAAGGAAGGAAGGTAAAAGGAATGGAGCATTATCTGGAAAACTGAAGGTTAACCTTTACTATTACAGAGATAATCTTGCCCAGATTGTATTAGTCTATCATTATTTAGCAGTACCCTGATGAGGAAATAAGTTAAATGGATTTTGTGGCTTTGTACACAAATTTGAAGAGGAAAAGTGAAGGATGTCTTTGCTGTTGACAGAAGTTTTGTAGAATTAGTGATGGTGAGGTATCTCTTAAATATTTTACATTGAAAGCTGAGGATTCATTCATTGGAATTCTGGTTTACTTCGTCCATAGATTAAGTATATGTGTAATTGAATGTGTGTGTGTGTGTGTGTGTGTGTGTGTGTGTGTGTGTGTGTGTGTGTAGGGGCGAGTGTGTATGGTCTGGAGGGTGAAGAGAGGGAAAGGGAAGTTTGAAGAAAGAATGGAGGAGAAAGAAGGTTTGTCAGTTTGCTAAGATTTTTTTCTAAAAACATTTAAATTTTTTAGAGGCTTCTTAGTATGGCAAATGACTTGTATTTCAATCTTATATAACAGAAGCATGTCTAGTGGGCTCCACTGGATGCTCAAAAGTGTAACTTCTTTGTATATCGGTATTCCTGCATTTCCTTATTTGTCACCCAGGCTGTGGTCATTGCTGAAGAAAAAAAAATGCAATTCATTTCTTCCACTTGTAATGGAGACTGGGTGAGACCTTTTCCTGTCTTCAGAAGGGGTGAAATGACCCAAACACCCAGTCTCTTTGATGAGGCATTTAAACTTTTAGTTTTCTAATGTTAAATATTTCTAAATTGACAGCACTAGGAGAGTGATAATGGACAAGAGATTCCAGAATTCTAATCATAGGTGTATAGGGACTTAAATTTTGGTTTCAAACTGAATCTTGAGTTCTCTATTTTTTTTTTTACCTTTTGTTAGTAAACAGCAGCATCTTTGATATGAGACTTTCTAAGGGTGTCTGCATGATCTGCTATGGTCACTCACCAAACAGTTTCATAAATAGCAGTGTAGTACCGGTGGGAGAGCTTGCAGCACAAGGATGTATGTGACAGACCGAATTGAATGCTTCCAATTATCCTACCAAAAGTCTCAATGCATGTTATCTTAGTGCAAGTAATGAAACTAAAGCACCAATTAGGCTTTGAAGAAAATAAGAAGAAAAATATAGCTCGGTATGCTTTGGTCCCTAAAACAGAGTTTTAAAGTTAGGGATTTGCAGTGATTTGAATGAAAGTCTAGGCTAAGAAACTAGAAAAGCAGCCACAAACCTGTTAGATAACAGATTTAGAAATCACTAGAAAATAAATGAGTATGTTGAGGCTGGCTTGGATAATAAAATAGAAAATAGCACAAAGCACTCACTACTTCCAATTAAAACCAACAAACACTTCAGTGAGTGTTTTTCACTTTACTTTCTTTGTTATGACAGGGTTTTGGAACCATCTAAGTCTTATCCCTAAGAGTCAAAAGTAAGCTCCAGGCTGCAGAAAGAAGCAATGGAAAATATCTTTTCAAGACTGCTTAGTCCAATTTTCTTTTACACTTTGGGTGGTGATCACATAATGGAGTATAGAGATGTTGTATTATAAAGTTTTACACCTGAAATTTATATAATGTTACTAATAGGAGTTACTCCAATAAGTTTAATTTTAAAAATCGATGGCTCTACTTCTACTAAGACATTCTAGGGTCACCCATTACCTATATTGTACCTTATTATCCAGTTTGAAATCTAACCCAGGTAGTGTGTTTCCCAGTGGGGATCCGCTTGCAAGATGTGTTCTAGAATAAACCGTTATTCTGTCGTCTCCATGCAACTGCCACAGAACTCAATTAGTTATTTGCTAATTTATTATTACCATTCCTTATTGGCAATTAACTGGTTACCTTAGAGATCATCTCTTTCCCCATACGCCTTCACCAAAGGTGAGCTCAGACAGAGGCTTGCTAATGATCCTGAGATTTCTCTCCCTAGGGGACTGGAGGTAGGACATTTTTTATAGAGGGCTCTGAGGCTTTGGAATTCCTCTTATCAGAGGACCACTTGTTTGGGTCCCTGGGGCTGCTCCTGGTTTTTCTCTGATTGTCAGTCAGATTTATAATGTGAGAGGACCCGTAGACTTTTGCCTCCTTAACACTGCCCTAGTCTTTGCTGTGACTTTAGTATACTGTGCCCAGGGCTGAAGCTAGGGGGTTGGAGTATCATTTGTTAGGAATTAGGGGACTGAAAAGTATGAAGTCACCTCTTGGCAAAGCTGGAATCTTTCACTTATGGCAATGCAGTGGATCTGAGGCGTCTTCCTGGAGTTTCAGATGTTGAACCCTCTGCATGTGTATCAGTTTCCAGGGCTTAGGGAAGGCCAAGCTTGGCAGGATCAAGTGTCTCAGATGTGGGTAAATGAAGTCATTTGTACAAGAGACCTGTGTGTGAGAGGCGGGAAGCTGGCTCTGGAGCTGCCATTTTCCCCCACTGAGAGGAGCTTGATTTCTTGCTGTGTGACTGGCTGGCCTTTAATGTGAGCCTCATTTACTTCGAACAATGGAGAGGCTTGAAGTGAAAGTCCCAGAGGATCAGTTGTTTGTAGAGGAAAATGCTCTTCAAGTTACATTTCCTTTTTGGCTGTTGTGTAGTTACGAGTAGTTTTTGTGTGGGCTGCATGATGAGGATCACTCTGTTTCCAGTGGGTGTAGCCAGGCTGCAAGTGCCTCCCTAGGTTTCCCCATGGAATGGTGAGAAAAGTACTGAAGCTATGTGAAGAACAGCTCTGCCAGGTCCAGGAACTTGGGCTCCAACTTGCTAGTATTCGGCATTTTGCTTAAAAATATTGGCTAGGACTACACCACTCCATAGCACTCCCAGAAAAGGTATCAGAACAGACCAGCATTTCCACTTTATAAGCATGAAAATGGAATTACAGAAAAGGCAAACGACTCATCCAGGCCCACAACTGGACTTCATTTTGCTTGGCAGACTTTCCTCTGGTGAAACTTTAAAGTGTTTTCTGCCACGTAATAGAAATTGGGTTCTACAGGAGGACCTTTGAATCACAGTGTGTTCCCGAAAAGCTGTGCAGCAATCGAGTGTTTGTTTTATAAATTAGACCCCCCATGTTAACCATATTGGTGACAATCCATATTTATAGGAATCCTGTGGTGGATTGTTTTGCAAAAGAAAGAGCCCTTGTGTAATGGGGATGATCAACTTCTGACTAATTTCCATTACAAGTAAATCTGGATTGTCACATACCTTATTTGCTTAAAGTGAGATTTCTCACTTGGCAAGATTTACAAAACCTTTGGAAGGTGGGCTATTTCACTAATCCCTTGGATTTTCACTGTTTAGCATTTCTTTTTGATTTTCACTTAATTAGAAAAACATTTAATTATGTAATATTTAAAACACATGGAGTCCAGAGAAAACAGATACGTATCTACCAAATGTAAGACATTTCATATTTGTTCCGGATTTTAAAAAATGAAATAGAAGGTTACAGCTACCCCACTCCCATCTTATTCCTATCTCTTCACATTTTGTATGTGTGTGGCTGGAAGAACAGAATCATAACAGGAATGTTTTTGGTGCTTTTTGTCTTCGGTGTTTCACTTGCTTCTGAAAGAGATAGCTCCCACTTTAAAGATCCCAAATCAATAAGGGCTTCCTGAATTGAGTAGATCCTGGGAATTACTTTGGAAGTGCTCTTTTAGACTTCCTTTAAATTCAGCATTTGTGAAGGAAGAACATTATTTTTCAGAAATAAAAAAATCAGAGTGAGAGTTTGACAGATTGACAGACATATGGATGTTAGGAGCAGTTGTCTTTAGTTTTGAGCAGATCATTTGAAATTGAAGTAGACAAGGAGCTTAGTGTGAGGCTTGCATTCTCCTTGAGCTGTGTTCATGGACTAGCACCAGGGTTTCTTCGTGTGGGATGTTTAAGCACTTGCCTTGATGTGCATAGTCTTTGGATGCTCCATTAAGTCTCTGAATGCCAGGGTGGCCAGTTTTCAGCTTCTCCCACAGGGGCCCATCTGTCTACTGTTCTGTGACAAGATGCTCTCACTCACTACCACTAGCACTGGCCTTGGCGGTCTCTGCTTCCTGGATTATTTTCACTCCTAAATCTGATTTCCAGAGCATGAAGGGCACCTCTTCTCAGAGTGTGTAGTTTCCTCTTCTGAATAAAATGAATTCCCTGTGTAAGTTGGCAGGAAGATAAAGTCAATATAAGGGGCAGATTCTCCCTTTAGGTAGGTAGGTGTGTATGTGTGTGTGTGTGTGTGTGTGTGTGTGTGTGTGTGTGTGTGTGTGAGAGAGAGAGAGAGAGAGAGAGAGAGAGAGAGAGAGAGAGAGAGAGAGAGAGAGAGAAGACATTGTGTGTCTCTCACCCACTTATTCTGCCTCTGTGGTGATGGAGCCTTTAGGGGGTGGCCTTATGGTACATAGTCTATGAGATTATGTGTTAAAAATCCTACTCCCCAACTTTGATATCCAGCTGGTTGTCACCATAGGAAAAACTTAGAAGCCTATTCATATCAGGGTGTGATCTCCCTAAATGTGAGGTTAAGGCACTCCAATTTGATAAAGTGCAGGGACAGATCTCATGGGGACTATTTTAAGTTAAGTAATGGGCAGCCAAATAATTATTTTGTTAATAAATTTCAACTTCAGAAAAACTTATAGGGACTTTTAATTTATTGTACATATTTTTTTCTGAGGCTTAGTTTCTCTTTTGTCTTTTTTGGGCATAATTTTACTTCAAGCCTTTCTCTTCCTCTTTAATTCACTTGGCTTGAGGAAATCTGGTTTGAGTTGCCTATATGTACAGGTACTTTGCTATAAACCATATCTTTTCTAAGTTAGATGCATGAGTAGGGAGACTAGATTAGATTGCATTTAGAGTGATGGGTTTAACCTTTAAGCAACTCTTTTTTTTTTTTCAATGAAAGATGTCTGTAATCTAGTATTCATATGTGAAACTTGACATGTTTTAGGGAGACAGGACTCTGGAAATGCAGGGATAAACAGATGCATCTGGATATAGGTAATGGAAGACTGATTTCCCCCTCTGTGCTGCACTCAGAAAACTGGCATTGACTATGATCTTGCTGTACTGGTCATTTCTTTAATTAGTTCATTTCCATTTTCTCAAATATGGACTTTTGAGTGATGAAGTGCACCAATGGCACTGTTTGTTCCTAAGAACACAGAGGAGAGAATATGATGTCATTAGTATTAAATAATGACTTTTTCATAGTGGATTTTTGCCTGATCTTTTAATTGCTAAACAATGTAATAGTTGTGGCTCTTTAGAAACAAATCTCAAATATAAAACACCAATTTTCTGTGTAACGTGTGAGCTTGCTAACGAGATGTGTGTCCCCTTACACCTCTGGGTCACTCTAATTTTACATCTACTGATAATTCTTAAGAAATGGAAAAAGGTGTGTGCTTTGTTGCAGTAAGAAATACAATAAGGTAATACCTGCAGTGGAAAGAAAACTAAACTGCCTTTGCATAAACTACTATTATACATTGTAATATCTTATAAAACTGGTAAGCTAGAAATACTATGGCACTGGGAATTACTGAAATGGCATCAAGGAGCTTGGTCTTTGCACATCTGACCATCTGGGATCTCAAGAAGAGATCATGGAAGGTGAAGAAAAACAGGAACTTCAAAGGTCTGTGGCTGTGAATGGTGTCAGATTTGGTGGCTCATGGGATAAAAAAATCTGTGTGACTCTTGCAATATCTTGCTCTCCTCACTCTTTGACCCTAACAAGCTCCAACAGAACAGTTATCTCTAATATGTGAGTGACCCCAAGTCACTGTATCCCCAAAGATAACAATCTAGAAGTCTATAATTTTGGAATAAGGGAAGAGGTCACTAGTAAAAAAAAAATTAGAAACCTCATAAAAAAGGAAATTTAGTTTATTGAAAGCTATTATTAAGAAAATCAGAATTTAGGACATCAAAGATTCTAAAGACAAAACTAAACAGATGCTAAACTGTACTAATTCTGCAACATTTATTTGAGAAGATTTGGTCAGGAGATTTCCAAGTTCTCTTGCAACTCTGAGTGTAATTCTGTGAATTTTGCAGCATTGGTTTGAGGGTCTTTATACAGCATTAAGGTTTGAGTCCTTGTAATGACAGTGTCTGCTCTGTAGGTATTAAGGGAAAGGAACTTAGTTAAAGTAGGTGACACAATAGCCCTTTAAGTTTTAAATGAGAGTGACATATTCTGTGTCTAATGTGAGTTGTGAGTGTGTACATCCAAATTCAGTAGTCTCCCCATTCAAATAGGTCTCCATGTCTAATGTGAGTTTTATTATAAAGGCAGCAATGACTATACTAAGCTTGCCTCAGTTAGTCTGTGCTTGTTCTAGAGATGAGTAGGAGAAACACTCCCCTTGTCTGGCAAACCAGACCTTTCAGAAGAACACAAATTCACTTAAATATAAATTGTATTGATTATCACATGACCTCAAAATTCACAGAGCTGGAAGTCACTGTGATCTTTTTAAGTTAGATATTCTTGAGAACTATTTTGTATATCATGATAAATTATCTAACCTTTCATGCTGTTGAAGGCCATACATTATGGAAATAAGCAGCTTTTTATTCTATTCTAAGGTCAGTCTAACCAAATTATGCAACTTCTAATGCAATTGCTTGAAGCTTCCACTTTGAAAGTTTTCTCATTTTAATACCTTACAACAGAGATATATATTTTAACTACAATTTGTGCTTAACGATATATTTTACTGATTGTCATCCTCTTTGTAGCATTTGTTGGCATGAGAGGCAGTTTACAATGTCCTTTCTCATTTTGCTCTTTGTTATAGATAATCAGCAAAAAGTCAGAATTGAATAAAAATGTGTTTTTGTGTGCATGTTATTTTTTTAAAAAATTCTTTATTAAGGGATCACATATTTGTCCTCATACCCCCATCCCCACCCCAAACCCCTTGTGCATGTTATTTTTAATTTCAAACCATAGGAGTCTAAGTGAGCCCTACAGAATCGATATATATGGGGCACTTGGGGTTTTGCTTGAGAGCCAAAATGAGGTAGATTTTCTTTTAATATGGATTTGATTCCAGGATTATTAAACTCAATGCATGTTGGAGGCTGACGGATTGCATTTAGTAGGATTTGGGGCACTGTTTATAACAGAGCAATCTATTTTTTTCAGGAAGTAAACTGTTCTTTCAGGAGAATGAAGGCCAGTTGGGGAGCACTTGGGAGGTTCTGTTTTACTTTTAATACCCATAAAGATGATTTTTCAGGGATTCCTTTAAGGTAGGGCTAATTCAGTGTAATTATTTTTGTATAGCGTCAGGAGTTATTAATTGTGTTTTGTTACTGATGAGTTTCTACAGTGGTCATGGTTCTGTGCACTTAAAGGGTATTAATTTATTCTAGGTAGAGCCTAGTTATCTATGATGCTTTGCCTCTAGACTTTAGTGAATGGACTTGTTGTTTAATAGTGGGTGTCTTTTCAAGGAAAAATATGTTGGCTTGAAAATATTTATCCATTCACCTATCCAATAAATATTTGTAGATAATTATTTATTGACCAACCCCTACACAGATATGAGGAATATAGAGAAAGTATAAGCAGTACCTACCCCCATAGCTTATATTGTCACTGAAGAGACTAGAGGTTAAACATATTTAAAAAACCAAAATCATCCCTGCTGGTGTGGCTCAGTGGTTGAGCAGATGCCTGGGTTAAGGGCTTGATCCCCAGTAGGAGTCATGCAGGAGGCAGCCTATCTATGATTCTCTCTCATCATTGATCTTTCTATCTCTCTATCCCTCTCACTTCCTCTCTCTGAAATCAATAACAACATATTAAAAAAAGAAAACAAAATAAATGGCTAAAGTAATGATTATTCACTAAGTGATACTATGTAATTGATTAACAATTGGAAAAAAAGTGTGTTTTTCCCCATTATATGAGAATATAAATTCAACATGGATTAAAAGCTAAAACTTTAAGATGAAAACTCAAATAATAAAATTATTAAAAGAAAACATAAAATTCATCTAATCTTGAAATTGAATAAAACTTTGGAAGTATAAAAGAATCAGAAATGAGTGCAAAGAAAAATACCAGCAGCTTTGACTATGTCAAACTTTAAAAAGTCTGTATGTCCAAAAATATCATAAGCTAAGTAAAAAAATAAATGATAGCAGACAAATAACCTATATTTTTTAATTTTACATATAATTATAGGGTGCTTATTACTATGTGCTAGTCAGTATTTAATGTGCTGGGTCTACAACAGTGAACAAAACAAAGTTCCTGATTCATTGAGTTTATATTTTTATGGGCACAAACAACAAGCAAATAAATATATATGTTAGGTGGATAAAGATATATGTTCTCCTGGGAATGAGGATTCTCTAGGAAGGTCAGCAAAGACATCTTGGATAAGGAGACATTTAAGCAAAACCCTCAATACAGAAAGAGTTCTTACAATTCAATAAATAAGACAAATAACCACAATATAAAAATAATGCAATGTTCACAAATATTCAATAGATAATTCATAAAGAAGCTTTACAAATGACACGTATATATGAAAGTATTACAACCTTAGTAATTGAATAATAGCAGTAGAATGACATTAACTTTTAATTACAAACACTATATATTCTTATTAAAAATTCAAGCAAGTGTATAAAATAGAAGTCTCCACAACTTTCTCCTCACCAATCCATTACCTCAGGGAAACCCAAGACAATTTTATATGCAAGTTGTCATTTTTTAACTTATCAAATTAAGAAAGTTTTAGAAAATATACTAAACATTGATAAGGGTGTGCTTATTATACTAGTACTCTGTTACATGGAGTATAACTGATAGAATTGAAATTGATATAATATTTTTTTGGGGTAATTTGTAAATACACATTAAAAACCCTAAAATATCTAGCACTTCTTCCTCTGGAAGTTATCCTAAAGAAATAATTTTAGATCGCTTAGAAATTCATGTCCAAGGGTGTCAATCTCAGCATAATTTATAGAAATAAAATATTGGAAATATCCTAAATAACATTGATATGTGAATGATATTTTTTTTATGTTGCATATATTGCTAGACTACCATGAAGCCATTAAAATAATATTTTGAGGAATAGTTAGTGGTATACACTCATGGTATAGCATACATTAATTGAAAAATTCAGTAGACAAAATGGCATGTGTAGATTGATTCCAATTGTTTAAAAAATATATATATGCATAGACAAAAATACTGGAAGGAAAACTACCTAAGCATTAATAATTATATCAAATCTCAGAAAATCAGGTGATTTTTACTTTTAAATATATTTTCTAATTTCCCAAATTTTCTACATTAGACATGTATTATTTTTGAGAGAAGAAAAATAATTACTTAAAGAAGTTAACTATTATACTATATAGTTTATATTAATGACCAAATATGTGTCATAGGCAGTATTAAAATTATTTATTTTTATTTTATACTTCTAAAATTTCCTTCTTATTTTTCTTTTTGGTGCTTTCACTCAGATGATAACAGGTATGAAGATTTGCATTTAAAAATAATCATTTTCTTTACAGTTTATCTTTTAAATATTTTAAATAATGCTATGAAACATATTTTTCCTTCTTCACTCTTCTTGCCCATATGTATACCCTTGTAAAAGTAGATTTGTCGTACTAGTGTTAGACATCTGGTCCACAAATTTTATTTTTAGAATAAGAAATTTTAAAATAGCAACATTTGACTATATTCTGTACAGATTTTTAATATTATAAAAATGATAAAGGCTTTCTCTAAAGGCTAATTTGGCAAATATATTTTTTCAATGCCCATTTTAGGCCCAAATACCTAATTTGAAGAAGGACCTTTCTAACATTTCTTAATATTTGATTTCAGGTTTGAATCTTTTGGGTCTGAGGTATATAATATCTCCAACAATTTGGAACAACAAAAAGAGGCAGTGAATGAGTTGGCAATCATTTAGATGCTCAACATTTCAAATTCAGCCTTGACTAAATGTACTGTCCTCCTCCCCACCAAACAAAATGGACTGCTTTCAATCCTTATTAAGAAAGGCACATTTATTTGATTGCCTCCCCATCTAGTAGTTTAACTTTGAACAGTCTAAGTACAAAAACCAGCATCCTTTGGGACACTTTAATTGATGGCTGTATAATGCTGTATAAACCTCTCACACACTAAGTACTGTACTTAAATGCAAAATGTTTATTCAGTAGTTCTGTGTATAAGTCAGAACTATTTAGATATTGTAAAGAAAATTCTAATTAAAAAACAAATAGATGTTTCACTCCCACCCCATAGCTAATAGATGAGAATGTTGTCTGTACAATGTCACCTGATTGTAGATGAAGTGTTCGTGTACTTCAGAAAACATCTGCAGCCTAATTCTATAGTCTGTCCCTTGGATAAATGGAGACTGTGGCTTTCAGTAGGACTGAAATCATTTAACTAGATGAGTTTCAATTTGAATTATATGTTATTACATGGCATATTTGATAAAAAAATAAATATCTGTTGCTTTTTTTATGTGTGTGAGCACAAAAAGAAGGGAATAAAAATTAAAATCCAGCCTCTTCTTTTCTCAGTTTTTTTAAAATATAAAAGTTCTCATTTAAAAAATATTGAGAATGCTTGAAACTTGATTATAAAGTTACCTAAGATTCACATTTTCCTTTTATATAGCTTAAAGATTAGATTGTTAGAATTAAAAAAAATCAGAAAATTAAATATTTAATTGATTTTAAGCCAGGATTTGAAAGAAAAGTAATGTGATAAAACAGAGTGTTCTAGCTGAGGAAAAAAAAAAGTAATACAATGTAAAAATAAAATGCAAATTCATGTAACCACTAAAGTGAGTATAAAACTCTGTAAAGTGATAAGAAGATTAAAAGCAAAGAATTTTGCGTATTGAATTCTGAGCCTATTTGCAGTTGCCGGTTAGTGGGGGTTTGGTACATGCTGCTTTATAGGATGTGAGTAAAGGTGATTCTGAACTTGCTTATGGGCCCTGCATAGGCCTAAAGATTTGAACTTCTCCCCACCTTCCATTTTATTTGGATCTTATTGCCTAGGGCCCCAGCACAGAATTGATTAGATGTTGTGGCTGAGATATTCTTATTTACCAGTGCCCTTATGATGGAGATTGAGCCACCTAGGGTGAAAGAGATATTATAAAAGTCCCCTGCAAGTAATGGGAATCTCAATGGGTTGATACCTTTGAAGACACATCTGTTAATGTCCTGAGTGAATGTAGTATACTATCTGACTTTCACTTGATAATTAATAAGAAACCTGTTGCTGTCTGGGAGAAAAAGTAGGCTGAGTCCTATTGTCTTTTTTTTTTTTTATTGTTTACTCATTATAAAATCAATTCATTTATATTGTGAAAAAGATGTAAAAGTACAGAAATATTTGAAAAAGTTGGAAAATCATCTATAATTACACTACTCAGGGACAATTTCCATGGAACAAAATAGGTGTTTGATAAAAGTTATTGAATTAATGAAAAGAATTTCCAAATTTTTACTATTTTAAAATTGGGATCATTTTAGTTGAGATTTTTTTTTCCATCTTTACTTTATACCATAAACAACTGGAGGCCTGGTGCATGAAATTTGTGCACAGAGGGTGTGTGTCCTCCAGCCTAACCTGCACCCTCTCCAAGCTGGGAACCCTCAGTGGAATAGGGCCTAAAGAGGCAGTCAGACATCCCTCTCACAATCTAGGACTGATGGCTCCCAACCGGTCACCTGCCTGCCTGCCTGATTGCCTATAACCACTTTTGCCTGCCAGCCTGCTCCCCCCAAACTGCCCTCCCCTGAAGGCCTGGTTCTCCCCAACTGCCCTCCTCTGCAGGTCTGGTTTCCCATAAATGTCCTCCCTTGCCAGCCTGATCCCCCCGAACTGTGTTTCCCTGCAGACCTGGTCCCCCCAACTACCATCCCCTGCTGGCCCGGTTGCCCACAACTGCTCTCCCCTGCAGGCCTGGGTCTCCCCCAATTGCCCTCCCCTGCAGGCCTGGTCACACCTAACTACCCTCCCCTGCAGGCCTGGTCACCCCTAACTGCCCTCCCTTGCTGGGCATCTTGTGGTGGCCATCTTGTGTCCACATAGGGCCAGCCATATTGTGTGTTGGAGTGACAGTCAATTTGCATATTACTCTTTTATTACATAGGATTATTTCTATGTCATTAGCATATATTTATAAGCAAGATTTTTTAGTGGTTAAATTGTATACTGTTCCATAGATAGGATTAATTTTACTCAAACAATCACTAATGTTGGCCTTTTAAGCTATTTAAATTTTTTCCTATTATGAATAACACTATGATGGATATCCCTGTACATAAATATCATTGTGATATCTGATTGTTCCTTTAGGATAAATTCCCTATTTAATTATTACAAATAAATTCCAACTCAACATACTTTTTTTTTTTTTGCTTTTAGTTACATGAATAATAGTTTTTTTTTCTGTTTTTTTTTTTCTTTCACTATTGGCTCCTTCAAGATTTTTCATTATTCTTTACTAGCATACTAGTTTCTAGTTCAACTGTGAAGTTGGAGAAGGTCCTACATACATCAAAGTTAGCTAGAGGTGCTGGTGGGAGAGTAAAAGCTCTTCTCTTACGTTATCCCCTGGTACTTCCTTTCCAAAGTCAGTGGATATTAATTCAGGCCTTAATCTGGTATTTTTCAACCTTTCTCCTGCTTGACTCTGTGCTGGGCATCTTCATTAACTAGGAAGCTCTGGAGATGGCAATTTCATGGACCACTGGCTTGGGGTTGTGACCTGCACTTTAATAAGTACTGCCCCAAGCCTTTCTTCTCCTATGACCTGCTGCTTCTGCAGACCTGGACTCTGTTTCAGGGCCACTGGTTTTTCTTTCTTCTTTCATGCAACTGATTTACAAATGAATTTTAATAGCCAGTTCATGGTGAGGAACTTCTGAGCTCACGTTCCTAGTACTGTGCTCTGTCCCAGACATGCCTTTTTTCCACCCAGGAAACCAGTTCCTGGTGTTTCTTTTCTAGGATCTTTTACACTTTTTTCAATTTGGGGATGGAATGTAGAGGCGTAGGGTAGGGGATTCAATTCACTTTCACTACTTGGGGTACCAATTTATACTTTGGAAGGTTTTAGCAGAAGGCTAGGAGTGGGAAGGGAGAACAAAAGCTTGATTTTCTATTATAGTTTTCAACCTGAATGAAATGTGTGAAACCTGGCAAACAAGATCTCACTCTAAGTGACTCATTGCCACCAATAAAATAATAAATAACTGGGTGCCACTATTTTCTAATCAGATGCATAGCCCTAAGGTATCATTTTTTTTAAATAACTAGATACTTTTCCCCATAAAGTTAACATTTGAGGATATAATCTCTTTATTTAAGTACAGGTCGACTTTTCTCTTTTCTAGCTTATAGAGTTGTAATTCATGCACGTACAATTAAAATGACATTCAAATACAGCTCAGGGTTTTCTTTGATTTTGCAGTGGCTTTGGTGTGTAGGGCAGGTTGTTGCTTTGCTATAAACCACAGACCTAGAGTAAACCTCAGCTGTGCTGTAGCTATTTTGGACGACAAGTTTCTAGTTGCTTGTGTGTAATTGCTCATGTTACATCATCCTAACCATTGTGAAATGTGCAAAGTACAAAGCTCATCTAATGATTCATTTCAGGTGGACAGTTCCTCTCAAAGTAATTCTAGAAGCAGTTCTCTGCACAAAACAGATTCCCCCCATTTTGTTCTTGCTTTCTTGTTCAGGTTGAAGGTAATTTAGTGATTGATAACAATGTACTGGTGAGAAACATATCATATACATTGTGCCATGTAACCTTGACAGCCTACCTAAAATGTTCCATGGGATGTAGTTTCTCTTAGTGAAAGTAAAGAACCGAGAGAAGCAAAATTCTCTCCACATCAAATCAAGGAAGCATTAACCCTAAATGAAATTGAATTTTACTATCACTGAGCAACAGAGAAAAAAAAAGTCTATTTTCAGCATTCACAAGAAGCTTGAATACAAATCGCTCACTGGTCTTACTGGAGTTTCAGTTTGTCAGAGTATGCTATATTTTGTAATGGTAAATATATATGCCACATGAAGACTTTAAAATGCCTCTGTTGATAGATTATATTAACCCATCTTTAGTCAGGTATGTGAAATTCCACTAAGCTAAAATTTGGCATTTTCTTACCATTATTAAACATTTTCAGACTAGCTAATAGATCGCGTTTACTCATCTATTAGTAAGAAGAGGGGCTTAAATTAATAACACTTATCCATGGACCCTACATATAATATCACACACAGAGTACAGTTTGGAAAAAGGCTTTATAGGTAATATTTCAAAGTGGAGGAAAAAGATTGCTTGGAACCAGAAAGGTCAGAAATAGATAAAATAATTCTGGGCATTTTTATTGCTGAATAATGGACTTTGTAAATACCACATGTGACTATTAGATAAAATGAGAATACATAGAATTCAATATTAATTGGTTTAGTATGAGCTGATGGCCCGATTTCAGGGTACAATGAAATTATGTTATCAATATAATGTTTTATTGATTCCTTGGTTTGAAAATTAAATAAACATAGCATAAGCATTTGCAGTGGTAAGTTGTAGCAGGGAATAAGGTTTTTATTTGGAAGGTGAAAACAAAATTAAAGGTGATTGAGGCAGAAAGCAGGCTATGGCATAAGAATGCTGTAAGCATTTCTTGAAGTAATAGTATATTTGTGATTTGGAAGAAATAAGAACCAAAGAACAGGGACTTTGGGGGAAATGGTCTGACATACATTTCTAAGGATGATGTCACTATTAGCAAATACTATTGTTGAATAGTTTAGCTTGTTTTGATGTGGATATATTCATTTATTAATTATTTCATTTTATACTTTCCTCCCTTGCCTTTTTAAAATTTAATAAATCTTTATTGTTCAGATGATTACAATTGTTCCTCTTTCCCCCTCCCAGAGCTCCCCTCCACCTGGTTTCCACCCCACCCTCTGCCCTCATCCATAGGTGTACAATTTTTGTCCAGTCTCTTCCCACACCCCCCACACTCCTTTCACCCTGAGAATTGTCAGTCCACTCCCTTTCTATCCTCCTGATTCTATTATATTCATTAGTTTATTCTGTTAATCAGATTTTTAATTCACCTGATTTTTAGATTCACTTGTTGATAGTATTTGTTGTTCATAATTTTTACTTTACCTTTTTTCTTCTTCTTCCTCTTCTAAAAGAGTACCTTTCAGCATTTCATATAATACTGGTTTGGTGGTGATGAACTCCTTTAGCTTTTTCTTATCTGTGAAGATCTTTATCTGACCTTCAATTCTGAATGATAGCTTTTCTGTGTAGAGTAATCTTGGTTGTAGGTTCTTGCTATTCATCACTTTGATTGTTTCTTGTCACTCCCTTCTGGCCTGCATAGTTTCTATTGAGAAATCAGCTAACAATAGTATGGGTGCTCCCTTGTAGGTAATTAACTGTTTTTCTCTTGCTGCTTTTAATATTCTCTGTCTTTTGCTCTTGGCATTTTAATTATGATGTGTCTTGGTGTGGTCCTCTTTGGATTCCTCTTCTTTGGCGTTCTGTGCACTTCCTAGACTTGTAAGTCTATTTCTTTCACCAGGTGGGGGAAGTTTTCAGTCATTATATTGTCAAATAGGTTTTTAGTATCTTGCTCTCTCTCTTTTTCTGGCAACTCCATAATTCTGATGTTGGTACACTTGAAGTTGTCCCAGAGGCTCCTTACACTATCTTCAAAATTTTGGATTATTCTTTTCTTTTTGCTTTTCCAGTTGAGTGTTTTTTGCTTCTTTGTATTTTAAATCTTTGACTTTATTCTTGCATTCCTCTAGTCTTCTGTTGGGTCTCTGTTTAATATTTTTTATTTCAGCCCATGTATGTTTAATTTCTAGTTGGTCCTTTTTCATATCTTGAAAAACATTATAACCTTGGTTTTGAACTCTATATCTAGTTGTTTTTTTCTCCTCTATTTTTTTTAGTTTGTGATCTGTTTCTTTGTCTCTGCATTTTCACTGCTTTCCTGAGTTGGTAGGGTAGCTTTGTGTGGTAGGTGTCCTATATGGCCCATTGGCTCAGTCTCCCCAGTTACCTGAGGTGGATACTCTTGGTGCACCTCTTTGTGGTCTGTGTGTACATCCTTTTTGTAGTTAAGTCTTGATTATTGTTGTTATCACTGGGAGAATTTGACCTCCAGGCCAATTGGCTATTAGAATCAGCTGTGTCTACGCTGGGAGAATTTCTGTGCTGGAGACAGTCTTATGAGATCAGACTTGCAAAATTGCAAAAGCCTTTATTCTCAGTTTGGATGGGGTGGAGTCTCAGGGCTGAGCAAACAGTCTTGGCTTTCTGTCAGCCCTGCCCTATGAGGCCCCTGGGTCTCAGTGTCCCTCGGTAATTGCTGCAGTCCTCTCTGTGCACACATTGTGTACACGCCTTCAGACCTCTGCCTTTCACAGTTCTCCTGAGTTTCCATGTGCTCTTCTTTTTTCCTGATAGTCCAGACTCCCCCATATGAGTTTGGGTCCCCAGGGTCTCACCCAAAACTGGAGTTCAGTGCAGTTGGAACTGGTGTTCATCGCAGACGGGAGTCTCCATCTTCCTCCCACTAGAGAAAGCCAGTCGCACACTCAGTGGTCAGTTCTCTCTGTGCCCACTTGTGCACGTGCCTCTAGACCTCTGCCTTGCATGTCTTCCTTGAGATTCCATGCGCTCCTCTCTTTTCCTGACAGTCCAGACTCCCCCCGTATGAGTCTGGGTCCCCAGGGTCTGGCCCAGTACTGGGGTTCAGTGCAGTCAAAACTGGTTTTCAGTGCAGCCATGAGCCTCCGTGGCCCTCCCACTAGAGAAAGCCAGCCAGGCATCCAGCCTCCCTTTCTCTCCATGTGTGAGTCTCCATACCTCAGCCTTTTGCAGCTCCTCTGAGTATCCGTGTGCCCCTCTCTTTCCTTCTAGTTGTAGAATTTCCAGTCATCCAGCTTTTCTGTGGTTCTAGATGATGTCTGTTCTGTCTTTTAGTTGCAGTTTTTAAATTGTTGTGTGAGGCAGCAGTTTAGGTGTTCACCTATGCCACCATCTTGCTTTCTCTCCCTGGTGTCTTATTGATACTATTCTATATACTGTTTAAACAAGGGTGAACAAAATTGACATAGTCCCTGCCTTTATGGAGTCAGAAGACAAAACCCCAATATAAAAGTGTAGCGCAATAAAAGAAAAGGTCATTTTAGTATGAAAGAGAAAAATTGGGGAATCTGACATAGACTAGAGGATTAGGGAAGTCATATTTGAGTTGACACTTTAAGGGTAAACAGGAGTAAGTGAAGCAGAAATGTTTTGGGTTGGGGCGACTAGCATGTGAGAAAACCCTGAGGTGGGAAAGATCTTGGTGGAATTCAAGCTAACAATGGAATCAGAGCAAGTGGGTGAGTGAAAAAACATTGCATGCTGTGGCTGTTGAGTATGGATCTGGAATTAAACTCTTGGCCACATCTCAGAAATCCCTTCTGAGTGCTGAGGTTTTGAATCCTACACAAAGCTATTGATTAAAAGAGTGCAAAGGGGCTGAGGCAGGAGGGCGGTGGTGGTAGTGCACGGGTCTATTGTGAATTCTAGCAAACACAAATTTATTTCAGAAAAGCAGCCATGGATTGAATCGATTTCAAAATAAAGAACGTAGCCTGTAGCCAGCTCCAGATGGATAGCTTGTGGCTGAAGTCCATTCTCCCAGTCTCTGCTTAATCACCTTTTGTGTCCATGTTGTGCTCACTCACATTGGTGGGTGGTGTGCAGATGAGCTCTGTTAAGATAGTGCTGTGGCTCATGCAAGGCTTATCTAGTAACATTCACATTGTGGAATAAGTAATATCAAGGCAACATTGACAATTTTATTTTCAATCTCGACTGGTCTTGACAGAGAAGACAGGAAATTCTTCTCTTCATTTTCTCTCTGAATAAATAGACAGCAGGCACCAGAGAAGAATTTTTTACTTCTCTATTTTCTGCTTACTGTCTCATCTTCTTTATCCTTCTTCCCTTTCTGCTCCAAGTTTTGTGTGTGTGAAGTTCTGCCCAATAGTCAGCAGAGGGCGCACAAATGCACCAAAATTCTACCTTTATTCATCTGGCCAGAGTAATTTCACTGTCTTTATATGTTCATCTTTTCATTCTTCAGAGACAGGGATGCATCTTAGCCTGTTCTCTTTGTAATATTCACATCAAGGCAACCATTTCTACCTATTTTGTAAAAGTGGGCCAAAGCGACTATCTAGATAAAAAAGAAAAATGGATTGTGTTTCTGAGATATGGGAGGAAATGTGTGTGTGTGTGTGTGTGTGCGCGCGCGTGTGTGTGACAGATCTCAGAGTTGCTGATATCCTATGTAACTTGTTTGGAAAGGACTCATTTTGCCAGTAGCAAGGGAGACAGTGCGGGCTCCTGTTCTTTGCTTTCCTTGGGCTGTTGTCCTCATAGCAGCTGGCCTACTTCCTGACATGTCCTACTAATGAGGATGATGTGGCCAGGGGGAGATTAATCTTCTTCCCCAATCTGACCTCTCCATCGAATTTGCTCCTTGCTGAAGTCCAAAGGGAATTGTCTCCTCTTAACTGTTAGCTCTGTTCACTCTGCCCAAGGTCAGAATCCAGCTGTGGCCTGTCTGCCTCCAACGTCACTGGCCATAGAGAGTGATCCGCATATGCCTGTGACAGTTCTGAGCATGATGTGTGAGAAGCAGAAATCAGCTAGTGTAAGCTTCTCAAAAGATGTTTTGGCATGCCAGTGCTGATGAAAGTGGAGACTTGTTTGTGTCAGTGACATATCAGAGTAGACATCTATGGACCAGATGCAGGGAGTGAGGAGGTGTGTAGCTTAGTATAGTCTTCTGACAAAAGCCCACATACTTTACATTTATCTGCCCTTAGTGAAAATCTTCTTCTGATGTCTTAACCTAACTTTCGTTCTGGTTTGTTCATAGGGTTCCAGTGCTACAAAGAATTGTTTGGCTAGTGGCAGTAATACAGGTTTGCACATTAATACAAGTACAGGGCAGTTTAACCAATTAGTGTCATAATATGAGGAATAAGCAAGTTTAGCATATTCTGCCTATAGTAAAGTATCAGGCACAGTTATAACTCCTCATAAATAATTATGTCTCTGAAAGGCCACTTTTTCATTTAAATTACTTTACCATTAACAGGTTTGAGAAAGAACTAGATTGAAGAACATGTTATTTAAACAGCAAAACAATTTCTCAATAAAATACTTTTTAATTTTTCCCTTTGGGGCTCTGGGGTGCCCTCCTTGTCTTAAAGATCCACATGGGCAGATTGCATGTTAGCTTGAAAATACAGAGATGGAACCATTCTTACCTTCAATGTCAGCAAAACACTAATTCTTTAAACACAAAGGACATTTTACATAGTACCTGTTTTGAATAGAGTGAGTGGCACTGTGAGCTTGCTCTCTCTTGGATAATTTCTGTATGATGGGAGCAACATTGGGAGTCAGTTGTGTACATGCATATAAGTACAACCAATGGACATAAAACTCTGGGGAGGGAGGGTATGTATGGGAGGGGAGGGGGCAAAAAAATCAATAAAATATATTAAAATAAATAAATAAATTAAAAAAAAACATTGGGAGTCAGATCAAGGCCACTCTTTAGTTTGTGGTGTATAAATGAATGAATCAGGTCAAGGCTTCTCCTTGATTTGGAGGTATAAATGAATAACTTTAAAAATGTATATTCAGAATCATTCCTGTTCTTCCTCAATAGACTTGCAATCCTGGGCTGAATACTTTTTTGGCTTGGTTTTGTGTCTATGGAACAAGGGAAACTTCCAGTGACCAGTTTGGTTAACCACCAATGCTCATTCCCTCTTTCCTACTATTCCATTTTGGGTGTTCTTTTACTCCAGTACATTGGATTTCTAATCACATCAAACTCTATTAGGCTGTCTTCCATTCATAGCAGATTAGATTCCCTTATACTTCACTGCCTAGCAGGATTTTCCTCTCCACAATATGTAGAGTATTAGATTCTCTGACATGGGTTGCTGCTTGTTAAGTTGTGTTCGGTGCTGCGTAATATCGAATTCTCTTCCTCATCAGTAGTCACTAGTTTGCAAATTCACTTCTTTTGCACATTCTCAAATGCACAGCTCTCCACAAGCTCTGACTGCGTAAGTCAGTGCCTCAGGCAGCCATAGCTGCTCAAAGGTTCAGTTCAATTCAGTTCTGTGATATTGAGCATCTGTGCTTCAGAGTATGTGCTAGGTATTACAGAGTTTGCCAAAGTGAGTGGAGAATAATTCTGGCCCTCTAGAAGTTTTCAGTCTGCTGGGGTAGGGACAAGGAAGGACAGTGCACAATATGAACTATGTGTATGAAGGGTGTTAGTTTTATGCCTCCCCTAGTAACAATTTATTATGTAGCATATTTAAAACACCATTGAAGGCAACTTGTGATTTATAATGCCATTATGGTCACCACTCTGTTCTATGATGAAAGAAAAATTATAAAGCACAACTGCATGAAAAGTGGACATCTTATCAGATTCCAATACAGGTATTGGTAGAATTGCAATAAAACTCTGATGTCCCTTAACACACTTAGTTCTGTTTTCACATGTGTCCAGCATGATATTAGCAATTATATGATTCTAAGAAATATCTATTAGGCATAGTAGATAAATAAAAGTTCAGATTTAGATTGTTCTATAACATGCTTTGACATTATATACAGACTAGGTCTATCTCTATTTTTTTCCTTTGTCACCAAAATATTCTACTATTTATTAATCTTTGGAAGGGAGGGAACTAAACATAATAGAAAATGGTGTGAGAGTCATGGTACCCTATAAGTAACAAAAAGAGGGGAGAGGAATTACCAATTGTAATCTTAATGCTCAAAAGTTTCAACATGGCTGCAGAATCACAATCTTATGTCTCACGATTAGTGTAAATACTGCTTACTTTCTTCTTCATATGACTTCTCATTCCTTCAACACTTACCACATGCCAGGCACTGTTCCAGGTACTTTGTTTTAGCATCTCAGTAATTGCTCACCATAAACAAACCTTCTCTGTATTTGCTGTTGATTAAAAAAAAATCAAAGTTTACTGGCAACAAAGGGATGTGTTTTGCAACTCTTTCTGCCAACTCAACCAGAGTGCTTCATTAATGCCAAATTTCTAATTTGATGCGACAAATAGTGATCTTAAAAGAAATGTGGTTTAGAAAAAGACCTAACTAATAAGAGTAAGATTATTTGCTATAGGAATGAAATAAAAACCAAAACTTTGGTTTAATTATTTTTTGTTGACACCAATATATTGTGCCATTAAAAAAAAAATCCCTGGAAGGGAAGGAACTAAAAGTAAGGCAAGGTAGAAAGAGGTGACAGGACCAGTGCTTTTGCAATTCACTCAATATTTTCTAACTAGTAAGATATATGTAGTTAAAACCCAGAGTATGATATCTGTATTTTCTATTCTAATTGTTCCCTACAAAGAGATTTTATTTGTATGAGAAAGTGACAGCAACCTTCAGAACTCATTTTTTCAAGGATGCGTTACTATTCAAACATGCGGACCATAACACTGTTTCATTAGAATAATAAAACATTGATCTTTCTACTAAAATGTCCTACCCACTTACTTGACCAAGGTCATCACTAGTTTTTGGGGTGGTGGTGTTTTTTTTTTCTTTTTAAACTTAACATGCACACCTGGATGCAGATTTTATTGTACTCTAATACCGCACCCAAACATTTACTGATCTCTACTATGTTCAAACACTCCTACCAGGGTATACACTTCCATAACTTAACTATTTCATATTTCATTCACCTTTGAATCCAAGACTCTACACTATGACTTACAGATTATAGCTTCAGAGAACAGTCTGTTACAATGTACCCTACTATTCCTTGGACATACCTTATTTCATAGTGCAATTTCCACTTTTCCCTGGTGCTTAATTTTTTTTTTTTTCTATAAAAACCATAGAGTCAGTAACTGGCTCAAATCTTGCCACCCCTTTCACATTATTAGCACAATAGTGAACATTCTGCACATTGCTCATGATTCACATAATCACCATGCAAAATGCATCATTCATAAATTGTTTAGTGTGAGCCTTTGCACAGTAACACTAATTATTATTATCATGTAAGATCAGTAAACTAGACTGATAATTATCAGGGATTTATTTGAATGGATAGCTAAGCTATTTTTGGCAAGTTAGTCAAAGAAGTTGTCACGACAGCCATACAAATATGTGCTATGAATTAGGTTAATTAGATTAATTAATAACTGTTATTTGGCCCCTCTTTCCCAAGGTATTGCCTCAACATTATCAAAAGGGAAGAGGTAAAGTTATTTTAAAAAGTTTGCATCCCTCTTCTAAGAAAGCTACTTTAAAAATAATTAAAAACCTATGAACATCCAAAGGTGGCTCCTCTAGAGAAACCCTTATTTTCTTTATAGGATCTCCTCCTACTTTTGGAGGTTTCAGAGTCAGCAAGCATAAGCCACACTGAAAAAAAGTAGTTAAAAGGAGATGCTAAATAGTCAATTCCCCCAGGCCACCGCTTTCCTTTTAGTCACCTGTGAGAGCTCCCAAGGGACCATTCCTCTGGCCACCACTTTTGGCAGAGCCGGGCTTTGTTTTTTTTCTCACCTAGAACTTTCTTGCTTTGCTCTCTAGCCTGTCCATAGTATCTGTTTCCTCTTCTTTTTTTTCCTCACAAAGAAGTTGTTTTTCTCGCCTGGGTTTCTGCCCCTCTGAGGTTTTCCAAGTGTTAATTTTGTTAGAAGCATTTTTTTTTTAATTCAATGCCTTGGACCATCTAATACTGCCTGGTGGTTTTGCGCTTCTCTCTCTCTCTCTCTCTCTCTCTCTCTCTCTCTCTCTCTCTCTCTCTCTCTCTCTCTTTTCCAAAGAAAGGAAAAGGGGATAGCTCTGAAGAACTTTCTTTTTCTTTCCTAAAAAAGTAAAGGGTAAAAGTTCAAGTATTATCTCTGTGAATTTCAGCATACTAAGTTTTTTTTCTTTATTATAGTGTGAAGAAAAGAGAAAGGGAGGGGTTAAAATGAAATCGATTTTTCCCACTGAGGTCATTTCCCCCCCAGAGGATACTACTGTGTTTCCCCGAAAATAAGACATCTTCCGAAAATAAGACCTACTTACAGATTTCCTTCTGAGTGAAATATAAGGCATCCCCCAGAAATAAGGCCTCCCTAGGCTAAACATGAGAGATTTGGTCCACTGATTCTGAAAGAAATGGAGTCACAAGAAATTCACCAAGAAATTCAGGAATTGGATTGTTATGATGATGTTCCAGAAGATGATGACATGATGGTCATTGAATAAATGAGTAAATTCTTGATACTGTAGGATTCACAATTTGTCTGGTTTGTGTTGACAACTACCGTACTACCGTACCGTATACAGGTAATAAATTTCCTTTATTTTCATTTAACAATAAATATGTACCGTATTCTTCTTCATGGAAAAATAAGACATCCCCTGAAAATAAGACTTAGCTTATCTTTGGGAGCAAAAATTAATATAAGACACTGTCTTATTTTCGGGGAAACAGGGTATTATTCACAAGAAAGAATTTGAGACTTTTCATAATGGTTTTGAGTAGCAAATTTCTCCCCCCCCCCCCTGTTTCTTCCATAAAACAAGGAGAAGGGATGGATACAGGAGGGAAGGGAACTGAGTACATTAATTGAACACCAAATCTATGTCACTTTCTGGGCCCAATGATTTTCATATATTAATTTAATCCTCACAATAGCCCTGTGAGACTGGACACAATATTATCCTAGTTTTATAGATGAAGAGACTAAAGGTCAAGTAAAGACCACACATAATGAGGACTTTAACCCAAATCTCTCTGATTTGGATTTCTTTATCCTACACTAGTTAGAATAGTTTCTCAGAAAAGTGAGAAGCTTCTAGTACTTTATAAAATCCAGATGCTTTGTTCACATCTCAACTCTCCTTGACTAGGAGTGCCCATTATTTCTTGCTTTTTTGCCTCTTTGACAATTGAGACTTATAATTCAGGGGCCAGCATTCTGATTGGCCCATAAAATTTAAGTTTGGAGACAACCACAGTGAAAAGCTTTTAGTAGAAACTCCTTAGAAACGGCCACACACTTTCTTCCCATGTCACACTGGGGTCTCATGATCAGGAAAAGGCAGCTTCCTTTTCTATTTTATATGCAGTTGGCTTGTTAAGGAAGAAAGGAGTTGTGTTGTCTGAAGGTGTTGTGTTGTGGCTTGATGATGCTTTGAAGCTGCACAGGACACATGGGAAATGGAGGTAATCCGGGTCCTTTGGTTATCCTTATGCTAGTAAAACAGGACCATCTTCTGGCAGCTTAGGAAGCTGGAAAACCAACAAGAGAGAGCTATTCTAGGTCCATTTGTCTAGTTTACCTGTATGAAATTTAGAATGGATATTGTACATTTGGTATTAATTTTTAATAATCCATAATGAACATTCATTCATTCAGCAAATAGTTATTGAATACACACTTCCTTCCAGACACTGTATCCAGGGTTCTAGGGAAAGCAGTGAACCAAACACAAATATTTCTAACATCATGGAGCTAATATTGTAGTACAGGGAGAGAGATGATAAATAGTGAAATATATAATATTTTAGAAGATAAATACTATGAATAAAAATGCCGGAAAAGAAGAATTGTGAATATTGGAGAAATTTTGCAAATTTAAATAGGGTGATTAGGTAAAGCTTCAGTGAAATCTAATTTTATTCCTTATCAGTTCAAAAACAGACTCTTCTCCAGCCAGGCTGATAGTTCATTTGTTCATTAGTGCCAACTTTATGTATTATTTGTTTAACCTGTCAAACATGAAATACACATTTCAGGATAAAACAGACCCTGCTACTACCCTTATGGAGTATAATGTAGGAGACATACAGTAAAAAGATGATTACAAAGATAATGACATGTAATCATGATAAGGGTGATGGAAAATGGTACAAGGTACTAACATGTACCACCCATGAAGGCTAGGACACAGCTTACTAATACTATTAGATAAACCACTGAACATCTGGTCTCACTGGATTATAATAGAAAGGACCATGCTGACATGATGACAAAACAACAAGTCTCATTTGGTTTAGGTTGTGTCTAAGAATCCATGATTTTGTAATTTCAAAGATCTGATTGCCATAATTGCATATAGATATCTTCAGCCTCCATCTCAGCATATTACTGGCATTTGATTTTAAGTGCACACACATACTGTGTTTTTCTGGGAAACAAATGAATGATTGCTTGATGTAGCAAATTGTGAGGCTTATAGAAAACTAGCTTAAAAGGAGGGGAAGCAATAATGAAGGTAATGGCTGATTTTCAGAGTGGAGTGCCTAATTGTTTTTTACTTCTCCTTTTGCTGTACCTCCAAAGCTTCAAAACCCCCTAAAATGAAAGATTATAGGATAAAATACATCCTTTTTTATTTTTAAACCATGAAGAGTGAAGTGTTTTAATGAGGAAATATATTATATTATTCTCCTACAAAATAAGGGTTAATAGCCTGGAACTGGTACTTTGGCTCCCTAAAAAGTCCAACAAGACAAGCCAATTATGGACGCTGAAACATTTTTATTTTTAGTTCCTTGTAATAGCGATTCATTCCCTGCTACGGTACATTAACTGGGAAACAAGTTGAAATGAGAGTTTTGGCACCTTTAGAATAATTGACTATATTTACCAAATTATTAATAGTGCAGAGAAGCTAGTAGGTGGGGGATAGAAGAGCAAAAGAACAGGCAGGGAAAACATGTACGCAGGAGAGCGTGACTTTCCATGAACTCATGACTTTCAAATTGACATCTGTGGAATACAGTTTAGCTAACTATTTTTCTTTCAGTTTATTCTTCAAGTAGGCACACTTTGGTTATTTTCGCTGATTTCTGCCTTTAGGTGTGATGTGGTGTTACTTTTGTGACAGGAGTAGCTGTTTACAAATGAAGAGTGCAATTGGCACAGCTGTGATATTCTTCTCCATACCACAATTTCTGGCAGTCTGCAATTGTTCTCTGTACCTGGGTGTATTTGTAACACCTTAGCTGGTCGCTTCCCTTACTTTTACAGTAGAATTTCTTTTGGGGAGAGGCACATTACTTTTCCTTTTGGTTTACTCTTTCATCAGTGGTTCTACTTCCCTATCTGGTAGTCTGTTTGGAAGTCTCAACCAAATGCCAAAGTGGAGTGGAGTTGGTCATGCCACAATGGAAGGAGTCTCTGGTAATGATAGAAATGTTTCGAGGGAGGCAAGTTGAGGACAAATGGATTCTAAAACAAATATAATATTAGGCTTCATTAACAATGTATAATTACTTGATTACTGAAGGGGTAGCCCCTCTTTGATTACATCTGAAGTATTATGTTCAATTTTGAACATCTTATTTTAAGTAAAAAACTGACAGACTGGAATAAGCTTCAAGGAACTAGTTAGGAAACTAGTAAAGGGGCTGGAGACTATGTCATTTGTGGAACAATATTCATATTGCTTAATTATGATGGAGGTCAAAAGGCTTGTAAACATTATTATTGGTTTGCACTAGGCAAATGTGTTAAAAGAAGAGACTAAAACTAAAATATCATAAAAGCATAAAACATTCTTTTTCTTCTTAATAGATTGTGAATTATTTTGAGTAAATATATAGGGTAGAGCAAAAGCAGGTTTACAGTTGTGAGTACATGAAATAGTTTATTCTTGTATTATTATTTATTAATTATTGTATTATTTTCCATATGAACAACTGTAAGCCTAATTTGCCCCACCACATATATACAGCAGTCTCCCCTTATAGGGGTAGGTTTCAAGACCCTCAGTGGATGCCTGATACCGTAGATAGTACCAAACCATATGATTTTTCCTATACATCCATACCTATGATAAAATTTAATTTATAAATTAAGCATAGTATGAGATTAACAACTAATAATAAGATAGAACAATTATAGCAATGTTCTGTAATAAAAGTTATAGTATATGAGGTTTATCTTTTTCTCTAGTGATAAACCTGATAACTTAGATGGCTATTAAGCAATTAATGTATACAGCATGGATCCACTGGACAAAGGAATAATCCACTTCCTCGTGTGATGGAGTAGGTAGCACAAGATTTTGTAATACTAGTTAGAACAGCCCACAGTATAAAATTATGAATTAATTTTGAATAATTTCACTTAATATTTTCAGGCTGTGACAACAGCTTTTGCATACTCAGCATGGAAAATCAGTTCTAAGGGGCAAAATCAAAACCTGCTGGATCATTGGGTGATCAGGGGTTTCCCTTTCCCTTGCACAGTTCTCCAAATTTAAACTTCTCATTATTAAAGACCAGGTGATTGCCACAACCAGAGATAGGGTCCTAGAGCAAATTGGCCAGTAGCTAGTATGCTGTCTTCCATTTCTTGACACCATTTGCAGCTTCTCAGTGTTGTCATATTAGTGGGGTTAGGAAGTAGTTAATATATTGGAAAAACCTTAGATGTGACTTTTTCTCTTGGGAATATTGAGAAGATGAATATGACATTTTGAGATTTTATGGTATCTTATTATCTTTCTCTAAAAAGCACTTCTTGTAATAATAATCCAAAAATTAAAGAAGAAATATTAATTTGTGAAAATAAAATTTCAAAATAAAATTTTTATGAAATGGTTGACTGGCATAAGATCATCATTATTTTTAGGACACATTGGGAGAGGTCATTAATATCTTTATTTATTCATTCACTATTTTCTCATGCATGATTCATTTATTTATTAAAATACAGGGGAGAAAACTTTGTGAGGGAAGAGATAAAAACAAACTTTGAACAGAAGCACAATGTATACATTGTTGGCTTAAAGCTTGTAGTTAACAGAGTCTGGTTTCAGAGTCATTCATGCCCTGTTATTTAGGACAGCAGACTCAGAGCCATCATTCTCCGATCAGAGATGATGTTTCTGAAAAAGCCAAGGTTTTCCTTGTGATCTTCCCTTACTGGATGGAATCAGGTCTCCAGGGATGGCACATATTGATAGGAAGAAAGTAGGGCTTCTCCAGCACCTGTTAAGCAGGAGAGTGACCCAAGAACTTTTAGCTTCTTCTGGATAAAAGACAGTGTCAGGTGAATCAGAGGAAGAAGAGAACAAGCATAAAAATTCACATTTTTAGACACCATAAAAGGAATAAGGATAGCGCTTGCTCTGCTCCTTACCAAGTATACAAGTTTTATGGTAATCTTTTTTGTAAGGCCAAGAGCTAGTAGGTCTGACTTGCTGAGGAAAATGAAGGTCTCCATGTACACACTGTTGTAGAAAAGAATTAGATATTCATTTCCTACCTCTGACAAGTAGAGAAGAGTCTATTCAAGCTAGGGTTGACTTGTCTCAGGACTCATCTTTATGCAAAGACTGCAAAAAGAATTTAAAGTCATGAGCATCTTGACCACTGGAGAGAACCTTTACTCATTCAAAAACAAGTCTCTGTGGTTTAATTAAGTACCCTTTCGGACATTGATTTTTCTAGCACTTCTACTGAATGCAACTTGTCTTCCAAACTTTGCAGAGGATCCAACCCAAATCCAGCTGGATTTGTGGCTGTAGGGAAGTTGCTTGATTTTATTAAGCATGGCTTATGCTCTCTCTCTTTCTCCCCTGACACTCTTACCTAACTTGCAAAATGAAGAATTAGAACAAGAGAGAAGCAAACTTCCCTCCAAACAAATGCTTTCCCTACTTTCATTCCCTCCTTAGATTGCATGTGTCTGAAAGCAGTTCTGGCAGCAAGTGTTATAACCTGGGTGGGTGATGCTTTTTCTTGGTTGCTTTCCCCTTTGTGCTCCCTATATATGGTCATAGCACAATGCCACATTACAATTGTCTCTTACATACCTGTTCCCATCACTTGAAATGTTAGTTACTTGAGGGCAAGAGTGGGATCTGATCATCTCTATATCCCTAGCATCTACCATGAAGTCTGTCACACAATCTTAACAGTATTGGTTAAATTGAATTGAACTATTTTGGCTCTGAGCTGTACTATAGCTGCCATTTGTTCTGCAACAGGAAGTCAAAGACAGCCAGGGAGCATGAGGCAAATCTTTTCAATTTTGGGGAGGACTTGGAATGATTTCTTTTTGCTTTGTCTTCTACCTCCTCTCATTGCACCCATTTACCATTTTTCATTACTGGATGCTTATTTTTTGTGCAAAGAAAGGTCTCAAACAGTGCAGGATTTTCTGTGACTTTTATGTCTTTTGACTTGGGGCTGATGGCTTTGTCATTTCATACAGCCTTTATAAAGTACAGTGAAATCTGATTAATTGAAACTAACCCAGGGAATGGCCGGTAGGAATTATAGATATAAAAGAAATGCAATTTTATCACTTTTGAGTTCGTAGAGTAATAAGAAATCTAGCAAAGCTCTTGCCAGGAAATTTTGCCAAATAGAAGTCCATGGATCTGCTTTAATGAATAAATAAGAATAATGTGCAATTAACATATTTATTGTTTGTAAATTGCTTCTAAAGTGCTTAAAAACAATTTATTCCTGCAAGTAGTTTAAACACTTCCCTTGTAATTCTGTTTACACCATAATTTTCCCATCAAACCTTCTAAAAAATAGACACAGCAGCCTAGCTTTACCTGGGTGATCACCAAATATGAATTACTGATGTCTGAACTGCAAAGGTATGGCTCCAATATGTTGAAGCCAGTAAGCACGAGAATAATGTTTTGAGGAAGTGGGCAGAATAGATTCCTCCTTTTCTATGTAGTTATTAGTCATAGAGACAGGGATTTAGAGTTAGTTGTTCAGTCCTATTTAGAGAAGGGGAAAACTCCTCACCAGGAAAACAATACATGCCATCATTCTATCCCCTCCTTCCTCAATGGTCTAATGCCAGTTTCCACAGAGGCAGTAAAAATGAGCAAATTTGCCTTTTGGATAATTTCACTATGATCAAACAATCCCCAGTGGGCAAAACTAATAGAAGATACATACTGTATTTTGATTGCAGTTTATCTCTTGCAATTATAGATGAGCAATTTAAGTGACAACAAAGCAAGTCATTTGCTAGAATGAGGCTGTATTTCAAGGAGCTTTATCATTTGATGTTCTCCCTATCACTCAGCTAAAGACAGTATGTTTCCTTGGGTGGATCATACATTCTCTTTATTCAGTATCCCGAGGAACAATTACTTTTCTTAACGTTAGGAAATTGACAAGAAATAATTTACAAACTTCATTTGCACTAAATTACATTTCCCCCCCCCCCAAGAGAAATTTAGTTGATGAAACTTACAGCATTCTGTTTTACGTTTCTGGTACTTCTTAGAATTAACAGGAAGGAGCTGGACAAGAGTAAAAGGATGAGCCCTAGCCTGGATGTTACACGAGCTGAGTTACAAACCCATGCCTGGGTTTCTGATAATCAGATGTGTTATTTTGAGGTAGTTGTGAGGTTCCCTGTGCTTATTGTCTTCAAATAGTGTGTGTGTGTGTGAGAGAGACAGAGAGAGAGATAGAGAGAGAGGAGGAGAGGGAGGGAGGAAGAGAGGGAGGGAGGAAGAGAGGGAGGGAGGGAGGGAGGGAGGGAGAGAGAGAGAGAGAGAGATATCTAAGGTCTTTTTGAGTTTTAATATTTATGATTCTGTGATGTTCATGAGCCTAAAAGGGAATTTTTGAAACCCTGTAGTGAATAGCATAGCATTGTCATATTGCACCAATGATTTCAAGAACTTTTGAAATGACCACATTTGTCAGTAAAGTAACTGGAGGCTCTATCAAGATCTTAAGAAATATTTAATATTGCATAAAATATGTTATTTTTATAAATTTATGAAGTATAGGTCTTAGAAGGGACTATAGATTGAAAGCAAAAGCAGTAAGTCAGCCAATGGGCTTTTGTTTCCTACTGCCTGTAAAATTAGACTGGGTGGAAGGTCCTCTAGTCCAGGAAGCAGGAGTTTTAGGTTCTTTCTCTGAGTCTGCCAATACTTGGGTGTTTGATATTGGATTAGAAAACTCTCTGGACCTTAGTTTTCCATCTGTTAAAAAAAGGGAAAATAATATCTTACCTATGCACCTCTTAAATCTTTTGTGGTTATTGTAAGAGAGCATATGTCTGGGATCTGTAAAATATAATTGCCATACAAATACAAAGTATTATTTGAGAAAATAATTTTCTTAATTGGGTCATTATGATACACAGTTCTATAGGTGTTTCTCATTGTGTTAGATTGTAAACACCTTGTTTAAAGGTGTGGATTACATCATGTTCAGTAACTGTATTACACACTGCTATATTAATATTAATAAGCACGGTCTTCTAATTTTTTTTTACATTTATAAGTGGTACTTTGGATAAATAAAAAAGATAGAAATAGAGGGGTGGGAGACAGAGTTTTATTTTTGTTTTTGACTTAAGCCAGTCCTCCATACTATCTAAATTCTTGAGAAATGTTGAAACAAATACAAATTTAAGAACTATAGCAGCCTTTTAAAAAATAGCTTCTTTGGGAGCCTTATATTTCTGATCCAATTTATGAAATAAACAGGTGATCTCTTTCTATCTCATAGACAGGTTTAACATAAGGTGTTATTCAATTAACAAACAATGGATGAGCACCTGCTCTGTGCTAAGAAAGATGATAATACTGAAAATATTGACACCAAAGATGTGTTTCTTGCCCTTAAGGAGTTTTCAGCCTTGTGATGCCAACAAATAAGCAATGCAATATGTTACAGGATGTGATAGAGATAAGTATACTATTTATATTTCCTTAGTTCACTAAGTGATCACATTTTAGAACTGGAGAGTCTGAGTAACAGATCAACAATCTTGCTCTGAGGTAGCACTGACCAACAGAACTTTATGTGCTGATGAAACTGTTTTATATCTGTGCTGTCTAATATGCTAGCCACTAGCCACATTTGCCTATAGAGTGCTTGAAGTATGTCTACTGTAATTGAAGAACTAAAATTTTACCTTTAATTTTGTTAAATTTAAATATCTACATGTGTCTATGCTGTTGGACAACACAGCTGTAGATGGATGGTAGAGGTGGCACATAGTCAGGCTCCAAGGCAGTCCTGAATTGAAATCTCTCTTATCGTTTTGGATCTTAGAAGGCTCTGGTCAAGCTTTCCCAGTCTTCTTTTAACCCTGTTTTTTTCTTCTTCTATCTATACACTTCACTAGCCTTTAACTGGCTCATTTCCAGCTGGCAGCTCTGAGGTATGCAGAGGGGGTGGACAAAAAAAGGAAATGAGGGAGGGGTTCTTCTCTCGGGTTAGAGATCTAGCGACGGAGCGATCCTATTAGAGCCCGATCTCCCGATCCTTTGTCGAGAGGGAGAGAGAGCTCAGTCTTTTAGAGAGCTCGCTCTGCGCTCTTCTGAGCGGATCTCTCTATCTCTCTTTTTCATCTCTATATCCTTACTTCATCCTTCATTCTTCCTTCCTCTTCCTTCCTTCCTTCCTTCCTTCCTTCCTTCCTTCCTTCCTTCCTTCCCTTCCTTCCTTCCTCCCTCCCTCCCTCCCTCCCTCCCTCCCTCCCCTCCCTCCCTCCCTCCCTCCCTCCCTCCCTCCCTCCCTCCCTCCCTCCTTCCTTCCTTCCTTCCTTCCTTCCTTCCTTCCTTCCTTCCTTCCTTCCTTCCTTCCTTTATTTTTCAAGAAAAGTGTTTCCATGATAGTTAATCATAACAGATAAAGGAAATATAGGGCAAAGGAAATCTAGTTTATAAAAGCTTTAAAATGTCTCAAATCTTTTCTTTCACATAATTTCAGATAGTGTGATGTCATTTCAATTTTCTGTAAGCTGACTTTTCTCTCTCTTACACACACATGCCCGAGCATACACACACACACACACACACACACACACACACACACACACACATACACACCCCTCAGCTAAGGTCTGCTGTAGGAGATTGTGCTTCTTCTATTCCTATTGACTCAGTAATTAGAGAGTAATTAGATAATGCCAAAACAAGACTTCACCATATTATTTTTTAAAAATAAATCTTTACTGTTCAGATTATTACAGATATTCCTCTTTTTACCCCCATAGCTCCCCTCCACCTGGTTCCCCCCACACACCATGTCCTTACCCCCTGCCACTGTCCTCATCCATAGGTGTAAGAGTTTTGTCCAATATCTTCCTGCACCCCTCATAACCCCTTCCCCCCAAGAATTGTCAGTCCATTCCCTTTCTATGCCATTGATTCTATTATATTCACCAGTTTATTCTGTTCATCAGATTTTTTTATTGACTTGATTTTTAGATTCACTTATTGATAGATATGTATTTGTTGTCACTTTGTTGTTCATAATTTTTATCTTTTCCTTTTTCTTCTTCTTCCTCTTTTTAAAGAATACTCTTCAGCATTTCATATAATCCTGGTTTGGTGGTGATGAACTCCTGTAACTTTTTCTTATCTGTGAACCTCTTTATCTGACCTTCAGTTCTAAATGATAGCTTTGCTGGGTAGAGTAATCTTGGTTGTAGATTCTTGCTATTCATCACTTTGAATATTTTTTGCCACTCCCTTCTGGCCTGCCTAGTTTCTGTTGAGAAATCAGCTGACAGTCATATGAGTACTCCCTTGTAGGTAACTAACTATTGTTTTCTTGCTGTTTTCAAGATTCTCTATTTGTCTTTTGCCTTTGGCATTTTAATTATGATGTGTCTTTGTGTGGTCCTCTTTGGATTCCTCTTGTTTGGGGTTTTGAGTGCTTCTTGGACTTGTAAGTCTATTTCTTTCAGGTGGGGGAAGTTTTCTGTCATTATTTCTTCAAATAAGTTTTCAATATCTTGCTCTCTCTTTTATCCTGGCAACCTCATAATTCGGATGTTGGTCTGCTTGAAGTTGTCCCAGAGGGTCTTTACACTCTCTTCATATTTTTGGATTCTTTTTTTTTTTTGCTTTCTGGTTGGGTGTTTTTTATTTCTTTGTATTTTAAATCTTTGATTTCATTCTTGGGATCCTCTTGTCTACTGTTGAATTTCTCTATATTATTCTTTATTTCATATAGTGTATGTTTAATTTATGACAGGTCCTTTTCCATTTTTTTTTTTTTTTTGCATTCTCACTAAGATTCTTGAAGATCTCACTAAGTTTCTCTGAGGTTTCTAGAAGGTTCTTGAGTAACCTTATAATTGTGGTTTTGAACTCTATATCCAGTAGTTTGTTATCCTCCATTTCTTTCATTTGTGGCATATTTCTTTGTCTTAGCATTTTGGCTGCTTCCCTTTGTTGATGGAGTGGCTTTGTGTAGTAGGTGTCCTATAGGGCTCAGTGACTCAGCCTCCCCAATCACCTGAGGTGGATACCCTTTGTGGGCTCTGTGCACTGTCTTTTTATAGTTAAGCCTTATTTGCTGTTGGTATAACTGGGAAGAATTGACCTCCAGGCCAATTGCCTGTGAGGAGCCGTTGTGTCTATAATGGAAGAAACGCTGTGCTGGAGACACCCTTATGGGGCAGGACTTGCTTCAATGGGGCTTTGGTGCTCACTGAGTCTGCCTCTTGAGTTTGTCACTTATGGATATGAGGAGTTGAAATCTAGTGTTATCTTACACTGACCACTAGGTACACTGGCTCTTGGATCTCCAAGGAGGTGCAAAGTCAGCTACTGCCTGAGGCCACCCAGCAGGAGCTACCAGGAGATCTGCAGATTTCTCCTCTTTGTTTGAGGTTTGGAAGTTTTGTTAGGTTAGGTTGCAGTAACCTTATAATTAGGTTTATAATTAACCTTATAATTATAAAACCCAGCTGCAGTTTGTTAGGTTAGGTTGTGAAATGACACGCCATTCATATGCAAAAGCTTCTGCTCACAGCTGGGTGGTGTTGTTAATTGGGTGAGGTGGGGTCTGAGGGAATCACCAGGATGGAGCAAACAGCAATGGCTGCCAGTCAGTCAGTCTGTGTCTCAGCCTCTCCATGTCTCTGAGTCCCCATGCAGTAACAATGATCCCTGCGAGCACCTCTGTGAGAAAGCCACCCTCACTTTCTTACCCAATGCCAGACAGTCTAGTTTCTCCCCATATGAGTCTGGGTCCCCAGAATCTCACCAGAAACTGGAGTTCAGAGCAGTTGGGAGTTTGTATCTCCCTTCCAAATGAAAAAAATAGCACACCCAGTTGCCAACCTGATCCGTGCACCTCCGTACCTCTGCTCTTCCATACCTCTGCACCTCCTACCCAGTCTCATTTGCTTTTTTCTTTCCTTCTATTTGTAGAACTTCTACTCAGCCATCTTTATCATGGTTCTGGATATTCATTTTGTCTTTTAGTTGCACTTTTGGTTTGGTTGTGAGAGGCAGCACATACATGTGTTTACCTATGCTGCCATCTTGGTTTTCCTCTATTATTTCTTTTTCTGAAAATACAGATAGGGGGAGAATAAGATAAAAATATTAGTTGGAAATCTTAGAAGGAAAGCTATTCATAATGTTCAATAGGAATTTAGTTTAGTTAGAGATATAAATAAGTATTTAAGATAAATTAAGTTTGTGTCATGATCATCAGACTTGTCATTTGTCTAGTAATACATATAATAGTTTTAGAAAGCACCTGCACCTATATTGTTTTATTTGATTCTAATAATAATTAAGTAAGCTACTTAGGACATATATTATTTCCATTTTATAGATTAGGAAATTGAGGTTCAGTGATTTCTGTGAAGTCACATGGCTAACAAGAACTTTTTTTTAATTTTTATTTTCACCTTGAAGGCTTTGTATTGGGAGCTTTTCTAGGACTTTTCTTTCACTGTTCTGTGATATTTTTTAAGTTAATAGCCATCTTACCAAAATAATCACAGGGTTACTTAGCCCTAATGAAAGCTGTGTCTACCAGGAAAAAGCATTTTTAAATAACAAGACACTAAGATATAAAAATTATATATATAATGTATATGTATTCGTGTGTGTGTGTGTGTGTGTGTGTGTGTGTGAATTAAGACATGACTGCCCATACCTGTTTGTACTGGGTTAACCCCAAACAAAATGTTTTATTTTTTATTATGTAGACACAGTATTGAGCAGACCAGGATGAGGAGTGAGTGTGCAAATTTCCTTTGATAGAAAGGTGTGGGCATATGTATAATAAGAGTAAATGGAGAAAAAGTTGTCTAAGAGCATTTGAGAGACTGACCAGGAGAAAGCTGAAGAGAGAGAAACCTGAGAACAATATTGGGAAAGGAAGGTAGTACTCAACTACACAGATTGAAGGTATGACTGCTTGACACAGTACAGTGTTATGTTTCTGACAGCATTAAATTTTTTTGACAGTTAAGTTTGTAATTGTTCCTGATTTTTGCTGCTGGAGTCTTACAGTAGAGGGAGAGTGAAGTGTTCCCCCTCATTATTTCTTAATCTTTCTGCAGGAGGAAATTGTTCCAGTTGTGTTCACTGCCCTCGAACCTGTCACGTTTAAGCAGGCTAGGGTATTTTTTCCCCCCTCCCAAATAGTACACCCAGTCAGCCAGTCCTAATTACTTCTATTTTATTGCATTTTCCAGAATCCTAATGAGGTGTGGCCTAGTGGTGTGAATTCAGGACCCAGAGTGAGGAATCTTGAATTCCAGCTGCAGATGCAATGCTGCTTCTCTCTATTAGAGGCCACGTCTCTTAACCTGTTCTGTCCTCTTTTAATGGGCTTAATAATATGTCTTAAAGGCAGCAGAAGAATTAAGTAAGTAATGTTGGTTAAAGGCAAAAATATAAGCAAGAAAAAATAAATGATAAGTTTTTTTGTGTATTGTGTGCATTTTCAAATGCTAATTCATTTTTCAGGATGATATAAACAGAAGGTTCCTAGTCCATTGCAGGCAATAAGTATCCACAGAATTCTTGCTGGCTGGAGGAGAAGCAAAACTCTGTGCCATGAGCTCTGGAGAACATGTAGCAAGCTACATTCAGCCCCACTTTCCAACTTGGATGTTTGTTTTCTGCTTATCTACTAGTAAAAAAATTCCTTCTCTTATGGTTTCTCTAAATTTTAGTACTGTCTCTCTCTCCTGAAACCTTTTTTACTTACTGTGACCACTACAAAATGACTATTATGTTTCAGTTGTGGGGGCAAGTGATACCTTTGTAAAATAATCTATTACACATTCTGGTTATTTGTTGTTGTTGTTAATAAAAGGTTCCATATAGATGCAAGGTGTTTTAGTAATTGTTTTGTTGGTGCATTGCACAACTTCATAACCGATTTGGAATACACTGACAATTTCAAGCCAATAATATTAGTCACTGTGCAAGGTGTAATTATGACTTGACTGTGTATGATTGCCAGCACTCTTATGTCAGATTAGTCATTGACTAATTCCTTTTCCCAAATGAGGTAAAATTCTAACCTGCCCTCCTCCTGACACATAAAATGAGGTCTATTAGGATTTTGGAGGACAGGTAGGGGTTTTTAGAGAATGAGTATACATTTTCATTATTTCCTTGAGTCCTCTTCCTTTCTTGGATCATCTCATTTGTGGTTCATGAAGTAAGGCTAAAGATTAACTCTATCTTGCCTCTGACACTGATTTGCTGCAGTGATCATTTAAGTTGCAAGAAACTGAAGGCTACTGTGGATTTCCTCCAGGGCTTAATAATTTCAACAGAACCAAATGCTCTTTGTTTAGACTATAGTCATAATTAGAGAGTTGCCAATGTTAAGCAACCACAAAATTTGATTTTGAAAAATGTTTATTTTGCCCCATTACATTGGAAATTAGTATTTAAAAGATAAGAAATAATGTTTATATTCTATATTTTTGTAACAGTAAATATAAGAGGATGCTGTGTGTGTGCACATCGTTGACTTTGTGAATTACAA
Organism: Pipistrellus kuhlii; assembly: GCF_014108245.1. Classification (NCBI taxonomy): domain Eukaryota; kingdom Metazoa; phylum Chordata; class Mammalia; order Chiroptera; family Vespertilionidae; genus Pipistrellus; species Pipistrellus kuhlii. Next base: position 31,588,424 of record NW_023425471.1, read on the forward strand.
CGAGTGAACTGAAACACCCCACCCTCTGTTTACCATGGCAGTAATAATAAAAGCTGAGCCAAAAGAGAACTATGGAGGATTTCATTGACCACAAACAATAAAATGGCCTATTATATTGTATCTAAGTAGAAACATCAATATTATTGTCTAACACATTCAGTATTTCTAAGATGGTAACATTATTTGTTTTTGTTGGTATGGTCACATTACCAGCTTGAGCAATGAGCTGGTATAAGGGAAATGAATTTAGAATGGTATGCCAAAGGCTGTTTGTGAAGGCAACTGGGTTTTAAGTGATGCATAGCACAAATAATGAAATTGGGATTGGGACTGGATTTGGAGGTATTATTTTTGTCAGTAGAAATAGGGCTACCTGCTATTCCCCCTCCAAATATTTTGAGTCTTTTCAACTGACAAGGCTTACTCAGTATGAATTGCACTCTGAAGGCAGTCAGGGCTACATAATTGCTAAGTAGCAGAGAATCAAAGAACCAATAAAATAAAATTTAATGGAAAAGAATGGGCCAGCTCAGGTTCTGAGAGTTCTTAGTCTTCTCTGAGCTAGGGGTGGCTAATAGATTCTATAGACTTAGAAGAGCTCCTACTGTGATTCCCTGAGCTATTGCTTGTGGAAGGTCTTATATTAGTTTCTTATTGTCAGTTGAACCAGTTTTACCAAATCATAGCTTCTGAAACAGGTGATACCCCATAAGTCATCACTAGTCATCTTAGGTCATGATGGTTGCCAATGTTTCTAAAGGACAACTGAAATTGTCACCAAGGTTCCAGGGAAGAAAGTAGCTCATTCCTAGATCTCTTGAGCTATGCAGCAGGGCTTGCCATCTAGATCTGGAGAACTATTTGTGTGTGCCAAATTTATCTTTGTCTAACTGCTGGATTACACTCTCCTGGCCCATTCACTGAAAGTAGCCAATAAAGTCATTCTAAGAAAAACAGGTATGAAACAGGCTAATTACTTCCCTGTCCTGATCATCTTGTGTTTGCTTTCCATTTCAGTAGTAGTTAATGCCAAGAATAGTGCTCCTGGGGATTTTGCTTGTTGTTTTCATTTTTGTGACATGTTCTAGCTGAGTCAGTTTTTAATATTGCTGTAGCACTTAACTTGTGTGTTTATTTTCTTGGCTGTTTAATAGGGGGATAACAGTTGGCACATGTTTGTAAAGTACCTTGATATTTGAGGATAAAAGGTACTCTATACTCTGTACCTTCAAAATAGCTTTAATGTGCTGTAGGTAATATTTGGAGATATACATTGGACTCCAGGGTTTGTTTCACTGGCAAATGTAGTTGATAGTTATTTACTTCACAGGTTGAATTTTGTTTATATGGGTTGAGAAAGTGTGACTCATGTGATTGGATTCATAATTTTATTTACTCTTAAGCTACCTTTACTCACACTGAGATCTTATTTATTTTGCATCTGTGCATAGATTAGATATCAACTTGTTCCTGATAGCTTTTTATTAAATAGGAATTTGTCTTCAATGAAATTAGGAGGCATGTGTAAAACAACTACATAATATCTGAAAACACATTAGAATGGCAAGAACTTTGCAGGGTGAAGGAAGTGCAAAGGAAAAAACAAAAAATAAGCAAACTCTGGTCCTTAAGATCCTTCAAAAGGCTGAAGAATTACTGTAGGTGGAAATAATAATGTGGAATAAAAACAGGGGTATTGATTAGAATTATGTTAAGAGTTATGCACTACTTCTCACCTTATGGTTGGGTGTTAATCTTTTCTTCAGCCCAAAGAAACGTAAAACAATTTATTCATTGGTAAAATTAAACCAAAGTGGAAATGGCTCATCAAGCACAAGGGAAGGTAAAGATTAGCAAGTGAAAATAAAACTCATATTGAATGGTGAAATCCCTATCATTCTTTTCCCCACCTACTTCCAATCTGACAAAGCCTTGTCTTTTCACAGAAATTTTATGTACTCTGGTTTGGAAACACTATCTTGTGTCACTACTGCCATCCCCAAAGATGTGGAAGAACTGCTGGATTTAGATGGGCAGAAAGCACCTAACTGTGTCATTATTCCTAGCAGTTATATCCAGACTACTGCATATTTATAAGGCAATAACTGGGAGTGAGGACAGGCAACAAATTATAACTATAGAAGACTATGCAGAATGGATACTTTCTGAAAGATTTTGCAGAATGGGCTAGAGCCGTGGTGGACAAACTGTGGCTGGCAAGCCACATGCAGCTCTTTGGCCCCTTGAGTGTGGCTCTTTCACAAAATGCCATGGCCTGGGTGAGTCTATTTTGAAGAAGTTGTGTTAGAAGAAATTTAAGTTTAAAAAATTTGGCTCTCAAAAGAAATTTTAATGGTTATACTGTTGATATTTGGCTCTGTTGACTGAGTTTGCCAACCAGTGCTAGAGCAAAGGCAAATACAGATGAAGAAAGTGGCACAAGGTGATGAAGACTGTGGGAATGGAGCTGAAGGAACATACACAAGCTACGTTTAAGAACTTTAATAATTTTATAGCCCATTTGATAGGAGGGGGAGGTTTCCTGTATTTGTGATGTGGGTTTGTATGTATAACAAACATAAAGGTCAAATCCTCCTATGTGAGTCACCTAATCTCTCCAGCTATTAGGGTGTTATTTAGCTCTATAAAATAGTAGTGTAATTCTCAAAGTTGCATTTTAATAGCTTGTATACAATTATTAGTATATGTATGTATCTGCAAGTAAGTAGTATGTGCCAATCCGTGTGTGTGTGTGTGTGTGTGTGTGTGTGTGTGTGCTAATTTTTCATGGTTTTCTGAATGGCTGACATTTTAAGCACCTCTCATAAGAGGTTCATTAGTCTGTGATTTCATTTGGTGCAGCCTAAGTCTTTCTTTTTCATCTTCAGTGTTCAATGCATGCTTAATGTATGGACAAATGAATGCATTAATAAGAACCATTTTGTCTCAGAATCCTAGAACTTTTGGAGCTTGAAGGGAGCATTGACATAACTTGGGTTATTCATTTTATAGATGGATAAATTAAGTCCTCAAGAGGGATAAGTAATTTATTTAAGGCTATGTGTAGTGACCTGTGGATTTGTACCACGGGGCAAAGATTCTAGTCCTGAATATCTTCATTTATTGGGCTTCTTTCTCCTTTGGGTTGAAGTTTCTCCTGGTTATAAATGTGATTCTGAGAGAGTCACACTCTTCCAAAAGACTAGGGCAGAATTCAGTGAGCTGTAAAAGTAAGGCAAAATGACAATTAAAGTAGGGCATTCTAGTACCTTGGGGGCCTGACAAAGTGAAAGTATTTGAATTCTGATGTGTCAGATTTATTAACATAGAGACATAATAACATACCACCCACCAAAATATTTCACTAGAAACCTCATATATTCAGAAGGGAGCTGAAAATAGAAAGTAGAAAGCAAAAAAAACTTCTTAGATGGAAAAAACAAACAAACAAACAAACAAACAAAAACAAACACAATAAAACCCTAAATATTACGCAAAAGTTTCTATATTAAAGATCATGTAATTTCCCTTTTGTAATGACAACATCTCAGCTCTCTACCCAGAACTTATCTTTTATTTTCTAGAGTAATCTAACAAATATAACAATACTAGAAGCCCAATGCATCAAGATTTGTGCTAGAATGGGCTTTCCTTTCCCTGGATGCCAGCACCTTCTTTTCACTCTGGCCCAGCCCCTTTCTTTTCAGGCCCCAGAGCCACCTCTTTCCTCTCTGGGACCTGCCTCTTTCTGCTCTGGCCCCTCCTTTCCATGCTGCCCAGAGGCCCTGAGAGATTGGGGGTGGGGCACAACACCTGAGTCTTCGCTATGGCCATGACTCAAGCATCCTGCCCCTGCCACTCCTGCCTGTGTATGCAAATTAACTTCCATATTTGTTGGGTAATTTGCATATAACTCCTGATAGGCTGGTGGTGTAGCTGAGGTATGGTCAATTTACATGTTTGTCTGTTATTAGGTAAGATAGATTCAAAGAACACAGTAAATAGAAGTATCAAACGTGAAATGGAAGAAAAGCAGTTTTGAATATACTAATAGCACTGAGGAGTAACAATACTGATTGTTAGATAATAGATTGGTTGGGGACATGTAAAAAATTAAAGGCAAAATTTTAAAAACACAGCACTTTGGGTCAATGAGTATATGGCCAAAACCTGCATGCTATAAAGATTTATGTTCAGATAGGTGTACCTAAATAACTAAAAAGCAACTATGTGATACACTTTAGAATAAGGCAGAATGCTTAGCATTTTAATGGTTTTAGTCTTTATAGGGGAAAGCCCTAAGTTATCTTAAAAGTTCAGCTATCCTCCCCTACTTTCCCTCTGAGGTTTGATGGTCTTCTCAATGTTTCTCTGTTTCTGGATCTATTTTTATTCATCAGTTTATGTTGATCATTATATTCCATAAATGAGTGAGATCATGTGATATTTATCTTTCTCTGACTGGTAGCGGTAAGGGGGAGGGATCAACCAAAGAACTTGTATGCATACACAGGCAGGAGTGGCAGGGGCAGGATGCTTGATTCATGGCCTAACCAATGGACACAGACAACAGGGGGTTGATGGCATGAGTGGGGGGGGGTGGAATAAGGGTAGGGAGTAATGGGGGAATAAGGACACATATGTAAAAAATAAAAGTAAATAATAAAAAATAAAAGTAAATAATAAAAAATGTTCAGCTATCCAGAAGTATTTATTCTTTAGGTTTTCAGAAAGTCAAGATTTTATTCAACCTAAGTCTAGTGAAAATTCTGTTTTCAGTGAATTCCTAGGATTAAGACTTCTAATTAGAGAAAGAATTTGGGAGAAATATATTGTATTAAATGATAGGGGATCGACTTATTTACCTCTGAGAATGGAAATAAAAGTTTGCTCTAGACCCATTTTTTAATGTCAAAATTAGGTTTTTTAGAAACAAATGTCTCTTTGCTGTGTTCTTGTGTTAACTTGGCTGTCTCATTAGAGATGGGCACATTTTCTAGTCAAATTAATGTGACATTTAGAAAAAAAAAATCCCCTTTCAAATGTTTCATGCTATTTGCCATTTGGAATACTTAAAGAGGGGATTGGAATAAGGTCAAGTAAACTTTGATTAAATAAGGCTAACCAAGAGCTAATACATTTGTGAAAAAAAGAAAAGCTCTTTTATTATTTCTTAAAAAAATTATTTGTGCTGTGTTCAGCATCATATACTGAGGTGAGCTTGGCAGATAATATGATAAAAAGGTGCCATCTTCTAAACAGCTGGGTTTGACTTAGAAAACACAGCCACATCAGGTTACATTCAACGCCTAGTCCTTTGCTAAGGACAGTTCTCCACTCTTAATGTACATTAGAATTACCTGGGAAGTTTTTTAAAAATACCAATTGCTGGGCCCCACTCTAGGCCAATTACCTCAGAATATGTTGGAGTGGGATCTTGGCAACAGTATCTTAACAGCAAACAAACAAAAATACCCCCCTCCAATTCCCTAGTTGATTCTAATGTGCAGCTAGGTCTGAGAACCACTTACTTAAGACATGCGAACTATTCATTAAGAGAGTTCTTATTTCAGGGTGGTCTGAGTACCATTCTTTGTGTCACCTGAAGTGTAAAAAATAGTTTACCCTTTCAAGGCACAGGAGTTGGCTTTGAACACACACATAAATCAGTATGAGCAAGAACACTTGGTGTAAGTATACACAGCCCTATAGGAGGCCATGTATGGCCAGTTAGCTTAGTTGTTTGGACTGTAGTACTAATGAGGCCAGAATAAGTGTAGGCTAGCCAATTAGAATAATTCTGTTGCATAGACTGTATCCATAATTCCAATCAAGCAGCCTCACAGAGATATGTTTCTTTTTTTAACTCAGTGTCTGTGAGTAAGAATCCTCATGGTGAGATATTATTCCACTAATACAAGAAGTAGTATAGTCACCAGGAATAAAATTGGTAGGATTTTGCTTATTTGCTCAAATGTGGAGTTCTGGCACCATGCCTGGAGGTCATGTATCTGTAGAGTTCCATATCTGATGCCCAGTGCAAAGAGGTTGGATGTCTTCATATGCAAAGCTATGCAAAATATTCTACTTGACATCATTTTGGGATATTGCTCATGTTTCCCTGTAAAGCCATTATATATTTTTTCTTTCCATTTTTTTTATTAAGATACTATATGTGTACATATCTTACCATTGTCCCCCACCCCATTCCCTTACATGCCCTCACCTCCCAGAGTTTTGCGTTCATTGGTTATGCTTATATGCATGCACACAAGTCCTTCAGTTGATCTCTTATCCCCCCCACCTCTCCCTAACCTTCCCGCTGTAATTTGACAGTACATTTGATGCTTTACTGCCTCTGTATCTATCATTTTGTTCATCAGTTTATAATATTCTTTATTATCCACAAATGAGTGAGATCATGTGGTATTTTTCTTTCATTGACTGGCTTATTTCATTTAGCATAATGCTCTCCAGTTCCATCCAGGTTTTTGCAAATGGTAAGAATTCCTTCTTTTTTATGGCAGCATAGTATTTAATTGTGTAGATGTCCCATAGTTTTCTGATCCAGTCATCTGCTGACAGGCACCTAGGCTGTTTCCAAATCTTAGCTTTTGTAAATTGTGCTGCTATGAACATAGGGGTGCATATTTCCTTTCTGATTGGTATTTCTAGTTTCTTGGGATATATTTCTAGGAGTGGGATTACTGGGTCAAATGGGAGTTCCATTTTTAGTTTTTTGAGGAAACTCCATACCGATCTCCACATTGGCTGCACCAGTCTGCATTCCCACCATCAGTGCACGAGGGTTCCTTTTTCTCCGCATCCTCGCCAACACTTGTCTTTTGTTGATTTGTTGATGTTGGCCATTCTGACAGGAGTGAGATGGTACCACATTGTCATTTTGATTTGCATCTCTTGGATTATTAGTGACTTTGAGCATGCTTTCATGTGTCCCTTGGCCTTCCTTCTGTCTTCTTTTGAAAAAATTCTATTTAGGTCTACTGCCCATTTTTTTTATTGGATCACTTATCTTTTATTAAGTTGTATAAGTTGCCTGTAGATGTTGGAGATTAAACCTTTATCAGTGATAACATTTGCAAATATGTTCTCCCATGCAGTGGGCTTTCTTATTGTTTTGTTGATGGTTTCTTTTGCTGTGGAAAAACTTTTTATTTAGATGTAGTACCATTTGGTTATTTTTTTCATAGTTTCCATTGCCATAGGAGATGTATCAGTGAAGAAATTGCTTTGTCATATGTCTGAGATTTTGCTGCCTGTGTATTCCTCTACTATTTTTGTGGTCTTATGTTTAAGCCCTTTATCCATTTTGAGTTTATTTTTGTGTATGGTGTAAGTTGATGGTCTAGTTTCATTTTTTTTTTCATGTATCTGTCAAATTTTCCCAACACCACGTGTTGAAAAGACTGTCTTGACTCCATTGTATGCTCTGGCCTCAAATATTAATTGAGCATAGTGGCTTGGGTCGATTGATTTCTGGGTTCTCTATTCTATTCCATTTGTCTACATGTTGTTCTTGTGCCAGTACCAGGCAGTTTTGAGAACAGTGTCTTTGTAATACAGCTTGATATCTGATATTGAGATCCCACCTACTTTGTTCTTCTTTCTCAGGATTGCTGCAGCTATTTGGGATCTGTTTTTATTCCAGATGAATTTTGGAGAGTTCATTCTAGGTCTGTGAAATATGCCATTGGCATTTTGATAGTGTGTTTTTTTAAGGTGCTGGGTCACTTCCATTTGTTAAATTATATATTTTACTGAATATCATGGAAGAGTACTTTCACCCAATACCATTTTTGGCTTATAATGTTGGTATAAGAAATTAATTCAAGAAATGCTCATTGGTTGACTGACTGATAGGTAACCTCTTTCAGCAATAACTCCAGCATTGTATTACCAGTGCAGCTTCAAGTTTGCCTCATCCTCCTCTAATTATGTTTACAACAATTTCAGCATCCATTTTCTTATAAACAAATTAGAAATGAACTGATCCTTTTGACTTTTCCTTTTTCAAATCATTCCTTTCAACATACTAAGCTACTTGTGGTTAACATTAACGTGGATTTTTTTTATCCTCTAGCTAAAACAATGAGAGTGGATATTAGACAGATCATCATCAAATGAGGGGCAAGTGGCAGTCATAGACATACCTGAGTTAATGCAGGATTTCCTTTTCATATTGTCTCCTCCTTTCTCTCACCTAGTCACCAATCCCATCTAGATATTCACCTACTCTAGATATTTAAGGGCCCCACCTTGACTGATGGTAGTTTGGTGCTCATGTGGTAGTTCGATCTGCTATCACCTGTCCTGTTTACTTCTCTCCCAAACTATTAGCTTCTTGAAATCAAAAATTGCACAAGAGCTTGGCAGTTAATGTCTGGCAGGTAGTCATGTGAAAGGAATCTGCCGTTTTGCTAGCTAGACAGCTATTGTGTTTCCTTTTCCAGGCACTTTCAATTGAAGTGATTTCAGAAAGCCCTAAGGAATGGTGAGAATAATGAGGACTTCTGTTAGAATGGCAAGGGGTTAGAGCACTTTTCAATTTATACAATGCTTCAATGAGAGTAGTACTTCAATGTTGGGGGTAAGGTCAGCTTAACTAAGACTAATAACATCGCTGTTGATATTTCCATGTATTACCACTTTCTAGGGCTGCTCCCCTTTAATCACCCCAGCCTCTGGTGCTCATAAGCTGTTTCCCCATCTTTTTCATCTGGCAGGTATTCTGCATTTGCTTTTGTAAAGCAGGTGCTTAGACAGTCCACTGCAACCAGTTTAGACAGTGGTGTTTTAATGATAGGAGCTGAGACAGGGTTTTGCTTGCAAACTTCATGTTTCACATGAAAAGCTTTGCCACCTCCTGTGGACTGCCCTTCACCCAATATTTGACATAATACTTGTTTGCTTTTATATCTATAATAAAATGGAGACTTCTCTGCATAACCAGCACTGAGTTAAATATCTTAAAACAAAGGGAAGTGCAGAGTTTACTAGTAAATCCACAGTGGGTGATTACCTTGCCTGCATATCCATATCTATGGAATAAATATTTTAACATGTTAATTATCTACTATTAATAAAAATACCTTTGAATTTCCAGTCAATTTGATGGGCACAGAATTGTGTCCACTAGGGAATGGGAAGCAATTAGTTTCTGTAAAGATTGTGGGTCATGCTGTATCTTCCCCTAAGTGGTTGCAGTCAGTAGCCAGCCTCATTCTAGGGGATGTTTGTGTTAAGTTCATCTTAGTCTGCAGGTGAGGCCTGCATCCACAGAAACCCGAGGGCCCCAAGGAGGCGGTAGGCATTACTCAGGCTGTTGCCCCACTATGTCTTTGGTTTCTTATTCATTCATTGCTTATTACCCAGTAGAAAAATGACCCCCCTCTGCTAAGTAGGACAGTTTGGCTATTTTTATGAATCATCTATATAACATTTTTTTTTCCCATTGCAGACTGAAAACTATTCTTTTGACTCCAACTATGTGAACAGCCGAGCCCATTTAATCAAAAGGTATGTTGGTTTGCTTGTTTATTTTTACAACTAAACTTGATGTAATATAAAAAGCAAAACAGGTTAATTGTTTTAAGGATGCCCTTTTCAGATTTTAAAATGAACATCTAGCCCTTGACTGTGTGGCTCAGTTGGTTGGGCATTCTTGTGCAAGGAAAGGTTAAGTCCTGGTCAGGGCACATGCCTCGGTGGCTGGATTTATCCCCAGCAGAGGGCGTGCAGGAGGTAGCTGACCAATGTTTTGCTCTCACATAGATGTTTTCCCCAATATCTCCTCCCTTCCTCTCTCTCTCTAAATAAAAAAATAAAAAAATAAAAAACTTAAAAAAATAAGTTAAAAATAAAATGAATATATATTTGCTTATTGTAGAATATTTGGAAAATTCAGAAAAGCATAAAAAGCTAAATAAAATCACTGATAATTCTACTATCTCAAAATAATAACTTTTAGAATTTTATCATATTTCCTCACATCTAAATCTATGCATAAAAACAAATTGAAATTGAAAAATAGTTGGCATTATATTATATAATGATATCAAATTGTAGAATATTTTACCATATTAACAATTTTAAAATTTTTATAAAATTTAAATTTTGAAATTTATAAAATTTTCCAAATATTCTATAATATCAAACAAAGCAAAACAAGAAAAACTAGTACAGACAATGCAGATATCCTCTTGAATTTTGTAGCTAAAATTGAACTCTAAATGTGTTTATTAAAATATTAGAAATTAAATAGAGGCACAAGCAAGGAATGTTAAGAGCTGCAATAGAGAAAACTTGAAAATTCTATTATTAATTTAAAAAGTATTACATATGTCCCCCTCGCTCCCCATTAACCCCATCTAATTCACCTGTGCCCCTTACCCTAGGCCTCTACCACCTATTGTCTGTGCCCATGGGTTATGCATATATGCATACAGGTTCTTTGGTTGATCACTTCCCACTTTCCACTCTCTCCCCACTTACCTCTGAGGTTTGACAGTCTGTTTCATGCTTCTATTTCTCTGTATCTATTTTGTTCATCAGTTTATTTTGTTCATTAGATTCCACACATGAAAATTCTATTATTTTGCTGTCTCTAAACTCATGAATGAGAGTGGTGTCTAACACCAGGTACATCACTATAGGAGTAGGGATTTCAGAATAGACTAGCTTATTGTACAAGCAATTTTAATTCATATCTATTTTATTTCAAAATGTTGCAGTAAACCCTGAAAATATGCTAGGTTTATCTATATTGGTTTGCAATCACCTGTAACCTTAAGTGATAATCATTAAATATCTGAAAATTAATATCCCGGGATTACTCTCATAGCATAGCTTGGACTTTGTTTAAAAAAGGGGGTTTGAGGAGTTCATTATTGGCCCACAGAATAAAAAAACAAAACATGAGGGATTAAAAATTATCTCACTGATTTGTTTTAGAGGAAAAATACCCTCTTTTGTGCACTGATTAGAGTTATTTTGCAGCAGAAATCTGCTTTGTTTTCTACTTCACAGCTATTATTTCAAAGCTCATTTTCCCCACCCTGGATTTCATCTATTTATTTTAATTAAAGTTTATTTTAAATTACAATCCTACATTCAATATTATTTTGTATTAGCTTCAGATATACAGCAGAGGAGTTAGACATTCATCTACTTTACAAAGCACTTCTCCCAATATTTCCAGTTGGGACAGGGTGAAAAAGGTGAAGGGACTGAGAAGTACAATTTGGTAGTTACAAAATAGTTATGAGGATGCAAAGCAAAGGTCCTTAAAAAAACAAAACTTGTGTTAAAAACAGGGACTTGCCATATCTTCATAGGTTCCTTGGGCTAACTCTGGGCACCTGGGAATTCTAAACCAGGTTCAACTGAGCATGAGCCTGCTCTTCATAGCATGGCAGATGACTAAGATTCCTGGGGATCCTCACCATCTTAGGTTAGCCCTGGATATCCAATACACATACAAGGCAGATTGATAAGATGAAAACTTACATTTAAACATTGTTTTAGTTCAATGTATTTCCATAGTAACTTTGGGACTCACTAGAGACCTCTGATTTTAATTAATTACTATATTTTAAATTGATTTTTAGAGAGAGAGAAGAAAGAAACATGGATTAGTTGCCTCCTGAAGCTACCCAGACTGGTGATCAGTCTTGCCACCTTTGGTGTTGTCCCTCCAATCAACTGAACCACACACTGACCAAGGCTTTATATGTTTTTGTTTACGCACACATATCCACAAAAGGCACAACCTGGACTTAATGGGCTATCAGTAGAAAAGTCTCCTGATGTTATCTTCAATCAAATATAGTTTTGTTTTTTGTTTTTAACTAGGGACAACATTGATTAAGAGGAAACATCTGAAAGCTCAGGGACACATGCATTTTTGCCAAGTTCTGTTTCTGGAATCTTGAGGGCTTTGGAAACCACAAAGGCCTTGTAATTTATGGGATCAATTGGATTTAGACAAAGCACAATACCTGCAAAAGATACAGAAATCTTGTGTGCTATGGTTTTCTGAAGACTAACCATTTTAAATGTAAAATGTGTGGAAATGTCAAAAGAGAGTGGTGTCTAATACCAGGTAATAAAACCCTGTAAACCATGTTCAAATAGCTCACTGTGATGTTTGAAAGAGGTTTTGTCATCTGTAGTTTATTGAGGATAATGCCTGGAAAAAACTCATGGCCAGGAAATTGTGAATTTGACATCAGTTTTTTTTTTAAACATATTTTATTGATTTTACACAGAGAGGAATTGAGAGGGACAGAGAATTAGAAACGTCGATGAGAGAGAAACATCAACCAGCTGCCTCTTGCACACCCTCCACTGGGGATGTACCTGCAACCAAGGTATATGCCCTTGACCGGAATCGAACCTGGGACCTTTCAGTCTATTCACTGAGCCAAACTGGTCCCGGCTGACATCAGTTTTAATTTTACAATTTAGTCTCTGTTTCTTTGAATGCCAATCCAATTTCAGGCAACTTAGAGAACTTCCCTTCCTATCCATTCTCTCTTCCTTTAGTCACTTTCTACTCATCCAAGAATTCTTCTTGGCCCCTTCTTGTTAACTGTCTTAATCAGATTACTTACATAGACTTTTCTTTTTCTCTCTCACATATATCTCAGGTAAACCAATAGAAAGCTAGAGGGCAAGGAGTGCTCCTAGCACAAATCAAGGTTGATAAGAGTGGATGGGAAAGGGAAAAGGAAGAAATATAGCACATTCCCCATAATGCTATGCAGCGAGGAATTTAGTGTTATATTTCTGTATTTTCTTCCAGAACGTTACCTGCAAACTGCAGGTGTACCCAAGGCATATATTGGAGTCCCAGGTTAACAACACAAGACAATTTGGAATTTTTTTTTGGATGGACTCCCTTCTTGCTATGTTTATTTCCTTGCTATCAGAACAAGGAAAGCCAACAGTATTACTTTGCCCTTGCTGTACCACTCTTTCTTCATGACTGGCTTTTGTGCTCCTGTCTGATATTTATGCTTGCAGTGCTTTTAAAGCAATATCAAGCAGGGCATGAGGCTGTAGCTCAAAGAAAGTAACACAGAAAATGAACAAGGTACTGAAGCAGTGTGTAAAGGAAAATGAGCATTGGCGCCTAAACCATGCATAGTGCTTTCATTTTCCACATAAATTGTCATAGGATTTTCAGCATCTAGTATGGTGGCTTGTCTATAAAACGTGCTGATACACATTTATTGAATGAATGGATGAAATAAGTTGAAGAAAACCTCAGCTTTTTTTTTTCATTGCAAACTAGTAATAAACTTTCCTTCAAGCCAGAAATTTCTGACTTTTAATGTGCATTAGAATCACTTAGGAGGCTTGTTAAATGCAGTGTACCTAGTTCAATCCCGAGGATCTCCAATTTTCAGATTTCCAAAATTTATTGTGATACAGGTGGTCCAGGAACCACTTTGGGATCTTCCCAATAGTTCTTAAATATAGTTACAGTACTCTTTTTAATGTTCATTCCCTTCTAATTTTTTACTCTCAGATTCCATTCCCTGGGTATCTGGTGTCGCCTATTAGGAAGATATGACCTGTTTCCCTTCAGATTATTCTGTCTTTTGGAAATATTTTTAATATCTTAAAAGGAAAATGGAAGTCAGGATTTGAATAATGTTTATTCACCAAACATTTTCTGAGTAACTATTATATGTAGAGTCTTGTTGTAGGTGTTTTTAAACAAATCTGTTCTTCTGTTGACTACCAGGGCAATAATAGAAACATTTGCATTTCCAATACCATTACAAACAGATATCCCTAATTTATTGTCCCACAAAAGTTGGTTTACAAGTTGTCTCCCAAGAGGTACATAGGTAATAAAGCAAGTGCAATCAGCATTTTAAAATGCCTGGCATAAATTGTTGTTTTGGGTGAGTATCCATTTACCAGGCTGTTTTAAAATATGTAGCATCTTGCTCACTGGGTCTGAAACCGCCTTACACAAATTCATTCATTAAGCCACTAAATGTCCTTACAGTATCAGAGTAAGTGATACTTAGTTTGTGAGATGGGCAAACTGATCTTTAAAAGAGTTAAGTATTCCACGGTTTGGGGGAGATGTATCTACTCTTTTCCTTTTTCTTTTGAAAATACATAACTTTTCATGCTTACACTACCAGCACCTTAATTCCTAGTAGTCAATCCTTCACTATTTTATTATTTCTGTCCTTTCTACCTAAAAGTAAAAAGCCCTGAAATGGTTTATAATATTCAGATGCATATAAAATAAAACAATCAAATTTTAAAAGGCAGATCCAAAACCAATTAGGAGAAGCTACATCCCTGGCATCCATCTCACTGCAATTAAACACTCTATTTACCTTGCAGCTCTTGGAAAGGCAAGACAAAATGGTAAATGTACCACGGCATATAGTCTCATTTTTTAATAAAGTAAGAATATACATTTGACAGGATAATTTTTTTTCTATTCCTGGATTTTAGGGAAAGTGAACATAGTGGACAAAGTCTGACTATAGTTTATGAAAGATGTAGAAGCATTCTTTAAACTCACATTTTCTACATCAATCCTATAAAATGGCTATGGATATAATATTTAATTATAACTAAAAAAAACATTGCCATATGGACTAATGATTATATAAAAAAATAATCATGTATTGACCATTTATGTATACCTGGTACTTCATGAACAGTACTTCATTGAGTCATCACAATGGTCTCATGTATGAGTTTTTAGCAAATGCATTTTACAGACAAGGAAATCAAGGCTCAAAGACATTAGATATCTGGCCCAGTGCTCCATTGATGAAATTGTAGACTACGGATTAACATTAGTTCTAATGACTCCAAGTTCAGTGTTCTTTTCACTACAGTATAAAAAATCTAACATGTGCCAGAAACAGAGTTTAAGGAACCTAGAGCAGTTGTTCTCAACTTGGGGTATCATTTGACACTATCTGGAGACAGTTTTGGTTGTAGCTTCTGGGAGGGCCACTACTGGTATTTAGTAGGTAGAAGCCAGTGATGCTGCTAAACATCCTACAATGCATAGAGCAGCCCTCCACAACAAAGAATTAGGCAGTATAAAATTTCAACAGTGCCAAGATTGAGAAATTTTGCTCTAAAGGATGGTTAATTGCCCTCAGACTATATCTTTCACTAGCATGTATCTTTTTTTAAAAAAAACACATGTATCTTAAGCAAGTTTTGGTAACTGCAGAAATGCAGTGAATTCTGGGTTGAAATATCTGACTTAAAGTAGCAATTTTGTGGCCTTGGATTAAAGAAGTTTCACATGCTTCCGATATCATCAAAACATATAGAAAAATTAATATTTGCTATAAAAATGTAGACGCTTATAATAGTATCCAAACAGGTGATTTCCTTTCTTTTAATATGTGGAATTGCATGTGGGCAGGACCATTTCCCCCCCTAAAACAACAAACTTTGAATCTGTTCCATCTGTTGAATTAGTATTTATAGGAGGCCCCAAAATCTGTGCCATAAAGATAGAAATGGTGGCCAACTTTAAATCATGTGTTTCCAATTAGTCTTCTTGACCATAAAAGAGTTATAGAATGATTTTTGAGTAAATCTACATTCTGTTGTGTCCACAGGGCTGAGTCGCTGCATGACATAATTTGGAGGAGCTGAATGAGCTGTCCTATTGAATGACTTTAATTTTAATACAGTTGATGATCAGTTATCCTTTCTGACAATAATTAGCAAACAGTTCAATGCTTCCCTCTCTCTTGCTCTTTATTTTTCTTATAATTATGGTTTTCCAGTTACTTCCCTTTTGATTTTTTCTCTTTCATATTCAGGGCAGCAAGCATTTTACATCTAGGTTGTTCATATGCTAAAATCTTCTGATTCCTTTAGACCAAGTGTGGAAAATGACGATGTACCCATGGCATAGCTCTTCATCATATGTACTGAATGTTTTTATCAAAGCTTCAGAGAGCCAGGCTTATGGATGTTCAAGGTTGACCATATCAAGCAAGTTTGCAGTGTCATCTCCACAGGGCTTCCTTTTCAGAGGTACAATAGGTCTGTTGGGACTTGTCGTAATTCACAAGCATGCCATCTTCCTCTGTTGAGACAACAACACATTTTCTTGAGTGTGCCTTTGCTGTTTCCTCACTGACTAGGGAATGGCTTTACCATTCACTAGGTGTTTTAGATGTATAATTTATGGCCCCTGGTGCAGCACAGCTGCAGATTCTGTCAGAACATACAAAGCACTAGAAATAGCATGTGGGGCCTCTATGAATATACCTTATGTATTATTGTCTAGTTCATGAGAAATTGTGTGAACTTTGTAGGTAGTATGCTTGGTGAATTGTGTGGTAGGTTGATTGAACAAGTGCAAGAAAAATATATCCATAAGCTTTTGAACTGAACGTTTCCATGTTCTCAGCCTAACACCCAAAGTTTTGTTGGAGCCCACTTTCTGGTTCACCCACCCTGTTGTCTTACCTTCCACACACCATGGTTTTCCTCGTCTCAGCTCCTGCCTCTCCCCTTTTTCTTGTTCTTTGAATCTACCCTTCTTTATTTCTCATTTAAAACTGTCATGAATTCCCTGATCCTGATAAACCTTTCTGTTTTAATTGAATTACCTCAATTACTGCTACTTTCATTTTTACAGTTGATTAGTAGACATCTTTGGAAAGGCAGTATACATGGCAGTTAAGGACCCAGGTTCTGGAGCTAAACTGCTTGGGTTTCATTGTAGATCTACATTTTTATAGGCTATGTGACTTTGCACAAGTTATTTAACTTCCGTTGTGCCTTTATTTTTTCATCTGTAAATGGGAATATCTATTAACATATTTTCTCTTACATATCTATTAATATGCTTTTCTCTTATAGAGGTGTCATGATTTAAAAAGTTAATTCATGTCAAATACTTACAATACTGTCTTATGCATGGTAATTCCTCAGTAAACATTAACTATTATTATTTTACTTTGATTATATAATAAGAGAAAGAAAACTTTCTGAAATGATTATATTCTTTGCAGGTGGTTTCCCCCCCCCCCCCAGATTTGCAGCTTCCTCTGACTTGCTTATAGTAATGCACTGAAGATAAGTGAATGAAAGTATTAGTGGCATCAGCATCCAAGAGTGGGAACCTCCTTCCAATGTTAAGTTCCATTATCTTTAACCAGAAATTTCTCTTCCTTCTATCCTATTGAGCAATCCAGTCACCATTGTCCTCACCACAGAACTGACATCATCTTGGCTCTGAAAGATTTTTAAAATAATGTCTATCACAGTGGTAAATTGTCATTCTTTCTTTAATCCAGCAGCTCCACCTTCAAGGACTTAGAGGGCAACAGCCTGAAGGATAGTGGACATGAAGAGAGTGACCAGACTGACAGTGAGCATGATGTTCAGCGAAGCCTGTATTGTGATACTGCTGTGAATGATGTACTGAATACTGCTGTGACCTCCATGGGATCTCAGATGCCTGACCATGGTAAGGGCTGTTTGGATGTAAGTTGCATCCACAGATGCTAAAAAATCAGAATGTTTGTATGTACACTGTACTACTTTACTATACTGAGAGTATTGTCAAGGTGCATACTGTGTTCATGGCCTTCAGCAGTCTCTACGGTGTTTGGAGATGTCCTGATATATTTCCAGAGCCATCTCTCCCCTCCCTGGTTGGATTTCCTGGGATTGTATAATATTCAGGCATTTAAAGGCTGACTCTCTCTAAATACAATTTCTCTACAATTAATAACTATACTGAGCACATGGGAAATGATCAGATGCCTTCTTACCAGGAACAAGTGTCCCTTTTTGCTTTAGTATATGAATGAAATTGAACACTCAAGTTGCATAGAACACAGCACTAATGAGACCAAAGGAGTGTATGTTATTTCCATATCAGGCTGGTTAACTTTATCCAGAGAGAGAC
Organism: Pipistrellus kuhlii; assembly: GCF_014108245.1. Taxonomy (NCBI): domain Eukaryota; kingdom Metazoa; phylum Chordata; class Mammalia; order Chiroptera; family Vespertilionidae; genus Pipistrellus; species Pipistrellus kuhlii. Next base: position 31,606,377 of record NW_023425471.1, read on the forward strand.
TCTGTTCTCTAATCACAGATTGCATATTCTTTGCTAAGGAGGGGAAGTACCAGGTATTCTATTATGTTTATGGAATTACTTTGCAAGATCTCTTTGGTTACCACAAAAATCTATGCCATTGCTCATAGGAAATTCCAGGGTAAGAAAATATTGCTGACTCAGTTTGACATTTGGTGAATATTGAAAACACTTCAAAACGCATGTACTTCAAAGTAAATGTCAGGTAGCATACTCATGTATGAAGTAGAGTCTATTTTTGTGACCTCAGCCACACGTGCTTTAGCAAGAAGAGCTATTTAAAACTGTGTTAGGCATAAATTAAGGTACAAAAATATTAGCAGTGTTCAGCTATGGCAGAATGTTTGTATGGACTTGGGCATAAATGTCATTTTCAATATTTTACTGATGCAAACATGGTAGGTGAACAGCCTGTCTTTTTCAGTTAAGAACTATGAATTCAGCTTGGTGCTTAGGCTCAGTGAAGCTTCAGATGCTTGGCTACATCTCAGACGCAAGCTCAGCTGGAAGCCCCACTGCTAAAAGACTTAAAGATGAGAAAACAAAATATGGTGATTATGTGCTGGTCTTCAGCTGTTTCATTTCACTGTAAACATCATTAAATGCTTTTGTTTTGGTCTTGCAAATGAATCCAAAGGAAAAAAATTGCATGATCCACAAAACAAAATGTTTTCCATAGAAAAAATTATTCACTGTGTATTCTATTAAATTTTCTAATCCATTCCTCCCCAGAAGATCCAAGTGTCAAGGTCTATAATATAGAGAGGTCACTACTGATTGTGCACTGCTGCCTTCCCTAATTAATGATAGTGACATCCTCAGAAATAATATACTTTCTGGGAAATCTTACTAAAGCTAAAAAAATAAACATTTGCACAATTGAAAAAGAAACGTTATCAGCAAATTAGCAATGTGTCACAGGACACAGACTGATATGTATCATTTACTAATCTTGTGTCTTAAAGAAAAGCTATTTCATTTATATCAGAAAGGGTTTTATTTAGATGCTCTCTAATATTAAATGACTTTAGGAAAGGAAATATTCATAATTAATTCTCAGTTATGCTTACCTAGAACATGTTTTCATTTTTGTCACATTTCTCTAGGAAAAAAATATCAGTTGACTACAGCTAGTTTTCTTCTAAGGGTGTGTTCCTTATAAATTGGATATATAATAATGTATACATATATTAGATTATATAATAATGAGAGTATTCTAAGCAAATGGGGAACATTATCTCAAGATTATTCTACATAAAAAATGTAGATTATATAGAAGATGATTATATACATAATTTTTGTTCCATTTTAGCAACATTTTCACATTTTGTTTCTTAATATTATATTTTCATGTGTGTGTCTTCATTGTTTCCATTTGTCTAGCAGTAGTTAAATCTTGAACCAAGACCTCGGTTTGTTCTTTTTAATTTGGTTGAATCATTAAAGTTCAGGTACAAAAGAATTCATGTCTTGTTTATATCTCAGGCTCTTATAATATCTGAGTACTTCTGAGCTTTCCATAATGATAATTGTTATATCTAGGCTAGCTACCCAGACTGTGTCACCAGTGCGCTAGGGTTGATTATTGTTATCTCAAACAATAGCAACAATTTCAACAATTGACATTTTATAGCATTTTACTATCTCAAACTTGGATTCACATAATAAATGTTTTTCCTTTTATCCTAAGGCACCGTGGTAAAAGGCAAGCACTGAGTTAATTTACCATGCATGCCTGATGTTGTAAATCATTCAATCTAGAATAGTTTTAGTTAGATTCAATCCAGGGCAGTATGGTGTATCATTGTTATTGAGGCCAACCAATTTAGAAAGTTAAGGAGGAAAAAAAATGGAATCCTCTCTGGACTCGGACCATCACTGAAAGTCTCAAAGATTCCTAAAGGGGAAACAAGGTAGTTCCAGGACTCTTTGGCTCATTGATACTTGATTGGCATCTCAAACCCAATTGCTCTAAAATCCTGAGGGTTTCAGAGCTTAACTGTTCTTGAGGTTTTAGTGGATGACTCTGGAGAAGAGCAAAAGTTATAATAACCTTGTTAGAGTAACTGATCTTGATAATATTTCTTCTGTTTCTGTCAGAAGCATTTCAAAGTTGGGTCAAATATACCCAATAGAGTGTACCTTACACCTTTGTTTGGGATTTCTCTGTGATGTTTCTAATTTGGATATTAATACAGCATATTTCTTTGCACATTTGTAGACACATGATTGATGGCAAACCTTATAATTTTTGAAAAACAGATAATTTTATGCAGCTAGAGTGGGAACAGGTTGTTCAATGAGATAATATTGTGTTGTTAGTGGTTGAAGAAAAGTTATAAACTATATCTGTTTTTGCTTTCTAAGACACCTATTTCATGCTTCTTTTCACTGCCAAAAGCTTTTTTGGGGGGATGGCTTTGTTCTTACAACTATAGCAGAAGAATGCTCGGTGTGAATGTCAAGGATGCTTTGTGACTCTTAGAGTAAATACTTAAATCCCTTCATTTTCAGCAACTCTTCCCTGAGAACACATTTCTAGGGATGGGAACCCACAATCAATATATACAACACAGAAAGGAGAATGTCTGGAAGGCTTTTGTACTCAAAGTTAGAGGTTTAACTTGTCTTTGGATTGTTTTGATTGCTTCCACCAAACACATCCCTGAGCTGGACAGGGTAGAGATAAGAGGGAATGAGAGGGATCTATGCTTTTTGGATTATTATTAATCCTTGTGTTATTCTCTACATGCCTAAAACCAGGTCAGTGGGTTGATGTACTGGTTGAGCTGAATTTCCCAGTTGCCAGGTGACTGAATTATAAAATTATTTGCCACCTGAAGTGCCTTTGATTTAATATGTCTCAGCTTGTCCCCAGTACCATAGTTCTTGTTCCCAGAAAAGAAGGTGATGAAAAATTCTTTATCTTATAATTTCTACTGGCATATGACACTTTTTTGGAATGCTATCACTCTGTAGCTCTCAGAGTGCTGGGAGAACACGTAAATGTTGTCACTCAGCAGATTTTACCACTTGGTTTGTTTTCTGATGTGATTTTATGCTGCTTGGGCGTCACATTCAAATATTTTAACCAATGCTTTCTTTTCATGAATTCAAGTTCTTTGGTAAAATTATCACCTGGCATGAACAAGAATTTCATCTCATGTGATTTCTGCAATCTCTAAGAACAGTAACTGATAAGTAGGGTGGTCAGAGATGCCAGAGGCTCATGGGTTTGTTGCACAATTGGGAGTATCACTGGGCTTGAATCTCTTCCTATCAGGGTAATTTCTGGGTTGTGTAGTCCTGGGGTTAGTAGGCTTCTGTCTCCTCCTTGTTTCTTTGCATGACCCTTTGTGATGATGCATATTACTGTTATGCTTACTTAAATATATTGTCCTGATATGAAACTTAGTTTTATGAAGATCATGTCCTAGAACTATATATACTAGTACCAAACCCAATTAATTTGTTTCAAATCACACTTAATCTCTCTTACATTATGATTTGAATTATTGATAATAAATCCATTAGCTGAAAAGATGGCTCTACTTGTGATAATATGCACATAATTTGGAGTTCATTAAAATACTGAATTGGTTTCCCTCCCATGCTAATTGATACCAAATGAGAGCAACATACAGAAATTTGCAATAACATTTATCTGCTGTTCACATCCAAATGCACCCAAATGCAATATAATGATTGCTGTATTTTGCAAAGTGTAGGTTCTTCTGCATTTTACTAACTTGTTTATTTGCTAGTTTCACCACCTGAATATCATTTAACATGTTTGTTGTGTAAAACATGGATTTGAAGAACTCAATCTGTGTCTAATGCAACTGCTGTTACAAATTAGCCAAGGAAATGTTTTGTAGGCTGCATACTATGCATATTCTATTTTCAACCATAGGTATATTAAGATATTTATACTTTCAACACTGTACCAACAATGTGTAATTTCATTTCCTTTAGTCTTTTAATGAAAGTATAATTCAGTGACTGAACATCCCTTTCTTATCCTTTTGTCTATTACCCTGACTCACCTCTCACCTTAGTAAATTTCCAGATACTAATTTCAGCTAGTTTCTTGGCAAAATAGGGAGTTCTCAATGGACAAGATTTTGTGACATTGCAAAGTAGTGTGCTGCAGGGTTCCAGAAATGGTAGCATGTACCAGATGTTCATAGAATAATAGAAAATTTCATTTTATCAGAATAGCACTTTCTGTCAAAAAGTTTTATCTTTACTTCAGCAAAGAGGTTGACTAGTTTCCCCTGGACCTGCATTAGCATATTTGAGGCTAGATACACTGTTTTGCAATTCATGTGGTTATTTTCCCCTAGTTTTTCTCATAGAGAATCTTTTGAAATGTCTTTAGCTTCTTGTAAATGTACCAAGTGAAATATTTAATTGTTTGAAGACAAGTATGTATATGATATATCTATATGTGTGACTTACAGCTTTTTTTAAATCTTGCATCAGGTATACAGTGTTCTAATATCAGGCAGGGATAATCCATATACACATATATTTCATTCATTTATTTAAAAATAATTTTAAATGTCCACTATGTGTCTAGCTCTGGAAATTGAATGTGTTAATTACTACTATTATTGAATGTGAATGTTACCATTTTAGCTTTGCTTATCTGGGGTTTGCTAGATGATTAAGATCAGCTCAATGATGAAATGAATAATTATTTCTTATTTTAAATATCATTATAAGAATAGAGCTTGGGACTATCAAAAACCTAATTAATATTGTTCCAATAAAGAAAAGAAATGATAAAATAAGACTTTTACAATCAAGATCTTTTTTATTAACAGTATCATGAAATATTCTCCCTTAATGTTCTAATTTGAACAATGTCACAATGGTAAAATTTTTATTTTTAAATCTATCTTCTTCCAGGTTGAACTTCCTGTGGTAGGTTTAATCTCTGACATGTCCACTTAACTGGTTTAGAGGCACTCAGTGGTACTCAATGACTACTTTCCCTTTTCCTCTGATGTCTAGGAACTTTATCCACTCTTAGTTTCAGCAATGGCTGGATAGGTGTGAAGAAAGGTCACAGGTAAAAAGGAGGACCTATGTACTTTCAACAATAAAGATTAAAACAAATAAAGGTGACAGATAGATACTTTTGTTTTTTTCAACTACATTGCTGACCCAGATAATTGGACTCCTTCCAAAGCATTATTTACTTTTTATTGGCAAGATAGTCTCTGGAATAAAAAGTCATCCTTAACTAATGGAAACATCCATTCTATTATCAGTTGTTTGCTAGCATTATTTTGGCATGGATCTTTTGGTCAGAGAAATATTGTCAAGACAGCTCTGTTCATTGGCTTTGAATGAGAAACAATATTCCTCTTTTTAAAATTAAACCATTTTTCTTTATCCACTTGGAACTTTTAGTTATATCATATTCAGTGTGTATTTTAAAATTTATTATTATTAATAATTATCTGAGATCATAGATTTATTATTCATAAAGATAATAACTGCCAGGAGGGAGAACCAAGATGGCAGCATAGGTAAACACCTTTACTTGCTGCCTCTTGCAACCACATAAAAATTACAACTAAAAGACAGAACAACTATCATCCTGAACAATAGGAAAGCTGGTTGAGTGGAAGTACTACAATGAGAGAGGTAAAGAAGCAAGTGCATTGAGACTGGTGGAGGTGTAGAGGTGCTGGATGGGCTGGCACCCAGTGTGCTGCTTTTTTAATTGGGAGGAGGGTACAAGCTCCCACTTGCTCTGAACTCCAGTTCCAGGTGAGATCTGGAAGACCCAGACACATACGGGGAGAAACTGGACTTTCTGGCATAGGGACAGGAATGCAAGGGTGGCTTCCCCTCAGAGGTGCTCACAGCGATCATTGCTCCTGTGTTGGGCCCTCTCTGGTGTAGGGCTGACTGGTAGCCATTGCTGTTTGCTCCACCCTGGTGATTCTCTGAGACCCCACCCCACCCAATTTGTGCAGCAGTTTTTGCATATGAATGGCTTGTCCATTATCAGCCTAAAACCTGTCAAACAGGCAGCAACTGGGTCAAAGCTACAAAAAAAGAAGACCCAAGTCCAGGAGCAGCAGCCTGCCTTATTTCACAGCTGGGCCTTGTCTGGGCACTTCCAAACCTGATACAAAGAGGAGGAATATGCAGATCTCTCTGTAGCTCCTGCTGTGCAGTCCCAAGCAGTGGCTGAATTTGCATCTCCTTGGAGATCCAAGAGCAGTGTACCCAGTGGTCAGTGTGAGACCACAGCACTTTATAACTCTTTACATCCATAAGTGACAACCTCGAAGGGAAGATTCAGTGAGCACCAAAGCCCCACTGAAACAAGTCCTGCCCTATAAAGATGTCTCCTGCACAGCAGCTCTTCCATTGTAGACACAGCAGGTCCTCACAGCCAATTGGCCAGGAGGTCAATTTCTCCCAGTGATACAAACAGAAATCAAGGCTTAACTACAATACTGAGAACTCAGCCCACAAAGGGGTACACCAAAAGTGTCCACCTCAGGTGATTGGGAAGGCTGAGCCACTGGGCCTTATAGGACAACTACCACACAAAGTCACTCTATCAACTCAAGGAGACTTAGCAGATACCCAATACATAGAAACAAACACAGGGAAGCAGCCAAAATGCAGAGACAAAGAAACATGTCACAAATGAAAGAAATGCATGAAAGCAAACTACTGGATATAGAGTTCAAAACCACAGTTATAAGGTTACTCAACAATCTTCTAGAAACTTCTGATGAACTTAGTGAGACTTTCAAGGATCTTAGTGAGAATTAAAAAAAAAAACAAAAAAAGGAAAAGAACCAGTCCAAAATTAAGCATACACTCACTGAAATAAAGAATAATATACAGAGATTCAACAGTAGGCTCGAGGATCCCAAGAATCAAATCAAAGATTTGAAGTACGACAAAGCAAAGGACACCCAATCAGAAGAACAAAAAGAAAAAAGAATCCAAAATATTAAGATAGTGTAAGGAGCCTCTGGGACAACTTCAAGTGTTCCAACACCTAAATATGGGGATACCAGAAGAAGAGAGAGAACAAGATATTAAAAACCTATTTAAAGAAATAATGACAGAAAACTTCCCATACCTGGTGAAAGAAATAGACTTACAAGTCCAGGAAGTACAGAGAACCCAAACAAGAGGAATCCAGAGTACCACATCAAGACACATCATAATTAAAATGCCAAGGGCAAAATACAACTAGGGAATATTAAAAGCAGCAAGAGAGCCGAAACTGGTTTGGCTCAGTGGATAGAGCCTCGGCCTGTGGACCAAAAGGTCCCGGGTTCGATTCTGGTCAAGGGCATGTACCTTGGTTGTGGGCACATCCCCAGTAGGAGGTGTGCAAGAGGCAGCCGATCGATGATTCTCTCTCATCAATGTTTCTAACTCTCTATCCATCTCTCTTCCTCACTGTAAAAAATCAATAAAATATATTTTAAATAAATAAATAAATAAATAAATAAATAAATAAATAAATAAATAAAAGCAAGAGAAAAACAGTTACCTACAAGGGAGTACCCATATGAGGATCAGCTGATTTCTCAGCAGAAACCAGACAGGAGTGGCAAGAAATATTCAAAATGATACAGACCAGACAGGAGTGGCAAGAAATATTCAAAGTGATGAATAGCAAGAACCTACAAACAAGATTACTCTACCCAGCAAAGTTATCATTTAGAACTGAAGGTCAGATAAAGAGCTTCACAGAGAAGAAAAAGCTAAAAGAGTTCATCACCACCAAACCAGTATTGTATGAAATGCTGGATGGTATTCTTTAAGATAATGAAGAAGAAGAAAAAGGAAAAGATAAAAATTATGAACAACAAAGTGACAACAAAAACATATCTATCAACAAGTGAATCAAAAAAGCAAATGAATAAAAAAATCTGATGAACAGAATAACCTCTCAATGTAATAGCATCAGGGGCATGGAAAGGGAGTGGACTGACAATTCTCAGTGGGGAGAATGTGTAGGGGGTGCAGGAAGAGATTGGACAAAGATCTTACACCTATGGACAAGGCAGTGGAGGGGGCAAGGACCAGGGGTGGGGTAGGAACTGGGAGGAGGGGAACTATGCTGGGAAAAAGAGGAACATCTGTAATAATCTGAACAATAAGGATTAAAAATAAGAAAAGAGAATAACTGCCAGGGGCTTTCTTGTCTGTTGGATCTAAAAATGTCTATATTTCTAAGCACTTGGAAAGCTCTGGACAATATATAAAGGGAGCACGCTGAATAATTAAGAACTTCATTCTCTAGGAGTTTATGGCCCGATAGCATAAATGGCTCAGTATGGAATAGACTGCATAAGATCAGTGAAGAAATTAATTAAGATTATTTGAGCTGGAAAGGAAAATGCATTTCAAAGGATACTTTGGTGTAATGGGATCCCTTTGAAAGAATAGTGGAATACAGACAGTGATGTAGTATGGTAGATAAAATTATGCTTTATTTGAGTGATTTGCTAGGTGAATGTTTTCCAGTTGATCATGATAAAGCAATCTCTCTGTAGGGCATGATAAGAAGGCTCACTTCCAAAAGGATAAAAAAGAGAATCAAAACATGTTTTATAGGGCTAGATAATTTGGGTTTTCTTAAATATTTATCAAGTGTTTTTTTAATTTTAAATTTAATAAATCTTTATTGTTCAGATTATTACAATTGTTCCTCTTTCCCTGCCCCATAGCTCCCCTCCACCTGGCTTCCACCCCACCCTCTGCCTTACCTCCCCTGAACTGTCCTCATCCATAGGTGAACAATTTTTGTCCAGTCTCTTCCTGCACCCCTCACACCCATTCCCCTCTGAGAATTTTCAGTCCACTCCCTTTCTAGGCCCCTGAGTCTATTATATTCATCAGTTTATTCTGTTCATAAGATTTTTAATTCACTTGATTTTTTGATTCACTTGTTGATAGGTATGTATTTGTTGTCCATAATTTTTATCTTTACCTTTTTTTTTTCCTACTTCCTATTCTTAAAGAGTACCTTTCAGCATTTCATATAATACTGGTTTGGTGGTGATGAACTCCTTTAGCTTTTTCTTATCTGTGAAGATCTTTATCTGACCTTCAATTCTGAATGATAACTTTGCTGGGTAGAGTAATTTTGGTTGTAGGTTCTTGCTATTCATCACTTTGAGTATTTCTTGCCACTCCCTTCTGGCCTGCAAAGGTTCTGTTGAGAAATCAGCTGACAATAGTATGGGTGCTCCCTTGTACGTAATTAACGGTTTTTCTCTTGCTGCTTTTAATATTCTCTCTTTGTCTTTTGCTCTTGGCATTTTAATTATGATTTGTCTTGGTGTGGTCCTCTTTGGATTCCTTTTGTTTGGGGTTCTCTGCTCTTCCTGGACTTGTAAGTCTATTTCTTTCATCAGGTGAGGGAAGTTTCCAGTCATTATATCATCAAATAGGTTTTCAGTATCTTGCTTTCTCTCTTCTTCTGGCAGCCCCATAATTCTGATGTTGGTACACTTGAAGTTGTTCCAGAAGCTCCTTACACTATCTTCAAATTTGGGGACTCTTTTTTTTTTTTTTTTTTTTTTTTGCTTTTCCAGTTGACTGTTTTTGCTTCTTTGTATTTCATATCTTTGACTTGATTCTTGCATTCCTCTAGCCTGCTGTTGAGTCTTTGTATAATATTTTTTATTTCAGTCAGTGTATGTTTAATTTCTAGTTGGTCCTTTTTTCATATCCTTGAGGGTCTTGCTAAATTTATCAGCCTTTACTAGGAAGTTCTTAAAAAACCTTATAACCATAGTTTTGAATCTAGTCATTTGTTTTCCTCCATTTCTTTAGTTTGTGATCTGGTTTTTTGTTGCCACATTTTCACTGCTCCACTGAGTTGGTAGAGTAGCTTTGTGTGCTAAGTTTCTTATATGGCTTAGTGGCACAGCCTCTCCAGTTACCTGAGGTGGACACTCTTGGTGCACCCCTTTTGTGGACTGTATATACAGCCTTGTTGTAGTTAAGTATTGATTGTTGCTGATATCACTGGGAAGAATTGACCTCCAGGCCAATTGGCTGTGAGGATCAGCTGTGTCTATGCTGGGAGATCTTCTGTGCTGGAGATAGCCTTATGAGACCAGACTTGCAAAATTGCAAAAGCCTCTGTACTCAGCTTCGATGGGGTAGAGTCTCAGGGCTGTGCAGATAGCCTTGGCTTCCCATCAGCCCTGCCTTATAAAGCCCCTGGGTTTCAGTGTACCTCAGTAATTTCTGCAGTCCTCACTGTGTGCACTCATGTGCACGCCTCCAGCCTTTGCCTTTTGTGGGTCCCCTGAGTTTCTGTGTACTCCTTTCTTTTCCTGACAGTCCAGACTCCCTCATATGAATCTGGGTCCCCAGAGTCTTGCCCAGAACTGGGGTTCAATGCAGTCAGAACTCGGGTTCAGTGCAGTTGGGAACTTATGTCTCCCTTCTGCTAGAGAAAGCCAACCAGGCACTTAGCCGCCTTTCCTCTTTGCACTCATGTCTCCATGCCTCAGCCTTTTGCAGTTCTTCTGAGTTTTTGGGTGCCCCTGTCTTTCCTTCTAGTTATAGAATTTCCTCTCAGCCAGATTTCCTGTGTTTATGGATGATGTCATTCTGTCTTTTACCTGTAGCTTTGAAATTGTTGTGTGAGGCAGCAGGGTGCTCCCCTATGCTGCCATCTTGGTTTCTCTCTAGAGTGTTTTTTCTTATTCATTTTCCCTTTAACCTCTTCATTATGAAATAAATATGAGGAACCAGGTTGTTTTTATTTAAAGAGAAATTTCAACAATACCAAAAATCTTGTGTTATTTCTTTATTGTTTAGGTAAAATATTTGTTAGATGGTTTTCCTTTCTTTCCATAGATACTTTTTGTCACCCAGGTTCAGGTGTTTGTCCAGGTACTTTTGATGTGTGTCTTCATCTGATGCTCATTGCTTGTTCACCTAATTTGACAAATCCACTTTGGAACTATGATTTAAATTTTTTTTTTAAAATTGATCTTCATTATTATTATTTTTTTACTTTTTTAGTATTGTTTGAATCATATTGTGTTAATATTTTCTAAATATTATATTTTAAAATATATTTTTATTGATTTTAGAGAGGAAGGGAGAGAAGTAGAAAGATAGAAACATCAATAATGAGAGGGAATCATTGATCAGCTGCCTCCTGCATTCCCCATACTAGGGATCAAGGCCGCAACCTGGGCATATGCCCCTGAACAGAATTGAATCCAAGACTCTTGCATCTGCAGGTGGTTGCTCCATCCACTGAGCCAAACCAGCCAGGGTGATCTTTATTATTCAAAGTATTACAGATGTCCCTCTTTTCCCCCCATTTACCCCCTCACCTTGCACTGCTCTTTCCCCCAGGCCCTCACTGCATTATTATCTGTGTCTATGGGTTATACATATTTCCATATAAGTTCATTCATTAAACTATTTCCACCCTCTTACCCCTGGAACTATGGCTTTTGATATTTCCCCCCCCCCATTTCTATTCCTATAAGGCTTTCCCCCAATAAAATCTCAGCCATTAAAAAACCACCAAACACCAGATTGGAATAGGTTTGAGCCATCAGAAAAGTAGTTTTTTAGAGGCTTATACATTGTCCAAGGTGTGTAGACAAAACAGAATCTTTTTCAAGTAGCCAAAATGAAGCCCCATAAACCAATTATTCTGCCATATATAGGGACTACAAAAAAGCTCTCCATGGCTTGAACTAAAAATATTATTAATGAGATACCAATCTCTAGAGTTGCTTTGGAGCAGGTCCTTTGGTACTGGACATTTGTGTGCAGTTGACAAAGTCAGAAGGGTGTTATGAGATTTTAGGTTTAATGATGTAGGTCAAAGATCTATTGTGTAGTTGGAGGATTTTGTGTGTGAGATGGTATGTAGCAGAGGTGAGTTGAAAGGCACTGAATTCAGAAAAGATCAAAGGAGTTTATCAAAAAATGAACTCTTTACGGCTAAATTCATTTAAAGTTTTCTCATTGAGGTGGCCTCATGAGAGACCCTTTGTCTTTTAAGGGTTCCTGGTAATCAGAAGTAATACTTCTGCTCCATTATTCTTTACAGCAGGATAGACAACAAAATTGCAAGCTGTTAAAACTAAATAAATAGATGACACCATCTTATATAGTTAGTTCTCTTTAACCTTACTAGTATATATTTTACTGTCAAATGAGAACTTTTTAGTTTCCTGTCTTAGTTTAACAAAAATATTTTTTAATTTGACAGAAGATAGAATTTTAAAACACCCCAGTTAGATAAATCTTATGTTGTTTCTAATGCATGGTCTAGTACCTAGATTCTCACTCATGCAGGAGTGCAAGTTTACCAAGTGTTTACTTATAGATATCTATTTAAAAGGGAAGAAATATTATGCTTTAAGTTAGTATTTATATCTCTATATCCATCCATCTATCTATCTATCTATCTATCTATCTATCTATCATCTATTTATCTACACACTGGTGTAATCACCTGTAGAAACTTGGTAACCTTAGTTAATTGTACAACGGCAGTTTCCCAGCCATGAGTTTGCAAATCCAAATCTAGTGCCAGAGATATACTTTCCAATTTCTGTGTGGCTACTTTCTCCACCTCTCATTTTTGTCCTTAGTTGCATAAAAATTGATATTTGACCATTCGCTGTCTTTCCTCCTCTTTCATCCTGTATGTAATTTTCAACCTGAATGAACAATAGAATATTTTCCTTTTAATATATGGAAAGAGGGAGGAGAGGAACGTTTTAGGTTCCAAGATATTTAGACTGGTTAAACTGTTCCAAGGCATTACCACCTTCTGGTTTTAATCATCGATTAGACTGTCAGTTGCACTAATCTAGAAGGTGAACCAAAAGAATGGTTTTGATGTTCATTTAATTTAATAACCAGCTTATTGAAAAAAGTGTTTCCAGCTTGTAAGAGTCGGATTGTTTATAAACCAAAGCAACTCAGTTACAGAAGTTGAACCATCATTCATATGCAAAAAGGAACTATTTTAAACTTGGGGAATTATTATATTATCATAAGTAGCTACAAAATTTAGACCTGTTAATTAAGGGATCTATTTTATTACAGAGACATGCTTCATATAAATATTTGTTCCAATTTTTTTCTGGAAGAAAAGCTGATGCACAAACGGCTTAAAGACTATTAATGTCAGAACACAAATTATGGTAAAATCCAAAATGAAGCCTAAAGTGCAAATTATTTTGCTTGACCCACTGCCTATCAATCTGTATGTACACTTTAGAAGTGTAGTGGTTATCTGTGAGTACTCTATTAAGGTTGAATTTTGTCACACGGGATGATTTTGTTTAATGGCAAAATGAGAATTTAGAAATGCAGTGTTTATTCACAAAGTAGATTTTAAACACTTGGAGCCAGACCTTTGTGCCAACTATCAACTTTTAGAAGGTTCATTATGCCTGTTGGAGCTTCACCAAACACTTTCAGATTTATAATTGATGTCTACTGAAGTTGAAGGCAAAAAACAAAAACAAAAAACAACACCTTTCTTCTTTATCTGTAGAACACATTACCTTAATGTTGGACTCTAGATAGTTGTAGAGTAGCTGCATGGAATCACACTAGCATGCTAACACAGCAACTGAGCACTTCTGAATTCAGCTTCTAATAAATCTATGCAGCTAATGAGTATGTAAACAGACTAAGCTGCTGAAGCTGGCACCAGGAAACTACCATTCCAAACTAACCATCTCTTATTAACCTTTTGGTTTTCCTTTGCGACGCTAATTAGAGACCCATAAAACTATCTGCTTGGATCTTTGGTTTAAAATACAATTTTCAAAGAAACACAATCTGCTTTAAGGCTTCCATTAGTGTGGTGGTTCCCCTCATGAAGGAAAATCAGACTTGCCCTTTACGTAAAGTTTGTGTGATTAATCTGTAATGTTCCGATATTAAAATACCAGAAAGAGTTGCTTCTGTAGTTGGTATAATTTACAATATTCTACAGATTCTGATAGTACTAAAGTAGATGGCAAATATTTCTACTAACATTATATGTTAATGGTCTAAAGGTACCCATTCCCAGACTGAAACCATGTCTGCCAGACTGCCTGTCTGCCTTCTGCTTTGAACTAAATTACTCTTGATTGCCTTTGAGTAAGAAGTGTGTTTTGCTTCCTTTTTTGCAGGATGATGAGCCAAGGAATGAGCATTGTATTGTTGGGATAGGGGAATTCTTCTATATTAAAGAGCTTTTTAGCTCAAAATGATAGGTTACTAAATGGGCCCACCCAAATTTTCAAACTATTAGATCTGCATGATGAAGATGATGGAGCCATATTCTTTGGTGCTATATCTCCACATCCCACTTTCTCTTTGATAGCTTCCACACTAAAAAATAAATGTCTCATTAAGCAAAGATCATTGTGAGATAAGTTTTCAGGGCTTGTTGTACCCATGTTTTCATCTGTGTGTTTGTTTGCCCATCTATGGCACATTTAAGTCCCTAATTTTTCTCTCATTTGTCCTAAAAAATTATCAAAAATAAATGACTTAGATCTTAGAGAACATAATATTTAGATAAGGTATTGGCTATCTATTACATAAGTGAGCTTTGCAAAGTTAGACATTGTTTTATTGGATTTAGAAAAGTGGTACTTCTTCCAAAAATCTAATATTAATCACCTAGGATCTTTCAGAGATTAAAACATCTATGCCAGAAATGTAGGCACAGAACCCAATATCCTACTTGCAGCATTACTGAGAGCCCCTTTGGTATCTTAAATTTCCACTGACATCAATATAGAATGTTTAAAATCATAAAAAGTTCCCAAAAATCATCATGATAGGGAGTGCATAGTAGATCATTTATCTCTTGCAGCAACTCTCAGAGGAAGACAAGCATAGAATTCCATAAAGTTAACAGAGGAGTGACAACCATTTCAACTGAGACTCAAAGTAAGAATATTATAGATTAAGAAAGTTATAGAGAGTTAGAAAGAGAAATTAAATAAGATACAATTATCTATTGTTGAAACTAGGGTTGGCAGGGATATGAGGGACACAATCCAAACTTCCTTTACTATATATTATCTGTCTAACATTCATAGGTCAACCTAAGAATTTTTATTGTTATTTCAGACAGGCAGTGTCTCATCAATTCAGGTTCCAAATAATATGAACAAGTTCTGTTGAGTCAGTACAACTGTTTCTACCCTCTTCCATTCTACTCAAGACTGAAATCACTAGTCAGCCTGTAAATCCAAAGACAAGTGTAACATTATAGTGAATTAAGAGTATGGATTATGGGATAAGACAAATAAATCTAAGTACCATGGTAATCTTTGCCATTTAATAGCTATTGCCCTTAGTCAAATTAGTTAATTTTTGAACCCTTAATATTCTTATCTGCCAAATAAGAGTGACAATAGAAATTACTTATCAGGGTGATTGTGAGGTGATCCAGGTACTTAATGTACTTTATGGCACATGCTAGTAGTAAGTGCTCAAGAAAATAAATGCTGTTATTATTACAGAGGTTCAGTCAGTGAAATATTCATTTTGCATGATTTTGGATGCACCACCCCACTGCTCAACGTCTCTCATCTGCTTGCTGATGTTTGTAATTCCTTTAACAGAGGGTCAGGCTTTTCCTTTTATAATTATAGTTCAAACTTCAAGCAGCCCTTGGAAAGGGATAATTATTTACTTAAATTAACACTAAGTTGCAAATGGCTGCTATTGGCTTGTTTCTAAGTTTGGAATTTGGTGGTGGTGGTGGTGGTGTGGTTTCCAGAATATTGGGCACTAAAAGTCTCAGAGGAGAGAAAAGCAGGACAAAGAGCTGACAACCTCATGAGTTTATCCAGAGCTATCAATCTCTAAAGGAACATTGGATAATTATTTGATTTACTTACTATGGAATGTTTGGATCATGAAAAGCTGCCTTCACTATCATATCATTTTTCAGAATTAGCCCAGACTCTGGTTTGAGTAATTATGGAATGCCCACTAAAGGTTATTATGGAACTTGGATAGTAGGTCTATATAATATACACTAGTGGTCCAGTGCACGAAATTAGTGCATGGAGAAGGGTGTCCCTCAGCCCAGCCTGCACCCTCTCCAATTGGGGACCCCTTGGGGGATGTCTGACTTCCAGTTTAGGCCCAATCCCTCTCACAATCTGGGACTCCTGGCTCCTAATCACTCACCTGTCTGCCTGTCTGATTGCCCCTAACTGCCTCTACCTGCCTGCTTGATTATCCCTAACCCCTCTGCTTGCCTGCTTGATTGCCCCTAACCTCTCTGCCTGACTGCCTGATTGCCCCTAACTGCCCTCCCCTGCCAGCCTGGTTGCCCCCAACTGCCTTCCCCTGTTGGCCTGATCTCGCCCCCAATGGCCCTTCACTTCCAGCTTGATCTTGCCCCTAACTGCTTTCCCCTGCCAGCCTGATCTCACCCCCAACTGCCCTCTTCTGCCAGCCAATTTGGTTCTGACTGGTCCGTTTCTATGCCAGTCAGCATCAAAAGTTCTGCCTCCTAGGCAGCCATTGGCTCCTCACAGTTGACCCAGATTTGGTTCTGATTGGTTGGTTTCTATGCCAGTCAGCGTCTCTGGACCTATCAATGGGGTCTGATCAGAAAAGCGGGGCTGATCAGCAGCCCTGGTAGAGGCCTGGAGAGAAATGGAGGTGTGGCTGCTGGCCCTGCCTAGAGAGAAAGAGAGGCAAGTACTGATCAACAGCTGTCACACAGGCTACATATCAGACACTGCTTCTCTCTTCAGACCTCTCTCTTGGCCTGCTTCACAGCCCTCTCAACAGTCAGTGCTGGGTCACTGCACCTGCACCTGCAGCAGTCAGTGCTGGGTGGTCATGGCAATCCAGCACTGACTGCAGGACTGACTTCCAGTTGGTTGAGCCTCTGGTCATGATGGACCCAGGGTTTTTATATATTAGAGTTATAAAATGTACATATTCTTGAAAACCTGTGATGATACAAGCAAAAATTGAGTTATTTTCTGGTGGTATTGCCTCTGCTTTGTGTTCCCTGTATAAAAATATGCATGCCCCAATCCCCAGGCTCCCTACTCTCCCCTCACTGCTCTTAAATGGCTAATGGGTGGCAGGTAACATTTTGATTCTCTTTTTTTTTGTTCCTACTTAATGCCAGACTTTCATTAAAAAAGAAATGAGGAGGTACATTTTTTATTTCTAGTTTTTCTCTAAAAATATCACCCTGCAAAGAACCTTTCTATTCTTTTTCTGCCAATGGGCTGAAAAATGTTCAGTTTATACCTGAAAGGTCATATCTTTTTGTCATATGAATGAGCTCACAGCAGGTCTATGGGGACAGTGTTATCTGAGTAATGATGGGAATTTATATGTCTTTGTATTTCTGCCTCTTTTTTGTAGAGGAAAAATGAATTTGTTAATGGTAGAAAAAATTTAACTGAAGCTCTTTATAAAATTCTCTGTCTATAAATGCCAGGAGAGAGCCACTCAATACACAGTTGATAAATGAAATTTCTTTTTGCTTCCTGTCTTGCATAAAGCTGTTTGTCTTATATTAATGTAAGTCAGGTGGCTCATATTCACTGATTATTGTATGTTGAATTTAGTGGGCAGGCTGTGGTTTTGTGGAGTAAAATGCATTAGCTTGTAAGGGACCTTATGACATGTTTGTGTTTGCCAAAAAATTTAGATGAAGAGAAAGGGAGAGAGGGTGGGAGGAAAGGAGGATGAGACGGCAGGAGGGAGGTAGAGAGAGAAAGGCAGAGGTGGGGAAGATTGGACACACACAGAGGGAACTGTATGTAATTAAGGATATGCAAAAATAACACAGGGACGACCACTGTAGGTTTTGAAAGAGGCAGATTCTGAGAAAAAAACAACACTTTAATATTTTGAACATAACCATCCCATAATTAGTATAACTGGTAGAATATAAGTTTTGACTTCCTAAAACTCCAAATCCAGGTGCTATATGCAAAATACTAAAACAAAAACAAAAAACAAAAAAAAACACACACACAAAAAAAGCCCCAAAAAACAAAATCCCAAAACCAAACAACAACAACAACAAAAACATAGCTTTAAAATAAATTAATGTTTTGTTGCCTTAGGGAAACTGAAAATTGTAATTTTTACTTTATTATTTTTTCATCACAAAGCCCTGGATAAGTCACTAACCTCTCAAAATCTTAATTTATATCTTTATAGATGGGCTGATGATCAATGTTACAATAATATTGCTTAGATCAACAACCAAAGTGATATTTTTATGTGTAATATTTTTAGAACAATATAATTGTGAATCAAGATACTACTGCCCCCTCTCCTTCCATGTTATTCTTCTTGTCTTGGTGTCCTCAGTGCTTTATTGTTAGCATAATATGGTTTAGCAGAGAGAAGTGACCTTAGAGTCAGGGTCTTTAACTTCTTATTTATTCTACAAATTAAAAGCTGTATGATTTTTCTTGTTCAATACTCAACTGTAGAATGGAGTATACTAGTAGTACCTACCTTGCAGAGTGGTTGTAAGGATAAGATAAGGTAATGCATCTAAAACACTTAGGAAAGTACCTACTCCACAGTGGACTCTCAAGAATGATAGTGATAATGTGAGGCTGATGAAGTAATTCTTGGTTTGCTTTCCCTCTTCTTCACTTCTCTATATCTCTTTCTCACTTTAAAATCTTTGGCAAAATGAGAATGTTTTAAAAAACTATGGTACATCTATACAATGGAATACTACACTGAGGTAAAAAGAAGGAATTCTTACCATTTGCAACAGCATGGATGGAACTGGAGAGCATTATGTTAAGTGAAATAAGCCAGTCAGAGAAAGATAAATATCACATGATCTCATTTATTTGTGGAATATAATGAACATAAACTGATGAACAAAAACAGATCCAGAGACAGAGAAGCATTGATCAGACTGTCAAACCTCAGAGGGAAAGTAGGGGCGAGTAGGGGTAAAGGGGAGAGATCAGCCAAAGGACTTGTATGCATGCATATAAGCATAAGCAATGGACACAGACATCAGGATGGGTGAGGGCATGTGTGTGGGGAAGGGGGTGGAGAAGCAATTGGGAATAAGGACACATATGTATATCTTAATAAAAAAAGAAAAAAAAATTTGGCAAAATATAAGTCCTATAAGAAGCCTTTCTCTCTGAGACCGGTTTGGCTCAGTGGATAGAGCGAAGGCCTGCGGACTGAAAGGTCCCAGGTTCGATTCCGGTCAAGGGCATGTACCTTGGTTGCGGGCACATCCTCACCTTCGGGTGTGCTGGAGGCGGCTGATCGATGTTTCTCTCTCATCGATGTTCCTAGCTCTCTATCCCTCTCTCTTCCTCTCTGTAAAAAAAAAAAAAAAAAAAAAAAAAAAAAGAAGCCTTTCTGGACTAACAGTTAGTTTATTGTTATCACTACTTGGCACCTCTTCAGCACCTATATACATAGTTTACATCTTGACAAAACCAGTTTGGCTCAGTGGATAGAGCAGCAACCTGGGGACTGAAGGGTCCCAGATTTGACTCCGATTGGGGGCATAATTTACATCACTTTAATTTGCTTTTTGACAAATTTTTAATGTAAAATGAGGAGGATGATCATTGTTAGGAACCTTCAACTTCTAAACTCTTTTATTTTGCATTTTGGGATATGTGAACAATCTTCAGATTCCTGAACACGTAGCCTTTTACGAGTGGATCTGTAGTGAATGCTATACACAAGTTAACAGATGGTATGGTGTGCTTGTTTTGAGGGTTAATTGCTCTTTCATCTTAATTTCCTCCCTTTGGCATTCCTTTCTTGGAAGCTACTCAGTGGCAATGTCATGAAACATAGGGTGAAAATCAAACTGAAGTAGTAGATCACTTGTCTATTTCAGAAAAAATTAGTTAAAAACTAAGGACCAGCCAAAACTGGTTTGGCTAGCATCAGCCTGCGGACTGAAAGGTCCCATGTTTGATTTGGCATGTACCTTGGTTGTGGGCACATCCCCAGTAGGAGGTGTCAGCTGATTGATGTTTCTCATTGATTTGTTTCTAACTCTCTATCCCTCTCCCTTTTTCTCTGCAAAAAATCAACAAAATATATTAAAAATAAATAGAAAACATAAAACAAAAACCTAGTACCAGTGAATTTCTACTGAAGTTTTGCCTTTTCACCCTAGTATTAGGGGACAAATAAGTCTAAAGGTGCAATGGACTTAGATGGTTCATTCCTCTTTTCCTAAGCAAGATGGCTATATCTACTTCAATTTTCCCTAAAGTTTAAGAAACCTCCTCCTCCCTAGCTAACATATCACACCTCTCACAGTTGGTCAGTTCTTAAAATCTAACATTCTAAACCAAATGTCATGTTCTTTGTTCTATGGAGTCAATTATAAACTGCTAACTTTACTAC
The DNA here is from genome assembly GCF_014108245.1 of Pipistrellus kuhlii. Lineage (NCBI taxonomy): Eukaryota > Metazoa > Chordata > Mammalia > Chiroptera > Vespertilionidae > Pipistrellus > Pipistrellus kuhlii. Next base: position 31,626,807 of record NW_023425471.1, read on the forward strand.
AGATTTTCTCTCTTCTTCTCCCCCCTCTCCCCATATCTCCACACACTTTTCCCCTTGATGTTTCTTATTTATCTCTTCTTCCCACCATCCCCATTTTAAGCTCAGCCTGAATCTATCCTCTTTCCTTCTAGGGACAATTTATCTATATATACACAAAAAAGTAGATATATTTTTAATGACATTTAATAATAAATTTTTGGTTGTAGTAGTTCAATGCTCCCTTAAGGAATATTTTAATGGCTTCTTTTAATTTGCTACAGTTGCTTTCCTCCCACATGGCTCATAGCACACTAGTATGAATGGACAAGACTCTCAGTAAACAAGGTAGATCAGTCAATTGCTCTTTTTTATAAAATATATATTTTTATTCATTTCAGAGAAGAAGGGAGAGTGGGGAGAGAGCGAGAGAGAGCGAGAGCGAGAGAGAGAGAGAGAGAGAGAGAGAGAGAGAGAGAGAGAGAGAGAGATTGCAGTGGCCATGTTCATCCTGCCCAATTATCTGTTACCAGGTGTAATTGAGAGAGAGAGAGAGAGAGAGAGAGAGAGAGAGAGAGAGAGAGAGAGAGATTGCAGTGGCCATGTTCATCCTGCCCAATTATCTGTTACCAGGTATAATTGAGGGGCAATTAGCCTTCCATGTCACCCAGACTTTACTGGGATTGAATCTAAATTGTCCATGTCTAGCCCATTTCCCCATCAATCAACAGGGAATAGACTTGGAGAATGCTAAATGCAGCTTTTTGGCAAAGCTCTGCAAATAGCATGTCTAAATCTTTAGGTATTCCCCTTTACCCCTTTCCTGTTAAATAATAACTAGGTTATCACAATTGTATCTTTTTGGCTGGATTTTCCTCTGTATTTCTTTTTTTTCTCTAATATATTTCATTGATTTTTATACAGAGAGGAATTGAGAGGGATAGAGAGTTAGAAACGTCGATGAGAGAGAAACATCGAACAGCTGTCTCTTGCACCCCCCAATGGGGATGTGCCTGCAACCAAGGTACATGCCCTTGACCGGAATCGAACCCGGGACCTTTCAATCTGCAGGCTGATGCTCTATCCACTGAGCCAAACCAGTTTCTGCATGGATTTTCCTCTGTATTTCTAAAGTGCAAGGCAGGATGGGAAATTTGACTCTTAGTCATGGGGCTTTGGTTGTGAAAATTTTTCCATTATGGCAAGGAAATGATTTTACGATTAAACATTGCTGGAACTAGCTTGTGTTAAGCATTATGAGTTTCTTCCTCCTCTTTGACTTCTGTTTGAATGTGTTTAGCTTAACTTTGCTTTCAAGTGAATATTTTCAAGGAAATGTTTCTTCTTTTCTTTTATACCCAATTCATGGTCTCATCATCCATCTCCCTTACTGAATCATACATTTCTGAATAGTTTGCAATTTTCAACTTAATTAGGTCTTTCCCTAAGTGAAGAACACAGCTGTTCCCTCTTTAATGCTTTGGCATTTGCCTCTCCCTTTCCCAAAATGGAATACTTATCTCTTTCCTTGGATTTCTTAGCTAGTCATTAGTTTAGGACTAGTAGCCCATCTCCTGGTAATGGAATTACTAAATTTCATGACCAGAATTGTTCCCATTGCCTTTGGTGCCTTTTAAATCCTTTGTGGGCTTAATTAATATGAAATGGGGATTTAGCAATCTTTCAAAGATCCATTTGCCTTATTATCTCCAGTGATTCCATTGTTCAGCCTTTTGAGATGCCGATTCATCTATGAGAAGTACCTAGCCCAATGCTCCTGCTGTAGTTTGATGGAGAAATAGAGGATTAGAAGATACTAAATGTACTCTGTCCTTGAATTAAATGGTCCTCATGTGCCCACTTTACAGATTCACCACTTCAGTTCCTAGGAAGTTATCTTACCAATTGGTTTTTCCCTTTACTTTTATGTGTAAGCATTTCAGAAAGCAATTACTATTTTTCCCTAGGTGTTTTGATTTTATCTGAACCTCTGACCTTTAACTTTATGGTTACTCACATCCATTTTTACTTGTTGGGATTTGCAAATATCATACCTTGTCCATACAGCACAGATATTAAGTCAGCTTCTCCACTCCATTCCAACTTCTCTCTCACATCATGCATCCTGTTATTCAACCCGAAACTTTCTATATTGTTGGTTTAGTACTGTCTTTCCAAATGTATGTTGTATAGCCTGTTTTCCTGCCCCGAGTGCCTCATTCAATTTAACACTCATACTTAGCATATTAGGCATCTTGTCAATATTTCCTTTCTGAGGTCTATTTTTAAAAATTTGAATGCATTCTGCATGTGTTTTCCCCCCCTTAAGTGACAAAGTCTGCAGCAGTGTCAGAACTAACTCTATGCCTAGGAGGAAAGGGAAAGAGCATTGCTCACATTTTCAGAAGGAATATGCAAGGGCAAGCTCTTGACAAAATTGTATCTACAGTGTCACCATATCTATCTACCTTCTGTTCATTTGGGAATACAGGCATTCTAATACCCCCCCTTGGATTTTTGTAGTTTCCTTCATCATTATCACTTCTATTCAGGGTCCTGTATTCCCAGGTTTTCTTTGCTTGTTTCCTGCTTCTCACATATATACTTATCTGTCCCATGTTCCATTTCCTCAAGGTACTAATTATTTCAAAGGACCTGTTAAAATAACTCATCTCCCTTTCCAAGTAGCATTTGAAATCTTAATGTGATGATAATACAAAGAATAACTAATGGTGGCATTTGGGTCACCAAGGAAGCCTGAAGGGGGTGAGGTTTTTGACATGGGTTTTCCCAGCAGCCCTTCCTTCATACCCCACCAGTAGTTGGCTACAGTGTTTAAAGATAAGGACAGCTAGGGCTCCATCTCTTCCAAAGATTTAGAGTTTCCTGATAGATAACAATACCTAACATGTATTGAGTTCTTTCTTTGTGCCAGGCACTGCTTAGCTTAGTTTACATGTATTTCCACTTTTAACCATCCCAACAACTTTATGAGGTCGTGTTATTCCCCCCCCCCCTCCTATCTTACACAGAAAAAGGCACAGAGAATAACTTTAACCAACTTCCTTAGGATAGAGCTATTAAATGGCAGAACTGGGACTTGAACTAGGCCCTCTTACTCCTGAGCCCACAGTCCAGAGCCTCTGAGAGAGGGATGGTGCTATTTTCAGATACATGCTTCACTGAGAGAAGCTGGCTACAGTTGTGCTGTGGGGGTAGTAAGCTTCTTTTTGGCAAGGAGTAGATCAAGTCTCGAGTTGTTACAGTAGATGTACCTTGTTTATTTCTCATTCTTCTGGAGAGAAATTTTTCTTTTTTTGCTTCCTTCCAAGCAAATGTACTGCAGCATTTGATTTTCTGTACCTGCAAAATTAACAATGTTAATTTTTTTTCTTCACCAGTCCCTATTGCTTTAGATCCAGGATGGTTGCCAAGTGCTAGGGCCAACCTTACACTCTGTCTTCTTCCTACTTTTGGAGCTGATAGTGCTGCAGGAGGGCTCTAGTTGGTATTGGTCAGCAGAAACATAGACATTTGGGTCTGGGGTTCTGAGAAAGGAATAGCAGATTCTCCCATAAGCTTAAGGGCCAGAATATTATTAGCTAGAAACACTATTTCACTGAGGTAGTGCCAATCTCTTCACTATAAGTAGTTTTTCAATGTATTCATACCAGTTGTTTTCTGACATGGATGGTTGTATTTCCTGTTATTACTGCTTTTCCTTCTGGACTGAGTTTTTATTGACTGTGGCTTACTTAGTAGCCAACACCTGTGGGCTACTGCAATCATGGTAATGAACGCTCTGCTCTTAGAGGGAAGATTTTTTTCTCTTTTCCAGTAGCTGTTAGCCCAACATAGGGAATTGAATACATTCATTTACTCTTCGTTAGATAAACAAGATTAAATCCAGAATGAAACGGAGCACTCTTAGCCCTGTCTGTGCCTTGCATGCTTTTCAGGGTCTGCACAGTTCCAGCTGTGTAAACATGCTCTAAGAACTTAGGTATTGTCTAATGAAAGAGGATTACAATTTGGGAGAGGCCCACCATGGCTGGGTTGGAGCCAGACATTTTTCCACCCACTCCACTCCACTCCACACCCTGTGAGGTCAAGGTCGGCTTACTCAGCTCCTAGAGTCAGAAGTGAAGATGGGACAGCTGGTGTTAATTATTTTATTTTACAGCTTCTTATCATTAGGGGTTGAGAACTAGGCAAGAGTTAGGGAAATCTAAAACAATATGATCAAAGATACTTCAGTTATGGTGCTAAGAAACAAAGAAATGGAAGACATTGGACAAAATAAAGAACCCACAAATATTTAACATGGCAATAAAAATGTCTTGAAATTGTAGCTGCATTTACATTTAGTTTGAGTCTCTCTGTGGTTACTGGAAGCAAGGACAGATAAAAATGGTTTGCAAAGAACTCATGTGTACTGATATCCGGATTCAGCTTTATTCTTGAGATTTATTTAAGTGACTAGCTCAATAATGCTAAAAACTTTTCATATATGAGCATTATTATTGTGGAAGGAAATGTGGTTTCTCCATAACAAACAGAAATATTACAGATTATATAATTTCTCCATCTTCACCTTTTACCCACAATTATGTGCACATTTGGCTCTGCTCAATTCAGTAGAGCCTGGAATCTAGTAATTTATTCTGTTCCTCTAAAGAGGCACATAGATATGCGTATCTCTGAGCTCCAATGTATGGGCTTGTTAAGATAGAAGGTTTCCATGCCTTGGATTCTTTAGGTTGTACCAAGGAAAACATCAGTGATAGATAATACAAAGGTAGCTGACTTTCCATTGGATGTGAATGTCAGGACATGGTCCTGATCCAGGAAGAAAATAAGGCATTACCTTTAAAAAATTATCTTTATTGTTGAAACTATTACAACTGTTTTCTCTCCCCCCCCCCCCCCCCCGCTATTGACCAGCTCCTGCCTGTTCCCACCCCTCCCACCAGGCCTTCACTGCACTACTGTTTGTATCCATAGGTTATCCATATATGCATATAAGTTCTTTGATGAATTTCTCTCCCCATACATTCCCTCTTGATAATCTTCAGTGTGTTGCAAAGCATTACCTTTTAAAGGCACTAGGATGCTTTGTGTTTAGTGACAACCCAGTCAGTTATATTCACTCCTGATACAACTAACTACTGACAAACTATTTTCTGGAGCATCTCACTTCAAAGCAGTGTGTCTGAGACAGAATATTTTCTTCATAGGATGAAAAGCCTCTGGTTTGAGAAGAAAAACTAGTTTGATAGAGTACTGAATTTGAATCATATGGGAAGTGTTCAAGAATAGAAAGGCGAAGAAAATTCCAATAATTTGCCATTTTCTATAATATTGGGATATCAGGGAAATAGAGAGTTCTAGGCTATGATGTGTCCATATTCATTCATTTGTTCACTAGCTGTAGTAATCTGGAGAAGTAAAAACAGTACCTCAGACTGGCAGCAGGGCATATGAGAACCCGTCTTTCATCATACTTAAAAACTGTAGAGGGGGAATCCTGTCAGTACTATTCACATAGTGCCCTAAATTTTGAGACTGGGCCAGTAATATTATGCTGAATGCGGTAATTGTAGCATGTGAGGAACTTTCCATAACATTTAGCTCTCGAATGCTTGTCTGAATCATTAGGTATGAGTATTATGAGTGCCATATTAGCACTGGAATTTCTGCAACAACAACAAAAAAGAAACACATTTGGCTTGCACTTAATCTACAATCACTTACACTTAAGCTGTTGATAGTTGATTGGCATCTATAGACTGCTGGACTTGTGCCATGGGACTCCTGAGTATATTTGATGGGTAGAACAGAGAGGGAAGCTATAGGTTTTGGCAAACTATAATTCCCATTGTTCAGGCCGACTATATCTGACACTAAAGACTCTATTTCACCAAGATGAAGGTTACTTCTCTAGGCTTTGGCTGATGGCCCAATGATATTACTGTCAAGGAGAGGAGAGGACCAGTGTTATATTAGACTGCAAATTTCTAATGAGTAAATAGTTGTAGTTTACTGAATCACCTGTTGATTTTTTGGTAGACAAAATTCATGGCAACTTTTTTGGAAATTGAGGAAATTTTAAGCTTTTACATTTTATTTCAGTGTAGATGTTAACTATTCACTCTCCCAATAAGGAAATATGAGCTCTTTTATAGGATGTGTAGAATATATTTGCAGTTGTACAGTTACTATTAATTACCTCAATTTTTTCTTGTAAGTGATGCTGGTAACACACCCTGCTACAGAAATTCTAGACACAGCTGTTTCTAATATTTGGCGGGGCTTACTCTGAGAAGGTTCTTTGGTGAGAATGAGGAAATGTCTCAGAGAGCAGGTCTTTTCCTTATTAGTGGATTTTCTTGGCCACTGCTATTTTTTTCTGATTGCCTCAATATAGCTTCTACAGAGACATGAGTTTCTAGGCAGAAATATTTGATGTGATGAGGAAAGGCTACAAAGCTGCAGAAAGAGAGACAGAGTCTGAACAGAATAGTAAAACAAGAGGATATTTTGGACATGACAGAGATGGGTTGAATACTATGGAATGGGGACAGGGAGATGAGATGAGAAAAGAGGAATGAGAAGTAATTAATGGGAACACATTATTTATAAGTGGGAATAAAAGACCCACTGAATTCCAGGGGAACCTTTTTTAATGAAATGCCTACAAATATGTTGAAATTTTATAAAGGCAATTCCATCTAGCAATTTCCCTGCTAGAACTTACAAGCTGCAGTTCATGGATTATTCTATCTAGTTACTTTCCCCCTGCCCTGGACAACCTTTAGGGTGTGGTAGGAGAAAGTAAATAGGACAGATAGAAGATTTCCTTCCCATAGAGTCCCAAGAGCTTCCATAAACAAAGGCAAGATATGAACATCATATTTTACTTTCCAAACAACTTTCCTGAGAACTACCTTGGAAATTCTGTGGCTTCCTCGTACTTCCCAAGTAATTTCAGAAACATTTCAGTACTCTGATTAGTTTCACTTTTTTAATAATAAAAGTTGACTTGTGGGGGGAAAAAAAAGGAGGAAGAAATCACCTGGACAGCTTGTGTCTAGTTGGGTGGTGCAGAAAGGTGAGCTCTTGTATCAATCATATTCTCTCTGTAAACACAGATGACCAGAAAGGAAGGCTTGTTAATGGTAATGCATACCAGAAAAAAAAAGGCTATTATTTTCAGTCTGTTGAACAGTACAAAAATGCTTCTTAAGCACTGGGCCCAGATGTTTCTTTTTATTAACTGTCACACAAGGAATTAGACTCATTTCAAACAGTTTGTTTTCCCACTCTTGTCTCCATAAAATCATTACTCATGAGTGGTTTCTTTGTTGAAATACTGCTGACCTCCCATATTGGAATGATAACAGGGTGCTAAACATATAAACATTTCAGGTTGCGTTAACTTTGGAAGAAGGGGGATAAAGATTCCCTAGGAGAATAAAATCATTCCTCAGTGTCATTGGTTGTTTGTCCATGTCCTATAAGCATCTTATTCAGGAAGCTATGTCAACATTACAATTCTGGTGTGTGTGTGTGTATGTGTGTGTGTGTGTGTGTGTGTGTGTGTTTAATAACAGCAATAGGAGGTTTTAAAATATAATTCTTTATCTGTACCACTCTTTTTTTCCTTTTTCACCATTTTCTAACCCCTGCCCCAAATCCAGGACCATTAAGATAGATGGAGTTGTGACATGTTTTTAATAAATGAGCAGACAATGAGCCTTAGCTCTTCAGCTGGGCACTGTTAATATTTTGCCAAAGATGATTGTTTCACCTGCAGTTTTAATAACAAGCTAGATTATTTGATGTTCACTAACTGATATAATCAAATAAATATTTCAAAGTAGAATTAAAGGGGATAAGAAAGTTTTAGGGTCAAATAAGGCATTTTCTTTAATAATTTTAATTTACTCTTAGAATAGCTTTATGCTAGAGTCCAATGCTATATATTAAACAATTCTACAGTCTCCCTCTCTATAACTGCCAAATTGGAATATCAGATAATAGGAATTGTGAGGACTTGGATAAAGCTTCAAACTTTCCTAGTGCTGTCATGTTTTCTGGACATAGAAGTTGACTCCTCAGGGCTTCTCCAGACACAGCATGGCATTCCTTCATAGCCCCATGTTACAAGGACCCAGCCATGAAAGATTTGCATTTTAACCAACAGGGGCAAATACAATAACATTGAAGTTCAGGAGACACAGTGTTTTGGAAAAACTGATTTTTCCAAGGGTATAAAGATACATGATCTGTACTAAATGGAAAGAGCATTTAAATTTACCAGAATGTTTTTTTTCTTAATCTTTAGATTTGTTTCATTGATTTTTTTCTAGCTTTATTGAGATAGAATGGATATATAATGCTCTGTTGTTTGAACTTGTGAATGGAAGTGAGTATTTACGATGCTAAGGACTGGTGATGGTGATGGTGATTGTGTCTGAATGTGCATGTGTTTGTGTTTGTGATTTTTTGTATGTGGCCATAATCAAGGCTTACTATGTATCCTCTTACATAGATTTTTCTAAAGCTACGTTAGAGTGTTTTAAGTCAGGTAATCTCGAGCAAAACACCTTTTGATACTCCTATATTCAGAAGTCGAGCCAACTCAGAAAAAGCCCTCACAGCTGTGGCCCAGAGAGATTCCAAGAATTCCTTGATACTTCAGATGGAACAGCTATTCCATCTTTCAGAGAAGAGTTGGACAAGCTAAAGGTTGGGGGAAGGGGGGTCTTACTGGAACAGCCATGTACTAATGCTGTAAAATACTTTTTCTTTCTAATAAGAGCTGCGGAACAAGCTTATGATGCCTTAAAATTACCAAGCTCCCTCAATGAATAGATTAATTGGCCTTACTTCTGAATTTGTCTACTTGCATTTGAGGCAACACCCTGAAAAATATACCTTGCTTTCTCTCACTAGTATGATTAAGTGGATCACTGGAAAAAGAGTAATTGTAAATACCTCTAAGGTAAAGAACAAAAAATAATAATGAGCCTTGTCCAAGAATGATGGATAATGACAAGTAAACACAGAAGGTGGGGTTTGATCTCTTCAGTTTTGGCATTCATTATTCATAGTTATTATTCATAAATTCCAGCACAAATGTTAGGTCTGCACCCCAGTGACTCATTTGCATTTTACTTTAAGTTGATTTCTACCTGGTTTTGCAAACAAGTATTTAATGGTTTTGGTTGTCTCTCACTATCCAAATGTTGCTATAGCTTGTCTTTTACACATAATGGCTTCTATCCCTTTCAAACTCTTTATCTCAATCATTCATCTCATTCCATCCAATAGTCATTCTCTCTCTCTCTCTCTCTCTCTCTCTCTCTCTCTCTCTCTCTCTCTCAAAAAGATTTCTAATGTGGAAAAGTGATATTTGATCCCCCTAAGGCAATCAATTTACTTTTAATTTCTCTGGAACTGAGCTTTTTTTGTTGTTGTAATGAGGAAGGAGTGAAATTGCTTTAAAATTTATTAGCTTCCAGGAAGATATTTGAAATGATTTTTTTAAATGATTGTGCTGTTTGCTGTACCCAGAAGCAGTGTCATAGCAATTATACTATTCCATATGTTTGTTGGAGCTACACTGAAATATCAAGATAATGCTAGATTTTTTATGAGGCTTTTGTTGGTAACAAATAGTACAACCTAGGTAGTTAATAGATAGTAATTCTTCTGACACTCTTATTTGCTTTGAATGACTATTTATAATGATTGCTACCTAGCTGATGACATGACACACTTTGCAAATGACAGTAATTGGTTTACTGAACACTGTATTTTTCCAATGAAAAAGAAGCCATTGGAGAATTATTATATTGTTTCTTAGCTTCCCCACCCAGTATCATGAACATTTTGGCATCAAGAATCTTTAAAAAATTTGGAAGTTACAGTTACAACATTTTTATTGACTCATGTATAACATTGCCTGTTGTCCTGGGACTTTGCTGAGGGAAGAGTCATTTCCTATTAAGAGGAACACCAGCTGCTGGGTGCCTTTTTCCCCCTAACATTACATTTTCATTAAAAAAGGGAAGATTTTTTCTCCTGGTTTAGCATGCCCTGTCCCTCTTGCTTTCATACTAGCTCTATTTGTGCCATCCTTACTATATATTCTGTCCTATACCCAGAAGCTCATGACCAGCATAAAAGTGCTTTTCCCCCTGAAGTTAATGATGTGTTAGCAATTTCCTTATTTTCCAGAAAAGAGTGAAACCAAGTTGATGATAACTTTAGGTTCAGCGCTACTTGTAAGCATCACCTGAAGGCTCTGTCTTCCCAGCAGTATAACTACCTGTAGAATGTGTGAAATGGTCTATTTTTAATCTGCACAAAATCAAACAATTAGTTTGAACTCTTCACAGAAGTGAATAAGCTTGTAGGTGTCCAACAGATATAGGGTAGGGGACTTAATTCTGTGGATGTCTTAGAATGAAACTTTAAAAAATTGTCCTATTTTGAAAGGTTTGCTCAGAGTAGTTGCATCTCAGTGCTCTTTCTTTTGGGGAATAGTTCAATAATGGCCTTTTGTGGCCCCCTCATATTTTACATGTAAAGATGCTTTATCAAATTATTTCTAAGCATCTAGATAAAGTCCAGTATTTTATCAGATATTTTTCTCCACCATAGATGACAAAATACAAAGGTTCTAGTAAATCTCTGCTTATCTCAGTCACTGTCAGCACATCTTATTTCTTAGTCTCAATTTTCCAGGCAGCCTTCTGTTGCATTTCCTTGCTTCCCATGCATCAACACAAGTTATTTATACTTATACACATCTTGAAATCTCTTCTTTATGGATTGAATTGAATTGAGCCCAAGTACAAAAATGAAAACTCCAGGAACTATTGTGATTGCCCAAAATCCAACTTAAATATTAAATTCTCAAGCACCTATACTTCAATATGTTTTAACTTTGTTTCTTTGACCAGATAAGCACTGTAGATTTCATTGAAGATAATACAGTTATTTTGAATTCTGAAATGGGCATATTTTAAAACTAGTTTCATGTTGCACTGGTTGTTAAGTGAATTTCAGGTGCATAAACTATGAGTGAGGGGAGAGGCCAATGTGTAATTTGGCATCATAGAGGCAAAATATTGATTGGCACTTGCTAACTGATACTGATCAAATGGTCTAGGAGAATGTTGGGGTTCATCTGTCTTTCACCCATCATCTCAAGCTAAAGCTAAACTTTTACAGAATTCCTGCTGTTTAACTACCGTAAAAATGTCAATTTATGCTGATCAGAGCTGGCTTTTCTCTCCGTCTATCTTCTCTCTTTTGGCAACATTCCTTTGCCGGTTCACTTTCCTCCACTTTGCCCTTCCTGAGGTATCATCACCTGCAAACATTTCTAACCTTTCTTATTCCATCAAAACTTTCCTGGGTTCCTCTTTATCCAGTGCTTTGCTGTGTGACGAACGAAAACTGGTAATCTTGGTTTGGTAGTTGATCCTCTTCTTTTTAAAATCCTTATCTGAGGGAATGTTTTTTTGTATGTTGTCTTTTGCTTTTGAAATTGGTGAGAGAGAGAGAGAGAAAGAGGAAGAGAGAGAGAGAGAGAGAGAGAGAGAGAGAGAGAGAGAGAGAGAGAGAGAGAGAGAGATATTTACATGAGAAAGAAACATCAATTCATTGCCTATCATATGTGCCCTGATCTGACATCAAATCTGAATCTGCAACCTGGGTATGTGTCCTGACCTGAAATCCAATCCGACATCTTTTGATGTATGGTATGATGCTCCAACCAATTGAGCCACACTGGCCAAGGCTGGATTATCTTATTTTAACAGGAACCTTTAATGTCTGTGCCCAGATGAATGAAAACTGTGGGAATTTTTCTCTATGTTTTAAAGGATGATTTTTGGATAGCTTATCTTTGGCATCTGTCAAATAATACTACATCTGTATTTCAAATGCCAATCAAAGTTTTGACATCCTATCACTTCTGCCTGTTGTCTGTCAGGTCATAGTTCTGTAGAAAGGATGCTAATAAGCAGGAGGCTGGGGAAGAAGAGAATTTAAAAAAAGCATTAGGGAGGAACAAAAAAATGGTGGGAAATTCTGAAAAAAAGAGAAAAAGGAAGACAATAATAAGTAGCTATTTATAGTGTATTTTGCAGTGTAAGCCTTTTCATACTAGAATGTCTTTGGTTTAAAAGTCCCTAGAAATATATATCCTCATTCAGATGTCCTTGAATTTACAGGCAAAGATCTATCTTTTCTTGCCAAAACTTTGAGTCCTTTGGGAAGTGAGTATAAACTTTTACCACAATTACAACCTGGGAGGACTCTGGGAAGTTGTCATTTGAAAGCTTCTAAGCCCTTATTGTTTGTGGTAAATGCTAAATGATATTTAAACACCCAAAATAAGCCCAATCCTTAATATGTAAATCAGATCAAAACTAAGATGATAAGGACACATATGTAATACCTTAATCAATAGAGAGATTTTAAAAAAACCTAAGATGAAATGTCTAATGCCTAGCTAGTGTTTCCTGCTCCCCTCCCTCTCTTCCTTCATTCTTCCCTCCCTCTCTCCAATCCTCTCTTTTTTACTGAGCCCACTGCTACTCTTCTTGCCTTTTTAAGTTACAGTTATAGAATGGATGCTCTTTTTCCTAACTCTTTGCAGGCCTTAAAATGCTTTTAAGAACTTTTCCCAGGATAATTATTTCCTTTGATAATTCTCTCACATATTTGACTGAAGCATCAGTTTTATTATGTGTATTTTAATTAATTTTGCCAGAAAGAGTCAGCATCTGCAGTGGATCTAAAAGGGTCACCATAGGTCTCATTTTTTGGCTTATATTTTATAAGAATTAATAATAATTTTATTTGGTGCCAAGAAACAATTTTTGATATTTGCACAGCATTCATTTAATAAAGTAGATACTTCTGCTATTGTATTATTTATTTATCACAGTATAAGTCCCATTAACTATAGTTAAAATGGGAAACTTCAAGGTACATGGAAAATGTATTTTCAACTGGACATTAAAACATAAGAGATTTCTTTACGATCTGTATATAGTGTGAGGGAAAACACTCAAAGGTTAAGATGACACTTGCTTTAATGTTTTGAAGTACTACTTTTATTGCCTCTGACAAAGCATGTAGCTTTGTAGTTTTCTTTATATGTAAATTCTTTATATGTTTCTATAGTATTTCTACTAAATGGAATATCGATAGTTATTTCCACGTTTAGGAAACGGCACAGTATCAATGCCACAGTATCTGGTATGTTGACCAAGATTCTTTATTATGTTGCTATCACTTTCTTGTACTCTTTTCATTTAATTAAATTAAACTTATTTAGTTCCTGCTATAAGCTATATCCTTTGCTAGTTTCTGTGGGTATGAGGGAGAATAAAACAGGTACAAATTTTGTTCAAACTTTATAATTTAGCATATAATATAGATATTACACAAACAATTACACGTATTGAATGCTATAAAGGGCATGAGACCTACCTTTGTCTAAGGGATAGGGGAAGGATTCCCCAATGAAGTTAAATTTGAGACTTCAGGGGTCATGTATCAGTTATGAATAGTGTTTTACTGCTGGTAATAAAGACCCTCCTCCCTCACTAAAGAAAATAAAGCAGTGGCTTAAGCAAGAGGGAGGCTTATATTTGTTCTTATCTAACAGGTTCATGTCTAATGAGCTAGGTCTACAATATATTCAATACCCACAAGTCCTTACATCTTCTATTCTATTATCCATGGCTTCCATCCTCAGAGTTGTCACATGATAATAAGATGGATACTGTAAGAAAGATAAATATCACATGACCTTACTCATTTGTGGAATATCACGAACAACATAAATTGATGAACAAAAATAGATCCAGAGCCAGAGCATTAAACAGACTATCTAACCTCAGATGGAAGGTTGGGAATGGATAAAAGATCAACAAAAGGAGTTGTATGCATGCATATAAGCATAACCCATGGACACAGACAGTAGGGGGGTGAGGGCATGTTCTGGGAGGAGGTGGGGATGATCAGGGAGAGGTCAATGGGGAAAAAGGGGACATATGTAATATTTTAAGCAATAAAAAATTAAAAATGATGGATACTGTAGCTCAGCCATTATGTCTCCATTCTAGATAGGACAAAGCAAGAAGGAATAAGCACATAAAGGGCTCCTCTCCATTTAAAAACCTTTTTTTTTTTTTTTTTTTTTTTTTTTTTAATATTCTGCTTCCATAACATTGGCAATCTCAGTTACATGGCCACTCCTATCTACAAGGGAGGCTAGGAAATGTAGTTATTTTACCTGGTCCTTTGCCTATCCTAAGAGAAGTAGGGTCTATTTCTAAGTATTATAAATAGACATGGCCTTAGCTGATTTGGTTAAGTGGTAAGAGGTCAGTCCATAGGCTGAAGGGTCAAGGATTCGATTCTGGTCAAGGGCGTATACCTCAGTTTCAGGCTCAATCCTGGCCCTCAGGGCATTTGTGGGAGGCAACCAATAGAAGTATCTCTCTCATATCTATGTTTCTCTCTCTCTCTGATCTCTCCCTCCCTTCCACTCTCTCTAAAAATCAATGGAAAAAAATAAACTCAGGTAATGGTTAACAAAAAATAGATATGGATATGGATATTTAGTAGGCAGTTTATGTCTGCTTCAAATGAGTAAGAGTTAAGTAGATCAAAAGGGGAAACTTCTTGAGTTATGTTTTATTGATTAGATGCACATGACCAATTTGAACAACTGTCTCTTTATAATCATTGCTACAATGTGTTCCATTATATCTTACAAAAATTAGTCCTGTTTTGGCCATAGATTATCTTGTTCATGATATGATTAAACTAAGTGTATGTATATTTGTACAATCCATGAAACTTTCTGACTTACACATAGCTTGCTTATAGGTTATGTAACTGCTGCTACTTAGAAGTAGCTAACTATTTGAGCTTTCAGGAACTGGAACTCACTTTAACTTTCTCTTTCTGCCTCATTGATTACATATCACTTCTGAGGAGATAACACATTGTTCTTTTAACTGTTACTTTGAACTATTTTAGTGTTGGAGTTTTGTCTCTGATCATTGGAATCTTTGAGTTAATACACCCAAACTCTGAATCACTGTAAAGAACTGCCAGCATTATTGACCACATGTATTGTGGTTGGACATCTATACAAACTCAGCCTCTCAGCTCTTTTATTCCACTGGGACTTTGAACGTTTTAATAAAGTCTGAGACAGTGTTTTCATCATGTTCTTTTTTTTTTAAAATATTTGTTAAGGCTATGGGTAGGCTCTTTCTAGTGTGGAAGCACATTGCTTGCTCACATCTAAAGAGACAGCAGCTTCACATCCTGAAGAGAATAGTAATTGCTGCAAAAAGTTTTGCTATTATCTACACAAAATAACATATTCTGTTCTTTTCCTATTTTAATTACTTATCCATCATGACTTAGTCATTGCTGCCTCTTATGCCTCCCATGTTCTCATAAGACTGATGCTTTTACTTAAGATTTAAATACAATATATTATTTTGCCAGAGGTTTTGGGATTTTCTCAACAAGGTCCCTAAATGACAAATTATGTCAAAAATACTTGTTGCAACATGGATTGAAGAAGCTTTATTTTTCTCTGTTTTTATTCTTCATTTTTTATCTAAAGTAATATGATTTGCATTGAACTAAGGAGTTCTATGGCCTCAAGACTTGTGTCTCTTTTCCAAACCTATTCTATTTTTTTTTTAATTTTATTTTGAAAATCCTGGGGCCAGGTTCAGAGGCAGGGAAAACCAATTTGCAAATTCATCATTTATACCTAATCATGTGAACATTTGAATTTATCTGTATGTAGTAATGAGTTATAAGTCCCGCAATTCTGGATTTTAATGTCTTACATTTTGCTTTGCTTAAGTAAGGCTCAAGTAAGTACTTTCAGAGAAAGATGTAGCAAGGTATAGAGTTACAAAAAAGGCTCCTAAGAGCAATCTTAGCAGGAAATTAATGAATTTTTAGCTTACATCTGTTTTAACTAAAGTCAGCATTTTGACAGTTAATTTGTGATAACACAAAATGGTTCCTTTCTAGTCTCATATCTCCATCCCCAGACATAATACTACATTATGGCAGACATATAGTTTGTACAAGCCCTATGCAATTCCAGAAGTAGCTTCTTTGCTTTTTTACATCTAGTTTGTCTTCATTGTTCTTCTTAAGGGGCTTTGTATTGTGATTTTCTCACTTTTAATACAAACGTAACTTTTTATTAAACTGAAGTTTTGATGTTTAAAAATTAATTTATCTTCAGTGCATTTATGAATGTAGGTTACCTTGGGCTGAGAATATATTTTTCTATATTCACCATGTTTTCTTTCATATTTTATATGACTATAAACACTAAAGCCAGATTGGATTTTATCTTAATTGTATTGTCACAAATGTCACCAACTAGTGTATGGTACCAAAAATGATAAGCAACAAGTCACTGCTCTTGGTCAAGATTTAATGAAATAAAGAAGTCACATC
The DNA here is from genome assembly GCF_014108245.1 of Pipistrellus kuhlii. Taxonomy (NCBI): domain Eukaryota; kingdom Metazoa; phylum Chordata; class Mammalia; order Chiroptera; family Vespertilionidae; genus Pipistrellus; species Pipistrellus kuhlii. The sequence continues at coordinate 31,643,322 of NW_023425471.1, forward strand.
TAAGCCAGGGTGAGACACTGTGAATGAAAGATTCTCTTAGATTCAATTCTTCACTTGCATGAAGTAAGGACAGTGCACAAAATAAGTTCACATAATTAATACAAGAAAATTGCATATTATTCTAGCTCATATAGAGCTGAGGTAAGCTTAGCTAGGTTGGTGGGTCAGCCTTAGACTGATTGCATTCCTTGTAGCACTGAGTTTACTTTTTCCTCTTTCCAAAGAATGATTTATTCACTAGACAGTGGGTAAGCTGAAAGTAAGTACTATCTGCAGAGAAGCTTCTGAGAAGACAGTTTCCTACTCTAGTCTAACTAGATTCATAAGAGCTTTGACTTGTCTGTCACTGGGGTCTCTGCTCTCTGTGTGCTGGGGCTCCAGGTCTCATCCTGCTGTTTATTTGAAGCAGCCTACTATAGGGAAGGAGCACTGTACTTAGATATGGAGTAACAAATGCATGGCATTTCCCTACTGAATTGTGCTTAAAAAACAACAACAACCTGCATTTCCAAATATGAAGACAGCCACTTGATACTAAAACTTAAAAGAAATTCGAGCTTTATGTTAAGCTCATTGAGAAGATTCCATTAGAATGTAGTTTACCATTGTTCTGCTTTAGAAGTGTTAGCAAGTGGCCTATAATATCAATCTGAAGGTCAGCTGGGATTTTCTCTTAATAGCTGGTTTCATGTCCATGGTTACAGGGCTAAAAGGCTAAGGCCTATATGCCTTTCTGTCCTAAATTAGGACCAAAAAGGACAGGGTTCCATAGCCTTCTTGACATTTTTTGTTGGCTTCCAGGTGACACTTGTTTAGATTTGTAGAAACAGAAGCTAATTATCGAACTGTTCCCTCACTTGCAACTCCTTATTCTCTACCTTTAAATGAACATTCACACAAATTCTTTAGAGCTATTACTTGGAAAGATATGAGATGGGCCTCAGAGAAGATAAAGAAAAAACATATTTTTGGGAAACTAAACATAAATTCTGTCCTATTGCAGGGATTGTAGGGTCTCCTGGAGAAAGCACTAGATTTGAATCAAACTGATTGTGGGTGGATCAGCCATAGACTGTTCCACTTGTAATGTTTAGGTCTACATAAAGTGCTTCTCAAGTTGTCCCAACATATTTTCCTTACTTTTTATACTTTTTGCCTCCAGGAACATAGGCTATTGGATAGATAGCAGCACTAAGAGTTTGCAGGAGGTAGCAGATACATCCTTCATTTTGCAGAGGGAACTATGCAACCCTGACTTGGAACTGTGCCAAAGTTTGCAGAAGCATTGTCTTATCTATGTGAAAAGCACTTATCTTGTTGGTGATAATGCTAATTTATTTGGTTTCAGTTGCAAAATTGTGAATGTTTCTTTCTACAGCACTGAAATGGGGCATAAATTGGTAATCTTAAATTTAAATTGTCAAATTGTGACCAGGTATTGGGAAGAAATTTTACCTTCGGTTCTCTTTTCAGCAGTTTAAACTAGGCCAAGGGCCATGTTCCACAATTTTGTTGAATTCTTTTCTCAGCCTGGATTATGCCTGGCCATTTAGTTGCTTCCAATATATTTTCTCAAAATGATAATTTATATACTCAACTAATCAATTATTTCTTGAGCCCCCTTTCATGTGTCCCTTTACTAAAATAGCCTTTGATGATTAAGGCAGAGCAGTGCCTCTTTGGTATGTTATTTACTCACTGAAAACAATCAAACAACAGCTACATATAACACACCTTCCTATATAAGAAAGGTGTGTTATACGTAGGCTGATATCAGGCAAGGCACTGAATAGTAGACTTCATCCTCCTACAAAAGAGCAGTCACAACATACATTTCCAATTTTGGGGGGTGGCATGCACTTTTTGTCTTTGTGATCTTTTCTGTCTCCCTACCCCAGAGTTTTTTGTTTTTGTTTTATTTTTTTATTTTTTTAAATAAATCTTAAGCTGCTTGTATTTTGATGCTTTATTCAATATGATAAAATTTTTATTAGGTCAACCTCATGCCAAAATGTAACATAAATATTAATGGTTCTGGAAAACTAAGGATGTAAATTAGACCTAGAGATTAACAGTTCTACCAATAGACAGGCAGAAATTAACCTGTCCTCATGCTTTCATGAAGCTCATGTAGAAAGCTTCTCTGAAAGCCAAATTAAAAACTTAATCTTAAAAGAACTTAATGTAAAATGAGAAACAAACACATCTCACCAATAATTATGAGCTCTATCTGCTGAGATTGGTCATGATAGGGCTAAAGAAATCCATGGAAGATTTCTTTAAGAAATATGACCTTCAAAATCTGCAGATAAAGAAGATAAGGAGGGGTGGCTACTTGGGTATAATTAAATGATGCTCAACCTATGAGTGATGTGTGCATAGGGCCAATGAAATTTGTGGGTCATATGGAAGGAACAGAGGTCATTATGTTCATTCTAATGGGAAATTAAGTTATGCAAATAGTTAGTGAGAAGATTGACTGGTGGGACTGATGGTCAAAAAGAAGTGATGCCAAGCAGCCTGCCCCATCTGGAGTACAGCAGCAGTGTGCAGACAGACCCAATAAAAAAGCAGCAGCCACATGAGCAGCCCACCCAGTCCAATGAGCAACAGCTGCCCACAGCCTACCCCATCCTAGGAGCAGCAGCTTTGTGATCAGCCCACTCCCATAGAAGGAGCAGCAGCTTTGCAAGTAGCCTCCCCCACCAGCCAGAGGAGATGCCACTGCTATGAACAACACCCACCCAAGAAGCCACTGCCAAATGAGGAGCAGCCACTTCTGTGACCACCAGAAGATCAACCACTGCCTCAGGAGCCACTGCCACCCAAGGAGCAGTCCCTGCACAACTTGACATCTAGGTCAGTTGGTGAGACCAAAAATAGATAGATGGAGAAACCCCCAAAGGAAAGAAGAGGAGGAATCACCAGAAAAGCAGCTAAGTGAAACAAAGGCATGCAACATGTCAGAAAAAGAATTCAGAATAAGGGTCATATAGTTGATAAACTGGATGAATGAAAAAAAAAATCACAATTTATGTAAGAATCAAGAAGAAATGGATGAAAAAAATTAATAACTTATGTAAGAATCAAGAAGAAATAAAGAGGGATATAGCTATAGTAAAAACAAGCAAACAAACAAAACACACACACACACACACACACACACACAAACAAACAAACAAACATGAAAAACACCATGGGAAGTTTCAACAGTAGATTAGAAGAAGTGGAGAACCGAATTAGAGAATTAGAAGACAGGGAAGCAAAACACACTCAAACTGAACTTCAATTGGAGAAAAACAATTAAAAGACAGGAGGAGAGTCTAAGGGAGCTATGGGACAGTATGAAGTGAAGCAACATATGAATAATAGGGGTGCCAGAATAATAGGAAGAGGAACAAGGTTTAGAAAACCTATTTGAAGAAATAATGTCATAAAACTTCCCTGAAGTGGGGAAGAAAACAGTCACAAAAGCACAGAGAGTCCCAAACAAGATGAACCCAAAAAGTCCCACACCAAGGCTCATCATAATTACAATGGCAAATGTTCAGGACAAAGATAGAATCTTAAAGGCTGCAAGAGAGAGACAGAAAGTTACATACAAGGGATTAAATTATCAAATATTTTCTTAACAGAAACACATCAGGCCAGAAAAGAATGAAAGGAAATTTATAAAGTAATGCAAAGCAAGGGACTGAATCCATAAATACTCTATCCAGCAACACTATTATTCAAAATTGAAGGGGAAATAAGGAGCTTCACTGAAAAAAAAAAAAAAAAAGGCTAAGGGAGTTTATCACTATCAAGCCAGCAATACAATAAATGCTAAAGGGACTGGTATAAAAAGAAGAAACAAAAATGTAAGAAAGAACACAGGCACAAATAATAAAAATGGCTATAAACAAGTACCTTTCAATAATAACTTTAAATGTAAACAGACTATTTGCTCCAAATCAAAAGACATCCAGTGGCTGAATGGATGAAAAACATGATCCATTGCCAAAACCGGTTTGGCTCAGTGGATAGAGCATCAGTTTGTGGACTGAAAGGTCCCAGGTTCGATTCCAGTCAAGGGCATGTACCTTGGTTGTGGGCACATCTCCAGTGGGCGGTGTGCAGGAGGCAGCTGGTCGATGTTTCTTTCTCATCGATGTTTCTAGCTCTCTATTCTTCTCCCTTCTTCTCTGTAAAAAAATCAATAAAATATATTAAAACAAAACAAAACATGATCCATATATATGCTGTTTAAAAGAGACCCATCTCAGAACAAGGGAATCACATAGACTGAAAGTGAAGGGATGGAAAAATACCTTTCAGGCAAATGGAAATACAAAGAAAACAAACAAACAAAAACTAAGGTAGCAATACTTATATCTGACAAAATAGATCTCAAAGTGAAGGCCATAACAAGAGATAAGGAAGGCCACTTCATAATACTAAAGGAATTGATACAACAAGATGATATAACCCAGATAAACATATATTCACCCAATGCAGGAGCACCCAGATACATTAAAAAACAAAACAAAAAAAAACCAAAACACTCCTGGAAGATATCAAGAGAGAGATCAACAGCAACACAATCATTGTAGGTGACTTTAATACACCACTGACATCACTGGATAAATCCTCTAGACTAGTGGTTAGCAAACTCATTAGTCAACAGAGCCAAATACCAACAGTACAATGATTGAAATTTATTTTGAGCCAAAATTTTTAAACTTAAACTTCTAATGCCACTTCTTCAAAATAAACTTGCCCAGCCAGTGGTATTTTGCTCCTGAAACACAGTTTGCTGGCCATGGCTCTGGACAAAATATCAGCAAAGAAATGGCAATCCTAAATGACTGACTAGGTCAAATGGACTTAATTGACATCTTCAGAACATTTCACTCCAAAGTCACAGAATATATGTTGTTCTCAAGTGCACATGGGACATTTTCAAAAATAGACCATATATTGTGTCACAAGCAAAGTCTCTCCAAAGTCAAGAAGATTGAAATCATATCAAGTATTTTTTGTCACACCACGATGGCATAACATTAGAAATGAACTACAATAAAAACAACCCGCCCAAAATTCAAACACTTAGAAGTTGAACAGCATTCTACTAAACAGTGATTGGGTTACCAAAGAGATCAAAGAAGAAATTAAAAAATCCTGGAAACTAATGACAATAAAAACACATCAATCCGAAATCTATGGGACACAATAAAAACAGTCCTGAGAGGGAAGTTTATAGCTCTACAGGTTTGTCATATATGGCTTTGGAAATGTTTTTCTTGAGAAATGTTTTTCTTGAGAAAACAAGAAAAAAAATGCTAATAAATGATCTAACTGTACAACTCAAGGAATTAGAAAGAGAGCAACAAGAAAAGCCCAGAGTGAGTGGAAGGAATGAGATAAAGATCAGAGCAGAAAGAAATGACATAGAGACAAAAAACAAACAAAAACAAAAACAAACAAACAATACAAAAGATCAAGTAAAACAACAGCTGATTCTTTGAAGGGATACACAATATTGATGAACCTCTACCAGGCTCACCAAGAAGCAGAGAGAGGACCCAAATAAACAAAATCAGAAATGAAAGGCAAAATAACAACAGACACCATAGAAATACAAAGGATTGTTAAAATAAAATACTATTAACAACTCTATTCTAACAAATTAGACAACCTAGAGGAAATGGACATATTCTTAGAAAATTACAACCTTCCAAAACTCAATCAGGAAGAATCTAAAAATCTCAATAGGACAATAACTATGGAAGAAATTGAAGCTGTCGTCAAAAAGCTTCCAGCAAACAAAAGCCCAAGGCCAGAAGGATTCACAGGGGAGTTTTACCAAATATTCAAGGAAGAACTAAAACCTATCCTCCTCAGGCTATTCCATAATATTCAAGAGAAAGGAACACTTCCAAGATCATTCTATGAAGCTAGCATCAACCTAATATCAAAACCGGATAAAGACAACACAATGAAAGAGAATTACAGGCCACTATCCCTCATGAATATAGATGCTAAAATCCTCAACAAAATTCTACTAAATTGAATCAAGTAGTACATCAGAAAGATCATACACCATGGCCAAGTATAATTTATCCTGGGGATGCAAGGATGGTACAATATCTGCAAATCAACAAATGTGATACATCACATAAACAAACTGAGAGATAAAAAAATCACATAGTCATATCCATTGATGCAGAAAAAGCATTTGAGAAAATCCAAGACCCTTTCTTGATAAAAACTCTCAACAAGGTGGGAATAAAAGGATCATAACTCAACATAATAAAAGCCATATATGACAAACCTACAGCCAACATCATACTCAATGTTCAAAAACTAAAACCATTTCCCCTAAGAACAGGAACAAGACAGGAATGCCCACTCTCACCACTTTTTATTGAACATAGTACTGAAGTACTAGCTATTGCGATCAGATAAGAGGAAGAAATAAAAGGCATCCAAATTGGAAAAGCAGAAGTAAATCTGTCTTTATTTGCAGATGACATGATAATGTACATAGAAAACCCTAAAACTCTATAAAAAATTATTAGACTTAAAAAACGAATTCGGCAATGTAGCAGGATACAAAATTAATGCCAATAAATCTATGGCATTTCTATACACCAACAATGAACTTACAGAAGGAAAAACTAAAACAACAATTTCACTTACCATCGCACCAAAAAGTTAAGATACCTAGGAATAAACTTAATTAAATAATTAAAAGACATCTACTCAGAAAACTATAGGTCACTGAAAAAAGAGATAGAGGAAGAACATAACAGATGGAAGAACATACCGTGCTCATGGATTGGTAGAATCACCTTCATCAAAATGTCCATATTACAAAAAAAATATGTATATATATATATATATAGATTCAATGCACTCCCCATTAAAATACCAACAACACATTTTGCAGAATGAACTTTCGAAAAATTCATCTGTAATAAAAAACAAAACAAACAAATAAACAAAACAAATAAAAAAACACATAACACTGCATAGCCACAGCAATCCTGAGAATGATGAACAAAGTAGGTGGGATCTCAATACCAGATATCAAGCTGTATTACAAAGCCACTGTTCTCAAAAAGCCTGGTACTGGCACAAGAACAGATGTATAGATGAATGGAATGGAATAGAGAACCCAGAAATCAACTCAAGTCACTATGTTCAATAAATATTTGACAAAAGAGGCATGAACATACAATGGAGTCAAGACAATCTCTTCAATACATGGTGTTGGGAAAATTGGACAGATACATGTAAAAAAATGAAACTAGACCGCCAACTTATACCATACACAAAAATCAACTCAAAATGGACAAAGGACTTAATCATAAGATGGGAAATGATTTAAAAAAATAATAGAGTAATCCACAATCAGCAAAATCTCAGACATATGTCAAAGCAATTTTTTCATTCATTCTCCTCCTTGGGCAAAGGAAACTATAGAGAAAATAAACAAATGGGGCTACATCAAAATAAAAAGATTTTTCACAGCAAAAGAAACCATCATCAAAACAACAAGAGAGCCCAATGCATGGGAGAACATATTTGCCAATGTTATCACTGATAAGGGTTTCATCTCCAGTATTTACATAGAACTAATGCAACTTAACAAAAAGAAGCTAAACAACCAAATCAAAAAATGGGCAACAGACCTAAATAGATACTTTTCGAAAGAAGACATAAGGATGGCCAAGAGACATATGAAAACATGCTCAAAGTTACTAATCAATGCAAATCAAAACAATGCAGTATCATCTTGCATCTGTTGAATGACTATCATCAGCAAATCAATAAATGACAAGTGCTGGTGAGGATGAGGAGAAAAAGGAACACTCATGCACTGCTGGTAGGAATGCAGATTGGTCCAGCCACTGGGGAGAATATTATGGAGTTTTCTCAAAAAACTAAAAATGGAACTGCCATTTGACCCAGTGATCCCACTTCTAGGAATATATTCCAAGAAACTAGAAATACCAACCAGAATGCATATATGCACCCTTGTGTTCATAGTGCCACAGTTTACTATAGCTAAGATTTGGAAACAGCCTAAGTGCCCATCAGCAGATGAGTGGATTTAAAAACTGTGGTACACCTACACAATGGAATACTAAGCTGCCATAAAAAAGGAGTTCTTAAACCATTTGCGACAGCATGGGTGGAACTGGAGAGCATAATGCTAAGTGAAATAAGCCAGTCAGAGAAATTTAAATATCACATGATGTCACTAATTTATGGAAAATAATGAACAGCATAAACTGATGAATAAAAACAGATTCAGAGACAGAGAAACATTGGTCAGACCATCAAACATTAGAGGGAAGTTAGGGGAGGGTGGGAGTTAGGGGGACAGATCAACCAAACGACTTGTATGCATGCATAGAAGCCTAACCAATGGACACAGACAACATAGGGGTGAGAGCATGAGGGGAGGGATGGGGGGTAATAGGGTATAAGGACACATATGTAATACCTTTATCAATAAAGTAATTTTAAAAAGGTGATGTATTATAATTGGGCTTTCAAAGATAGCATGATACCAACCCAAATTTAAGCACTCAATTTCATTGACAGGTAGGGTGGATATGTGGTTGGAAGTGCTGTTGCTCAAAAACATGGCTAAAACTTCTCAGATATACTGACTGTTGCATTACCTGCTCTAATTCCGCTACTTCTGCTGCTGTAACCACTCTCAAATACAGTTGATTTTTAGCAGCACTTGTCAATACAATGCTGGCTTTCAGTGTCTTGACTCTCAAGACACTGAAATTATATATTTAAAAAATATATAATTTTATCATAGTGTGCATTTTTATCTTTATTGAACTTATTGGAGTGACATTGTTTAACAAAATTATATAGGATTTAAGTGTATGCTTTCATAATACATCATTTCCACAGTGTATTGTGTGTTTATTACCCAGATTCAAGTCTTTGTCACCATTTATCCCGCCTTTATCTTCTTCTACCTCTTTCCACACCCCTTTCTCTCTTGCTATCACCAAACTGTTGTCTGTGTCTATGGGTAGTTGTTTTTAATCCCTTCATCTTTTTCACATGGCCCTTCAAACCTCTCCCCTCTGACAATTGTTTCTCTTTAGGTTTTTAGTTTTGTCAACAGTGGGAACAGTGAAAACAGTAATAAAAAGGGGACATTTAACTGAAACCAGTTTGGCTCAGTGGATAGAGTGTCAGCCTGCGGACTGAAGAGTCCCGGGTTTGATTCTGGTCAAGGGCATGTACCTTGGTTGCAGGCACATTCCCAGTAGGGGGCGTGCAAGAGGCAGCTGATCGTTGACTCTCTCTCATTGATGTTTCTAACTCTCTATCTCTCTCCTTTCCTCTCTGTAAAAATCAATAAAATATATTTAAAAAAAAGGGGGGGCATTTACAGGGGAAGGTCTACAGCCTTTTAAAAATCCAAGTCTAGCCCTGCCACGGTGGGTGGCTCAGTGGTTGAGCATCAACCTATGAATCAGCAGGTCATGGTTTAATTCCTGATCAGGGAATATGCCTGGGTTGCGAGCTTGATCCCCCATGGTGCAAGAGGCAGCTGATTGATCAATGATTCTCAGTCATCATTGATGTTTCTATGTCTTTCTCCCTCTCCCTTCAACCCTGAAATCAAATATATATATATATATATATATATATATATATATATATATATATATATATATATATATATATTCCAATTCTTCACACTTGTCCCAAAAGGCAATAAAGGACTATCTATAAGTTCCATTCCCGGGAAGGGCCTGTGGACATCTAAGAAATCAGAAGGTTAGAGAGTAAGAATGATTCCTGGGAAAAACTGATGTAATTGACATTTTATTTTCTCCAAACAGATCAGAATGAGGGATTTCACTGCAGGGAAGAATGCCGGATTCTTGGCCACTCTGACAGGTGCTGGATGCCCCGGAACCCCCTGCCCACCCGTTCCAAGTCCCCTGAAAATGTGCGGAATATCATCGCTCTGTCCATTGAAGCTACTGCTGCTGATGTTGAGGCTTATGACGACTGCGGCCCCACCAAGCGGACTTTCGCAACCTTTGGAAAAGATGTCAGCGACCACCCCACTGAGGAGAGGCCCACCCTGAAAGGCAGGAGGACTGTCGATGTGACCATCTGCAGCCCCAAAGTCAATAGCGCTATCCGGGAGGCGGGCAATGGTTGTGAGGCTATTAGCCCTGTCACTTCCCCTCTGCATCTCAAGAGCCCTCTGCCTACCAAGCCTTCCGTGTCTTACACCATTGCCCTGGCACCACCCGCCCGCGATCTGGAGCAGTATGTCAACAGTGGTCCTTCTCGTCCCTCTGAAGCTGAGCCTCGTGGAGCTGACAGCGAGAAAGTCATGCATGAGGTCAACCCCATTCTGAAGGAGGGTCGCAACAAAGAGTCTCCTGGCTTGAAGCGTCTGAAGGATATCGTTCTCTAAACCAGCCTCGGGGAAGAAGAAACCATGCTGGCTAGCGAAGAAGCAGGAGCTGATCATTTTAATTACTCACCAATGGTTGGTTCTTGAGTGGCTGTATTTCAGAGCTTTCCCTAAATGTATTGTTTATAAATGACTATCATTTTGTGACAATCCCTTGTTTCCACAAGCAGCAGGGGTGTTCCGTTGGAGCAAATTAGCTTTGGCTTGAGTTGTTCATGGGGCCTTGATGTTGGGGAAACAGATGAATTCAGTTGTGAAAAGTATTATGTATAAGTGTTTGAATTTATATATTTTTCTATGTCAAAATTATAATATAAATTACATTGTTTGTGGAGGATTACATTTAAAAAAGGAAAAAAAAATCTGTGGACACTTTTAATAAGCTTGCCACTGTTTTGTAGTGTAGGCAAGTTAATGGTCGTTTATTGTGTACTATTAATTGATTCAGTGATGTGAAATTGAGCCCCTAAAAGATTGTTTCTGAAGCTCAAGTAGTTTCCAATGCCACTACTTTGCTGTGAACACCGCTGCTTTAAGAACCCTTTTGCTAGCTGTGCTATTGTTGTATTTGATATTGCAAATTGCTATGTGTGTGGTGATGGCAAAAGACTTTTAGAGATTGGTGTTTTTTTCTTAAAAAATAAATAAAACTACAGATAAAAACAAAGTGCAAACTGAGATGGCAAGTGAATAAGTAATACCACACGTATAGATAAGTACTTGGGGATACTCACTCTTGGAAGATACCAATGGAGTGGTTGCTTACACCTTGTAGAGTATTTTGCCTGCCTTTCGGTCTTCTGCCCAGATCTGTGATAGATCGTTGCAGAAAGTCATTTTTTTGATATTCTGCTATCTAATTTGTCAGAAGTGCTGTGTTGAAAGTAACATGAAATCAATTTTTCTAATTCTCAGGCCCTGAACAGGAAAGTTGCTCATGAAGTTACCATTTTCCAGGCTTAGAAATTCCCTGATTCCAATCACCTAAAATTAAAAAAGACTGAATCTATTTTCAGATCTAAATTAGCATATTTTTAGATACACTTCCTGATTCAGTGTTTCCCAGTCATGATTAGAATTATACTACAAAGCATGTCATGGGGTGGAATTGAGAACTCCATGTTGCTCTGTATTGCAGGATTATAATTTGGGATTGTATAAGCAGTACTAAATGTACTTTTAGAAAAAGACAGGTAGCAGGTAACAGCATCACTATCTCAATTACTGTGCCTTCTATATGGAGACACTTGGACACTTGAACTCATCTTTTTATGACTAATACTTTTTAAAAATAAAAATGCGAACAGGAAACTATTAAAATAAAAATTCTTTAGATTTAGCTAACTCTTTGCTGTAGGCTAGGAATACACCTTTTTTATTAACAAGTTTGTTATACACATTTTTTGTTTAACATTCTTTCAACTCCCTCATTTATAAACTGTCTATTAATATTCACTAGCCAACATAGTATTCTTGCAGCTTAAGAGTTCAAGAGTTGTTTCTAGAGAAACAAGTTTTGTGGTTCTGTTCTCACTGGTTTTAGTTTTTTAAATTCAAGAGTACCCAATAAAAAAGCTTAGAGCAGCGGTTCTTAACAAGTGGGTCATGACCCCTTTGGGGGTCGAACAACCCTTTCACAGGGGTTGCCTAAGACATCCTGCATATCAGATATTTACATTATGATTCATAACACTAGCAAAATTACAGTTATGAAGTAGCAACAAAATAATTTTATGGTTGGGGTCACCACAATATGAGGAGCTGTATTGCAGGGTCACAGCGTTAGGAAGGTTGAGAACCACTGGCTTAGAGATTAGAACATTAGAATGCAAAAGAGAATTTATTTTCTTAAGTTTATGTAGATAACTCAGCTCTTTTAAATGTTTTAGTTATTTTTTACCTGAGTTCCTGCCTTTATACATTATTAGGAATATGTTCTTTTATAGGGGGAAAGGGTTTTCAGGAAGGGAGGGTAAGGCAGTGAAATGGAGTTAGGTAGGGGAGAATATTTCTGAAAAAGAACCTATAATTAAGCTACAAATTCATCCTTATTTCTTATTTAGTGCTGAATACTACCTCATACAAATTATTGGTGTGGCTGCAGATTTCCCCTTGAAACTGAAGTGATTAGTAATCAATTGCCATAGCATCTTCATCTTGGCTCATTTTACTCTCTCCGATACATTTCCCCCCTTTGACTCATTTTAGTAGTAGGTTTTGAGTTAGGCATGCATTTCTGTTTGCGAATGACTATTTAATTAATAAATTAAAATAAACTCTTTTCCCTTTAAGTAATGATGACTACCTGTAGAATTTAGATTGCTCCTCACCTGATCCATCTTGATATTATGGTCTTACTTATCACCTCAAGGTCACTTATAAGTCAAATTTGATTATTTTGGTTCCAGTGTATTTCTTATTATGCTTAGTGGGAATAAAAAAAACTGAAAGTGGGAAGATTAAATATTATTTGGCTATTGAGCCAGAGAGGCCACTGGCTACCATACCTCTTATCAGCCAAGTTTAAAATGGTTAGAGTAGCAATGGCGTTGATTTTGCATCTCTCTCTCTCATCCCCTCTTCTCAGAATTCAGAACCCAGCCATAGAAGAATCATTTGTTCCTGTCAAAATATTTTGTTTTCAGTGGGAAGTTAGATACTTTTTGGCTTTCAAACCCTTGATTGAGCATGTTTAGATAAGTCCCCTTATTAAGAAAACATCTCCCTCCACAATTTTCTGATGTATATATCCTCCCAGAAGCACAAGTGCATCCTAGAAGGGCTCTGTAAGCTGGTTTTATAGGAAGGCTGCCCTGCAAATAGGAATTTTGTGCAAGGATCCTAAATTTCAATTTGGCTCATATTTTTCACCCTTTTTTTTTTTTTTAACATGTCTGATAAAAAGTCACAAAGGCCAGAGAGCCAAATATTCTTACTTTTCCCTTTCTAAATATGTTATAAAATTAGATATGCAAAAGCAATTTTAGTTCCTAAATCCTAAAGAAGTCTATTTCATTTATTCTGATGTCCCTTTTGAGGAGGAGTTAGTCTTGCTTTACTTGTTTTGGGCATACCCCAGGGCAGGTAAACTTCTTCATTTGACATAAAGGGTTTACTTTGCATTGATTGTTTGTTTTTCCCTCAATATGGGAGTATACTATATACAAGGAATAGGAAGAGGGAAGCCATGCTATGTGGAATCTCTTTTTTTTTTCCCCTTTTCATATACCAATTAACTTTTGAACCTGTTCAGAATGATCCTTATTATCCTTTTGATCCTCTTACAGCCAGTAGAGTAAATTATGGCCCACATTGTTGCCCAAATAGGTAATGGGCCAAGGGATCCTCCAGTAACTTAAGGATAGTAATTCTCAAAGTGTAGTTCCTGGACCAGCAGCAAAAACATCACTTGGGAACTTATTAGAAATGATCATTCTTAGTTCTCACCTAGACCAACTGAAGCAGAGACTCTGTGGGAGGGGCCTAACAACCCATATGGATCAGATGCCCACTAAAGGTTAAGGGATGTTAAAGCACAGGTTGATGGCTCCAAACTTGGAGTTTCTTAATCAGTAAACCTGGGGTGGGGGCAGTCTTTGTCTACTTTAAAATTCCCAGGTGATGCTGATGCAGCTAGTCCAGGGGCCACAGTTTGAATATCACTGTTCCAGAATAAATCTACCTAATAGAACTAATTGCATATAACATGCTTATTTAAACTAATTCATTGACATGGTGACCCATTGATCACTAATAAAAAATGTTAAAGGAATACAATTTAGAACACTGAAAACTGAAACCACTCAGAGTATCATTCTGGTAGTATTACTTCAGCCTGCAACTGATTGAATGAAGGGAATTCAGTTGAATTTTCCATATAGCTCTGTCATGTCATTAAAAACAGAAAAAAAGTGGTCCACTTGAAGCAACAAGAACATAGGGCAGTTTGGGGAGAGGCAGGGTTATAGGGGACAGCTTGGCTGGGCACCCAGGGTGGGAAAACAATTATTATTGTACATAATAGAAGTTCTGACTGGAATTCTATTCCTTTATGGGGATCATTTTGATGTTGAATGTTCCCCAAAGCATCTTGACAAGTCTGGTTCACTTGGCTTTTTTCACAGGGTAATAAGACCCTAAATGACTTTGAAAAACTGGCATAAATGAGCTTAAGAAGTCCATTGTATACAGTCCTAGTGTTTGCCTTCTCGGTAAAATTACATTTGAGGATGTCATTTCATGAGTCAAATTGTATCTGCTGATACTGAAGTGTATTGAGATGTTGTTCTTTAGTTTAAGTATATAACAAAGTAATATTCAATGGGGATGTGTGGGGGTGGGACTGGGTGACTTTATATTGATATTGAAATATTCCAGAGCAAAACACATTGTCCTAATGAAGTTGTTGCAGCTCTCTTTGTTTTCTTGTGAAGCTGGAATTGGCCCGTGGGTCATTTGTTGTGCAAAAATGAATTAATTTAAAATATAACTCATATTGCTTTTGTAAAACAAAGAAAATCAACCACCTTGTCTGAAATATATACTGTGAGGTGCTCTTGGTAAGGAACAACCCACAAAAACCTGATCTTGATTGGAAAGCATTGTAGGTCATTAGGAAAATCTGATGATGCTGATTGTTGCTCCAGCTGTGTTGGCAATTAAATATAAACTTGCTACTAACTGAAAGTTGCTGTCAACTTTAGCAAACAAACCAGCTAACACCATTACAGTACTGGTTAAATAAATTTTTACTGGCACTGGCTGGAATTCAGCTGAGGAAGGCTAGGATACAGACTTTAATGACCAAGAGCCAGACTAGCTCAAGCTAGAAATTCAGCAACAAATACCTCCGTGTGTTATTTGAATGCTAAGGTATTAGTTGCAAAGGCTTAGGGCTTTGCTCCTCTAGTGAGGGAAATGAGCCTGATGACACTATTACTGTTTACCTGTCAAACCAGGGTGGAAATTTAGAAGGATGGAAGTGAAGTATGTTTCATTAAGCAGTCTCTGTTGCTGATTATATGAAGATGAAATTGTTGTATATGCTGATCTGTATGTTATGTACATTTTCACAGTGATAGAATCATTGTAAAAAGAAAAAAAAAAGAAAAAATACAATCACCGCTCTGTCTATTTTATGAAGATGATAAAGCAGCTTTATTAAATTATTACAGTTATGTTTTAAATGGTGTTATCTGCCACATTGTTTCCTTTTATCTGGTGGTTCTCTGTTTCCCTCTTAAATGTGTTTTCTCTGCTTCAAAAATTTAATGCATTTTAGTATTAAAGGCTATTATGGAAAAATTATTAAGTGTTTGGTGAAATGTGTCTTGGAGAATGTTGGTTGGCTTGGGGGTGGGAGTGACTATTTAGGCCTAGGAGGTCAGCCCTTGGTGAGGTCATTGGTGTTTATACCCAAGAGGTTCTTGTTTTTTTTTTTTTTTTTATTTCACTCAATTGTCAACTCTCTAAAATGAGACTCTCCTTCAGCCAGACTTCATAATTTCCTAAGTGCTTCCTTTCCTTCCCTCCCCAGTCAATACCTTTATCTGTGGAGGAAGATCCATTCATATCCAGAATGGTAAAGACTTTCTTCGGTGGTACTTTAAACAAGAGCACTAAAATAATTTCACAATATATGTAAATCAAACCATCATGGTGTACACTTTTAAGTTATATAGTGATGTAATGTCCATTATTTTTCAATAAAACCATTTTATGTTGTTAAAAAATAAATAAAATCATTCTTTTCTTATTTTTTTAAAATATTGTTTTCAGAGAGGAAAGGAGAGGAAGAGAGAGATAGAAACATCAATGATGAGAAGGAATCATTGATTGGCTGCCTCCTGCATGTTGCAACGAGCCTGCAACCCAGGCATGTGCCCTTGATCAGAATGGAACTTTTGGGACCAATGCTCTCTCCACTGAGCCAAACTGGCTAGGGCTAAAATCATTCTTTAAAATAAACCATTTTGGGCCAACTTCATAGTGAGTCTTATCTGAAGAATTAATTTTTAAAAGGTGAGAAATGGTAGAGGCTGATAGCAGGGGAAAAGAAACTTTAAAACAAAGTTGACCTGGCTGCCCCTTTTATGCCTTCAGGTTTGAAAGCAAAGCAATAGTAGAGGCACTCACTTTGCACATAACAAAGTTGTAGTAAAAACCCTGACAAGCTTTCTTTATCCAAACTATTATTCTCTGGACTTAACATTCAGACTGTAAGTATTCATTCTGAATGCAGCTGGCAGGAAAGCACACACACACACACACACACACACACACTCACATGGCTGAACATTTTCAAGTAGGGCTTTTGGTGGTTAAAGGCTACATAAATTGCTTAAATTGCTTCAGCATGACCTATTGTCTCTGGACAATTAAGAGTGATCTCAAGAAAATCCACTATTTCCCTGGATCTCTATCTTTCCATTATTTATATCCTCTTGTATTGAATTGAGATTGCATGGTGTTCCCCAGAATTAACCCTAACACCACAGCAATAGCCAGCTATATTACTGAGCACCACAGTTTAGCAGATGTTATATCAGAATGTAAACACAGACATGCTGGGACACATAAAGTCACATACACTGATGTATGTACAGATGTTCATACAGAATCACAAATGTTCATAAAGATGTATGGCAAGGAGGCTGGTCTGTTACTGGCTTGAAGGCCATTATGTTATTGGTCATTACAAGTGCTTCCAGTAAGTCCACAGAAAAAGTGCAAAGAAAAGATTTTTCTTTAGTCCTCTTCCATTGGCATTTTTTTGGGGGGTGGCATGGCTCAAAGGGAATGGCGACTCCTTTTGAAAATAACATCCTTCAAAGTATGAACAAGAGAAGAATTAATTCTTATATGATAAGGGGCATACTAGTAAACATGCAACATAGATATATCCAAGGTCACAGACAAGTACTATAACTTTACCTCAAGTGAAAGAGTAATCACATTAGAAGCATAAGCTCAAATCTATTTGAATTTATAAAGCAAAACAAAACAAACTGCTTGTGATTCATATAGTGTGTCATTGATTTGCTGTGTGTGGGGTCAAGTAACCATGGTGTGAACTGATGAAAAAGAAGGCAGTTTCACAGGGGTCCTCAAACTTTTTAAAGTGGGGGCCAGATCACGGTCCCTCAGAGAGCTGGAGGGCCGGACTATATGAACTACTAATTCCTACTGTAACACCTCGGCTGCGCTCACTGCCCAAAAAACCTGGTGGGCAGGATCAGACTCCTCTGCGGGCCACATGTGGCCCGCGGGCCGTAGTTTGAAGACCCCTGCTCCTGTGGCAATGGCTCCAGGGAAAAAAAATATAGGATTAACTTTTTTTATCATTCTGGTTTAGGGTTACAGATATGGCTTAGAGAGGCATATAAGTGGGCCACTTGTAAGAGGATGGGACCCTTAACCTCTCAAGCACAATTCTCCAGGATAGGGGCAGAAAGGTGTTCTCTTAGTGTTTTAGATCTAAATATTCTTACATGTCGACAAATGGCCTACTTACACATGTCTGGCAAACTAACCAGGCTTTTGATGTGAAGAAAGAGGGCCAGTGGGAAGTGACACAAGACTCTCTGTTACATGAAACTCCTGGCTCACTGGATGTACCCACACCTAACCCTGTCAATGACCTATGCACTACAGGGAATCCACAAAGTCCTGTTGGGAACCCCTAGTGTTTTTGCTTTCCCTTCTCTTTGAGTTTCTTGACTTATTTCAGGTGCCCAAAGCCTCAATTTCCTTTAGTTGTCCAATTTCTCTTGTATGCCCCTAACTTTCCAAACAGAATTCTCATCTCTTTTGTATCTCCCCTACTTCCCTTCCTACCCTTTCTGGGGTTTTTCTCTGCAATAGTTTAAGGGAGCCAAACTTTTATTTAGCACCAACTATATGTCAGACACTTTATGAACATTCCATTTCACTCTAACAGTAACCCTGTGTGGTAGATGATGATATTTCAATTTTAGAAGCATAGAGAACTTAGGGGACTTGTCCAAGGTCACACAGTTACTAAACAATGGAACTAGGATTTAAACTATGCCTGTTCAACCATGTCTGTTAGAAATTATTACACTTTTCTGCTACTCTTAAGGAGCAGGTAATCAACCTGATAAGTTCTTCCTGACTGGAGTATTAAAAAAGAATGCTAATTCTATCTAATAAAAGAGTAATATGCAAATTAACTGCTACACCACCAGCCACGCCCACCAGCCACACTCACCAGCCAATCAGAACGATCATGCAAATTAACCCAACCAAGATGGCTGCAGCCAAGGAGAAAGAGGGAGGGAGGCTTGGGTTTTGCAGGTGATGGAAGAAGCTAAGCTTTCCTGACACCCTGGCCAGCCCAGGCCTCTGCTTAAGGCTACAAAGTTTCAATTATAGAAGATATTATACATAAATCCCCTGCTGTCTTGGAGCTAGCAGAAGGCTTGCTTGACTTCACCCCAGGCTACAAAGTTTCAATTGTAGAAGAGAAGTAAATCCCAGATACCAGTGCCTCCACTTGGGTCACTGGGGGGCATGGCCAGCCTGCAAACCATCACAGGCCCCTCTCCCAGGCTTCCCCACACCCCAAGGGAATCCCCATTATGATATGAGACACCCTTCAGGGAAAACCAACTGGCCCCCACCCATGCACCAAGTAGGATACTACCTAATAAGAGAGTAATATGCAGATTGACCATCAGTCCAACACACAAGATGGCTGCCCCCATGCGGACACAAGATGGCCATCACAAGATGGTCAGCAGGGGAGGCCAGTTGGGAGGGTCCATGCCTGCAAGGAAGGGTAGTTGGAGGAGATCAAGCCTGCAGGAGAGGGCAGTTAGGGGTGACCAGGCTGGTAGAGGAGAGAAGTTGGGGGCAAACAGGCTCACAGGCAGAAGTGGTTAGGGTCAATAAGGAAGGCAGGCAGGTGAGCAGTTGGGAGCCAGCAGCCCTGGATTGTGAGAGGGATGTCTGACTGCCCATTTAGGCTTAATCCCATGGGCAGTCGGACATACCTTGAGGGGTACCAGATTGGAGAGGATACAGGCGTAGGCTGATGGACACCCCCACACCCTGTGCACGAATTTCATGCACTGGGTCTCTAGTAAATTCAATAACAAGGAAAAGAAAGAAGAAGAAGGAAAAGGAATGCTAATGTTTTAAGGCATTTATCCAAATAGAAAACATATTAACATTTTAACTGAGATCTTTGGGAACCCAATGTTTATGATTGTCCAAAGAAGTAATTGTAGCCATGGGACTTTCAAGCACAGGGGCTTTTGATCAGCCTCATAGGAATCTCTCTACTTTTTCTATACCCAATGCCTGCCTTTCAAGTTGCATTTGTCATGCATGACAGGTCTATGGCTCCTTTTAGAGTTTATGCACTCTAGCTAGTCAACAGCCCTTGAAATGAAGGTCTGGTAACCCTATATTCATCTGTCCCTCTGGGTTTCAAGCAATCTGTCAAGGATGTATTCACATGTGTTACAGGTCAGCACAGCTGGAGTCAATCCCAGTATATATTCATAACAGGCCTTGGTTACTTGTTCAGATCCAGAAAGTAGGTTGAGGGTGAGGGGGGTTGATGGTTAAAGGGGTGGTAGTGTTTGTATGGAGGGGATGTGTACTTGAAAAAGAAATTGAAACTCCAGACTATTACAAGGAAGAATCTCAAAGAATAAAAATTTAGCTAGAAAACTGGCTGAATCAGTTGTGAGCACTTTACCAACAGAGGCCTAGGGATTGTTTTCATTCCTGCTTCATAGTTCAGGTCGAGTTGAAGAGGTATGGATATATCCCAAAGGCCATTCATCTGGTCTTTCTCAGTGGGCAAGGGCCCTGACATGGAGCTATACCAGGAAGTGAAGTCAGAGAAAGAAAAATGGGAAGGGAGGAGAGAGATGATCTCAACTGCATGCATAAAGTTTTTGGTGATGATTATACCAGCTTCCCCAAAGGAGGCATAGATATAAAGAATTTAAAGACCAACTCATTTTTAAATTCCTGTTGTTGAAGTGTTCTTGTCCAGTTTGCTGTGGTTTTCCAGCACTTTCTTAGTCTGAGATGTGGTTCATGGGGTTTTGGATGTCAGAATTGAGTTACATGAAATGCTAAACACTGAGATGCTTTGACAACACTATTCTAGCATTCATTTTTTCTCTTCTAGCAGAAAAACATAGAATGTCAGAGTCCAAATTATCACACAGGAGCTTTTCCCAAAATGTATAAGCTTTCCTCATTCCCACTGCCACCACTGTGAGCCAGGCCATAGCATCCCTTATCTGGGTGGCTGAACTAGTCTCTTAATTTGCCTCCTCTCATTCACCCTGCCTCTCTTAATCACATTTTTTCACACCACCAGCCAGAGGATCTGGTTAAAATGCAATTCTGGCTAAATCACAACTCTGCTTAAAACCTGTCAATTGTTTCTCCTAAAATGTAGTCCAAATTCCTTAACATGGACTACATAGTAAGACATGCATTTTGCATCACTAATCAATATCCTACACATATAACTGACACAAATATTTTATAGACAGTACTTATCCTTGTTACCTTCAATGCACTTGTAGATTTTCTATTTAACTCTGTATGCTAATGGTCAGTAAACTTTTCTGTAAAGGTCCAGATGGCAAATATTTTAGGTTTGAGGGCTATATGGTCTCTGTTGTTATCACTAAACTTCATCATTGTAGCAGTGTACACAAGTACCTTTGTTTACAATTCCCAGGACTTTGTGTATCCCCCAGTTTTCAGATGCAGAGCACCCACTCTCCAACCCCAAACAGTAAGCACTCTCACTATAGACATTTCAGCATCACACAATGCCTTACTCACAGGCCCAGATCTTGAGTGGCTCTACATGAACTCCCCCTTCATCTGTCATAATTCTTATTTTTTACATTTCTTCCCCTGGAAGTATGAATGAAGTATTTATCTAACCTTCATTAGCAGGCAATGAGCTAGAAAATAATTTTAACAATCAATAGAGAATGAAAAATAATGAGTCACAATTCATGTTCTTTTTTCTTTCTCAATATACTGTATATAATGTTCACATGTATGAATGTTAATAAGTACATAAATATATATATGATAAGCAAATCACACTTTAACAAATTCAGTCTTCATACCAACTTCACAAAACAAATATTTTCAAAGAATGCAACTCTGAGGAAGAAACAAATTCCCTTTTTTACTTGCACATTAGCTTCAATTTTCAGATTATGTCACCTACAAACCCTACACATTTTGAGGGAAAACGCTGAAGATGGAATCTTATAGTTTTCTTTTCAGACTCTTCTCATTCTTGTGTTACCATTATGTTTGTGAAATCAGGACAACTATTTTCCCGACTCTATCTTAAGCATTAATCTATTTCTGAACTTTACAAGAAATCTATGCCCCATTCCATTGAGAGCCTCAGATAGCATAACTACTCCTAGGCCTCTGATGGTAAAATGCTCACAACTGATTCATCCATTTCCTCAGCTAATTTTTTATTGCTTGAGATTCCTCCTTGCATTAGTTTCGGGTTGAGTTACAATGTCCTTTTCAAGTATGCCTCCCCTCCACATAACCACTACCACCCCTTTGTCCTTCAAACTCCCTTACCCATTGCACATGGTACAAACTATGAGGGGCCTGGAGAAGCATCACTTCTTAGCGCTTGTTAAGTACCATAATTTTTTATATATTAGGTCTAGTAATAATTAATGTCGTTTTCTAATACTTTTTAAAATAGAATTTATTTAAACAATACAACAAAATTTAATCAACAATATACAATAGTGGCCGTTGTTTTCTACTACTTGTGCCCAACGCTCAGGAAGCATTTTAATCCCTCCGTTGTAAAATTCTTGTGATTTTGATGCAAAAAATTCGGTCAGTGCATTTTTGAGGCATTCTTCATTATTAAATTTTTTTCCAAGAAGAAAGTTTTGCAAAGAACGAAACGAATGGTAATCGGAAGGGGCAATATCAGGAGAATATGCAGGTTGAGGGAGAACTTCCCATTCCAACTGGCGCAGTTTTTCAGCAGTGATTCTTGGAGTATGCAGTCGTGCGTTAGAATTAAGCCCTTCCGATTAATCAGCGCGGGTTCTTTTTCTCTTAAAGCTTGGGCTAACCTTTTTAATTGGGCACTATACACTGCACTTGTAATGATTTGGTTAGATGGTAAAAGTTCATAATGAAGAATTCCTTTAAAATTCCACCAAACACACAATAACACTTTTTTCGCATGCAAGTCAGGTTTTGGCGTGGGCTGCGGAGCCTCATTTTTGTCCAACCATTGAGGCTGCCTTTTCAAATTAACATACAGCACCCATTCTTCATCTCCGGTAACAATTTGCTCTAAAAACAGCCAACGGTTTTGACGAGAGAGGAGCGAACTGCAAATTGTGACTCTTTGATTACGGTTGTTGTCTGTCAACTCATGAGGAACCCATTTTCCAAACTTTTGGACTTTGCCAAGTGCACGCAATTGATTGGAAATTGTTTTTTTGTGAACAATTTAAAGTTGTCTCAAGCTCTTGTTGGGTAATTTGAGGATTTTGCACCAAAAGAGCTTGAAGAGCTTCTTGATCAAAATTGGACACACGGCCTCGACCACTCTTGTAATCTAACGAAAAATTTCCCTCGCGAAATTTCTCAAACCAACGCTGGCATTTTCTGGCGCTAACTGCATCTTGACCAAGAGCACTACAGATGTTTTTTGCAGCCTCACTTGCTTTTCTTCCTAATTGGAACTCGTAAGGCATGCAGTGCCAAATATGCTCTTCATCTGCCATCTTCTTAGCCCTAGTTTTGCAACAAAAACCAAACCAAACACAAACTTTTTCAAGCAAAACTTGTCAATTGCACTTCACACGTTCTGTAGATACCACGTGTTTGAAGGTTATGTCAATACAAGTCAACGCCAAGCAAGATTTTAAACAAATGTTTAAAAACGACATTAATTATTACTAGACCCGATATAGATATATATATATATATATATATATATATATATATATATATATATATATATATATATATATATTTACTGATTTTTTTTACAGAGAGGAAGGGAAAGGGAGAGAGAGTTAGAAACATCAATGAGAGAAAAACATAGATCAGCTGCCTCCTGCACACACCTCACTGGGTATGTGCAGGTTAGATGCCCTTGACTGGAATCGAACCTTTCAGTCCGCAGGCCAATGCTCTATCCACTGAGCCAAACTGGTTAGGGCAAGTACCATAATTTTTGAAGAATGTATTGACAGTGGATTAGACATTGGGAAAAATAAGTGGAAAATTCTTGGTAAAATCTAGACATGATGTGTGAGAACTAAATGAGGACAGTGACAATGGTCCTGGAAAGAAAACTTAGAATTTATTATCTGATTAGAAGTAAAAGGGCAAGAATAAGAGAAAAGAGCTCATGTATGGGAGAATTTATAATGGTCTGATCAGAGGAAAATGATCATATAATACTATTTTCTACCTTATCCCTCAGCTACAGTCCCATTAACATACACACACACACACACACACACACACACACACACCTATTGTAGCTCCTGATTGGTTCATTCAACAAATATTAATTGAGCACTTACTATACCACAGACAATCTGCTAAGTGCTGGGTATATAGTGGTGGTGGGGGGGGAATCTTTACCCTCACAAAGTTTATATTCTGTGGGGAAAATAGAAAATAAATGAATATAATATATATTATGTCTGATTGTGATAAATGGTAAGGAGAGAGAAACTATCAGAAAGGAAAGAGAATAGTAAATGTCTAGAGGGTTACTGAAACTTTAGTTGAAGCAGCCAGGGAAATCCATATGGGTAATTGGTCCAAAGATAGGAAGCATCTCCAGGCTTTGAGCAGATCAATAATCTGATTCAGAATTGAACAGTATTTATTACTCTGACTGATGGACTGCAGAGATCAAAGGCAGAGCAAAGAGAAAAGATGGTAGCTTGAACCAGAATGATGGCCATGGAGGTTAGAAGTGGTCCAATCTGGATATATTGTGCACTGCAATATCAATAGAGAAAAAAAGTCTGGAGAGTGGCAAGGACAATTGTAAAATGCTGAGGAGGCATGAGGTCCTGATGGGTAAGACAGAATAGAAGGAAAGATGATTATGAAAAATAAAAATCGGGCCATGTGGGAGAGAAAATACAGGTAATTAGAACATGTTTGAAATCAGTTTTCAGTATCAGATGCTTTTGATTATGTAGACTGGATGATTATCATGCCTTTTACAGTGTCTATTTCCTTGTAAAGTAAAATGATTTTCAGCATTGTGGAATAAAGAACGTGTTCATTTTATATGTATAGATTAGGGAAATACTTGTTCTTTTCCAAGCTAAATGAGACAAAAAGGACATTTTAATTGACCCTGGGAAAAGTAATTAATGAGTCAGAATAGCTTCATTAATTTTTTTTCTTTAGCAGTACTCCCTGTATGGGCAGACTATAAGCAAATTCCTTCTCATGTGCTTCCCAATAAAGTGTTGTGATGCCACTTCTCGGGTTCAGGACTATATGAAAAACTTAGTTTCTTCCTTTTTAAAAATTCTTATTTTATTGTTTAAAGTATTATAAATAGTAGTACATATGTCTCCTTTTCTTCCCCATTGACCTTCCCCTTACCTCCCCTACCCCCAGGCACATGCCCTCACTCCCCCCCACCCCCGTGTCTTGTGTTCATGGTAATGCTTATATGCATGCATACAAGTCTTTTGGTGGAACTCTCACCCCGCCCCACAACACTCCCCAGCTTCCTGCTGTAATTTGACAGTCTGTTCAATGCATCTCTGCCTTTGTATCTATCTTTTTGTTCATCAGGTTATAATGTTCTTTATTTTCCATAAATGAGTAGGATCATGTGGTATTTGTCTTTCACTGCCTGGCTTATTTCACTTAGCATAATGCTCTCCAGTTCCATCCATGCTGCTCAAATGGTAAGAATTCCTTCTTATTTATAGCAGCATAGTATTTCATTGCATAGATATACCACAGTTTTCTAACCCACTCATCTACTGATGGGCATTTAGGCTGTTCCAAATCTTAGCTATTGTAAATTATGCTGCTATGAACATAGGGGTGCATATATCATTTCTGATTGGTGTTTCTGTTTTCTTAGGATATATTCCTAAAAGTGGCATTTTAGGGTCAAATGACAGTTCCATTTTTAAATTTTTGAGGAAATTCCATACTCTTTTCGACAATGGCTGCACTAGTCTGCATTTCCACCAGCAGTGAAGGAGGGTTACTTTTCCTTTGCATCCTCTCCAGCACTTGTCGTTTGTTGATTTGATGATGATAGCCATTCTGACAGATGTGAGGTGGTACCTCATTGTCGTTTTGATTTGCATCTCTCCTATGATTAGTGACTTTGAGCATGTTTTCATTTGTCTCTTAGATTTCTGAATGTCCTCTTTCAAAAAAATGTCTATTTAGGCCCTTTGCCCATTTTTTGATTGGGTTACTTATCTTTCTTTTGTTAAATTATTTGAATTCCCTGTAAATTTTGGAGATTAAACCCTTATCAGAGATAACATTAGCAAACATATTCTCCCATGCAGTGGGCTTTATTGTTGTTTTGTTGATGGTTTCTCTTGCTGTGCAGAAGCTTTTTATTTTGATGTAGTCCCATTTGTTTATTTTCTCCTTAGTCTCTCTGATCCTAGGATCTGTGGCTATAAAAATATTGCTATGATATATGTCTGCAATTTTTCTGCCTATAGAGTCTTGTAGAATTTTTATGGTTTCCCGTCTTGCATTTAAGTCCTATAGTCATTTTGAGTTTGTTTTTTGTATGGTGTAAGGTGGTGATCTAGTTTCTTTTTTTTTTTTCTTTTCTTTTTTTGCATGTATCTGACCAAATTTCTCAGTAACATTTATTAAAGAGGCTATTTTGACTCCATTGTATGCTCTTACCTCCTTTGTCAAATATTAATTGAGTACAATGGCTTGGGTCAATTTCTGCGTCCTCTATTCTGTTCCATTGGTCAATGTGTCTGTTCTTGTGCCAGTACCAGGCACTTTTGAGAACTGTAGTTTGGTAATATAGTTTTATATCTGGCATTGTGATCCCTCCAACTTTGTTCTTTCTCAGGACAGCTGTGGCTATTTGGGGTCTTCTTATTTTATCACAGATGAATTTTTATAGAGTTTGTTCTAGATCTTTGAAATATGCCATTGGTATTTTAATGGTATTGCATTGAATCTATAGATTGTTTTGAGTATTATGAATATTTTAATGATGTTTATGCTACCAATCCATGAACATGGTATGTTCTTCCATTTGTTTATGTCTTCCTTTATCTCTTTTTTCAATGTCCTGTAGTTTTCCAAGTACAGGTTTATTATTTCCTTGATTAAGTTTATTCCTAGATATTTAAATTTTTTGTGTGCAATGGTAAATGGGATTTTTTATTTCATTTCTCTTTCTGTGAGTTCATTATTGGTGTATAAAAAGGCCATAGATTTCTGGATGTTAATTTTGTATCCTTCGGCATTGCCAAGTTCATTTATTAGGTCTAGTAGTTTTTTGATGGGACCATTGGGTTTTTTACGTATAGTATCATGTCATCTGCAAATAAGGACAGTTTTACTTTTTTTCCAATTTGGGTGCCTTTTATTTCTTCTTGTCTGATCACTATGGCTAGTACTTATAGTACTATGTAAAATAGGAGTGGTGAAAGTATGCTTCTTTGTTTTGTTCCTGTTCTTACAGGAAATGGGTTTAGTTTTTGCCCATTGAGTATGATGTTGACTGTAGGTTTGTCATATAGGGTTTTTATTATGTAGAGGTAAGACCCCTCTATTCCCACTTTGCTGAGACTTTTTATAAAAAAAAGGGTGTTGAATTTTGACAAATGCTCATTGATATGATTATGGTATTTTTTGTCTCTCATTTGGTTTATGTGATGTATCCCATTTATTGATTTACAGATATTGTATGATCCTTGCATCCCTGGAATAAATTACACTTGGTCATGTTTATGATCTTTCTAATGTATTACTCAATCCGATTTGTTAGAATTTGTTGAGGATTTTAGCATCTATTTTCATCAAGTATATTGGCCTGTATCTCTTTTTTTGTGTGTAATGTTTTTATCTGGTTTTGGGATTAGGTTAATGCAGGCTTCATAGAAAGAGCTTGGAAGTATGTCTTCCTCTTGAATTTTGTGGAATAGTCTAAGGAGGATAGGTTTTGGTTCTTCTTTGAATGCTTGGTAGAACTTGCCTGTAAAGCCATCTGGACCAGGGCTTTTGTTTGGTGAAAGATTTTGATCGCTGTTTCAATTTATTTGGTAGTTATCAGCCTATTCAGGTTTTTTAAATTTTTCTTGGTGGAGTTTGGGGAACTTGTATTTTTATAAGAATATGTCCATTTCATCTAGGTTTTGAATTTTTTTTTTTTTAATAAAGTTGTTCATTGTATTATTATTATTATTTTTTTTAACAATCCTTTGTATTTCTGTGGGGTCTGTTGTTATTTTGCCTCTTTCATTTTTGATTTTGCTTATTTGGGTCCTCTCTCTTTGCTTCTTGATGAGCCTGCTAGAGGTTCATCAATCTTGTTTATCCTTTCAAAGAACCAAAGAACCAGCTCTTGGTTTGGTTGATCTTTTTACTTTTTATTTTATTTTATTTTTATTTTTTGCCCTCCATTTCATTTATCTCTGCTTTGATTTTTATTATTTCATTCCTTCTGCTTATACTGGACTTTTCTTATTGTTCTCTTTCTAACTTTAAGGTGTAGGGTTAGGTAATTTATTACCATTGTCTTTTGTGTGTTTTTTTCTGTGTTTTTTTTTTTTCCTTGGGGCGGCGGGGGTGGGGGGCAGGTAGGCTTATAAAGCTATGAACTTCCATCTCAAGACCACTTTCATTGTGTCCCATAGATTTTGGTATGTTGTGTTTTCATTGTCATTTGTTGCCATGATGCTTGTTATTTCTTGTTTGATATCCCTGGTAACCCAATCATTGTTTAATAGCATGCTATTTAGCCTCCATGTGCTTGATTTTTTTTTATTGTAGTTGATTTTTAGTTTTATGCCATTGTGATCTGAGAAAATGCTTGATATGATTTATATCTTCTTGAATTTGAAAAGACTTTGCCTGTGACCATATATATGATCTATCTTGATCTATCTTTGAAAATGACCCATGTACACTTGAGAAGAATGCATATTCTGTGGCTTTGGGGTGAAATGTTCTGAAGATGTCAATTAATTCCATCTGATCTAGTGAGTCATTTAGCATTGATGTTTCTTTGCTGATTTTTTGTTTAGAGGATTTGTCCAATGGTGATAGTGGTGTATCAAAGCCCCCTACTATGACAGTACTGCTGCCAATCTCTCCCTTGATATCCTCCAGAAGGTTTTTTATGTATTTGAGTGTTCCTGTATTGGGTACATATATGTTTACCAGAGTTGTTTCTTTTTGTTGGATTGCTCCCTTTAGTATTATGAAGTGGCTTTCCTTATCTCTTGTTATGTCCTTCACTTTGAGATCTAATTTGACAAATATAAGTATTGCTACCCCAGCTTTTTTATTTTCATTTCCATTTACCAGAAAAATCTTTATCCATTCTTTCACCATCAATCTCTGTGAATGCTTTTTTCTGAGCTGTGTTTCCTGTAGACAGAAGTTATATGGATCATGTTTTCTTTTCCACTCAGCTACCCTATGTCTTTTGATTGAGGCATTTGATTCATTTACATCTAAAGTTATTCTAAAGTTGTTTGTGCCATTTTTATTCTTTATGCCTGTGTTCCTTCTTCTCTTCCTATTTCTTCTTTTTATAGCAGACCCTTTAGCATTTTTTGCATTCCTGGTTTGGTGGCAATAAATTCCCTTAGTTCTTTTTTGTCTGTGAAGCTCCTGATTTCACCCTCAATTTTGATTGATAGGATTGCTGGGTGCAGAATTCTTGGATTTAGACAATTCTTTTGCATGACTTTGTATATTTCATTCCATTCCCTTCTGGCCTGGTGTGTTTCTGTTGGGAAATCAGTCGATAATCTGACGGGGGATCCTTTGTAGGTAACTTTCTGTCTTTCTCTGACTGCTTTTAATATTCTTACTTTATCATTGGTGTTTTCCAATTTAATTATAGTGTGCCTTGACATTGGTCTTTTGGGGCTCATTTTGCTTGGTACTCGATGAGCTTCTTGAATTTGTGTGAGTTTTTTCTTTCATATACCAGGAAAGTTTCCTGTTATTATTTTTTCAAACCGGTTTTCTCTTCTTTGCTCAGATTCGTCTCCTTCTGGCATCCTTATTATGCAGATGTTTTTTTGTTTTGTGTTGTCCCAAAGTTCCCTTAGGCTTTCTTCCTGTTTTTTTGTTTTGTTTTTTTTTTTTCTTCTTTTTTTCTAGATGCTGCTCTGCTTGGGTATTTTTTTTTTTTTCTATCTTGTCTTCTAGCTCACTGATGTTTTCCGCTGCTTCTTCTAGTGTACTGTTGATGATTTCTATTGAGTTCTTTTTAGCAGCGATGTCATTTTTCATTTCTTCTTGGTTCTTACACATATTGTTGAATGTCTTTCATTCTTTTCAGAGACCTTATGATCATTTCTCCGAATTATTTCTCTGACACATTGCTTGCCTCCATTTCTTTTACTTCTTTTTCTGGTGATGCCTCCTTTTCTTTCACATATGGTCTATTTCTTTGTCTCCCCAAGATTTCTCTTCTCCATGTATTTGGTTATGTAGCTCTCTCACTCCTTTTCCTAGGCAACTTCTGACCTTTAAGTGAGAAGGTGTAGAGCTTACCCAAGTCCTCATATTCACGCTGCTTGAGATCCAGTGTTCCTGGGTTCACAGCTGGTTCCTGGGTGTTGTGATTGTAGAGTCCCAGGATGTATAGGCTTCTGATAACAGCCACTCTCCCCTTCAAGATCTAGATTCCTTCTTATTGGTAGAAGGCTAGAAGCAGAATGCCATATTTGGAAATTTTTTTGGCCTCAGGGTTTTGAAATTTATTATGAACAATGTCAAAGATATGTAATAGTTGAGAATATTATAATGAATGATGTCACCATTATATATCCTTAATAATTGTCAATCTCCTTGGGATTTATATTTCACAGAGAATAAAGGGGAATGTGAACCGTAGGTTAGACTGTCTTTCAGAGTTCTGACATTTTCATACCCATGAAATCAGAAAACTAATTGTAGTCTGGTCCAGATATAGGAAGCATCTCCAGGTTTTACATACTAAAGAACATAGATGAGAGAGAAAGGGAGAATGATAACTTTTATTTTTTTATTTTTTATTATTTAAAAAAATATTTTATTGATTTTGTACAGAGAGGAAGGGAGGGAGATAGAGAGTTATTGTAGAAACATCAATGAGAGAGAGTCATTGATCATCTGCCTCTTGCACACCCCCTACTGGGGATATGCCCTCAACCAAGGTACATACCCTTGACCGGAATCGAACCCGGGACCTTTCAGTCCCCAAGCCAACTCTCTATCCACTGAGCCAAACCGATTTCGGCTAACTTTTTAAATTGTAAAAAAAAAATTACCACCCAGCTGGTATGGTTCAGTGGTTGAGGGTTGAGCTACGAACCGGGAGATTACTGTTGGATTCCTGGTCATGGCACATGTCAAGGTTGTGGGCTCAATCCCCAGTGGGGGGGTATGCAAGAGTTAGCCATTCAATGATTCTTTCTCATCATTGGTGTTTATATCTCTCTCTCTCCCTCTTTCTTCCTCTCTGAAATCAATAAAATACATTAAAATTTTTATTTTTACCAAGGACAATTAGAAAACCCTGAGCTGATGGTGGAGCACAACCTTTTAGAGGTTATGGGGTTGACATACTATGGTTAACTTCTTTCTCTTTGAAGATTTCATCTCAGTTTATTGGATCTACTAGTGGCATTTCCTTTTTCTTTTTGATGAAACATTAATTCACTGTTATATTTCATCATTTAAATCCATGGGGGGAGAAATCTACTTTGGCAACAGTTGTTTTTCACTTGCCTACTTTTGCAATGCATTGACTTTTAAAAGTTCAAGTTATATGTTTCTTGAAAGATGAAAGGTCTTTACAGTTTACTATAGTGTTTTCTCATAAAATAAATGTCAACTTTAACTTTGTACCATCTTCATTGCTCTTACCTCAGAGCTTTAATTGCATTGGAGAAAAAAAGTGTGTGTGTGTTTGTGTGTGTGTGTTATGTGTGTGTAAGGGTCATCAGGAGATTCTGGTATAGGTTGAGTGAGAAGCGGGAGTACTTAACAAATATTTCCACTCTTTTGGTAAGTAATTGCTGCCAATAAGGGAAAATTTTGCTTCAAAATAGCTATTTTGATACAAAGAACTCTAGTGTGGTTATATGTGTAAAGCTCATGCTCATTTGCCACAAACTGGCCTTGGGGTTAGTGGTGTGGAGGCCTGGGCAGGGCTCCAGAAACTGCACCTGGGTGGAGCTTGAGTTGATCATATAGTAATTTTCACTTATTTTCAGATAGCAGGTCAAATCGTTGCCCTGGATTTATATTCCTGAGGTCTCTAAAGACAGCTAAAGATGTTTTAATCCTTCCTGACACATTGTCAGGGAGCTGCACCTGGTTTTGATAAACTAAGGAGTAATGTGATTAAAAATCAAACAAACAGCCTCAGTCAGAAGATAGTGAATACAAAAAAAGCCTTCCTCCCAGGACACCATAAGAAAGAGAATTGCACATTGGGAAACCTCAAGGAAATTAACATGCTGTCTTGAATTGCCACTTAGTGATAGTGACTCTTCGCATTGAGACTTCTCTGGCTAGTCTCATTAAAGTTTCAATAACCCTCTTACCATCACCTTTCCCTGTCTTGTCATTCTCTACTCCTTAGACTATATCAATATGACATAATATATAGATGCTGTCTAGCAATAAGACACAGGTAAGAAAGCTTTGTAGAAAGCGAGGTTTTTCATTCTTTTTCACCTGACAACTCAGGCCCAGTCAAAAGTAGGTGAAACTCAAGGAAATTTCAGAAAAATAGATCTGATATGCAGATTGACCTATATGACTCCCTCTAGTAACACAGTAGGCTTTATGGGTAGTAACTTCCCAAATAGGTCCTTACAGATTGCACATCATAGAATGACAGCTTCAATAATATTAGCCACCATTTGTTGAGTATTTAGTATGTGCCAGGTACCATCAAACAGAAAATATATATATATTCTCACTTAGTCCACATAACATTATAGTAAGATAGTTATTTAGTTATTACAGGTGTGGCAAAAGTAGCTTTACAGTTATAAGTATGCAGAATAGTTTATTTTTTTGTGTTATTTATTGACTAGAGGCCCAGTGCATGAAATTTGTGCACTGGGGGGTGTCCCTCATCCAGCCTGCACCCTCTCCAATCTGGGACTTCTTGGGAGATGTCCAACTGCCTGTTTAGGGGATAAACAAGCAGTTGGACATCCCTCTCACAATATGGGACTGCTGGCTCCTTGCCACTTGCCTGACTGCCCCTAACCACTACCCTGCTGGTCTCATTGACACCTAACTGCTCCCTTGCGAGCCTGCTTGTTCAATTGTTTGGTTATCCCTCACTAATACCCTTGCCGGCCTCATTGCCTTGGGATTGGGCCTAAATCAGTAGTCGGACATCCCCCAAGTGCTCCAGGATTGGAGAGGGTGCAGGCTGGGTTGATGGGACCCCCCCCCCCTCTTCCGCTTGTGCACCAATTTCACGTATCGGGCCTCTAGTGTTATAATAAATATCCAGGCAATTAGACCTTTTCTGCACTTTGAATATACTCTTGAAATAGTTTCTAAAAAGTAGGATTATAAAATAAAGAGATCTTCTAAGTTAATAAATAAAACAATGATGCTAACTTCTGCCACTTTCATCTAACTTAGACCTAACCAGAGCAATTAAGCAAGAAAAATACATAAAAGGTATCCAAATTGGGAAAGAATTAAAATTGTCTATTTACAGATGACCTGATCCTTGTATATAGAAAATCCTAAAGATTCCACACACAAAAACTATTAGAAATAAACAAATTCAGTAAATTTTCAGTATACAAAATCAACATGCACAAATTAGTTGCATTTCTATACACCAAAGGTGAACTATGCAAAACTGAAATTAAGGAAACAGTCCTATTTGCTATAGCACACACACACACACACACACACACACACACACACATACACACACACACACACAGAAAAAGAACAAAAAATACTTAGGAATAAACTTAACCATGGAGATGAAATTGATATACTGTACAGTGAAAATTGATATACTTTTATAAATAAACCAAGGGAGACACAAATAAATTGAAACATCTGCATATATAGATTGGAAGAATTAATATTGTTAAATGGTCATACTACCCAAAGTAATCTACAGATTCAGTGATATTCCTATCAAGATCCAAACTGCATATTTTATAGAAAATATAGGGGGAGATCAGGCTGGCAGGAAGAAGCACTTGGGGGCAATCAGGAAGGCCTTATCACCTCTAACTGCTCCTCTGCAGGCCTGGTCACCGCAGACTGCACCCCTCTGCGGGCATGGTCATTCCCAACTGCCCCCCCCCTTCTGGCCTGGTAGCCTCACACAGCCTGTTATTAAGTCATCTGGTCATCCATCATTAACCCCCCTGCCAGCCTGGGCATAGGCAGCCATCTTGTGAGGGCATGCTGGTCAATTTGCATATCATTTCTTCATTATATATGATATTTGCACAGTACATATGTAATATAGGGAAGAGAGGCAATGGGAATGAAAGGTCAAACTTCAAGAACATCAGTTTCCCATAAGGAAAGCCTGTCCAACACTAGATGGACAACATTCATTCATTTACTTTACAAATATTTCTTTAAGGCCTAACCTGTGCTAAGCAGTGGTACAGATGTGAATAATACCTGACTTTCATATATCTATACATGATCTGTTCTAAATGCTTTATGTATAACCATTCAGCATATTTGTATTGAACACTTATTGTGTGCAGGTGCATTCTGGGCACTGAGGTTACATGGTTGAACAAAACAGACAAAAAAAAAAAATCATGTCCTAATGGAATTTATACTCTAAATATCATGACACATTTATGAGATTGATTCTATCTTTAGGCCCACTTTATAGATGAGGAGGCAGGAAAGAGTGAAAAATAACCTATTCAAAATCTCACTAGCAGAAAGTGACATAGCCAGGCTTACCAGCAGGTGGTATGGTTCCCAGGACTTCTTTTAACTATTGCCTCCTACCACCATTCAAAGTAGAACAAGTCTTTGCACTCAAGGGGCTATTTGGGGTGAGTGACAAGAAAATTAACAACTGTAAAATGACCAAAATAGCAGTAGGTAACACGGATTGAGTGCTTACTCTGTTCTAGTCATTGTGCTAAGTGTTTGCCATCCTTTCTATTAATCCATCCTCCCCAAAATACTAAGAATAAATAACATTATGAATCCCATTTTACACATAAAGTAACTGTTGGACTTCACATCACATGTCTCTAACTACTGTATTGTAGTGGTCTCCAAATTGGTCTTTTAAATATATTACCCAAATACATAGTCCAGCTTGCAGAATATTAGTTGTCACCTCCCCATCCTCAGTCCTTGTTATTACTTACTTTTAAACCACTAATGTATGTAATCTTTGGTATCTTTTTCAATGCCATAAGAGCTACGTGTTGCTCTGAGGGTCTCTGAAAGGCTACCTATATTAACTACTTGATTTTTGAGATATTGCTGGCTTCATGTCTTCAGAAGGTCTACTAAGTTTGGTTTGGTGCTGCAGGATACATTTTGTATGACATTTCAAAAAAAAGGCAGTGTCCTTAAGTAAAGAAGTAGCATGGCATAGTGCCTAAACTTGTCATCTTCAAACTCATATAGCCTTACGGTTTTCAGCATGGTAAGTTACTTAATCTTTCTGTACCTTAGTTTTATGGCACTAAAAACTACTTCTTTTAGAGGCTTTAAGAGGAGGGAAAGTTAAATAGGGATTAGGAAAACTACATATTTTCCAGTGCCTTGTGTGTGTCTGTGAATGTACAATAAAAATATAGACTCAATCTCCAATGTTCCAAATCTCCCTAGTCCAACTGACTACAGTATAAAAAGGTATTCTTGACATTCATTCATCCATTCTTTATGATATTCCCTTTAGAAAATGTTGTATAATAGAATCACATAAAACTATATTTCACATATATTTTAATAATAAGAGTTCACTATTGACCACATTTGTGAAAAAGAATATCAAATAATGATTTGCCACTTACTTACCATGTAACAGTTGAACATTAATATTTATTGCTACATGTTAGCAATTTTATAGAGCATTGCTTAAAATATTTGTTGCCTCACAATCTGTTGGCACAAAAAATATAACAAAGCAAATGACAGGAGAATAGATTATAATGGAGTCTGAAAGTTCATCTTTAAAAAGGAAACCTATTTCCAGAGTGAACATCTGCTCCTAATATGGAATTTGGGGCCATCTGAGGCTGTTGTATTTTTAGCAGATGAAATTGATGTGGACTAGAAATTCACAGAGCATAGGAGGCTGATGTTTGTCACTTCACCAGATTGTTTCCTGGATAGTTCATTGTCTAATGTCATATGAGTACACATTGTCTTCTGAGTAAAAAGAACTTTCTGTGTATTGATTTCAATATATTCTTGTTGGGATATACATGGCTTGGATAGTTTCATGTTCCCCCGTATTGTACGTATGGAGAGATCACAATCCATCTGTCTGTAGATACATTTGTAAGAATTAAATGATAAAGGCATGGTTATCCCATATAAAAAGAGCTTATCAGGACAATTAACACACTTACCCTAACCATGGCAGCATTGCTCCCTCAACAATCAGTCTGGCCTTTGCCCAATTTCACTTTAAAGGAAAAGCATTTGCAAAATTCCCTTTCACATAAGGCTATTAGGCTCCTGATTTTAATGTCTTTTTTCTCCCTCTTCCCACACTTTTTGGTCAACAGTTCTTTTAAAATGATTAAATTCTGCCGAAACCTATTTGGCTCAGTGGTGGAGTGTCGGTCTGTGGACTGAGAGGTCCCGGGTTCAATTCCAGCCAAGGGCATGTACATTGGTTGCGGGCACGTCCCTAGCAGGGGGTGTGCAGGAGGCAGCTGATCGATGTTTCTCTCTCATCGACGTTTCTAGCTCTCTGTTTCCCTTCCTCTCTGTAAAAAATCAATAAAATATATTTTTAAAAAAATTAAAATGATTAAATTCATTCTATATTAAATTTCTCAAAGATCTAAAAGTAAAATTTATTATAATATATATCATATATAATCAACGTTATTATAGGAGAAACCAAGATGGCAACATAGGTAAGCATCTAAACTGCTGCCTCACACAACAATTTCAAAACTACAACTAAAAGACAGACTAGACATCATCCAGAACCACAGGAAAGCTGGATGAGTAGAAATTCTACAACTAGAAGGAAAGAGAAAAGCTCACAGAGAATCAGAGAAGCTACAAAGGGCTGAGGTACAGAGACACACATGCAGAGAGGAAGGGCGGCTGAGTACCTGGCTGGCTTTCTCTGGTGGGAGGGAGAAGAAAGCTGAACCCCAGTTATGATGGCACTGAACCCAAGTTCTGGGTGAGACATTTTGACCTAGGCTCATACAGGGGGAATCTGGACTCTCAGGTAGAGAGAAAGGCACATGGAGACTCAGGGGAGCTGTGGAGGACAGAGGTCTGGAGGTATGCATGTGTGAGTGTGTGCAGAGAAGACTGACTGCTGAGATTGGCACTGGCTTTCCCTAGCAGGAGGGAGTCAGAAGCTCCCAACTGCACTAAACCCCAGTTCAGACTGCACTGAAACCCAGATCTGGATGAGCCCCTAGGGAACAAGGCTCTTATTAGGGGAATCTGGACTGTCAGGTGGAAACTCAGGGGAGCCACTCAAGGCAGAGGTCTGAAGGCGTGTGCACAAGTGCAGGCAAAGAGGAATGACTGCTGAATATGCCACTGGCTTTCTCTAGCTGGAGGGAACCAGAAGCTCCAGACTGCACTGAACTCCAGTTCTGGGCGAGAATCTGGGAATACAAATTCATTGGGGGAGAAACTGGATTGTCTGGCAGTGGGCAAAACTTGAGGGCAACTTTCTCTCAGAGGTGTTGCAGCGATTACCAAAGTACACTGAGATCCAGGGGCCTCATAGGGCAGGGCTGACAGGAAGCCAGAACTGTCTGATCAGCCCTGAGACTCCACCCTATCCCAGCTGAGCACAGAGGCTTTTGCAATTTTGCAAGTCTGGTCTCATAAGGCTGTCTCCAGCACAGAAATTTTCCCAGCATAGACACAGCTGATTGTCACAGCCAACTGGCCTGGAGGTCAATTTCTCCCAGTGATACCAACAACAATCAAGACTTAACTACAACAAGACTGTACACACAGTCCACAAAGGGGTGCACCAAGAGTGTCCACCTCAGGTAACTGGGGAGGCCGACCCACTGGACCATATAGTACACCTAGCACACAAAGCTACCCTATCAACTCAGGGGAGCAGCAAAAATGTGGAGACAAAAAAGATCACAAACAAAAGAAATGGAGGAAAACAAACAACTGGATATAGAGTTCAAAACCACGGTTATAAGTTTTTCAAGAATTTCCTAGAAAAGGCCGATAAATTTAGCAAGACCTTTTTCGAGGTTATGAAAAAGGACCAATTAGAATTTAAACATAAACTGACTGGAAAAAAAATTATACAGAGACCCAAGAGCAGACTAGAGGAATGCAAGAATCAAGTCAAAGATTTGAAATACAAAGAAGCAAACACACTCAACCAGAAAAGCAAAAAGAAAAAAGAATCCGCCAAAACTGGTTTGGCTCAGGGGATAGCGTGTTGGTCTGCAGACTGAAAGGTCCCGGGTTCAATTCTGGTCAAGGACATGTACACTAGTTGCGGGCACACTCCCGGTGGAGGGTGTGCAAGAGGCAGCTGGTCTATGTTGCTCTCTCATTGATGTTTCTAGCTTTCTGTCCCTCTCCCTTCCTCTCTGTAAAAAATCAATAAAATATATTTTTTAAAAAAGAATCCAAAAATTTTAAGATAGTGGAAGAAGCCTCTGGGAAAACTTTAAGCATACCAACATCAGAATTATGGGGGTGCCATAAAAAGAGAGAGAGCAAGATACTGAAAACCTATTTGAAGAAATAAAGTCTGAAACTTCCCCCACCTGGTAAAACAAATAGACTCACAAGTCCAGGAAGTGCACAGAACCCCAAACAAAAGGAATCCAAAGAGGACCCCACCAAGACACATCATAATTAAAATGCCAAGAGCAAAAGACAAAGAGAGAATATTAAAAGCAGCAAGAGGAAAACAGTTAATTACCTACAAGGGAGCACCCATACTATTGTCAGCTGATTTCTCAACAGAAACTATGCAGGCCAGAAGGGAGTGGTAAGAAATATTCAGTGATGAATAGTAAGAACCTACAACCAAGATTACTCTATCCAGCAAAGTTATCATTCAGAATTGAAGGTCAGATAAAGATCTTCACAGATAAGAAAAAGCTAAAGGAGTTCATCACCACCAAAACAGTATTATACGAAATTCAGAAAGGTATTCTTTCAGAAGAGGAAAAAGAAGAAAATAGAAAAGGTAAAAATTATGAACAACAAGTACATATCTATCAATAAGTGAACCTAAAAATCAAGTGAATTAAATATCTGCGGAACAGAAGAAACTATTGAATTATTAGAATCAGGGGCCTAGGAAGGGAGTGGACTGGTAATTATCAGGAAGAAGGGGAGTGAGGGGTGTGGGAAGAGATTGGACAAAAATCATACACCTATGGATGAGGACAGTGGGGGTGGAGGTAAGGGCAGAGGGGGTTGGGGTGGGAACCGGGTGGAGGGGAGCTATGTGGGGGGAGGGAAAGGAGAAACAGTTGTAAAAATCTGAACAATAAAGATTTATTAAATTTCAAAAAATAAACTTTATTATAATATGCATATAGCACAGGGCTGTGCTAAAAAAAAATTTTGTGTGTGTTAGTAACTTTCCATTATATTAACCTTCTTTTGTGCCCAGAAGTGGATAAAACAGAGCCCTGTAGTAGTACAACTCATTTCTTTAACAGCCAAACTTAAAGACAGGTAGTCTGAGGGTTAAATTTAACACAATATATTCATATTTTTAAAATGTGATTTGGGGACTCTTGGACTTTGTGTCAAAGTGTCATTTCTATCTCTAACAGAAGAGGATAATATATTTAATATATTTGGCTTAGTACCTATGGCTGATGATGGGATAATGGACACTAGAAATATGTGAAGGGATATATTTAGATAAGAGAGTCTAGTGATTCATGCTTGCTTATCACATGATGTTTTATTCAGAGTTATGAATAAGCCATAATAAGCACAGTGCTATGATTTATAGTTGAACATCAATAAAAAGAAGATGAATATTAGTAGTGAAAAATAAGCAGTAACTAGAAGAGATCCAAAAATTACTGTAAGACTTTTCATCACTCTCCCTGTGTTTCTATAGAAAGAAGAGACTTTTAACTGTTATTTTTAAACAATAAAAATAAAAACAAAGGCATTGGCAATAGTACTACTACACATCAATGTTAAATATATATAGACCTTTCTGGAGGTACAGAGCACTTTATATTTTTCAACAGCCACAAATCTGGAATGACCACCTACTCTATGAAAAGCACTGTACTAAGAGCTATGGGAAGAACAAAAGGGTATATATGATTAACTCTTTTACATGTAAAATGGCATATGCTTTCTTGGCCATATCCACGTTATATTTTTGACAATTCATCAACATATGACAATCTGAAATATCAAGGCTCCTTAACAGCAACAAGATTTCAACATAGAGAGTGAAGTAGTGATGTGTATATTTGTGAAGCCCAAAGGACAAGTTTCAAGGCAATAGGACTCCTGTGAACCTAACTCATCATCTAGGGCTAAGGACTAGAAGACATCAGGCATACAAAGCACTGCACCTTTACAGATGCATATTAATCAGTTATCATATCTGGCTTTGAGTTTGAAAAGGAATCCCATGGTGTTGTATTTTTCAGGTGTCTTGAGAACTTGTTTGGAGGTTCTAGCAGGGAAGCACAGCTACTCCTATACCTTTGACCAAAGGCTAATCCTCTTTTCTGGGAGGCAGGTCATCCTCTTCCACTGAGTGCAGCTTTGGGAGGGAGCATATGAATCCGTGATGGAGGAGGGAGACACCCGCCTAGCCAGCCAGATCAGCAAAATAAACAATGACAGTCAATGGGGAGACAGATGTCATAGCCAGATGGCCTTCACATCCTATAGCCACATATCTTAATGCTCTGGAGGATGGACTCTTTTTTTACCTCTCACTTGGTTCATGATCTCTTAGGATTGCATAGATGGTCAAAACTATTTAGACATAAAGTTTGGAATACTGAAGCATTATGACATTGTGTATGTATGTGCATTAAAATTTTTTGAATAGAAAGCATTTGGTTTCTTCAAAGTGTTTTTTGCACTCATTTAAAATGTTTTAAAATCTATCTATATCTATCTATCATCTATCTATTATCTATCTATATCTATCTACCTCTCATCTATCAATATCTATGTTGATATATACATAAATTTTAAATACATTTTATTGATTCCAGAGAGGAAGGGATAGGCAGTGAGAGATAGAAACATCAATGAGGAGAAAGAATAATTGATCCACTGCCTCCTGCTCGCCCCCCACTGGGGACTAAGCTTGCAACCCAGGTATGTGCCCTGACCTGGAACCAAACTGTGACTTCCTGGATCATAGGTTGATGCTCAACCACTGAGCCAGGCCGACCAGGCTAAAATATATTTTTTATTGTTGATAGTATTACAAATATTTCCTATTCCTCCCTCCCCCACTACTGGCAGCCCCTGCTCACTCCCCCAGGTCTTCACTACTCCATTGCTCCTGTCCATGGGCTGTGCATATAAGTTCTTTGGTTTATCTCTTCTCTTTCCCCTAACTGCACATGGAGGTATACCAATCTGTTCCATGCCTCCATGTTTCAGCATATATATATATATATATATATATATATATATATATATATATATATATTAGGATTGCATAGATGGTCAAATAGGATTGCATATTTCTTTATTAAGGTGTTACATATGTGTCCTTATTCCATTACCCCCCCCCCCCATTCCCGCCACTCATGCCCTCACCCTCCTGTTGTCTGTGTCAATTGGTTAGGCCTATATGCATGCATACAAGTCCTTTGGTTGATCTCCATTCCTTACCCCTGAGGTTTGGTGGTCTGATCAATTTTTCTCTGTCTCTGGATCTGTTTTTGTTAATCAGTTTATATTGTTCATTATATTCTATAAATGAATGAAACCATGTGATATTTATCTTTTTCTGATTGGCTTATTTCACTTAGCATAAAGTTCTTCAGGTCCATCCATGCTGTCACAAATGGTAAGAACTCCTTTTTTTTTTACTGCAGTGTAGCTTTCTATTTCTTCTTCTTGTCTGATTGCTGTGGCTAAGACTTCCAGTACTATGTTAAATAAGAATAGTGAAAGCAAACATCCTTGTCTTGTACCTGTTCTTAAGGCAAACATTTTTAGTTTTTGCCCATTGAGTGTTATGTTGGCTGTATATATGACCTTTATTATGTTGAGGTATGATCTCTGTATTCCCATTTTACTGAGATTTACACTCATTTTTTATTTTATTATTTATGATTTTAACAAAAACAAAAGTTCCAACCTGCTTTGCATTTGGGTTTATTTTGAACCTGTCAATGAGCTTTTTCTCTCTTTTATAGAATTATTTTTTTTGTGTGTGTGTGTGTGTGTGTGTGTGTGTGAAGCATCTGGTAGTCAATCAACAATGGCTGGGAAAGAACTTAGTGGGTAAAACCAACATATAGTTTTAGGTTTTTTATTAAAGGTTAAGAATATAGTGCTCATCTATAAAAGTCATAGCTAACATTTATAGGTACTTTCTGTGAGTCGGGATTTAGTTTATGTAAATTCTCTCACTATAACTCTGTGATTTGGGTACTATTATTACCCTTATCTTGCATTTGCAGCAATGGAGGAACAGATATTAAATAACTCACTTTCCAACTCACAGTCTTAAGTGGTAAAGCTGGATGTCATACTCAAGTAGTCTGGCTTCATAGCCCAAGAGAGTAACCACTTCATGAAACTGTTCTACTATTGGGGCAGACCTGACTATTGTGTGGCCTGGTCATTGGCATTTTAAAAACATCTTCCCTAGGGATTCTGATTAACTTCCAGGGCTTAGAGGCTCTCTCTGAAAGAAAGCTGACCTTGTTTCTTTGAAAAATTGCATTGCCCAGGTCTGTGCGGGAAAGGGAGGCAGACAGTAGAGATGTTAAATGAGTCATTCATGATAAATACCCACCATATGGTCAAAATGAGTCCCGCTGCCTCCCAGTGAGGGAAGCAGACACTTTGTGTATGAAATGTACTGTTTGTTTTCTTATGTAGTGGTTTCAGTTCAAATTAAATGTTTCACATCAGACAAGGAACTAATAACAGATGATCTCCTCCCACAGTGGTACAGTAACAAATATGTAGTAATTTGAAAGCTGGAAAGAAAATTATTACTCCCAAAGATGCAATAAATATATGATATGCTTAGAGAGTCCTTTGATGAAATGAATACTGAAGGTGCTGCTAGTACTACTTCTGCTTAAGAAAAAAAAAAAAACATAGTGAAAAAAAGGAAGAAGCATTTTAAAATGCTGTCTGATCTGTCAACATTTTGTTAACATGTAATACCTTAAGGACACAACTTAGAAGTAGAATCTTCAGTGAAGCAAAAACTCATTCCTTCTTCACATCGTAGGGGAGAAAACTGGCAAGAAGAACAGCCAGGCATAACGTTTTTGAAGTTTAAAAGTAACTTAGTAAGATAGGGTGCTTCTTCTCCCTTTTAAAAATATTTTAATTGGTCTCTGAAAAGGGCAATGGCCAAACATGATTTTCTTCAGTGAGGCACCCCGATGTCTGCCTGAAAAATCTATTTCTGTTCCA
The DNA here is from genome assembly GCF_014108245.1 of Pipistrellus kuhlii. Lineage (NCBI taxonomy): Eukaryota > Metazoa > Chordata > Mammalia > Chiroptera > Vespertilionidae > Pipistrellus > Pipistrellus kuhlii. Next base: position 31,686,850 of record NW_023425471.1, read on the forward strand.
CTCTCTCAGCACTCACAATATTCTAGGAGATATGCTATTTATCCTCTTTCTTCCAGGCTCCCTGTTTCAAGAACTAGAACTGTAAGGAACCCTGTTTCAAGAACTATAACTGTAAGGAAATAAGTCTCAGCCTCTATACTCAGTTGCCTCTGACCCTGAGCAATAGCATTAGTAGAGGCAAGGAAGAAGTTCAAGACTAGCAGCTGCTGCTAGTGTTCAGTCCCTAGGGAGAGTCCAAACTCAGGTCTCTGCAAAGGGACTTGTCTGCTTAGTGCTTGCCATAGCCAGCCTTCCTCTGCCTGGAGTCTAGTGAGTAGGATGTGACAGTGAAAGACAGCAGCACCCCACATTGATATTATACTTTCACCCTACATATATTTTGAAATATGAATAAGTACACAAGAAGTTGCCAAAAATATATAGGAAGATCCCATGCACTATTCACCCATCCTTCCCCAATAGTATCATATTGTATGACTATAGTACAATATCAAGCCCATTAAATTGATATTGGTACATTTTACAGAGCTTATTAAGATTTTAACAATTATTGATGCACTCATTTGTGTATGCTAGTGTGTATATTGTTTTATGGAATTTTATCACATGTGTAGCTATCTTGATTGGTATAACTATGTAGTAGGTCTTACAGCAGGAAGAATAATTTCTCTCCTACTTTTTAAAAGAAAAAAAAACCCTCCATTTATTTTTCTGCTCTTTTCTCATTCTATTCTCATTTCAATCAAGAGTGCATTCATCAGCAACATTTCCTACCCCCCAAATGTGCTACTACGAAGAGTTCATTCTATCTAGTCTGAATGGAGCTAATACTTTCTGGAGGTGGACAGACATATCAACTCAGACAGGGGGATTGCCAAATGCACAGCTTAGATTTTCCTTGGGTAAGGGAATGAGGTAATTGGAGGATACATTTGGTTTGCTTTACCACTGATTCTTTAGAAATATACCCCCCAAACACCTCAGCCAGAGTCATCATCAAGAAGAGTTGTCTGATTATTGCCTCTGTGGTTTTATCCATTATGGAGAAGCTGAAGATCACAGGGGTTAAAGCATTGGCTTAATTAAAAAACAAATCAGAGTAATACAAACAAAACAAAAAACACCTCTAACTTTTCAATAAGGTCAAGTTAAAGTTTGAGGGAAAATTACTTTCTGGTGATGTGATATAGTCTAGGGTAGGTGTGTAGAACTCAATCAGAGAAGGGGCCAAAATCTAAAATCCAGCCCAAATCGCGGGCCGGATGGTTTACTGAACAGTCATAAACTGTCATTGTGATGGAAACGCAGCGGAGTGCAGTGATGACAGCGCGGTGCAGGCCACATTGCAAGGCCTGGCGGGACGGATTTGGCCCGGGGGCCTTGTGTTTGACACATGTGGTCTAGGGAGTGCACCAAGGTGTCCTCGATTCCCAAGGTTTCTCCCCAACTTCTGACTAATGAGATATCACTTCATCCCTTTAGCATACATTTTTTAAAATTATCTTCATTTTTTAAAGTATTCCCGATGTCTCCTTCCTCCAAGCCATTGACATCCTCCTCCCCACTTTTGTCCCATCCTCAGGCTTACAACATATATTGTCTGTATATGCACATAAGTTCTTTGGTTGATCTCCTCCTTACCTCCACTTCGCTCTAAGAATCTTCAGTCTATTGCATGTTTTCATGTCTCTGGATTCGTTTTGTTTGTCAGATTGTTTTGCTCATTAGATTCCACATATAAGTGAGATCATGTGACACACATCTTTCTCTGATTGGCTTATTTCACTTAGCATAATACCCTCCAGGTACCTCCATGCTATCTTAAAGGGTAAGAGATCCTTCTTTTATAGCTATATAGTATTCCATTGTGTAAATGTTCAAGACTTTTTACCCACTCATCTACTAATGGGCACTTGGGGGCTGTTTCCAGATCTTAGCTATTGTAAATAATGATGCTATGAATATAGGGGTCAAAAGTCAGCGGAGGACCTAAATACACTTCTCCAAAGAGGACATACAAATGACCAAGAGACATGACAAATGCTCAACGTCACTAATCATCAGAGAGATGCAAATTAAAACCACAATAAAGTATCATCTCACACCTGCCAGAATGGCTGCCATCAATAAATCAACAAACAAGTGCTGGTGAGGCTGTGGAGAAAAAGAAACCCTAGTACACTGCTGGTGGGAATGCAGACTGGTACAGCCACAATGGAAAATAATGTGGAATTTCCTCAAATAAATTAAAAATGGAACTATCATTTGACCCAGTGATACCACTTCCTGGAATATATCCCATGAAGCATGAAACACCTTTAGCATAAACTGCTAATTTCCTATAACATCCAGGCACCCCAAGCAGGGCTGATGACTTAAACACTTTTTGATAATTTACATCTTAGTATGGGTATGTGCATTTCATCATTTCTTGAGACTGGATATTTGTGGGGAAAAGCCTACAAAGGTGTTTGGAACTTGATTTTTGTGGGGCCAGAGAAGGGCACAGAATGAAGAGGTCAATGGTTCTGAAGTGTAAACTTGTTCTGATTATAATGCTTTCTAAAGACAATTTTGTCTTAGATTCTCAGCTTTCTGAGCCAACTTATATTTTAGTTAGATGTTTACCATTATTAAAGCAAAACAAAAAAACACAGTTCTATCTTTATTCTTCCTATGCTCTATGTTCTATTGAACATTTGGTTATTCTCAGATGCTTGAGGAAGTTTGAAAAAGAATACTTGGAAAGCTGCCGGATACGTGAAAGGAAAGACACCATGATTACATGTGGTTCAATTCAATTCAGTTCAATTCAATTTAACATTTATTGCATGGTATGTAAATGCCAGGAACTGATCTACAGTACTCAGTGTGCTTGTTAAGTCAATAGAGAATCTTTTCTGTGGCCAAGTCAGTCAGTCATTCCATTCTCACTAAGACACAAAGTCGTGTGTGTGTGTGTGTGTGTGTGTGTGTGTGTGTGTGTGTGTGTGTTTAAGTAAAAACAAAAAGAAGCTAGGTTATCAGCTGAGGATGTAAAAAGGATTTCTGAATGGAACTCACATCTCTTTGAGTCAAATTGTGACATGCTCCCTGTAGGGTGAGTCCATAATTTCATTGCTTTTTTCACATCTGACATGTCAGCCGTGGATTAGAGGACTGCTGAGAGAAGGAGTTGCCTTGGGCATGATAGTCAGACCAAGATAGTATGATAACGATATATTCAGCTTCAGAGCAAGCATCTATTATTAGGATTTATTCCTAAAAATGTTTGTGGGTTGATGCTTCCATTACAAGTTTCACACCATGATTTCAGTGAGCTGCATAACAGAATGCTCATTATGTTTTAAACGAGATACAAGCTTGTGCCCTTTATGTCAAGCTAGGTAAGAACAAATGGGTTTAAATCTTAAAGCATCTTCAGTGGCTCCTCCTGTCATGTTGATCTATTGTGGTGCCTTGCTAACACAACAGTGGCCTTGCTTCAGAAAATGATGCTAGCTAGTTCTTGGATCCAATTAAACTCTGGGAGCTGAGAAAAGAAACTGGATCCAGCAGAAGTGAATATCCTCATCATATACCAAGCAGCTTTAAGTTTTTTCTCAGCCTGATTCTTCAAAAGTCAAACACCCTCTAATGCACAGACCTCTGAAGCAGTCATCACCTTCAAGCAGGAAAGTCATGTAGCCCAGATGAATAGCCACTATGACCATTCTGGCCAGTCAGCATCCAAGACTTCTTAGGGAATTGCAAGTTGGAAGTGGTGAGGGAGAAGTCTAGGTCCTTTTCCTGGCTCTTGAAGCACATATAGTAACCTGAGAGAAGCTCTATTTCCCTCCCTGTAAACTTCTCACATAGCCAGTGAGGTCAACTAAATCACACTTTGCAACATGCCACTGACAACTGTGTGAGTGTGAGGAAAGTGGGGTGAGAGGCAGGTGTGAGAAATGTTAGATCTTGATGCACAAAGACAGCAAGTCTTGCACTCCTTGTAAATTGGGAAGCCTTTTAGTGGTAAGGAAGCTTAAAAGCAGGCACGATGTCTGATTTAACTGCTTAGTAAGCAAAATCTTCTAAGTTGAGTTTTCCAAAGTAGGCACATCTGACTTGTTCTTAAACAAACCATTTACAAGTTGTGTTTATGAAACCCAAAAACAGTGGGAAAGTAACTCAGTTCTTGCCCACCTGAGAAGTAACTCAATCAGTAACTGGAATGTTTTCGGGGGACAGGAAACACTGTGAGAAGGAGAACCTCTAGTCAACTATTTGTACACTGAAATAAAATTATTTAGGAACCATTTGTGCTTTTAAGGCTTTTTTTTCAGATAATTATTTTTGCCTCCTCCACTCTTTTGGGGATTGCTTCTAGGGTAAGAATAAGGGAAGTGTTATTCATTAACATCTGTAATATGTCAGCATTACTGATCAAAAGGTTCAGTGGAAACATATGGGAAAAAGTTTAGCTTTATTGGTAATCAAAGAAGCAAATTAGAACATTAAGATACCCCCCCCCCCCATCAACATAGTAAAGGAGGGAAAATAAAAATACTAAAATTGAAAAAGGTATAATGAAACACTCAAATGGTGCTGGTGGGAGTAGAAATTAGTACAAATCTTTTGGAAATTAGTTGACAGTTTATACCTTTTGATGCAATAATTAAACTTTGGGAATCTATAGATATATTCAATGAGTAATATTAAGTAAGTGAAGTGTCAAGCATAGATATGCTCATTGTGGCTTATTTTAGACAAATATAGAAGAAAACCATAATGTATGAGAGTGTGGAAATATGCTTAAGTATATTATAGCATATACCCATGATGCATTATTAGGCAGTCATGTAAATATGTGTTTATTGCTTATAATATCATGGGAAAATACATTGTAAAATTAACTGGATGAAAAGGAGCACATGTTTTTACACATAGAGTGAACATAACTGTATTTAAAATATGTACATAAATGTAAAAAGGATGGAAGGAAATAGAACTGAATGGTAATAATTGTTGATTTTGGGTGGTGGCACTGTAACTAATTTTTCCCCCTGATTTTTATTTTTTAGTTTCCCTGCCCCAAATTTTCTACACTGAAGATGTGCTATTGTTATAATTGGAAAATTTTTTACTCAAAAATATTCATTAAGGGTTTGGGGTGGGAATTGAAAATATTGACAAAATAAATTTGGGAGATTATACAGTGATTTTATTTTACTGTATTCTTCCTATTCCATTTACCTCAGAGACTTGAGAAATAGTTATATTTAAGTCTCAGGCTATGTGACCCTGCACAGCTCATTTTACACATTCTTCTGACTATAAATGGCATTGCCCTAGGCCTTCTATAAGAGAAAAGAAAAAACAGATAGCCATCCTTTATTGAATGCTTACTAAGTGTTGGGCATTAGGTTGATTCATTGGCATTTATTATATTATTTAACCCTCACAGAAAAAAAACTCTTTGAGGTAAGTTGTGCTATTGTTATATCCATTTCATATGGATATGGATGAAAACTAGACTTAGAGGGGTTAGGTAACAATCTAAGCATACAGCTAGTGAACAGTAGAGTAAGAATTCAAATCCATATCTTGCTTTCAGTAAGTGGGTAAATAATAAGAACCAAAAACCATGTTTTAGGTTGAACACTTTTGCCTTAATGTACCAGAAAACTCTACTAACAATTATTTAAGCCATCAGATCACTATATTGTTGCTTACCATCAAGCCTGGTAGTAGGTGATTTCATGAGTGTTTCAGCAGCTCCATAGTCTCAGGGAGGGCTACAGAACTGTTAACCATCATGTCCTCACATGTGTTCTAGACAGGGACAAATAGAAGGATCTCTAGTTTTACAGCTTTTTATTATGGAGAAAAATCTTTCACAAAAGCCGCTGCATAAAATTTCTACTTATGTCTCTGTTGGGAGACAATTCTACAATAGTCACTTAGATTTCAGTATGTCTTGTGAGCAGAGACAATGACTGCCTTTGTTCTGGACTATCTTTTTCAAGGATGTTTATATAGTAAATAGCCTTGGAAGACAGAGATAATGCCTTCTTCAGGGCAAAGAGCAGCCCTGATTACTGCCCATTAAAAAAGATTTGTGCTTACTAAACTTGGGGTTCCTCTCCTGTAATATAGCACACCGAGTCTGCCATTGTCATGTAGTTCCCTGTATCATCCTGTGGGAATTGGGGATCAGGCTCAAGAAAATGCTAGTATTCTGATCAATCATGAATGCAGTCAGTGATAAAGTCCTTTGTCTCTGGCTCAGAAGTCATGTATCTTCTGCAACTATCCATACCCTGTGGCAGGTTAACTGATTAGCTTGAAAGTAGGGTAGAAATCTCAGACCCTTCACGGTTCTTGGCAGTCTCATTGGCCATTAGTTGTTCTATATGAGCACTTCTAGCCTTGAGGGAAGCAAAGGTAGAGATTGTGTAGAAAAATTAAATGGAATACTCATATTTGACTTAGATAAATTAGTATTCATTCATTGGCGCTTGGCATATTGCTCTCCAATCAATGTTTCTTTTGTCAAGAAAATAGAGAAGAGTAGATATGAGTTCATTTTTACTCCAAAGTCCAATCTTCTAAGTAGCCCACAAAGTAAATATGGAATACTGGGGTTTATAATGAGCTCTGTGAATCTGAAAATGTCATTTTGCCATTGTCTCTCAGTGGTGTTACATGTAAGATGAGACTGGGCATTTATTTTGCAGAGTCATGGCAAATAATAATATAAATAGTGGCTCTGGAGTTTCATGGGTGTACAATGGCCAAAATATATTATTACTATAGATTATGCAATTAAAAGGGCAAATCAGTTGAGAACTGTCATTAAATAGCTTAACCCTCTAGAAGTTTCTATTTTATAGAGATCAGATGATACAACTAGAAAGTAGAGGCCTGGGTTTGAGAACAAATTTACTCCCTCTTGATTCATTTCTTTCACCTATAGAATAAGGGCTTTGAATTAGTGTCTTTCAGGTCTGATACCTTATATATTTGTAGATCAGGACAATTACCCCTAATCATGTACAAAGAGTCTGCTATGCATCACTCCTACTTGTACTTAGCACACGTAGATATAACATGCTGGCAGTATGATACATAGGCATGCTAAGACATGAACTTTGATCTGCCTAAATAGTTCATGTCAAACTCATGTTGAAGCTTTGATCCTTTGTGGAGTTAATTTTTAATTTACCTTTTGTATATGTCAAATCATTCTGCAGTGGGTGATGTCCAGATGGGACTAGGAACTGAAAGACCATTAGTTTTAGAACTGGCATTTCAATTATCTGCTGGATTGTTCCTTATTCTATGAATTCCATTAGAGTTAAAGCTTATTTCTAGAATTTTCCTATCTGCTGTTTTTAATGTCCTATTAAATTGTGTGACCTGTGAAGGCTCCATAACTCAGCTCACAGAGGAATTAGGGTGAGAGGAACCTCATGCAGAGAAACTTCCAAGTTATCAGCTTTCTTTTGGGGGTTTCTCTTTGTCATCTTCTTAAAAAATCTGTCACTGTGGAATGTTTCTTCTGTGCAAAAGGGCGGGGGAAAGCTCAGTCTGTTTGGAAACTGTCATTCTTTATGCACTTCTTTGTGATAGATAGAAAAACACAATAGGCAATAAATCTTGTTCTGGGAATATAGGACAGAAGGGCAGTGAGAAATGCATCCAGCACAAAAGTCAGAACTGCAGCAGGAATTCTTGCGTCTTGGTGGTCACTGCACTCTGATTCTCATGGAAGATTGACAATCTCAATATTTAGCAATGCCAGTTATGGCACTGTCTAAGCTCCCACTGTCTGCACGCTACTCTTCTAAGAATGGATAAAACACATGATTACAGGATATTTCTGTCTAGCTGCAAAAAGCAATATTTTGTGGGGTAGAAAATGACTTATAGTAACATTTGCAAAACAGCATTGAAATGAATTCAAATTATATGATGAAACTAGAATAAGGATGAGCTTTGGTAGCCCACAATGAAAAGGTGATTATAGTGAAGAAGGGTTAATTAGAAAAGGCTTCCCTGAGGAGATATTTAAACTGAATTTTGAATGAAGGAGGCCCATAACACTATACACAGTACTCCAGGCACCATTCATTTATGCAGTACATATTTATTTGGCATCTGTTGTAGCATAGCTCTATGCAGGGTGCTCTGGGGGATACACAGAGATACAAAGCTCTATCTCTGCCTTCCCCCAGAAACTTCAAATCTGTTAAGAAGATTCACTTTCCCCCCACTCCTGATGCTTCCATTCGTATGGAGTAACAATCCATTAACATAGAACTCTGGCCTCTTTCTGCCCCCTCATCCCCACCTCTACTGGGGAGAAGGTATGACTGCTTTGATTAGTGTATTTGAAAGGTGCTGAGTAGATGTCACTCAGCCATTCCCTCCTGATTTGTTTGAGAGCTTTGCAGTTTGAGTCTTTGTTCAAAACACATTCTGGTCTGCTCCTGTACACCTTAAATTTAAAAGGAGAAATTTTCCACATGGGGAGGCCTACTGACTTACAGTGTCACTTGTGACTGGGGGTTAAGTGTATCAAGTTCTGGAGTTCAGGATTATGAAGCCCACCTAGCCTATGTCCTTGTAACTAGACTTTAGCAGTCTGAATTCTTTGTCTAGCAGGTAACTGATCAAAGGAATGCTATTTATTTGGGTTCCTCAACCCGCTCTCACTGAAGTCTTGTAGGAGGTATGAGACAAGCCCTTATATAATTACAAGAAAAGGCAAATGTGGTAAATACCACAAGTATAACTTGGTTCCTTTACGATTCTCTCTTTGACCCTGCAAAGTCTGCCACCAATATAGAAAATGAGTATTTTGTGAGAATCTCAGCATTTACAGAATTTGTTTCAGGTTGGCCATTTTTCACTTGCTTTCAATTGTATCTCGACTTCCTGGTTGTTGATGTTCAATTCCTCCTCTCATTTCTAGTCTGGGTTTCTCTTCTGGTTTCTTGAGTTGTGTATTTGGTTGCCTAATTCACATCTCCATTTAGATGTAGCACAAGTTACTCCAACTTTAAGTGATCAAAATTGAACTATTGAGTTCCCACCACTCCCCTCCCAATTTATACCCCTCTCAGTTTTCCTCATATCAGTAAATTGTACCACTATTCATTGCTCAAGCAAAATAATTTTGTATGGTTAATATTTGTGTGGTGATTTGGTCAATGTCTGCTTCTCTTGGGGATTATCTATCTCTTTTATTTTCTCTGCTGTAACTAATGTGCCTTTCAAAGTGTCAGGGACAAAAAACAACAACAACAAAACAAGAAAAAAGAGAACAAGAACAAATGTCAGGGACATAGTGAGCACTCAATAGATATTTTATGAATAAGTATATTTTATTAATTAACCCCAATTCTAGCCTTTTCAATTTGTTTTAGCAGTTTTCTTGGCTTTGGACCTTTGGTCCTCCTGCCCACCTTGAATTCCACCATTATTCTGCTATTCTTCCACCAAGACTAAACTGTGCTTTGGTCATAGGCCAGTACAGATAGATTATTTGGTGAATTCAGATAAGGGGGCTAGGATGGTAGAATTATGGAAGATTCATGAAGGAAGAAGTATTTGAGCTAGGCCTTGAAAAAGGCAGAATTTTAGTATGGGGGGGCAGTGGAGGTAAGGGAAAGAGATATTTCTGCCAGAGGAAGTCACTAAGAAAAATTGTAGATATAGAAAATGAGTATTTTGAGATCATGACCAATAGACTGATCTATGAGGGGGTATAATGAAAACTACAATTGGAAAGATAGGCTATAGCCAGTTTGTGGAGAGAAAGAGTACCTAAAATTCATCTAGGAAACATGAATCTGCTTGCTAAAAGTGTGCAATATGAACTCTTCACTAAAACTGTTATACTATAAATGATAGCTGCATAGACAGAGTATGAAATTAAAATATGTTTCATTAGGTTATGACCAATTTCCTTGTGAAATGAGTGTGGTTGAATTTTAGAGAATTTCACAGAAATATGCTACTTTTGACAACATTGATATTTCTTGTAAAATTCTTCACATTCTCCACATTCTCTCAGATTTGCTGTGAAATTCTGAAAGTGCAATTATTCCCCTTGTCATCTCCTGAAAACATATGTTTCAGGCTCATCTGTTCTGTGGGTACTCCAATTCTCCCCTAGATTCCAAGGATAAATAAACCCTGGCTTAAGATAGTGGAAATTAGGTGGTTTGAGGAAGGGTCTTATTCTTTTGTTGAGACATTTCAGTTAAGAAGCCTCTACTGGCTGCAGCATCAGGAAATAATTAGTGTATTATATACTAGTAAAAGAGTGTGAGAAATTGTTCAATTTTAGGAACAATTGTTGAAGAAGAGAAAATGGATCCATTTTCCCAGTTCCTCACTTTGTGCTGTCTGCTTGCTTTTGTGAATTAGAGACCACCCAGAAAGTTGCTGTTTATAACAGTGGTTATTTCAGAGACTCATTTCTATTCCTATTTTATTTTTGCAGAAATGTTTTCTCCTTTGGGTAGACTCCACAGGGCCTGGGGATTTTCGTAAGATTACTGGGCCTGGCCATATTGTATATGAATGAAAGGAAGGAATGTCTTCCTCACTTCAGTCTGATTTAGGAGTACTATAGAGCTTTCTTCTAAAATGTGAAGAGCCATCACGTAGGAAAGTGAATAGAAATTCTTTGAAGCTCCAGAGGACAGATCTAGTACTAATGGGTAGAAGTTATAAAAAGGCAGACTTTTGTTTATCATAGAAGCTTTGTATCATAGCTACTCAGAAAGGATGGGCTGCCTAGTCAAGAAATAATATTTGTATTTCTGAAAGTATTGAAATAGAGTTTAAATGGCACCAATTATGGATGCAGTGGATATTAACTCTTGCTTTGTTAGGTAGGAGGTTGGATAACCTCAAAGATCCCTTTCCATGCTACTCATATGTGAATCCTATTTTTTGAATATGGAATTCTATTCATGTTTTTAAGACCAAGCCAATCTCATTTTCTGCATAAGGCTTTCTATAGCATTTGTCCATTCTCCACACTTGACACCAACTATTTATGGACTTATGCTGGTAGTCCAAAGTGTCAAAACAGCTATCCTTAGGAATACAGAACACAAACACAAAAAAACTAATTGTTACATATGATATATACAACTTTTTCTAACTTTAAGCCCATTCCAAAATTTTCCTCTACCTTTACTGCCCAGCCCCATTCGTTTGGCAATCCAGGATGGAGTGAGATCCAGAGAAGGGATAAATATATCTATTTCACACTATTTATTTTGCCTTTATCTTGTTTAAGACCCTGTCCTAGGAAGAATAATTTGAGCTAGGCATCAGTGAAGAAAATGCATCAGTGAACATAAAAGAAAAAAAAAATTCCTGTCTTTGTTAAGCTTACATGTATATAAAGTACCAAGCATATAAGGAACACTCAATATATATTAACTTCATTTATTTTTTTAAAATATATTTTATTGATTTTTTACAGAGAGGAAGAGAGAGGGAAAGAGAGTTAGAACCATCAATGAGAGAGAATCATTCATCAACTTCCTCTTGCACAACTCCTACTGGGGATGTGCTGGCAACCAAGGTACATGCCCTTGACCAGAATCGAACCTGGGACCTTTCAGTCCACAGGCCGATGCTTTATCCATTGAGCCAAACTTGTTTTGGCTAACTTCATTTCTTTTCAAATCTCCTCAGCTAGTATGACATTAAAGAAGTAACATTTATTGAACACCTACTATATGCTCTGTGCCTATACATGCGATCTTATTTAATGATTGAAACTCAAGAAGTAAATCTCCTCATCTGTACTGTTACATCAGAAAAACAAAGGTCACAAGAGTATTTTATCCAAAACCAAAATATAAATAGAGTAAGTATAATTTTAACATAGGTCTAATTTCAGACTCATGTTCTTTTATTATGCTGCTTCTAAGAAGTATCAAGTTTTTTTGTTATTCTATGGCTGGTAACTTTCTACATAGCTGAAGATTGTCTTTATTTAAAAGTTATGGTTTCTAAAGACTTGATTATCATACTTTAGGCTGCATAAGAATCACATAGGAAGCTTGATAAACATGAAGATATCACAATTCAGGTGAACTCAGGAATCTTCACTTTACAAATACCTACCTGCAAGTAATTTTGAAGTCCACAGTTTATGGAACATACTTTGGAGTACATAAGATCCTTTACAGTTTTAATACTTTGTCCTTTAATGAAATTTTGATTAGTTCCAATTTTGTTGTTTATAATGCTAAAGTAATTATGGCAGTCAATGTAGTCATCATCATCAACTCCACCAGCACTATCAGATATAGTTGTCCTTCGTTTGCAAGCTACTTAATTTATGTATTGTTCTTTCTGGGGAACACCTGTAGAAGGATCAACCCTTCCTCCTCGGCTGCTACTTCATGGCTGGCTGGATGCTTAGCCCATACAAAATAAACAAAATCAACAATACTAGGGTGGGCATTATAAAGCCTTTATGGTACAATTAGTGACTTGCTTTTAGATGATATCCATGTTATGAATTTGGACTATTCATCCCCACTGAAGGCCTGTTTTCTTCCACCTACTAAATTTATTTTCTTCCCATGACCATGATGCCACCTCCCACCACCTTTTGAAAATGTTGTCTTAATGGACCCACTGGTGACAAGAGAAGCTTTGTGCTTTGCATCTTAACTGCTGAACCTTTGGTTTAAAGAGTAAGGCTGATTGGGTACTGGCAATAGGTGGTATAAGGTTCTAATAACTGTGTCTGATAATTTAGATGCTCTTCCATTCAAAAACATTATAAGGGGACATCAGGAGAGAACTTGGGGGTCAACAGAGATGGTCACAAACCTTCACCTCCCAACTTTGCAGGAGTCTGAACCCTCACCCCTGCTGAGGGAGGTCTCCTGCCCCCATACTGGTTAGCTTCCCATGCCCAGCTCAAATCGGGACCCAGGTAACAGACAGAGACTTGGCCAACAGCAGCTGCACTCTCACTGCAACAAGACTTGTTTGAGATGTCTTATACCCATGATGTGGTGAACTGGGTTTTTTTATATTTAAACCCAGCCTAGCATCAAGAATGCTCAGGGCCTACTCAAGAAGGCAAATAATCCTTTCCACTAATATTTACAGGGTAAAATAAGATGGTTGTTAGAGTATTAAATTTGAGAGTAAAATATTGATAGTAGTGTCAAGTTTTCAGGCTAATTTAAATTGGGTAATTGAAATAAGTGAATATTCTAGAAAAATCAATTATACTGGTCAAAAAAGCTGTTCCTAAAGTGTTAACTAAAATTTTTATTGGTAGTTTGTCTCATGGTAAAATTGCATAATATATAATGAACCTAAAGCAGTCACGTTTTAGAGCAAAAAATTAAAATTAAAAAGCTATCAAGATTATATTATAAAATTTCCAAAAGCCTCCTAATATTTAAATCAAAAAAGGGGGGATAGTAGAAGAATATCATGTAAGGAAAAATATCCTGTAAGTAAAAAAATAAAATAAAAAGGATCACAAGTCAAATTTATAGAAAATATTCCTTTATTAACTTTTGGTTGAGAATATGCTTGTATATTTTCAGAAAACAACTCCGAGACCATGTGGATTCCTGCAAGAGAGAGGAATTGACAGGACTGCTCCAGCCATGAAGACAGAAGAAAAACAGTCCAGAGATGGAAGATACTGATGATGTCTTGCCATACTAGCAGTCAGCAGCTGTGCGTTGCTGCAGGTTGCCCAGGACCAAACCAAAGAGGGTCAGACTTGCATTACCACTATTCGTCCACCATCCAGAACTGAAATATCATTGCTGACATGTGCACATAAGGAACTGTTTGACATAGAAATTGGGACTCAAAAGAACTGTTGGCCCATAAGGAAACTCACTATAGACTGCTTCATTTGCCTTTCAGCATAACCATTATTGTTTGTCTTATTTTTGGTTCTTATAAGTGTATTTCTAGTATCACATGAGCTCACTCATCTAGGGGAAATGATAAACAACAACATAGACTGATGAACAAGAACAGCATCGATCAGACTGTAAAACCTCAAAGGGAAGGTAGGGGAGGGTGGAGATAAGGGAGAGAGATCAACCAAAGGACTTGTATATGAGCCTAACCAGTGGTCATAGACAACAGGGAGTGGGGGCATGCGTGGGGAGGGGTTTGGGATGGGAATGGGGGATGAGGACAAATATGTGATACCTTAATCAATAAAGTAATTTAAGAAAACATTATAAGAGGTTAGCATATCCCTCATATTGTCTTAGCATGGTTCTGGGCCCTCAATATACAATTGATTGATGACTCACAATAATTATAGATAACAATTATAGATTAGTTACCATGTGCCAGACACTATACTATTTTGCATGCTAATCATCTGTCCTAAGAGCCCTTGTATGTACTTTTGAGGTCCCCATTTTACAAATAAGGGAACTGGCTAGTAGGGGAGGGCAGTTAGGGATGACTAGGTTGGCAGGGGAGGGCAGTTAGGGGTAACTGGGCTGGCAGGGGAGCAGTTAGGTGTCGATCAGGCTGGCAGAGGAATGGTTAGGGGGTGATCAGGATGGCAGGCAGAAGTGGTTAGGGACAATCAGACAGGCAGGCAGGTGAGCAGTTGGGAGCCAGCAGTCCCGGATTGTGAGAGGGATGTCCTATGGGATTGGGCCTAAATTGGCAGTTGGACATCCCCCGAGGGCCCCATATTGGAGAGGGTGCAGGCTGGACTCAGGGACACCCCCTCCCCCAGTGCATGAATTTTGTGCACCTGGCCTCTAGTAAGCTTTATAAAATTGAAAGGAAAGTCTCCTAAGAAATTTTGAACATCTGGAGCTGAGATTAAGGGTCTTCCAGGTTAACTTGAAAAAGAAAGGGACTCAATCATGTTTGAGTATATTAAAACATTAGAAGTCCAGTGCATGAAATTTGTTCATGTGTATAGTCCCTAAGCCTGTCCATGATCAAAGCATGAGCATCTTGCATGGAAGGACAGGTCTGAGCTGACCTCTGGGCCCTGGGATTATTTGAGCCCCCAAGAGCCCCCCTCCACCTGAGTCATGGTGCCTGAATCTCCATGTGGAGATATGGTGAGTGGGGCTTGATGCCGTGGGTTGGGGCACAGTGCAGGCCTCTGGGCCACTCAGCAACACTGCACAGAAGCCAGGCGTGCAGCTTGCTCTCTCTCAGCCGGCCTTGCAGACCAGCTCTTGTGCAAACCCAAGGAGCCTGACCTGCCCCTGCAGTCCCAGTGGCTGTAGCCCAGATCAAGGTGCTGCATGGGTGAAGGGCAGGCTCCTTGTGAGCACCTACCCCTAAGTGTGTGTGTGGGGGGGAGGGGGGGTTTCCCTGGCCTTCGAATGTCCTGACATACTGGAGGAGGGTAGCAGGGAGAGTGAGAGTGAGATTGGTGGACATTCCGCATTCTCACCACACCTCTGTCCCCTTCACCCCTGCCTTCAGGTAGCCAGCGAGAGATCGCAGTGCCCCAGCCATACACCACAGGAGGTTGGTCACCACCACTCACCTCAGGGTCTGTTGGCTGCTGGTTTCTGTCCGTAGGGCACTTGATCTGGGCCAGCCCCCCACCAAGCTCCCTCAGTGCCTGGGAGCCAGGAGGCAGCCGTGCCCCCTGCTGCTCACCACTGCTGCTGGCCACCTTGTCCTGGCGCCACCTGCTCAACTGCTCCACCATCCCGCCGCAGTCCCGCTCTCATTGGGGCCCATCAGAGCCAGAGGTGCCTCCACTGCTGCCTACTGCCAGCTCTGCATTGCCAATGCCTGCCATGTTCTGTGCTGCCTCTGATGGTCATGTTGTGTCATGTCATGTCATGTCATGTCATGTCATGTCATGTCATGTCATAGGGAGCCGTTGAATTCCTGTTCAAACTCCCGGTGGAGGGAACAATTTGCATATTAGGTTTTCATTATATAGGGTAGGATATCTTTTGCTAACACATGCCTGTTTTCTCTTTTATCTTCTTTATATTAATAAATCTTTTCTATATGTCCTTGTTCTTGGTAAATAGCTAATGATAATGGCTACCACCTGTATTCCTCAAAAAAGGATTGAACATTAGAATGCAATTACAATTAATGCATACAAAAATGAAAATTGTCAAATTAGCACAGAGTATTACAGTGTAGAATGTAATGCAGCAACCCTTTCAGCATAGAAATAAGCATAGACTAATCAGTCATTACTGCTTACCATTGACAAACCTGCAGCCTAACAGCCAATTTTCCCCTCATCTCTATATGGGCAGTATCTCTAGAAGCAGCCAGAAAATATAGTAGCTCAGTGCTTGCTTGGTTCTCAGCCTTCCCTCACCATCTTCTCTTTCCTTCCCTGTATTTGTGACATAGAGTCCTAGTCCTTTGCACATTTATTATTGTTCCTGTTACTCTTATTATGTAGTTTTTCTCATTTAAAAGCAATTCCTGTTCATGTAAAATTAAACTTGTAAAGAAAAATATGAGCAGCAAATCCTCCTTCTTCCTCACCTTTACTCACTCAGTACCCTTTTTCCCTGAAAATAAGACAGTGTCTTATATTAATTTTTGCTCCCAAAGATGTGCTAGGTCTTATTTTCAGGGGATGTCTTATTCCTCCATGAAGAATACGGTACACATTTATTGTTAAATGAAAATAAAGGAAATTTATTACATGTATAGTATGGTAGTTGTCAACACAAACCAGACAAACTGAGAATCCTACAGTATCAAGAATTTACTCATTTATTCAATGACAATCATGTCATCATCTTCTGGAACATCATCATAACAATCCAATTCCTGAATTTCCTAGTGAATTTTTTTGTGACTGCATTTTTTTCAGAATCAGTGGACCAAATCTCACATGTTTAGCAATAGCACTGTTTTTATTTTTATTTTTTTCTATTTATTTATTTATTTATTTATTTATTTATTCATTAAATTATTATCTGTGTACATATTTTAACATTGCCCCCCTCCTCCCATACATAACCTCCCTCCCCAGAGTTTTGTGTCCATTGGTTGTATTTATATGCATGTATACAAGTCCTTCGGTTGATCTTTATCTCCCCCAGATCTTCCTACTCTCCCCGCTGTAATTTTACAGTCTGCTTGTTGCTTTACTGTCTTTATATCTATCTTTTGGTTTGTCAGTTTATAATGTTTTTTAATATCCATGAATGAGTGAGGTCATGTGATATTTCTCTTTCATTGACTGGCTTATTTCACTCAGCATGATGTTCTCTAGTTCTATCCAGGTTGCTGCAAATGATGAGAATTGCTTCTTTTTTATGGCAGCATATAATAGTATTCCCTTGTGTAGATGTACCATCGTTTTTGGATCCAATCATCTGCTGATGGGCACCTAGGCTGTTTCCAGATTCTAGCTATTGTAGATTGTGCTGCTATGAACATAGGGGTGCATATATCCTTTCTGATTGGTGTTTCTAGTTTCTTGGGATATATTCCTAGAAGTGGGATTACTGGGTCAAATGGGAGTTCCATTTTCAGTTTTTTGAGGAAACTCCACACTGTTCTCCACAGTGGTCGCACCAGTCTGCATTCCCACCAGCAGTGCACTAGGGTTCCTTTTTCTCCACAACCTTGCCAACACTTGTCGTTTGTTGATTTGTTGATGATGGCCATTCTGATAGGTGTGAGATGGTACAGCATTGTTGTTTTGATTTGCATTTCTCGGATAATTAGTGACTTTGAGCATGTTTTCATGTGCCTTTTGGCCTTCCTTCTGTCTTCTTTTGAAAATATTCTATTTAGATCCATTGCCCATTTTCTAATTGGATCATTCATCTTCCTTTTATTTAGTTGTATAAGCTGTTTGTAGATGTTGGAGATTAAACCTTTATCAGTGGTAACATTTGCAAATATGTTCTCACACACAGTGGGCTTTCTTGTTGTTTTGTTGATGGTTTCTTTTGCTGTAAAAAAGCTTTTTATTTTGATGTAGTCCCATTTGTTTATTTTCTCTTTAGCTTCCATTACCCTAGGGGCAGTATCAGTGAAGAAGTTCTTTTGGCAAATGTCTGAGATTTTGTTGCCTGTGGATGCTTCTAGTATTTTTATGGTTTCCCGTCTGATGTTTAAGTTCTGTATTCATTTTGAGTTTATTTTTGTGTATGGTGTAAGTTGGTGATCTAGTTTCATTCTTTTGCATGTATCTGTCCAATTTTCCCAACACCATATATTGAAGAGACTGTCTTGACTCCATTGTATATCCGTGCCTCCTTTGTCAAATATTAATTGAGCATAGTGATTTGGGTTGATATCTGGGTTCTCGATCCAATTCCATTGATCTATATGTCTGTTTTTGTGCCAGTACCAGGCTGTTTTGAGAACAGTGGCTTTATAATACAGTTTGAAGTCTGGTATTGAGATCCCTCCTACTTTAGTCTTCTTTCTCAGGATTGCTGTGGCTATTCGGGGTCTTTTATTGTTCCAAATGAACTTTTAGAGAGTTCTTTCTAGGTCAGTGAAATATGCCATTGGTATTTTAATGGGGAGTGTATTGTACCTATAGATTGCTTTAGACAGGGGTCCTCAAACTTTTTAAAGTGGGGGCCAGATCACGGTCCCTCAGAGAGCTGGAGGGCCGGACTATATGAACTACTAATTCCTACTATAACACCTCGGCTGCGCTCACTGCCCAAAAAACCTGGCGGGCCGGATCAGACTCCTCTGCAGGCCGCATGTGGCCCACGGGCCATAGTTTGAATACCCCTGCTAGGAAGTATGGACATTTTGATGATGTTGATTCTACCAATCCATGAACATGGTATGTTCTTCCATCTGTTTACATCTTCCTCTATCTCTTTTTTCTGTGTCGTGTAGTTTTCCGCGTATAGGTCCTTTACTTCCTTAGTTAAGTTTATTCCTAGGTATCTTAATTTTTTTGGTGCGATGGTAAATGGAATTGCTTTTTTAGTCTCTGTTTCTATAAATTCGCTGATGGTGTATAGAAATGCCATAGATTTCTTGGTGTTAATTTTGTATCATGCTACATTGCCAAATTCATTTATTAAGCCAATTAGTTTTTTAATGGAGTCTTTTAGGTTTTTTATATACAAAATCATGTCATCTGCAAATAAGGATAACTTTACTTCTTCTTTTACAATTTGGATGCCTTTTATTTCCTCCTCTTGTCTAATTGCAATGGCTAGTACTTCCAGTACTATGTCAAACAGGAGTGGTGATAGTGGGCACCCCTGTCTTGTTCCTGTTCTTAGAGGGAATGGTTTTAGTTTTTGCCCTTTGAATATGATGTTGGCTGTGGGTTTATCATATATAGCTTTTATTATGTTGAGGTATGATCCTTGTACTCCCACCTTGTTGAGAGTTTTTATCAGGAAAGGGTGTTGGATTTTATCAAATGCTTTTTCTGCATCAATTGATATGACTATATGATTTTTATCTTTCAACTTGTTTATGTGATGTATCACGTTTATTAATTTGTGGATATTGTACCAACTTTGCATTCCTGGAATAAATCCTACTTGGTCATGGTGTATGATCTTTGTGATGCTCTGCTGGAGCCGATTTGCTAGAATTTTGTTGAGGTTTTTGGCATCTATGTTCATGAGGGATATTGGCCTGTAGTTCTTTTTCATTGAGTTGTCTTTATCTGGTTTTGGTATTAGGGTGATGCTGGCTTCATAGAAGGAGTTTGGAAGTGTTTCTTCCTCTTGAATTTTTTGGAATAGTCTGAGGAGGATAGGTTTTAGTTCTTCTTTGAATGTTTGGTAAAACTCTCCTGTGAAGCCATCTGGCCCTGGGCTTTTGTTTGCTGGAAGCTTTTTGATGACTGTTTCAATTTCATCCCAAGTCACTGCTCTATTGAGATTTTTAGATTCTTCCTGATTGAGTTTTGGAAGTTTGTATTTTTCTAGGAATATATCCATTTCCTCCAGGTTGTTCAGTTTGTTGGAATAGAGTTGTTCATAGTATTTTGTAACAATCCTTTGTATTTCAGGGGGTCTGTTGTTATTTCACCTCTTTCATTTCTGATTTTGTTTATTTGGGTCCTCTCTCTTTGTTTCTTGGTTAGCCTGGCTAGAGGTTCATCTATCTTGTTTATCCTTTCAAAGAACCAGCTCTTGGTTTTGTTGATCTTATGTATTGTTTCTTTGGTCTCTATGTCGTTTATCTCTGCTCTGATTTTTGTTATTTCTTTCCTTCTGATTACACTGGGTTTTTCTTGTTGGTCTTTTTCTAACTCTTTGAGTTGTAGAGTTAGATCATTTGTTACCATTTTTTCTAGTTTTTTTGCAAAAGGCTTGTAGGGATATGAACTTCCCTCTCAAAACTGCTTTTACTGTGTCCCATAGATTTTGGATGGTTGTGTTTTCATTGTCATTTGTTTCCAGGATGTTTTTAATTTCTTCCTTGATTTCTTTGGTAACCCAGTCCTTGTTTAATAGCATGCTGTTTAGTCTCCATGTGTTTGATTTCTTTGGATTATTTTTATTGTAGTTAATTTCCAGTTTTATGCCACTATCATCTGAGAAGATGCTTGATATGATTTCTATCTTCTTGAATTTGAAGAGACTTTGCCTATGTCCTAAAATGTGGTCTATCTTTGAGAATGTCCCATGTGCGCTTGAGAAGAATGTATATTCTGTGGCTTTGGAGTGGAATGTTCTGAAGATGTCGATTAATTCCATCTGGTCTAGCGAGTCATTTAGGATTGATATTTCTTTGCTGATTTTTTGTTTAGATGATTTGTCAAAGGATGACAGTGGGGTATTAAAATCTCCTACTATGATTGTATTGCTATTAATCTCTCCCTTAATGTCCTCCAGCAGTTTTTTTATATATTGGGGTGCTCCGTATTGGGTGCATATATATTTTCCAGGGTTATTTCTTCTTGTTGGATTGCTCCCTTTAGTATTATGAAGTGGCCTTCATTATCTCTTATTATGTCCTTCACTCTGAGATCTAATTTGTCAGATATAAGTATTGCTACCCCAGTTTTTTTTTTTCATTTACATTCGCCTGGAAAACCCTTTTTCCATCCCTTCACCCTCAGTCTGTGTGCATCTTTTTTTCTGAAGTGGGTTTCTTGTAGACAACAGATATATGGGTCTTGTTTTCTTATCCAATCTGACACCCTATGTCTTTTGATTGGAGCATTTAATCCATTTACATTTAAAGTTATTATTGATGGATACTTATTTGACGCCATTTTTTTTCTATACCCCTGTGTAACTTCTTTGCTTTCTATTTCTTTAATTTTACAGTAGACCCTTTATCATTTCTTGCATTGCTGGTTTGTTGGAGATAAATTCCCTTAGTCTGTTTTTGTCTGTGAAGCTCCTGATTTCACCTTCACTTTTGATTGATAGCTTTGCTGGGTACAGTATTCTTGGATTCAGACCCTTCCTTTGCATGACTTTGTATATTTCATCCCATTCCCTTCTGGCCTGATAAGTTTCTGTTGAGAAATCAGTTGCTAGTCTGATGGGGGTTCCTTTATATGTAACTTTCTGTCTCCATCTGGCTGCTTTTAAAATTCTTTTTTTGTCGTTAGTGTTTGCCAGCTTAATTATAATGTGCCTAAGGGTCGGTCTTCTGGGGTTCATTTTTCTTGGGACTCTGCGAGCATCTTGGATTTGTGTGGGTTTTTTCTTCTCTATCTCAGGAAAGTTTTCTGTCATTATTTCTTGAAATACGTTTTCCATGTCTTCCTCAATTCCCTTTCCTTCTGGAATCCCTATTATTCTAATATTGTTTTGTATTGTCCCAAAGTTCCCTTAGACTTTCCTCCTGTTTTTTAATTTTTTTTCCCCAGAAGCTGTTCTAATTGGGTATTTTTTTCCATCTTGTCTTCTAGCTCGCTGATGCAGTCCTCTGCTTCTTCTAATCTACTCTTGATGCTTTCTATTGAGTTCTTTACAGTAGCAATGTTTTTCATTTCTTCTTGGTTTTTCTTCATTTCCTCTTGGTTCTTACTCATATTGTCAAATTTGTCTTCCATTCTTTTTAGCCATCTTATGATCATTACTCTGAATTCTTGCTCAGGTAGGTTGCTTGCCTCTATCTCATTTACTTCCTTTTCTGGTGAAGCCTGCTTTTCTTTCATATGCGGGCTGTTTTTTGGTCTCCCCATGATCTAGGATGTCTGGTTGTGTAGTTCTCTCTCTCCTTTTCGCTGAGCAGTGGTGCACTCCTGTGAGGCCAGGTGTTCGTGCCGCCTGGGATCCGCATTCTGGGGGTCACAGATGCTTGGTGGTCCCTGCGGCTGTGGATATTCAGGCCTCTGACACGGTCCTATCTTCCTCTCAATATGGCGAGGTTTCCCAGTCCAAGCTGGTAGGTCATAGCACTGTCTTTAAATGAGTACTTCTTGTCAAGGTAGCCTGCTTGCAGTGCATTTGCAATGCAACTGTCAGTGATTTTTCTCCCATGAATTTTTCACCCAAGTCACAACTTCTTGCAGTTTAGGTTTCACAAAGTTTCCAAGCTGATTTCTCTCCATTATTTTTTCAATGTAGTCATTAATTTCCATGTACAAATTGTCTTTGAATGGCTTGTTTATTGCAGTATCAAGAGTCTGGAGATAGGCCATCATTCCGGCTGGAATCATTATCTGATCTATTTTTCTTTCGTGAAGAAATGTCTTCATGTCTTTAGCGCAGTGAGTGCTGGCTGCATCCCAGACTAGCAGACCTCTTTGGCTCCCTTGCATAACAAGTGGCAGCATTAAATCGACCCACTTCCTTATAACTGCTTGTGTGGCCCAGGCTTTTTCAGTTTCAAGAATAAAAACACCAAAACACGTTCAATCTTTTCCTTCTTGCTCTTAGAAATGATTAAAGGTGGGATTTCAGTGCCATCCAGACAAGTTGCCAAAATACAGGAAACACGTGCACTTTCATAAGCAGTGGAGGGAATGTACACTAAGGAGGCACCCCGCTGTTCAATTGTTGTTTGAGATGATTGGCCCATAAACACTGCAGTTTCATCCATAGCAACCATGTTGGAAAGATTGTATTTAGAGAAGTCAGCATCATCAATAAAGGACTTGAATGCAAGTGCTCACTTAATAACTTGAGTATCTTCCAACCTAAACAATGTTGTACCTGTAGATCTTCTTAAATACAGTTCACTTCGCTGAAGGAAATTATCCAGCCAGTGTTGTGATGCTTTGAAGTCTTCGGGGGCTATGTCAAACTGTGGTACCATTGCAAAGGCAAATTCTTGAATCTGAGCCCTATTCACAACCAAAGCCTTTGCTCTCCTGTCAACAACCCATGCACAGATCAGGTCTTCCAGCTCGGAAAATAATGGTTGCCAACTGGATCCACACTTGTGCTTTTTTAGCATTTCCCTTGTCCACTTGTTCAATGAGGTTACCATATTCTGCTCGTCATTTTCGGACCAATCGGATACTCAACATCTTCTCTTTGAAGAAAGCAGTAAGATTTTGGCCCCAAGACTCTTCCACAATTCCTTTCTTGTACTCCACGGAGTAGCTTTTTCTTTTTGCGCTCATTTCTAGGGGTAAAAAATAGGAATTGGGGTATCAAGGTGGGGGGTGGGGGATCACTTAAAATGACACAGGGGTCATCAGACGGGGGAATCAAAATGGCACAGGAGAATCAGAGGGGGGATTACCATTTTAGTACCCCCTTTTCGTCCTCCTGTGTCATTTTAAGTAATTCCCCCTCCCCCCACCCCTGTGCCACTGAACACCTTCACCAGACATCCCCCCTACCCCTTTATCAGACATTTACCCACTGGGGCCTGCCTGGGGACTGTCACTGGCTTGCTGGGGCCTGGATCTGGGCTGGAGCAGGGTCTGCCACTGACTGAGAACCTACAGTCATCATGAGGGTGGCTACGAGCATCAGGTAGCGTCACCAGAGACAGACCAGCACTCACCACCTTCACAGTGTCCCATGCGTTTTAATCCTCCTGTTCTTCTACATGCATCTGCGAAAGTCTCCTCCTCTCTCCCGCCCTGCGCTCACCGCTCACTCCGACCTCTGCTCCACCTCCACACAGCAGTGACATCAGGACTCCGTGTAACGTCACTGGTTGCTAGACTCCAGTCTGGGCGGCCCTAGCTACCAGTTTATGGTAAATTAATTTTCATTCTGAGACAGAGCCTAAGTGGTGCCTTATTTTCGGGGGATGCCTTATATTTCACTCAGAAGGAAACTTGTAAGTAGGTCTTATTTTCGGAGGATGTTTTATTTTTGGGGAAACATGGTAGTAGTCACTAGTCACCTAAGTTTCTCATATATCCTTCCAGAATGTTTCTATGTAGATATAATATTCAAGTAAATATACAAACCCATACTAATATATATATATATATATATATATATATATATATATATATATATAGTATTAATATTTAAATATATAAAAATTATTAATACTATTTAAAATTAATGTGTACAAAATATTTTAAAATATTTATAAATATTAATTTAAAAATATTAATACTATTATAGTCTTTGTCAATCTGACTGGTAGAAAAAATGTTTTAAAATCCTTAGAGAAACAGATATCAGTATGGTGATTACCAGAGGAAAAGGGAGTGGGGGCAGGTAGAAGAGGGTAAAGGGTGGATAAATGGCAATGGAAAAAAAATACTAGACTATGGGTGGTGAATACACAATACAATATACAGATTATGTATTATAGAATTGTACACTTGAAACCTATTTAATTAACCAATATAATACCAGTAAGTTCAACAACAATACAACTTAAAATATTAAACATGGTGCTTTATTTTGCACTTAAAACTATTTTTAAAATATATTTTTATTGATTTTAGAGAGAGTGGAAGGAAGAAGAGAGTGAAACATCAATGTGAAAGAGAAACATTGATTAGTTGCCTTCTGCATGCCCCCTGCTGGGATCTGAACCTGCAATCCCAGCATGTGCCCTGACTGGGACTTGAACTGGAGACCTCTTGGTGCATGGGATGAAACTCACCCAGCTCAGGCACATGGGCCAGGTCTACTTTACATTTTTTAGTTACAAGTGAGTTAACATATGTTTGTATGTTTATTGGTGATTTGCACTTTTTTATTTTGTGAACTGCTCATTTTCTATTTAGTTCTTTTTCTTATTGAATTTTAATAGATCTTTAAATATGAAAGAAATTAGTCCTTTTCTCCTGTCAAATATATAACAAATATTTGTTCTTTGTCATTTGTTTTTTGTATTTTTATTGGCAATTTTTTTTCAATGAGAAGGTTTTAATTTTTATGTAGCCAAATTTATAAAAAAATTTCTTTAGAGGTTCCAGGTTTTATATTTTCATTTGAAAGTCCTTTACATTCTAGTAATATATTAAATTTTCCTTTAGGTTTCTATCTATCCCACTTTAAAAATACATTTATTTTTTTATTTTAAAAGTAATATTGAGCGACTTAATATGAACTAGATACTCTGGGATCCTTCTAGGAGGGTTCTAGAAAGATTAGATAAAGTATAACAAGTGTTCTATTAAGTACATAACTTAACTCTAAGAAAAGTATAGAATATTATTAGTATGCAGAAACAAAGATGGAAAATTAGAGATATAAGCGTATATTTTATGATATCGATGCTCCAGAGGGAGGTAGAGGTAACATCAGAATCAGTACTCTAAAGGCTTGTGTTTTAACATCTATATGGGGATGAGAGATAAAACCTTGGGTCAATACAAAGTACTTCTCACATAAAACCAAAAACATAAAAGCCTACAATTTCAATGAAAAAAAAAAAGAACTTGATAAAATTACATGCAATAATACAGAGAAATAACAAGGAAGTCTATAATTTGTCTGGGATCTGGGTGAGAAAGGCTGTTGTGAAAATGTGCAACAATGGGTCTATGTCTCACAGGTTTGGACTCTTAACTTATACTACCTGAAGGGTTTAAGAACTCTCAAGTCAAAGATTTAACATAAAATTAGGTCCAGGTAAAATTTGTTCCACTCATAAGTCCAGGCCACAAAAGATTTTCATTTATAAAATCCTGCTGAGGAAGAGCTCATATCCAAAAATTACATCTAAAAACACACATGTCACCATGAATGATAAGTACAAATACAACAAGGAGCAGGATTAGAATTTCAAGAACCATCACAAAATAGGACAATCAGATATAGTTCATAAAACTAGAATGTTTAAAATCATTGTGGAAATAAGAAAAGACTTGAAACATTAAAGAATAATAAGACACTCTGCAGGCAGACAGATTGTAAACAATAATTTGCATTTAAAATAAAGACTAGAAAGACCAATAAGGGAAGCAAAATTCAAGTAAATAGTGGCTAAGAATATTTCATAATTGATCAAAGACTTGAATCCACATTTTGGAAGTACAATGGCTCCCTAGCAGGAAAACAAAAAATCTATACTTAGTTTCATCATAATGAAATTACAAAACACAAAGGAGAAAGAGAAGATCTTATGCATAACCCATGGACACAGATAATAAGTGTGGCAGGACTGGGAAGGGCAGATGTGGGGTGGAGGGGGTCAATGGGTTAAAAAGAGGACATCTGTAATAATTTAAATAATAAAGAAATAGAGATATAATAATATCTTCAAAGGCAACAGAAAAGAAGGACTATTTATCTGCAAGGAAAAATGATTAGACTGACAGAATTCTCAAAAGCAACAATAGAAATTAGAAGAAAGTAGGATAATGGCTTAAAAGTGAGGATGAAATAATGAACACTGAATTGAGGGAGTGAGGTGTAAGAATGGCAGGCAAGTAAGAAATTAGTAAACATGAGTAAACTTAATAAGCATTTACTCTATAAAGTATCAATAATACTGATGACTAAGTTGAGGGTTATAAAAATAAGAACTAAAAATACACACCATATTAACATGTAAGATGAATGGGAGGTAATTGAATTTAAAGAATTCAGTGAAGTTACAAAAATCCCCTGGGAAAAACATTGTATTTGTGAAAGACCAATTCTCTTAAATTAATATAAACTCCAACATAATTTGAAACAAACTTGAAAGAGGATGTGTCTTTGTGAGTGTTTGTACTGTATAAGTTGATTCTAAAATTTATATAGAAGAGTAAAGGAGCACAAATATCCAAGAAAGTTTTAAGGAATAAGATGGTAAAAAAAAAATGTGTGGAATTTATTCTACAAGATACTAAAATTTACTATAAAATTCTCTATTAAGGCAGTGTAACATTAATACAGGGATCACCATTTAGAGCAATCTCAGAAAGAACACATGAATATATGGAAACTTGGTAGACACCAATAGGGAAATGATAGACCCTTCAATAAATGGTAATGAACTAACTAGTAATCCACATGAAAAAAAAATAGATTGCTTCCTGATCCCATACATTCAATCAGTTCCAAATATCCTACAGATATAAATTTGCAAAATAAAATATTTTTAAAAGTTGAAAAAATAGAGCATTTAGAAGAAAATATGACATTAAAATAAGCAAGAATGTCCTAAGCAAGACAAACAGCATAAATAATAAAAACCATAATTATAGCTTTTGCTACATATTTACTAAATTCAAGACAGTCTCTTACCATAATCCCTACCCTGGCACAGAACCATACAACCAGAAGGAAATCCACAGGCCCCACCACATATCCTTGGGCAGGGAAAGAGTTAAGGTGCATGGCTAACATGTCAATCTTTTCAAGGATGCTTGTGGGACTTGCTTCAGCCTTACCTGTTTCAGAGCACTGACATGGCCTGACATACTCTAAACATCTGGGAGTCAGTGAGAACAGCGATGACAGTTTAAGTTAGCATGAGATATGTTGCCATAGCCCTTCCGATTTGCACAGAATGAGTAGGTAAAAAAAAAAAAAAATCCCCAGATCCTAGCTTCTCCCTGAGGAGAGAAAGTATTCAACCAAGTTCCAAATTCCACATATTCAAAGTTCTAGCTTTTCTTTGCTTATCTCAGAATGCTAAAAGAACCTGGACTATTCTAGTTGCCCGGCAGCTGCTAAGAAAAAGATGGCAACTTGGACTATTACAAAGTTATGAAGAGGCCCCCAGAATCTATGGCAGGTCTGATTGCTAATGGTCATTTCTGTATGACTTTAGTCCGTGAAGACAGGGTGAGGTGGATATTTTTTCTCATGCATAGAGGCTAACACAAAGAGTCAAGGAAAATGAAGAAACAGAGAAATATCCCAAACATATGAACAAGATAAATTTCCAGAAACCAATTTTAATTTATATATATATTTACTAAATTCAAGACAGTCTCTTACCATAATCCCTACTGTGGCACAGAACCATACAATCAGAAGGAAATCCACAAGCCCTATAGGATGATAATATTTAAAGTGCTGAAAGAAAAAAAAAATCTGCTAAGCAATAATAATAGTATACCTGCAGAATTATCCTTCAAAAATGAAGGGTGAAGATTTCCTTAGACAAACAAAAGCTGAGAGAGTTATGTACCACTACACCTGTCTTACAAGAAATGTTAAAGAGAGCTTTTTAAGTTGAAATAAAAGGACACTAAATAGTAATACAAAGCATATGAAAGTATAAAACTCAATGGTTAATGAAAACATATAGATAAACACAGAATAATATAATACTGTAACAGTGGTTGGCAAATAATTAAAAAAATAGAAAGAACTTATGGACATGAAAAGAAACCAGTGTGGTTATTGCCAGGGGGGAATGGGCCTGTGAAGGAGGGTATATGGGGGATAAATGGTGATGGACAAAGATTGACTTGGGGTGGTAGACACACAATACAGTGTATGGAAGATGTGTTGTAGAATTGTGCACTGGAAACCTGTTTAATTTTATTAACCAGTATCACCCCAATAAATTAAATTTAAAAAGTTAAATGACTAAAGTATTAAAAATAATAATGGCTACAAATATGTTATTTGATACAGAATCTAAAAAATGTAATGTAAATTGTGACATCAGTAAATAAAGTGTGTGTGTTAGAGGAAGTAAAAGTGTAGAGTTTTGCATGTTATTGAAGTTAAATTGCTATCAGCTTAAAATATATAATTAATATCACAATGTCTTTTATGTAGTCTTCATGGTTACCACACAAAAATGACATAAAGAAGATGCACAAAAGAAGATAAAGGCATCAAATATTACCAGAAAATCAATAAACACAAAGACAGACAGAAAGAGAAAAAAAATGCAAAAAACTACAATACAACAGAAAACAATTAACAAAATGGCCATAATAATAAGTCCATCCATATCAATAATCACATTAAACACAAATGAATTAAATTCCCAAATCAAAAGATGTGTCTGAATAAACAACTAAAGAAGTCCCAATTATAAGAGACTCACTTTAGATTTAAGCACACATAAAAGTAGAAACTGGAGGAATGGAAAAACATAATTCATGCAAATGGTAAACAAAATAGAACACAGGTGTCTATACTAATACCAGTCAAAATAGACTTTGTGTCAAAAACTAAAGAAATTAATGATAAAAGGGTCAATTGATTAGGAAAATATAACAATTATAAATATGTATATGCTAACATCAGAACACTTAAGTGTAGAAAACAAATATTAACTGAACTTAAGGGAGAAATAGATAGCAATACAATTTTGGGTTATGCCAATACCTCATTTTTAAAATTTAATCTTTATTGTTCAGATTATTACAATTGTTTCTCCTTTTTCTCCCCAAAGCTCCCCTCCACCCGGTTCCCACCCCACCCTCTGCCCTTACCTTCCCCCCCATTGTCCTTATCCATATGTGTATGATTTTGTCCAGTCTCTTCCCATACCCCCACACCTTTTCCTTATGAGAATTATCAATCCATTCTCATTCTATGCCCCTGATTCTATATAATCACCAGTTTATTCTGTTCCATAGAATTTTAATTCACTTGTTGATAGATATGTATTTGTTGTTCATAATTTTTATCTTTACTTTTTTCTTCTTCTTCTTCCTCTTCTTAATGAATACATTTCCGTATTTCATATACTGTTTTGGTGGTGATGAACTCCTTTAGCTTTCTCTTATCTGTGAAGCTCTTTATCTGACCTTCTATTCTGAATGATAACTATGCTGGGTAGAGTAATCTTGGCTGTAGGTTTTTGCTATTCATCACTTTAAATATTTCTTGCTACTCCCTTCTGGCTTGCATAGTTTCTGTTGAGAAATCAGCTGACAATCTTATGGGTGCTCCCTTGTAGGTAACTAACTGTTTTTCTCTTGCTGCTTTTAATATTCTCTCTTTGTCTTTTGCCCTTGCATTTTAATTATGATGTGTCTTGGTGTGGTCCTCTTTGGATTCCTTTTGTTTGGGGTTCTGTGCACTTCGTGGACTTGTAAGTCTATTTGTTTTACCAGGTGGGGGAAATTTTTAGTCTTTATTTCTTCAAATAGGTTTTCAGTATCTTGCTCTCTCTTTTCTTCTGGCACTCCCATAATTCTGACGTTGGTTCACTTGAAGTTGTCCCAGAGGCTTCTTCCACTATCTTCAAATTTTTGGATTCTTTTTGCTTTTACTTTCCCAATTGAATGTTTTTTGCTTCTTTGTATTTCAAATATTTGACATTATTCTTGTGTTCCTCTAGTCTTCTGTTGGGTCCCTGTATAATATATTTTTTATTTTAGTCAGTGTATATTTAATTTCTGGTTGGTAATTTTTCATATATTTGAGGGTTTCTTTAAATTTATCAGCCTTTCCTAGGAAATTATTGAAAAATACCACCGTGGTTTTTAACTCTATATCCAGTAGCTTGTTTTCCTCCATTTCTTTTGTTTGTGATCTGTTTCTTTGTCTCCACATTTTCACTGCTTCCTTGAGTTGGTAGAGTGACTTTGTATGCTAGGTGTTCTATATGGCCCAATGGATCAGCCTCCCCAGTTACCTGAGGTGGACACTCTTGGTGCACCCCTTTGTGGACTGTGTGTACAGTCTTGTTGTAGTTAAGTCTTGATTGTTATTGGTGTCACTGGGAGGAATTAACTCCAGGCCAATTGGCTGTGAGGATGTGCTGTGTCTATAACGGAAGTATTACTGTGCTGGAGACACACTTTTGGGGCAGGATTGGTTTCACTGGGGCTTTGGTGCTCACTGAGTCTGCCTCTTGAATGTCTGCCTTATGAGAGTAGTTGAAATCTGGTGTCATCTCACACTGACCACTAGATACACTAGCTTCTGGATCTCCAATGGGGTGCAGGTCAGCTACTGTCTGAGGCTACCATCTGAGGCAGAAGTCACAGTGAGAACTGCAGTTTTCTCTTCTTTGCTTGGAGTTTGGAGGTTTGGGAGCTGTCTGACTAGAGCTGCAGTTTTTAGGTTAATCTGTGATAGGACAGGCAATTTATATGCAAAAGCCTCTGCGTGGAGCTTGGGTGTGTTTATAAATTGTGCAGGGCAGGGTCTGAAGGAGTCACTAGGCTAGCACATGGCAAACAGGGATGGCTGCCAGTCAGCCATCTCTGTGTTTCTGCGTTTCCAAGTCCCTGCGTCCTGTGCCCCAGCACAGTAAACAATGATTGCTCTGTGCACCTTTGCAAGGAAGCCACCCTCACTTTCTGACCCAATGGCAGACAGTCCAGCTTCTCCCCATAGGAGTTTGGGGCCCCAGGATCTCCCTAGAAATTTGAGTTCAGAGTAATCAGGAGCTTGTCTCCCTTTGGGTTGAAAAAAGCAGTGCACCCAGAAGCCTGCTGCAGCCGGATTCGTGTGCATACGTACCTCTGCTTTTCAGCACTTGTGCAAGTCTCAATGCTCTTTCCTCTTTCCGTCTATTGTAGAACTTCCACTCAGCCAGCTTTCCCGTGGTTCTGGGTGATAGACATTTTGTCTTTTAATTGTAGTTTTGAAATTGTTATGTGAGGCAGCAGTTTTGGTGTTTACCTATGTTACCACCTTGGTTTCTCCCACCAATACCTCATTTTCAATAATGGGTTGAATATTCAGACAGAAAACCAATAAGAAAGCAACAGACTTGAAAAAAACAAGTGTAGAGCAAAGGGGCATAATACACATATACAGAATAGTCTACCCCAGTGGTTGGCAAACTATGGCTAGTGAGTCACATGCACCTCTTTGGCCCCTTGAGTTTTTAACAAAGGCCAGCTTAGGAGTACCATAATTAAGTTAATAACAATGTACCTACCTATATAGTTTAAATTTTAAAAAAATTGGCTCTCAAAAGAAATCCCAATCTTGTACTATTGATGTTTGGCTCTGTTGACTAATGAGCTTGCTGACCACTGGTCTCCCCAAAGTAGCAGTATACAGATTCTTCTCAAGTGCACACAGAAAATTCTCTAGGATAAATTACATGTGAGGCCACAAAACAGATATTAACACATTTAAGAAGATTGAAATCACACCAAGTATTTTTTTTTTTTTTTTTTTTTGGTCACAGTGGTATTAAAGCAGAAATGAATAAAAGGAGCAAAATTGAAAAATGGATAAATATGTGGATAGTAAACAAAACAATTCTGAATAATCAATAGGTCAAAGAAAAAAGGGGAAATATCTTGAGATAAATGAAAATTAAAATAAGTAAATTTGTGGGATGTAGCAAAAGTTGTAGGAAATGTGAAGTTCATAGTAATAAATGCTTACAATAGAAAATAAGATCTTAACCTAATATTTACATCTCAAAAATTGAGGAAAAGAAGAAGAACAAACTGGGGGAACTGGTTTGGCTCAGTGGATAGAGCATAGGCCTATGGACTGAAAGGTCCCAGGTTTGATTCTGGTTTGATTCCAGTCAAGGCCATGTACCTTGGTTGAAGCACATCCCCAGCAGGGGGTGTGCAAGAGGCAGCTGATTGATGATTCTCTCTCATCAATGTTTCTAACTCTCTATCGCTCTCTATTCCTCTCTGTAAAAAAATCAATAAAATATATTTAAATAGAAGAACAAACTAAGCCTAAAGTTAACAAAAAGAAGGAAATAACAAAGCTTTAAAATAGAAACTAAGTATAATTTGAAGTCAGGTAGCACGATATCTCCAGGTTAATTCTTTTTCTCTCAGGATTGCTTTGGTTCAATAGAAATCTGATGATTTCTCATTCTATTTCTTTTTTAAAAATGACATTGGGATTTTGATTGGGATTGCATTAAATATGTATATTGCTTTGGGTAATATGGCCCTTTTAACTATGTAGATTCTTTTTTAAAATTTCTTTATTGATTGAGGTATCACATATTTGTCCTCACCCCCCCATTCCCATTCCAAATCCCTACCCATGTCTGCCCCCATCCCCCTGTTGTTCATGACCACTGGTTAGGCTCATATGCATGCACACAAATCTTTTGGTTGATCTCTCTCTCTTATCCCCACCCTCCCCTACCTTCCCTCTGAGGTCAGACAGTCTGATTGATGATTCCCTGTCTCCGGGTCTGTTCTTGTTCATCAATGTATGCTGTTCATTTCCCCTAGATGAGTGAGCGCATGTGATACTAGAAATACACTTAACTAGGTTGATTGTTCCAATCCGTGAACATGCGCTATTTTTCCATTTTGTTGTGTCTTTTTTAGTCTCTTAATAATGCTTTGTAATTTTCAGTATATAGGTCTTCACATTATTTGTTAAGTTTATTCCTAGGTGTTTTATTCTTTTGGTTGCAATTGCAAAAGCATTTATTTAAAATTTATTTTTCTGAAGTTTTGTTGTTAGTATACAGTAAGGCAATGGATTTTTAATACATTGTTTTATATCCTGAAACTTTGCTATTTTTCTTTGTTTCTAATAGTTTTTTTGATGATTTTTAGAATGGTCTATATAAAGAATCATGTCATCTGCAAAGTGACAGTTTTATTTTTTTTTTTTGAATGCCTTTCATTTCTTTCTCTCGCCATATTGCTCTGGCTAGGACTTACAGCACTATGTTGAATAAGAGTGGTGAGATTGGACATCCTTGTCTTGCTCCTAATCTTAGATAAAAAGCTTTCAGTTTTTTACCATTGAGTATATTATCTGAGGGTTTATCATATATGGGCTTGATTATGTTGAGGTACTTTCTTTCCATTCTAGAATGGAAATGCTTTTTCTGCATCTATTGATAAGATCATATTACAGAGTCACCATAATGAAAGAAGCATGGTATTGGCAGATAAATAGACACACATATCAATGGAGTAGAAGAGAGACCAGCTATAAAACCACATGTGTATGGACAAATAAATTTTAACAAAGAAGCCAGAAACAAACAATGGAGTAAACATAGTCTTTCCAATAAATGGTGCTGGGAAAACTAGAAAGCTACATGCAAAAGAATGAAACTCAATTTCAGTTTGTCTCCATGTACAAAAATTAATTCAAAATAGAACAAAGACGTATATACAAGACCCAAAACAATAAGTTACGTAGAAGAAAATATAGACACCAAACTTATGGACCTTATTCTAGAGAATATTTTATGAACATGATCCCACAGGCAAGAGAAGTAAAGGCAAAATTAAATGAATGGGACCATATCAAAGTAAAAAGCCTTTGAACAGCAAAATAAACTGAGAACAAAACAAAGAGGCAGCCAACCAGATGGGAGATGATATTTGCAAATAATAGCTCTGACAAAGGTTTAATTTCCAAAAAAATATAAAGAACTCCTAAAACTCAACACCAAACAAACAGCCCAATCAAAAAGTGGACAGATGTTCTAGCTAGTTTTGCTCAGTAGATAGAGTGTTGGCCCAGGGACTGAAGGTTCCCGGGTTCAATTCCCATCAAGGGCTCATATCTGGTTTGCAGGCTCAATCCCTGGCCCTGGCTGGGAGTGTGTGAGGAGGCAACCAACTGATATGCCTCTCTCACAGGGCTGTTTTTCTCTCTCTGGCTCTCCCTCTCCTTTCCACTCTCTCTAAAAACAAATGGGAAAATGTCATTGGGAAGGATTAGCAGACCAATGAATAAATAAATAAATAAAGTTGGCAGAGGACCTGAAAATACATCTCTCCCAAGATAACATATGAACAGCCACTAGAAATATGAAAAGACATTCAATCTCACTAGCAATTAGGGAAATTCAAACCAAATCTACAATGAGATAACACCTCACACCTGTTAGAGTGGCTATTATCAACAAGCAAAGCAAAAGCAAGGGTTGGAGAGGTTGTGGAAAAAAGGGAACCCTCATTCACTGCCAGTGAGGGTGTAAACTGGTACAGCCATTATGTAAAATAGTATCAAGGCTCCTAAAAAATTAAGAATAGAGTTACCATATGACCCAACAATCCCTTTTCTGGGTATCTACCAGAAAAATCTAAAATATGTGTTTGCAAAGATATATACACCCCTACGTTCATTGTAGCATTATTCACGGTGGCCAAGACATGGAAACAAACAAAGTGTCCTGTGATAGAGGACTAGATAAAAAGATGTGGTGCATATATATAATGGAATACTACTTAGTCATAAGAAAGAATGAAACACTGCCATTTGCAACAACATAGATAGAGCTTGAGGATATGCTCAGTGAAATGTCAGTCAGAAAAAGCTGAGAAGCATATAATTTCACTCATATGTGGTATATAAGACTGAACTCCTGAACACAAACAGCAGTATGGTGGTTGTCAAAGGAAAAAAGGTAGGGAGTGAAGGGGGCCTTAATATAAGGTGACAGCAAAAGATTTGACTTTGGCTGGTGGATATACAGTGCAATAAATACAGATCTTGAAACATAGAAAGCCATATCTGAAACCTATATGATCATATTAACCAATTTTACCTCAATAAAGTTAATAAAAAAAGAAACAATAAAATAGAGACTAAGAAAACAATAGGAAAATATCAGTATAACTGACAGTTGATTAAAATGTTTTTTTCTTTATTGTTGAAAGTATTACAAATGTCCCTTCTCCTCCCTAGTGACCTCCTCCTCCCCATTCCCACACCATACCCAGGTTTCCACTACACTATTGTCTGCATCCATGGGTTATGCATTATGCTCAGTTAATATTTGACAAAGGAGGCAAGAGCACACAGTGGAGTAAAGGGAGTCTCTTCAATAAAAGGTTTTGGGATAATTGGATAGGCACAGGCAAAAAAATGAAACCAGACCACCAATTTACAACATACAGAAGAATAAACTGAAAATGGATAAAAGACTGAAATGTAAATCATGAAACCCTAAAATTCCTAGAAGAAAATATAGGCAGAAAAGTATCAGACATCTCATGTAGCAGAATTTTTACTGATACAATGACCAGGGCAAGATAAAGGAAAAATAAATAAATGGCAAAAAAAAAACACACCACCCTAGCATCAAAATGAAAAGGGAACTCATTGTATGGGAGAACATATTTGCCGATGATACATTTAATAATAGTTTAATTTCCAAGAGTTGATTTTTTGTAAAGATCAATGAAATTGACAAACTTTAAGGTAGACTAAAAAAATCAAATAATATAATAAATGAAAGAAGAAACATTACAACTGATACCACACAAATACAAAGAATCAAGAATAATATGAACAAGTATACTCTCTCCCAAATTGGACAACCTAAAAAGGATACAACCTAGAAACATACAACTTACCGAAACTGAATCAAGAAGAAACAGAATATCTGAACAGACCAGTTACTACGGTAGAAAGAAGATTGAGTCAATAACCAAAAACCTTCCAACAAAGACAAGTAAAGAACCAGATGGCTTCACCAGTGCATTCTACCAGACATTTTAAAGAATAATACCAATTCTTCTCAAGCTCTAAAAAAAAAAAAAAAAGGAAGAGGAGAAAATACTCTAAACCCAAAAGCCAGACAAGGACAGTGCAATAAAATAAAATTATAGGCCAATATCTCTTATGAATATGGATGCAAAATCCTCAACTAATTACTTGCAAACAATATTTAGTGGTATATGAAAAGGATCAGTGGGATTAATTCCTGGAATGTAAAGATAGTTGAACATATGCAAATGAATTACTAGCAATGTAATATACCACATTTACAGATTGAAGTATAAAAATCACATGATCATTTTAACAGCTGCAGAGAAAGCATTTGACAAAATTCAACGTATTTTCATGATAAAAAAATGAATAAAAAAAGTATAGAAGGAGTGTACCTCAATATAATAAAGGCCATATATGACAAACCCATAGCTAATATCATACTAAAAATTAAAAATAGAAGCTTTTCTTCCAACATCAGGAATAAGACAAGCATGCATACTTTCACCACTTCTAATTAACACAATACTGGAAATCCCTTTCAGAGCACTTAGGCTCCCTCCAAAAAAGAGAAATAAATCTTCAGAATAAAAATTTAAAAAATGAAGTAAAATTATCTATGTTTGCAGATGATATAATCCTTTAGGTAGAAATCTCTAAAGACTCCATTAAACATTTAGACCAATAAACATATTCCATATAGTTACATATTATAAATTCAAAATACAGAAATCAGATGCATTTCTATATATCAATATTAATAACTAACCATATGAAAAATTTTAGAAAAACAATCCCATATAAAGTATCATAAAAATTGACAAAATAGTTATAATGAACTTATCCAAACAGGTAAAAGACTTGTACATAGAAAATTACAATGCACTGATCAAAGAAAGTAGAGATGACACAAATGAATGGAAAGACATTCTGTCTTCATGGACAAGATTGTTTAATATTATTAAAATGACCTTATTACACCAAGCAATACATAAATTTAATACTACCCCCATTAAATTCCTAATAGAATTTTTTACAGAAATAGAAAAAATCCTAAAGAACCACAAAAGACCTTAAATAGCCAAAATTATTTTTATAAAGAAGTACAACCCTGGAGGCATTAAACTTCCATATTTCAAAATATATTACAACTGATTAAAACATCATGCTACTAGCACAAAGACAGACATATAGACCAATGAAATAGAATAGACAACCCAGAAATAAACCAATGCCATGTATTGCCAACCTAGTTTTGATAAGGGTGCAAAGAATGTACAATGCGGGCAAAGGAGATTCTATTTAAATGGATTTAGGAAAACTTTGTATACACATCAATTGGTTGCCTCCACACACCTTATGCAGCACACAAAAATCAACTCAAAATAGATTAAAATATTAAATGTACAATTGAAACAATAAAGAACCTAGAAGAATATATGAGAAAAGCTTCTTGATAATGTTCTTATCACTGCTTTCTTAGATATGATGTCAAAAGCACAAGCAACAAAAGAAAAAAAATAGACAAGTGGAACCATAGCAAACTAAAAAGCTTCTGTATAGCAGAGAAAATAATCAACAGAATAAAAAAGCAACTTAAAGATTGGGATGGGAAGGTCAAAATGGTAGCGGAATAGACAGATGGGTCCTGAGCCTTGTCCTGGAGCAGAAAAAAAGAACAGCTGAGGGTCGCACAGGGAGTACTTATTGGAGAGTTAAAGGACAGCTAAACTCCAGGGGAAGGTGGGGGAGTGCTGGACAGGATTCCTCTGACCTGGCATCCCCCACTGTGGCTTAATTCCCTCTCAGAGCTACCAGCTCAGATGTGGAAACTGCATCATCTTGAAGGGGAAAGTGGATCTTATATGAAGCTTGAAAAGGTGCAACTGCAACAACCACTAAATAGCTGCAAACCCCAGAACACCCATACCCAATTGGCACAAACATGCGTTTTCAGAAGAGGTCTACACTCCACCATGGAAATTTCAGATTTTGCCTGGGAGGTCTCTGGTTCCTGCAGGAGAGAGAAATGCACACTGTGGGAGCTGAAGGACCGGGAAGGTCTATGCCTAGAAAAGTCCATGGCTATTGGGATTGGCTGTAGAGGGCCTCCTGGGAAGGCACTTCTTTTAATTATTGCCAACTGAGTCCAAGACAACTGGCAGAGCTGCAGCTCAGATACACATTTCCCCAAGATGGCAAAAAGTGTAATTAGCTTGGCCTTCATATTAGTCCAGGTGTTGGCAGGGGTGGGACTAGATATGTAAATCCAGGCATGCTAGGGCCTACTTAAGAATGCAAATAAGATGGTGATAACTTCCTGGTATTGGAGGTATAAAATAAATGTGCTGTATGGGCTCCTGGTGGTCATCCTGCCTCTCCATCAGAGGGGATGGCGGCCCACCTAGCTCCTGGCTTTAAATCTATTTCTGTGTCTCCCTCCCTCCCTCCCTCCCTCCCTCCCTCCCTCCCTCCCTCTCTCTCTCTCTCTCTCTCTCTCTCTCTCTCTCTCTCTTCTCTCTCTCTTTCTTTCTTTCTTTCTTCTTCTTTCTTTCTTTCTTTCTTTCTTTCTTTCTTTCTTTTTTCTTTCTTTCTTTCTTCTTCCTTCCTTTCTTTCTTTCTTTCCTCAATCCCTGGCCAGCTCAACTTAGAACCAGTTTGTTCATCTCTCTTTCTGTGCTGGATGCAGAAAAGGGTGATCCCCGCCATGTCCTGCCCCTGCCACATCAGGCCCCCACAGTTGGCTTGATCCATGAAAATGAAAAGGGGTCCTCATAGCTGCTAACATAAAAAAAAATCTAAAAAGCAGCCCATTTTGTTCTGACTCAAAAGAAAAGCCTAAAGATCTTAACAGTGTGAAAGCTGCTTGAACCCAAAGGGGTAAGAGTGACATGCAGTCTTGCTTGCAGCCCCATTGTTGGCATACTTGGGCTTTTTCATCTTCAAATGCTTTCTCCTGGTTACTAAACCAAATACATAGTATCACCTAGTTGGGGACACCCTGGGAGACTGCAGGGGAAGTTGTTTTTCTGAAACCTGGAGAATGGAGTGGGAAGTGACTTTTGGAGAGCTTGCTCTGAGGCAACCCACTCTTATAAACCAGTATTGAGTACCACAGGGAAAGGAGGCTAGAGAGTCCATATAGACACAGAAGTCAATCAAGGGTCTGAATCACTAATCAACTCTTGTGTAATTAAAAATAAATGAATACTAGAAATTAAGACACTGCCTGCTTAAAAACCAGGACTGGCTTACAACACTGAGGAGCAGTGGAATGCAGGGATCTGCAACATTATCCTGACTGGGAAAGAGGCCTGCCAAACAGAACAATAGAGTAAGTGAATGACCTTCACTACTGCACATTTTATTTTTTTATTTCTTATTTTTATTTTCTTCATCTTTTATTTAAGAAACTATTTTTCCTCACTTGATTTTTGCATTTTTAATTATTACATTTTTATTTTCAATCAGTATTATTATTACTACTATTTTACCTTTTTTTTTAAAGCGTCATTTTATTTTACTTTGGGATTGGTGTTTGACATTCTATTTTCATCTTTCCTTTTGTATTGTTTTACTCTCTAACTCAACTCAACCTTTATGCCATCACTCTCTTCCTAACCTTTCCCTTTTTGATGATCTGTTCTCTTACCCTTTCCTGCTTTAGATTTTCCATATTTTTTCTGTTTACCCCTGTTAAAATTTCACCCTACTTATACATTGAATTTCCAATCCCCTGCTCCAAGTCCATACACACATCACAGTTCTGAGTCTTAACTATCCAAAAAATTGTTTTTCTCCTTTTCTTATGCTGTTGTTTGCTTGAATGTTGACTATATTGATTCTTTATACTTTTTTTGTGTGTGAGATTGTTTTGCTTATTCTTTTTAATTTTTTTTTGTTTGCTTTGTTTTTGTTTCTTTTTTGTTTCTGTTTTGCCTCACCTCACCTTGCTTGATATCAGTTGTTGTTAGTAGTTTGTATTAATCTCCATATACTTGTCGCTGGCATTTGCTGGGATTAGTAGCTGTTCTATTGGATATATATATATATATATATATATATATATATATATATATATATAGCTTGTTCCCTTTTTCTTTCTCAGTCTTTTTATTCTATCTCTTACTTTTTTTCCTTTTCCCAATTTCATTCTGACACTCCTTTTTTTCCCTCTCTTTCCACTTCAATCTCTCCTATGCCCTAATTTGCCTTTCTCTGGTGGTCACTTTTATAAGGGGTTATCAATAGCGTGAATACATTTCTATTCAGTGCCTTTTGTTTTGAACCTGCTTGTGTTGTATTTTGTGCTTTTAAATAAATGCAGGAAAGAGAGAACAACATAACCAAACATCCATAGAAGAGAGACCATGGGGAGATAAAGAAACATCCTGCATATGAAAGAAAAGCCTTTAATTCATTTACTTCCTTTTCTGATGATTCCTGTTTTTCTTACATATGCAGGCTGTTTCTATCGACAGAAAAGGAAGTAAACAAAATAGAGGCTAACAACATGTCAGAGAAAGAATTCAAATAAGTGGTCATAAGGTGGCTGAAAAGAATGGAAGACAAATTCAACAATATGAGTAAGAAACAAGAGGAAATAAAGAAGAAACAAGAAGAAATGAAAAATGACATCGCTGGTGTAAAGAACTCAGTAGAAAGCATCAAGAGTAGACTAGAAGAAGCAGAGGAACAGATCAGTGA
The DNA here is from genome assembly GCF_014108245.1 of Pipistrellus kuhlii. NCBI lineage: Eukaryota > Metazoa > Chordata > Mammalia > Chiroptera > Vespertilionidae > Pipistrellus > Pipistrellus kuhlii. The sequence continues at coordinate 31,728,183 of NW_023425471.1, forward strand.
GCTAGAAGACAAGGTGGTAAAAAATACCCAATTAGAGCAGCTTCTAGAAAAAAAATTAAAAAGCAGTAGGAGAGCCTAAGGAAGCTTTGAGACAATTGGAAACAAAACAACAACAACAAAATAGGTATTCCAGAAGGAGAGGAAACTGATCAAGGAATAGAAAACCTGTTTGAAGAAATAATGACGGAAAATTTTCCTGATATAGGGAAGAAAAACCCACACAAATCCAAGAAGCTCACAGAGTCCCAAGCAAAATGAACCCCAAAAGACCAACCCAAGGTAAATTATAATTAAATTGGTAAACACCAATGACAAAGTAAGAATCTTAAAATTGGACAGAGAGAGAGACAGAAATCTACCTATAAAAGATCCCTCATCAGACTAGCAACTGATTTCTCAACAGTAGCTCGTCAGGCAAGAAGGGAATGGAATGAAATATACAAAGTCATGCAAAGGAAGGGTCTGAGTCCAAGAATACTGTACTCAGATAGGCTATAAATCAAAATTCAAGGTGAAATAAGGAGCTTCACAGACAAGAAAGGACTAAGGGGATTTATCACCACAAAACCAGCAATGCAAAAAATATCAAAGGGTCTGCTGTAAGAAAGAATATAGGAAATAAAGAAGGAACACTGGGGTAAAGAATAAGAATGGTGACAAATAAGTACCTATCAATAATAACTTCAAATGTAAACGAATTGAATGCCCCAATCAAAAGTCACAGGGTAAGGGATTGGATAAGAAAACAAGACCCATATATTTGCTGTCTACAAGAACCCATCATAGAAAAAAAGACACACAAAGACTGAGGGTGAAGGAATGGAAAAAGATTTTCCAGGCTAATGGAAAAAAAAAAAAAAAAAAGCTGGGGTAGCAATGCTTATATCTGAAAAATTAGATCTCACAGTGAAGGACATAAAAAGAGATAAGGAAGTCTACTTCATAACACTAAAGGGAGCAATCCAATAAGAAGAAATAACTCTGGTAAACATATATGCAACATACAGGAGCGCCCAAATAAATAAATAAATAAATAACTCCTGGAGGATATCAATGAAGAGATTGAAAGCAAGACAATTGTAGCAGGAGACTTTAATACACAGCTATCTCCATTGGACAAATGCTCTAAACAAAAAGTCAGCAAAGAAACATCAATCCTAAATGACTCATTAGACCAGAAGGAATTAATTGACACCTTCAGAACATTTCACACCAAAGCCACATAATATACATTCTTCTCAAGTGCACATGGATCATTTTCAAAGATAGACCATATGCTGCGACATAGTAAAAGTCTATTCAAATTCGAGAAGATAGAAATCATACTGAGTATCTTCTCAGATAATAGTGGCATAAAACTGAAAATCAACTACAATAAAAACAAGGCAAAAAGACTAACACATGGAGACTAAACAGGATGCTATTAAACAATGACTGGGTTACCAGAGAGATCAAGAAAGAAATAAAAAACATCATGGCAACAAATGACAATGAAAACACAACAATCCAAAATCTATGGGACACACCAAAATAAGTTGAAAGAGAAGTTCATAGCTCTACAAGCCTACTGCAAAAAAGAAAAAAAGGAAAAAAAGAATAGAAAAGAAAAATGGTAATAAATTACCGAACCCTAAAACTCAAAGAGTTAGAAAGAGAGCAACAAGAAAGGCCCAGTGTAAGCACAAGGAAGGAAATAATAAAAATCAGGGTGGAGATAAAAAACATAGAGACAAAAGAAACAAGACAAAAGGTTAACAAAACCAAGAGCTGGTTCTTTGAAAGCATAAACAAGATTGATGAAACCCTAACCAAGCTCACCAAGAAGCAAATATAGAGGACCCAAATAAACAAAATCAGAAATGAAAGGTGAAATAACAACAGACCCACAGAAATACCAAGGGTTGTTACAAAATACTATGAGCAATTTTATTCCAACAAACTGAACAACCTGGTGGAAATGGACATATTGCTAGAAAAATATAACCTTCCAAAACTCAATCACAAAGAATATAGACAGCTCAAAAGGCCAATAACTATGAAAGAAGTTGAAGTAGTCATCAAAGAGCTTTGGGCAAACAAAATCCTGGGGCCAGAAGGCTCCAAAGGGGAGTTTTACCAAACATTCAAAGAAGAAATAAAACCTATCTTCAGACCATTTCAAAAAATTCAAGAGTAAGGAACACTTCCAAGCTCCTTCTATGAAGCAAGCATCACCCTAATACCAAAACCAGATAAAGACAACACAATGAAAGAGAATTACAGGCCAATACCTCTCATGAACATAGATGCCAAAATCCTCAACAAAATTCTAGCAAATTGGATTCAGCAGTACATCAGAAAGATCATACATCATGACCAAGTAGGATTTATCCCAGGAATGCAAGGATGGTACAATATCCACAAATCAATAAACGTGATTCATCATATAAACAAACTGAGTGATAAAAATAACATAATCATATCAATTTATGTCAAAAAAGCATATGACAAAATCCAACACACTTTCTTGATAAAAACTCAACAAGGGGGAATAGAAGAATCATATCTCAACATAATAAACACTATATATAATAAACCAACAGCTAACATTATACTCAATGGGCAAAAGATTAAAACCACTACTCCTAATAACAGGAACAAGAAAGGGATGCTCACTCTCACCACTCCTGTTTGACATAGTACTGGAAGTATTAGCCATTGCTATTAGACAAGAAGAAGAAATAAATTTATTCAAATTGGAAAAGAAGCAACGCTATCCCTATTTGCAGATGACATGATATTGTACATAAACAACCCAAAAGACTCCATCAAAAAGCTAATAGACTTAGTAAATAAATTAATTCTGCAATGTAGCAGGATACAAAATTAATGCCAAGAAATATACAGCCTTTCTGTACACCAAGAGTGAACTTACAGAAAGAGACAAAAAAAATCCCATTTACCATCACACCAAAAAATTTAAGATACCTAGGAATAAACTTAACCAGGAATTTAAAAGATCTGTACCAGGAAAACAACATGACACTAAAAAAGGAGATAGAAGAAGATATAAACAGATGGAAGAACATACCAAGTTCATAGATTGGTAGAAACAACATCATTAAAATGTCCATACTACCCAAATAAATGCATAGATTCAATGTAATCCCCATTTAAATACCAATGGCATATTTCACAGACCTAGAAAGAACTCCAAAAATTCATCTGGAATAAAAAACCCCAGATAGCCACAGCAATCTTGAGAAAGAAGAACAATGTAGGTAAGATCTCAATACCAGATTTCAAGCTGTATTAAAAGCCACTGTTCTCAAAACAGCCTGGTACTGGCACAAGAACAGACTTATAGACCAATGGAATAGATTAGAGAATCCAGATATCGACCCAAACCACTAAGCTCAATTAATATTTGACAAAGGAGGCATGAAATACAATGGAGTCAAGACAGTCTCTTCAATAAATGGTGTTGGGAAAATTGGACAGATACATGCAAAAAAAAAAAGAAACTAGATCACAAACTTACACCATACACAAAAATAAATTCTAAATGGATACAGAACTTTAACATAATATGGGAAACTATAAAAATCCCAGAGGAATCCACAGGCAGCAAAATCTCAGACATATGCCTAAAGAACTTCTTTACTGATACTGTTCCTAGGGCAATGGAAGCTAAAGAGAAAATAAACAAATGGGACTACATCAAAATAAAAACTGTTTTAATAGCAAAAGAAACCATCAACAAAACAAAAAGAAAGTCCACTGCATGGGAAAGCATATTTGCAAATGATATCACTGATAAAGGTTTAATCTCCAACATCTACAGGCAACTTATTCAATTTTAATAAAAGAAAGATAAATGATCTAATAGAAAAATGGGCAATGGACCTAAATAGAATCTTTTTAAAAGAAAAACAGAAGGTAGGCCAAGAGATACATGAAAACATGCTTAAAGTCACTAATTATCCGAGAGATTGCAAATCAAAACAACAATTTGGTACCATCTCACACCTGTCAGAATGGCTATTATCAATAAAACCACAAAGACAAGTGTTGGCAAGGATGCTGAGGAACAGGAACCCACATCAACTGCTGGTGGGAGTGCAGACTGATTTAGCCATTGTGAACAGTATGGAGTTTCCTCAAAAAACTGAAAATGGAACTCCCATTTGACCCAGTAATCCCACTCCTAGGAATATGTCCTAAGAAACTAGAAACACCAATCAGAAAGGATTTATGCACCCCTGTGTTCATAGCAACACAATTTACAATAGCTAGGATTTGGAAATAGCCTAGATGCCCATCAGCAGAAGACTGGATCAGAAAACCATGGTACATCTACACAATTGAATATTATGCTGCCATAAAAAAGAAGGAATTTTTACCTTTTGCAGCAACCTGGATGGAACTGGAGAACATTATGCTAAGTGAAATAAGCCAGTCAATGAAAAAAAAATACCACATGATCTCACTCATTTGTGGATAAAAAGAACATTATAAACTGATGAACATAAAGATAGATACAGAGACATTAAAGCATCAAACAGACTGTCAAATTACAGCAGAAAGGTTAGGGAGGTGGGGAAGATAAGAGGTCAACCAAAAGACTTGTATGCATTCATATAAGCATGAGCAATGGACGCAAAATACGGGGGTGGGGGAGGACATGTATAGGGTGGGGGCGGCAATGTTAAGATATGTACACATGTAATAACTTAATAAAATGAAAAAAATAATATATAAATAAAATAAAATAAATAAAAATAATGATTTGAACAAAATATTTCTCAACCATGTATCTGATAGGGTGTTAATTTTTAAAATGTGTAAGGAATTCCTACAACTCAAAAACAAACAAAAAATAATCTAAAAATTAAATTAAAATGGGTGAAGGATATGAATATATATTTTTCCAAAGAAAACTTACACAAGACCAACAAGTATATGAATGATGTTAAACAACACTTATTATAAGGGAAATGCAAATACAAATTACCTGTTAAGATGGCTATTATCAAGAAATAAAAGAACAAGTGCTGGTAAAGATGTGGAGAATTTGGAGGCCTGAACAGTATTAATAGGGATGAAAATGGTGTATCAGCTTTGGAAAAGCAATATGGAGGTTCCTCAAAAAATAAAAAGTAAAAAATAGAATTATTATGTGATTTAGCATTCCCATTTTTGGGTGCATATCCAACAATTAAAATCAGGATCTCAAAGATAATATTTACATTCCCCTGTTCAATACAACATTATTCACAATAGCAAAAGTATGGAAACAACTCAAGTGTTCATAAAGATATTAATGAATAAAGAAAATGTGGTACATATACATACAATGGACTATTATTAAACTTTAAAAAGTAGATCCTGACATTTGTGACAGTGTGGATGAACTTGCAGGACTTTATGGTAAGTGAGATGAACCAGCCACAGAAGAAGAACAGATACTGCATGATTCCACACAAATGAGGGATGTAGATAGTCAAACTCACAGATGCACTAACCTATTAGTAGTATTCAGAGGCTTAGGGGAAATGATGAGTTTTTGTTCAGTGAATATAAAGTTTTAGTTATCTAAATTAATATGTTGTAGAGATCTGTTATAAAATGTAGTGCCTACAGTTAAATTTTAAGAGTGTAAATCTCACATTAATTGTTATCGACACATACAAATACACACTAGATAAAAACTAAGAAACTCAAGAAAAATTTTGGAGGTGTTGGGTATATCTATCAGCTTTATTTTTTCAATGACATCATGGGTGTTTAGATATGTCCAAACTGTACACATCATATATGTGCAGTATTTGTTTATCATTTGTACCTCAATAAAGCTATGAAAAACAGGATTAAGAACTTAAATGTAAAATTGGATACTTTAAAATTCCTATAAGAAAACATAGGGGGAAACTGCAAAACATTCTTTTTGACAGTGATTTCTTCAATATACCAAAAGCACAGGCAACAAGAAACAGATGTAGACAAGAGGGATGACATTTTTAAAAATGCTTCTGCATAGCAAAGGAAACAACTAAAAGACTGAAAAACCAACATACAAAATGGAAGAAAATCTTTGAAAATTATACCTTTCATACACAGTTAATATCCAAAATATATAAGAAACTCATTGGGCTTATCATCAAGATGGCGGCATCAATAATTTCAGAACTCACACCTTTCCATAATCACTCCAAAAATACAGCTGAACTATAGAACAACCGTCATTCAGAATGGCCTGAAATCTACAACTAAGGATATAAAGAAAAAGCCATATTGAGACTTATAGCAGGGCAAAGATGTGGAATAAGCTGTTCCATCACCCACATAAAGTGGATAAAAATTTGGAAGGATTATTTCAGCAGAGATCCCCCTTTAGGTGCCAGGGGTCCGAGCCCTGCACCAGGTCCCTCAGACAATGGTTCCAGGGCCTAGAAAATAAGTCCCCATAATTTCTGGCTATAAAAACCAGTGGGAATTATGGCTGAGAGAGAGATTAAAGTCCCAGGTAGTTCTTCTTAAAGGGCCAGCACACAGACTAACTTGGATTTACTCCCTCTGAGTTCCAGTGCTAGGGCAGCAGTTCAAATGGCACTAGAGACATACAGAAAGGAATTGAAGTGTCTGGCAACAGGGCAAGAAATGGGGGATCAGCTTTCACTCAGAGGTGTTAACAGAGGCCATTGTTCCTTTGCTGAGCTCTTCCATCCCAGAGCTGGCAGGCAAGCAGGCAGGCAGGCAGCATAATCCAATCTCCATCAACCTAATTAACACTGTTCATCCAAGCCTGGGGATTTCCTGATACCCTGGCCGACCAGCTGGTGGGCCCATCCAAGCTATTCCAAGGGGCTCTTCCATATGAATGGCCTGTCTTGGCTCTTGCTTCAGACTTTCTTAAAGTTTCTCAAACAAGAAGCATCTGGACTCAGCATGCCCCACACCTTTCACTAAGTGGCTCCAGGCATGGTACTAGGGCCAGATGGCCTTGGTTCACAGCTTGTCCTTTCCTGGGCAGCTCCATGCCCATCATAAGCAACAACCACCTTCAAATCACTATGTATCTCATGCTGAGTGCCACTGGGAAGAACACAGGGGATATCTGACTGGTCCTGCACCTCATGGGAGGAACCAGAGCTAACACACTCAATGGAAAGCTTCAGAACACATTGAAACACCACCTAACCAGCAGCAGACTCAAGGCATGGATTCGGTGGTCAATAGAGCCCTGCTGAAGTGAGACCTGTTCTGAGGGGTGGGGTCACTATTGATTCTCTATGATGGTCTCAACCAGTTATTGCAGCCAATTGCCCTGGGGAGAAATCCATCCTATTGGATTTCTGAAATCTACAACTAGATATAAAGAAAAAGTCACATTGAGAGTGGTAGGAGGGCAAATATGTGGAATAAGCTATTGATGTTCCAATAGCATTAAAGGTTCAACTACAAAAGGAGGGTCTATACAGCCCACATGAAAAATTCACACCTGGACTGCCCAGTTTGGGTGAATAAGGAGGCTGTGAAACTGGAGACTAGAGGACACCTACTATATTAGAACACTCTAATAAATCCATGAAACATAGAAGCTCTACCTAGTATATAGAGACAAACATGGGGAGGGGGGTGCCAAAATGTGGAGACAAAAATGTCCCAAATGAAAGAACAGAATCAAATTCTAGAAAAATAACTACACAATGGAGACAAGCAATCTATTAGATGAGAGTTCAAAGCACAGTTTATAAGGATGCTCAATGAACTTAGGGGAAGAGCAGATGAACTTAGAATTTCAACAGCATTGAAAAGGATATAGGAACCATGAAATAAAAAAAGAAATGGCCAGAAGTGGAAGATACACTAACTAAAATGAAGAATAATTTACAGAGAATCAATAGTAGGTTAGTGAAGAAGTTCTTTTGGCATATGTCTGAGATTTTGGATGAAGGCAAGAATCAAAGCAACAATATGGAATACAAGAAGCCAACAACAACAACAACAACAACAACACACACATTAGAAAAGAAAAGGATTTTAAAAAATAAGGATAGTGTATGACATGTTCAAGCATACCATTATTCATAACATAGCATAGCCAGAAGGAGAAGAGAAAGAGCAAGAATATAGAAGAGTCAGGATAGCAGCCTGCAGGACGGCAGTGAGAGGGAGAGTGAGAGTGAGTGAGGGAGTGAAAGGGGATCGTGTGGTGTGTGTGTCTGTGAGTGATGGACAGTTTGATCCTTCAGGACTTTCAGGGGCTGGTGACCTATACTTTCTTAGACAGGGAGCACCTGCTACCACTGCAAGCACTCCCAATGGCTGGTGCTGACACAGAAACCATATCATCTTTAAGCAGAGAGCCACTGTAACTAGGAGCTCAGCCTTACAACCACCCAGACTGACCTCAGATATCACATGGTACCCTATAACCACTCTGGCAAAAGACCTGCTACTTCAGCTGCAGACTGATAGACATCAGGACTCAAGCTTCTCCAGCCACAGGCTCATGTGAATCATGGAGTGCATGACCTTCCCCACAACCTACTGCCATGGCACAGGCCCTACATGTTCCCAGTGCCTGGGCTCTTTAGTTATTCTCAGGGTGCATGACCCTCCCACTGAGATCTCCGATTCAGCCACAGGTCGTGCACAGTAAGAGCAAACATGAGGAGACAAAGAAACACCCCCCAAAGACAGAAAAGGAGGAACTGCCAGAAAAGGACCTATATGAAACAGAAGCATGCAATATGTCATAAAAAAATTCAGAGTACGGATCTTACATTTCATAAAATGGATGGATGAGAAAATCAACAACTTATGTAAAAACCAAGAGGAATTTAAAAAAAAGATATAGCTACAAAAAAACAACAACAACAACAAAAACAACAACAAAACAAAACAAAACAAAACAAAAAACCCCACACAATGAAAAATTTCAACATTAGACTGGAAGAAGTGGAGGAACAAATTAGTGAGTTGGAAGACAGGGCAGAGAAACACAACCAGCTAAACAGCAATAGAAGAAAAATATAGAAAGCAGAAGGAGCTGAAGCTGGTTTGGCTCAGTGGTAGAGCGTCAGTCTGCGGACTGAAGGGTCTTAGGTTCAATTCCAGTCAAGGGCATGTACATTGGTTGTGGGCACATCCCTGGTAGGGGGTGTGCAGGAGGCAGCTGGTCGATGTTTCTCTTTCATCGACTTTTCTAGCTCTCTATCTCTCTCCCTTTCTCTCTGTTAAAAATCAATAAAATATATTAAAAAAAAATAGAAAGCAGGAGGAGAGCCTAAGGGAGATTCAGAACAAAATGAAACAAAGTGAAATATATATAATAGGGATGCCAGAAGGACTAGAAGAGGAGAAAGGAACAGAAAAGTTATTTGAAGAAATAATGACAACAAATCAGAAAACTCCCCTGATTTGGGGAAGAGAAAAGTCACAAAAGCAGAGAGAGTCCCAAACAAGTTGAACCCAAAAAGACCCATAAAAGACACATCATAATTACAATGACAAATGTTAACAAAGAGAGAATCTTAAAGGCTGCAAGAGAGAGACAGAGAGTTACCTACAAAGGATCTCCCATTAGATTATCAAATGATTTTTCAAGAGAAACATATTAGGCCAGAAGGGAATGGAATGAAGTATACAAAGTAGTGCAAAGTAAGGGACTGAATCCAAGAATACTCTATCCAGCAAGACTATGATTCAAAATTGAAGAGGACATCAGGAGCTTCACAGACAAAAAAAAAGCTAAGGGAATTTATAAATACCAAGCCAGCAATGCAAAATATGCTAAAGGGACTGTTGTAAAAAAGAAGAGAAGAAGGAACACAGGCACAAAAAATAAAAAATGGCTATACACAAGTATCTATCAATAATAACTTTAAACATAAATGGACTAAATGCTCCAATAAAAAGACATTGAGTGACTGAATGGATGAGAAAACATGATCCATATATATGCTGTCTGCAAGAGACCCACCTCAGAACAAGGGACTCACACAGACTGAAAGTGAAGGGATGGGAAATTTTCGTTCAGGAAAATTAAAAAAAAAAAAAGCTGAGGTAGCAATACTTATATCTGACAAAATAGACCACAAAGTGAAGGCCATAACAAGTGATAAAGAAGACCACTTCAAAATACTAAATATATCAATACAAGAGGATATAAATCTAGTAAATATATATGCACCCAATGAAAGAGTACCCAAATACATAAAAAACAAACAAACAACTCTTGAAATATATCAAGGGAGATATTGACAGCAATACAGTCATGGTATGGGACTTTAATACCACATTGACACCAATGGATAGTCCTCTAAACAAAAAAGAAAAAATCAGCAAAGAAAGAGCAATCTTAAATTACTCACTAGGTCAGATAAGCTTAATCAATATCTTCAAAACATTTTACCCCAAAGCTACATAATATACATTCTTCTCAGTTCACATGGGACTTTTTTATATATATTTTTAAAATATATATTTTATTGATTTCTTACAGAGAGGAAGAGAGAGGGATAGAGAGTTAGAAACATAGATGAGAGAGAATCATCGATCAGCTGCCTCTTGCACACCCCCCCACTAGGGATGTGCCCGCAACTAAGGTACATGCCCCTGACTGGAATCGAACCTGGGACCCTTCAGTCCGCAGGCAGATGCTCTATCCACTGAGCCAAACCAGTTTCGGCCTCATGGGACATTTTTAAAGATAGAACCCATACTGGGGAACAGGCAAAGTCTCTTCAAACTCAAGAAGATTGAAATCATATCAAGCACCTTCTCATATCACAATGGCATAATATTAGAAATTAACTACAGTAAAAACAATAAAAAATTTCAAATATTCAGAGGCCAAATAGAATGTTATTATACAATGATTGGGTTACCAAAGGGATCAAAGAAGAATTAAAAGATATCTTGGATACAAATGACAATGAAAACACAACAATCCAAAATCTATGGGACACAGTGAAAGCAGTCCTGAGAGGAAATTCATAGGATTGCAGGACTACTCTTAAAACAAGAAAAACTAGTAATAAATTATATAACTCTACATCTTAAAGAATAAGAAATAGAGAACCAAGAAAGCCAGGATGAGCAGATAGAAGGAAATAATAAAGATCAGAGTGGAAATTAAAGAAACAGAGACAAAAAATACAATGAAACCAAGAGCAGGTTCTTTTAAAGGATAAACAAGATTGATGGACCTCTAGCCAGACTCATCAAGAAGCAAAGATATACTAGCCAATTATACAAAATCAGAAGTGAAAAAGGCGAAATAACAACAGACCCCCACAGAAAATCAAAGGATTGTAAATATATATATATATATATATATATATATATATATATATATATATATATACTGTGAGCAACTCATTTCCAACAAACTGGTCAACCTAGAAGAAATGGACATATTCCAAGAAAAATATGGCCTTCAAAAATTCAATCAGGAAGAATCAAAGAACCTGAATAGGCCAATAACTACTGATGAAATTGAAACAGTAATAATAATAAAAACTTCCAGGAAACAAAAGCACTGGAGTGGACGGTTTGACAGGGAAGTTTTACCAAACATTCAAAGAACTAAAATCTATCCTACTCAATTCCAAGAAATTCAAGAGGAAGGAACACTTCCAAGCTCTTTCTATGAAGCCAGCATTACCCTAATCCCAAAATAAGATAAAGACACTATGAAGAAAAAGAATTACAGGTCAATATATCTGTTAAACATATATGATAAAATCCTTAACAAAATCCTAGCATTCATTACATTAGAAAGATTATACACCATGATCAAGTAGGATTTATTCCAGGAATGAAAGGCTGGTACAATATCCACAAATTAATAAATGTGATACATCACATTTACAAAGTGAGAGACAAAAATCACCTAATCATATCAGTTGATGCAGAAAAAGAATTCAACAAAATCCAACACTCTTTCTTGATAAAAACTCTCAAAAGAAAAGCCTTATATGATATATCTACAGCCAACATTATACTCAATGGGCAAAATCTCAAAACACTTCCCCTAAGAACGGGAACAAGATGGGGATGCCAAATCTCACCACTTCTGTCAGATAAAGTACTAGAAGTGCTAGCCATAGTGATCAGAGAAGAAGAAGAAATAAAAGGCATCCAAATTGGAAAAGAAATAAAACTGTCATGATTTGCAGATGACATGTTATTAGAAAGACCCTAAAAATTAAAAAAAAACAAAAACCTACTGGATTTAATAAATAAATTTGGCAATGTAATAAGATATAAAATTAACACCCAGAAATATATGGCCTTTTTATACACCAATAATAAACTCAAAGAAAGATAATCTCACACATCTAGAGGAAATGATGAACAACATAGACTGATGAACAAAAACAGACTCAGAGAAAGAGAAGCACCGAACAGATGTTCAAACCTCAGAGGGAAAGTAAGGGAGGGTGGGGGTAAAGGGGAAGAGATCAACCAAAGGACTTGTGTGCATGCATATGGGCCTGGCCAGTGGCCATGGACAATGAGGTGGGGTGAGGGCATATGTAGGAAGGGCTTTGGGATGGGATTGGAGGAATGAGGACAATTATGTGATACCATAATCAATTGAAAAATGGGAAAAAAATAATCCCATTTCTCATTACACAAAAAAATGATGATACCTAGGAATAAACTTAACTAAGGAGGTAAAAGACCTATATTCGGCAAAGTCCAGGACTTTGGGACTTTGAAAAAAGAGATAGAGTAAGACAGTAACAAATGGAAGAATATACTGGGTTTATGGATTGGTAGAATCAACATAATTAAATTGTCTATATTGCCCAAAGCAATAAATAGATTTAAGGCAATATCCATTGAAATACCCATGGCATATTATACAAATCTAGCACAATTTCTCCAAAAATTCATATGGAATTAAAAAATACCCCATCAGCTGCAGCAATCCTTAGAAAGAAGAACAATGTTGGAGGTATCACAATACCAGATATTAAGCTGTATTACAAAGCCATGGTTCTCAAATCGGCCTGGTACTGGCACAATAACATACATACAGACCAATGGAATAAAACAGAGCACCCAGAAATCTACTCAAGCTATTATGCTCAATTAACATTTGACAAAGGTGGCAAGAGCATAAAATGGAGTCAACCCAGTCTCTTCAATAAATGGTGCTGAGAAAATTGGACAGATACATGCAAAAAAAAAAAAAAAAAAAGAAGAAAAGAAACCAGATCACGAACTTATACTGTACAACACACACACACACACACACACACACACACACACACACAACAAACACCTCAAAATGGATAAAGGACTTAAATGTAAGACAGGAAACCATAAAAATCTTATTAGAATCCATAGGCAGCCGAAACCGGTTTGGCTCAGTGGATAGAGCATCGGCTTGGGGACTGAAAGGTCCCAGGTTCGATTCCGGTCAAGGGCATGTACCTTGGTTGCGGGCACATCCCCAGTGGGGGGGTGTGTGTGTGCAAGAGGCAGCTGATCAATGATTCTCTCTCATCGATGTTTCTATCCCTCTCTCTTCCTCTCTGTAAAAAAATCAATAAAATATATATATTTTTAAAAAGAATCCATAGGCAGCAAAATATCAGACATATTTCATAGCAATATCTGTACTGATGCAGTTCCTATGGTAATGGAAATTAAGAAGAAAATAAAATAGGTCTCCATCAAAATAAAAATCTTCTGTACTTGAAAAGAAATCATCAACAGAATAAAAAGAAAGCCCACTACATGAGAAAACATATTTGCTAAAGATATATCTGATAAGGGTTTAATTTCCAAAATTAATAGGGGACTTATACATCTTAACAAAATGAAGATAAACAATCCAATCAAAGAAAAGGACAAAGGACCTAAATAGACATTTTTCTGAAGTGGACATTCAGGAGGCCAAGAGACATATGGAAACATGCTCAAAGTCACTAATTATCTGAAAGATGTAAATCAAAATGACAATGAGATACCTTCTCATACCTATCAGAATAGATATCATAAAAATTCAACAAGTGACAAATGCTCTTGAGGTTGGGGAGAAAAACAACCCTCAAGCACTGCTGGTGCAAATGCAGACTGGTGCAGCCACTGTTGTGACAGTATGGAGTTTCCTCAAAAAATTAAAAATGGAACTTTCATTTGACCCAATAATCCCACTTCTAAAAATATATCCCAAGAAATAAAAAACAATAATCAGAAAGGATATATACACTACTATGTTCATAGCAGCACAATTTATAATAGCTAAGATTTGGAAACAGCCTAAGTGCCTATCAGCAGATAAATGGATTAAACAACTGTGGTACATCTACACAATGGAATTATCTGCTGCTGTAAAAAATAAAGAACTCTTACTATTCCCAACAGCATGGATGGACCTGGAGATAATTATGCTAAGCGAAATAAGCCAGTAGGAGAGAGATAAACATCACTCATTTGTGGAATATAATAAAAAACAAACAGATGAAGAAAAATAGATCCAGAGCCAGAGAGACATTGGACAGACCATTAAACTTCAGAGGGAAGACAGGGATGAGTGATAGTGGTGGAGGGGGGGAGAGATCAACCAAAGAATTTGTATGCATTCATATTAGCATGAATAGACAGAGACACTAGCAGTGTGAGGGCATGTGCTGGGGGGTGGCGATGGCTGGAGAGAGCTAAATGAGGAAAAGGAGACATGTAATACCATATGTAATCCTTTAAACAATAAAGAATTTGAAATGTGGAAAAGAAGAGCAAGAATTTAAACAGCTATTAAAAAATAATTGATAACTTTACTAACCTGGTTAAGGAAATCAACATACAAGTCTTGCAAGCATAGAGCGTCCTAAACAATATGAATCCATCGATGCCCACAACATAATGAAAATGCAAAAGGTTAAAGAGAAAGAGAGCATCTTAAAAGTAGTAAGAACAAAGCAGTCAGTTACCTACAAAGGAGTGCCCATACAACTGTCAGCTGAGTTTTCAACAGAAACTTTGCAGGCCAGAAGGAATTGGCAAAAAAAAAAAAAAAAAAAAATTAAAAAAAAAAAAAAAAATTTAGTGATTCAGAGCAAGGAGCTACAACCAAAATTATTCTACCAAACAAAGCTATTATTTGGATTCAAAGGATATATAAATAGCTTCCCAGACAAGGAAAAGCTAAAGGAGTAAATGACCACCAAACCAATATTACGTGAAATGATAAATGGTCTTTAAGAAGAGAAGAAAAAAATATGAACAATAAAATGTTAATAAATACATCTTTCAATAACTGAATTTTAAAAATTAAGTAGTAGAACAGAAACAGATTCATATACAGAGAACATTTTGATGGTTGCCAGAGGGAGGAGGGTTTGGGGATTTTCTGAAAAAGGTGAAGGGATTAAGAAATACAAATTGTAGTTAAAAAAAAAAATAGTCATGGGAATGTAAAGTACAGACTAGGAAATCTATTGTGTATGTGTAAAACCCTAATATGCAAATAGACTAAATGACAGAACCACCAAACAACCGAACAAGCTGTTGCTATGATGTGTGCTGACCACCAGAGGGCATGTGAAGAACATGGCAGGCAATCACCTGGGGCAGGATGGTGAAAAAGGTGAGCAGGGGCACCAGATCAAGTGGGGACTCTGGTTGCTGTCATCTGAGCTAGCCTCTGGTGGTTACTGAAAATTCTTTCCTCCCTCCTGCATGCCACTGTCCCACCTGGTACTCATACTTGCTCCTGATGCTGGCCCTCTAGCACTGGGTACCAGTGCTGGAGCTACCACTCGCCCCCACTCCTGGTGCCTGGCGCTGGCCCTGATTGCTCTGTGCCATCACTGGGTGCATGCAGCAGCTGGCAGCCCTGATCACCCCTCATGTCTTCTCCACCTTTCCCTGCTCCTGATGGGCTATTGGGGCAGCAGCTGCTGTTTGCACCCACTGATGGCGCCCACCCCAATCTCTCAGTGCTGTCAGAGGCTGTGAGCAGGGCTGGAGCCGCTATCACCATGTGGGAGTGGCAGAGTGGCGGGAATGGGGCTGCCTACAGACAGGGGACCAGGAGCCACAGTGGGAGGGCCTAGGCCAGAGCATGGAGGATGGGCCAAGACCCATCCCTGTGCCCACTTCAGCCTCACTGCCCACAGTTCTTTTCAAGGTGCATGCATTCATGCACTGGGCTCCTAATATGGTCAATAATATTCTAATAACTCTGGTATCAGATGAATATGAGATTTATTGGAATGATCACTTAATAAGTTATGTAATGTCTAATCAGTAAAGTGTATATATAATGTTGTATGTCAGCTATAATCCTATATAAGAAATGGATAATATGCAAATTGACCAAACAGCAGAACAATGGGTTGCTATGATGTGTACAGACCACCAGGAGCCAGACTTTCAATGCAGGAGTTGCCCTCTGGTGGTCAGTGTGCTCTCACAGGGGAGCACTGCTCAGCCAGAAGTGGGGCTCCAAGGTAGTCAGACATCCCCGGAGGGCTCATGGACTATGAGAGGGTGCAGGCCCAGCTGAAGGACCGCCCCACCCCCGAGTGCATAAATTTCATGCATCGGGCCTCTACTGAAGAATAAACACCAATTTAAAATAATATAAAAAATGTGTACCATAATTGCCAAGTTACAAGGCTAAATAAATTTAAATATTTCATGATTAAAATGGAACAAAATTTAAGTAAGTAGGCAAATGATATTTATAATAGCTGGCAATGCCCAATTTTATCCAGATATGAAAAGATTGTTTTGTGTGATCCAGATATGAAAAGATTGTTTTGTGTGATGCTACAGTTATCTGAAGTTTAATGGTTAAGTTTAATCATAGAAACTTACCTGGGATTAAATGTTCAAATGTTGATTTCTGTTGAAAACCTGTCCTGATGAAGGAAAATGATTCTATGTATAAAGAAAGACAGAATGAAATGCTTTTATATAGGAACCATTAGTAATATGTTTTTCCTATTTTAATGACTTGTAAATTTTTCAGGTTGTAAACTAAATAAATTATTAATCAGATAATAGGAATTGATTAAAAGTCACTACTTAAGTATCTGAAAGTTGTTCAGAGAGTAGATCTTAAATGTTTTCATTACAAGGAAAAATATTATTTTGTAACTATATGAAGTTATGAATGTTAAAGTTATTGTGGTAATCATTTCACAATATATTAAGTCAAGTCATATTATACATCTTAAATTTAAATAGTGCTATATGTCAATTAGTAGTACATTTCAGTAAAATTGAAAGAATAAAAAAAATGGAAGAAAGAAACTCATACAACTCAATAGCAAAAATCCAAATAGCTCAAATTAAAAGTGGGCAAATATTTGGTTACACATATATTTAAAGAAGACAAATTCTAATGGATATATTTAAAGCTGTTTAATATCACTAATGACCAGGGAAATAAAGATCAAAACCACAATGAGATATCACCTTACACCTTTTAAGATGACTGTAATAAAAAATAAAAGTTCTTGGTGAGAATGTAGAGAAATTGGAACTCCTGCAAACTATTGGTGGGAACATAAAATGATATAGTGGCTATGCAAAACAGTAGCATTTCCTCAAAATATTAAAAATAGAATTACCGAATGATTCCTCAATCCCAGTTCTGGGTATACAGTATATACACAATAACTGAAATTGGGATCTTGAAGAGATATTTGTCCTCCTGTCCAGTGAAGCCTTATCCTTAGTAGCCAAGAGGTGGAAACAACCTAACTGTCCATCAATGGATTAATACATCTTTTAAAGGAAATGTAGTATATAACACAATGGAATATTATTTAATCTTGAAAAGGAAGTAAACCCTGTCATTTGTGACATCATTAATGTACCTTGAAGACATTATGCTAAGTAAAATTAGCGAGTCACAGAAGGACAAATATTACATGATTCCACTTATATGAGATATCTAAAATAGTGGAACACATAGAATCAAAGGGAATGGTTATTGTCGGGGCCTTGCAGGAGGGAAAAATGTAATTGCTATTTAAATGTATCAAATTTTAGTTACGTAAGATGAATAAATTCTACAGATCTACTGTATAAAATTTTGCCTATAGATACCAATACTACTGTATTGAGCACTTAAACATTTGTTAAGAGGATAGTACTCATGTTAAACGTTCTTACCACAGGAAAAAAAAAATCTTAAATTTCAGCATTAATCCATTGTGCCCCAATTATTTGTCAAATTACTTATTACTGGAATCTATCATTTATATTCTTTTATTTTAATATTTAGGTTTATTAAAGATATGTTTTAAAATTAAATTAATTTTTGTATTGATCTTATATCCTATAATAATCTTACTTGATCTTAGAAAAAAGCCTGAGACACAATCCTTCAATAATTTTTATTAAGTTGTAGGAGCATGAAAAATTCTTTAGGATTGTCTACTTTAATAAGTGTTCCAGAAATAAAAATAATTGTTGTTTTTAAAAAAATAAGCAATCATCAAAATGACAGACTATAATGTCATGTAAGTTAAGACATGAAAGGTACTAAATAATTTATAGATTATACTACATGTCTATGTAGTAAACAATTAAAAACAAATATAGAAATATTAAACCTCAAATTAAGAATAATAGCTTAGAATTGTGTATGTGAAGAGGACAATGGGATATGAAACTTTATATAAGCACATTGGGTAAAATGGGAGATCTGTCTATCAATAGACATAATAGCTATATATGTATATTTCTCTGTGTTCTATATGCTTGAAATATTTTATAATTGGAAAGAGAAAAATAAACAACAAATATATATATATATCAATAACCACACTAAATAAAGTTAACCGCTATTATATTTTGGTAAATATCCTTCTATCATGTGCATGTGTGTGTTGTGTTTAGCTTCAGTAACAAATTACCATAAATGTAGTGGCTTAAAACAAATTTATTACCTTAAGTTTCTGTAGGTTAGAAGTCTGAAATGAGTCTCATTGGACTAAGATCAAGTGTTAGCAGGATTCTGTTCCTATCTAGAGGCTTTAGTGAATAGTTTTTTTCCGTGTGTGTGTGTGTGTGTGTGTGTGTGTGTGTGTGTGTATGTGTGTGTGTGTGCGCCCGCGCGTCTGTGTGTGTATGTGTGTTTCCAGCTTTTAGAAGCTGTCTGCATTCCTTGGCTCATGACCACTTCCTCTATCTTCCAAGACAACAAATTTGCATCACACTGACAATTTCTCTGTAGTCACATCTACTGGTGTAGGAAGATACATGTGATCTCATTGGACTCACCAAGATAATGCAGGATAATCTTCTCATGCTAAGTGTGTACACCTGAAACTAATACAAATAATATTGAATGTAAACTAAAAAGATTAAATTTTTGTATTAGAAAAAAAATTACAAAGATTAAAAAACCAGAATTAATTAAAAAATTAATCTGCTGCCATGGCAAGTTGTTAAGTGGTTAGAGCATTGGCCCTCACACTGAAGAGTCTCAGGTTTGATTTCTGGTCAAGGGCATGTACCTGGATTCCACGTTCTATCCCTCGTCCCAGACTGGGCATGTGCAGGAGGCAAAAAATTGATGTGTTTCTCACATCAATGTTTTTCTTCTCTTCTCTTCTCTTCTCTTCTCTTCTCTTCTCTTCTCTTCTCTTCTCTTCTCTTCTCTTCTCTTCTCTTCTCTTCTTTTCTCTTCTCTTCCCTTCCCTTCCCTTCCTTTCCCCTCCTTTCCCCTCTCCTCCCCTCCCCCCCTCTCTCTTTCTCTCCTCTTTGTCTCACTCCATTCCACTCTATTTAAAAATCAATGGGAAATATATACTGAGTGGCCAGATTATTATGATCTCTGAATGCATAATAATCTGGCCACTCAGTGTATATCCTATAAAATAAAAGACTAATTTGCAAATTGTCCCCTCAACCAGGAGCTTGACCAGAAGGCAGCCTGGCCAACTGCCCATGGGCCCTTCCCCTGGCCAAGCTGGCCAGACCCCACCCATGCATGAATTCATGCACCAGGACTCAAATATATATATATCCTATCTAATTAAATAGTAATATGCAAATTTACCATCACTCTAACACATAAGATGGCCGCCCTGATGTGGTCAAAGATGGCTTCCCCAATGTGGACACAAGATCGCCACCACAAGATGGCCAGTAGGAGAGGGCAGTTATGGGTGATCAAAGCAGCAGGGAAGGGCAGTTGTGGGGGACCAGGAAAACAGGGGAGTGCAGTTGGGGGGAACAGCCTGCATAGGATGATAGGGTTGACTGGGCCAGCAGAGGAGGGCAGTTGGGGAGGGGGACCAGGCCTTGAGGGGAGAGAAGTTTGGGGAACCTGGCCTGTAGGGGAGGGCATATTGGGGGAACCAGGCATGCAGGGGAGGGCAGTTAGGGTTGATTGGTTCTGCAGGGGAGGGCAGTTTGGGAGACCAGGCCTGCAGGGGAGGGTAGTTAGGGTTGATCAGTCCTGCAGGGTAAGGCAGTTGGGGTGACCAGGACTGCAGGGGAGGGCAGTTGGGGGGGATCAGGCCTACAGGGGAGGGCAGTTGGGGGGGGCAAGGCTGCAGGGTACGCCAGGTAGGGGTGACCAGGCTTGTAAGGGAGGGTAGTTGGGGGAGGGACCAGGTCTGCAGGGGAGGCCAGCTAGGGGTGACCAGGCCTATAGGGGAGGGCAGTTGGTGGTGATCAAACTGGCAAGGGAGGGCAGTTAGGGCTGACCAGGCCAAAAGGGGAGGGCGTTTGGGGGTGACCAGGCCTGCAAGGGAGAACAGTTAGGGACAATCAGGCTGTTAGGGGAGTAGTTAAGGGGTGATCAGGCTGGCAGGCAGAAGCGGTTAGGGGCAATCAGGCAGGGACACAGGCAAGTGGTTGGGAGCCAGCAGTCCTGGATTGTGAGAGCATGTCCGACTGCCCATTTAGGCCCAATCCCAGCAGGATTGGGCTTAAACAGGTAGTCGAACATCCCTTGAGGGGTCCCAGATTGGAAAGGGTACAGGCTGGGCTAAGGGACACCCTCTCCTCCCACCCCCCATGCACAATTTTCGTATATATATATACTGAGTGGCCAGATTATTATGCATTCAAAGATCATAATAACATAATAATCTGATCATTCAGTGTATTTACTTAACATCTATCTGTTAATCAGGCTTGTAGTAGGAAACAGATGGCACAGTTAAGGTAACTGAAGAGATATTGATGAAGGGAGTATTGGCAAATGTTTGAACAGCATTAAACAAGGGATGGCAAAGTTCCCTGAGATTAACTACATTAGGAAGTGATTACCACCCTAGACATTAAGAAACAAGGGGAGAAAACTGGAATGCATAATAAATAATCTGGCCACTTAATGTATATCCTATAAAATAAAAGGCTAATATGCAAACTGTCCCATCAACCAGGAGTTTGACCAGCAAGCAAGCCAGCCAACCGCCCATAGGCCCTTCCCCTGGCCAGGCTGGCCGGACTCTACCCATGCATGAATTCATGCACCAGGACTCTAATATATATATATATCTCCTATCTAATAAAAGAGTAATATGCAAATTTACCATCACTCCAACATACAGGATGGCTGCCCCCATGTTGTCAAAGATGGCTTCTTCAATGTGGACACAAGATGGCTACCACAAGATGGCTAGCAGGGGAGAGCAGTTGAAATTGGGTGCTATTGAAAACTGGAAAAGAAGTCCAAAAAGAGAGGGCCACATGATGACAACTGCCAAATTGCTGCCTGGCAGAGAGGAGCAGATTTTGCACTTACCTCCTCATTATTTGTAAATGCATCTTATTAGTTGTATCCAACTGAAGCCTAAGGGAAAAGGAGCCCAATTGATACAATCCATAGAAGTCCTTCTCTTGAAGCTCAGAGAAGATTAAGAAGGGTAAAGATAGATATGGTAGCACAAATAAAGAATATCCATTAAAGTCTACAGTATATGTTAGACATTTTATGTTATCAGATTTAAGCTTCACAATAGCCTTGTGGGTTATGATTTATCCATTCCCTGGCTCATTTTATAGATGAGTAAACTGATGCTTAGAAATATTGATTGATTTATCTAAGGTCACATAATTAAATTATAAAACTAGGATTCAAATTCAGGTCTAACACAAAATCTTATGCCCTTAATCTGCTATGAGACACTGCTCCTTGCATCATCATTTAGGACCTTTATGTGTCAGGCCCGGTGCTAGTGCTGCAGAGAATACAATAATAAAAAGTCCCTGACTTCAAAGAAGTTAAATTACTATTCTTTATATGCATTGTATAATTTAATGATTATAACAGCTCTATAAAATAGAACCATTATCATCACCATTAAACAATTCTTTAACAAATAAAATAATATTATTTAAGTTTCAAGTGTGCATTTCTATGATTTTGTACCCATTATTCCATCCTATCTAATAAAGAGAGAATATGCTAGTTGTTACATTTTCACAACGATGGAGGCACTCACAGTCAATAAGGAGGGAATATGCTAATTGACTGCCCCAGTCTCAAATATGGCAGCACCCACAACCACAAGATGGTGGTGCTAAGTCCCCTCAGCCCTGCCAGTGCAGCAGGCACATGGCATGGCAGGGACCTCCTCCAGGCGGGTCTGGCTGCTCTGCATACCTACCTCCAGAGTTCCCCAGTCCCCTCAGCCTCCCAGCCACCCAGGGCCGGCCCCAGGAGCAGGCAAGCCTTGGATGGCGGCTTACCAGCCACCCAGGGCTGCCTGAGGCTCAGACAAGCCTCAGGTGGTGGCCGCCCAGCCTCCCAGGCTCACATAACCAGGGCAGTCCAAGGCTTGCCAGCAGTAGCAGCAGCAGAGGTGTTATGGGAGCATCACCCACCCCTGAGGGCTCCCAGACTGAGAGAGGGCAGGCTGGAGTGAGGATCCCCCTCCCCAGTGTATTAATTTTCATGCAACAGGCCTCTAGTTTAAAATAAATAAAAATGGATTTTACATTTTAAAGTGTTGGAAAAGAAAAAAAAAGTCGCATTTTGTGACACATAAAAGCTTCATAAAATTCACATTTCAGAGTTTAAAAATTAATTTCTATTGGAATACAGCACCCATGAGCATTTATTTTATGTATTGTTCAATGAGGCAGCTTTTACACTGCAATGGCAGTGTTTAGTAATAGTGACAGAGACTTAATGGCATACAAAGCCTAAAATATTTACTATCTGACCTTTCCACAAAAAAATTTTTGGCATATGATTTAGAATGACTAAAGCAGTCATTTCACAAATAATAAGTGCTTACTCTACATAAAATTGAACTCAGAGAACCATTTAGTCCTATGGTATTCAAATTTCCTTTCCCTTATTAAATTCCCTTCTCAAGTGAAATATTAGCTAATCCAAGATATAATATAGATAAAAACAGAGATGCTCTGATTACTGTCATGATAGGGATAGGTGTCCAAAGGTCTCACACAAATGGCTTTCTACTTGGTCTTCCCTCTTGATTTCTTATATATAGCTCTACAGGCATGTATAATACAGGTCCTTCATGGAATATTTTTTGAAAATTGCTGGGACATTTCATCCCTTTACTTTTACAGAGAAAGAGAAAGACTCATAAAAATTAAATGATTTACCCAATGTAATCTAGTGGCATGGCTGAGACTAGCACCAAAGTATCTGGATTTGAGTGTGTATGGTGTAAGGCAGTGTGAATGTCCATGCAAATAAAATTTGTGAACAGGGTCAGCATTCTCTATAGATGAAGTTTCTTCTGAACAAAGTTGAAATAGAACACTAATACTATAAGTGTAGTTACAGGTCATCTAGTTCAAATCTTTTATTGCACAGAAGAAAAAATATGGGGGTAAAGTAACTTCC
Organism: Pipistrellus kuhlii; assembly: GCF_014108245.1. NCBI lineage: Eukaryota > Metazoa > Chordata > Mammalia > Chiroptera > Vespertilionidae > Pipistrellus > Pipistrellus kuhlii. The sequence goes on from NW_023425471.1 coordinate 31,751,986, forward strand.
TCAATGTAAACCAATGAGTTACTAAAGGCTAGAATTTTGGCTTCCATTTCAGTGAAATTTACCTTAAAGCAGGTTGTATCCTATTGTAGGTATGTTAATTTTGAAGTTAAATTGTATGCTGAAATCCTCTTTCAAAATATGAATAAACAGATAAATAATATATTAGTTTATCTTAAAAACTAGAAGCCTGGTACATGAAATTCCTGCATGGGGGGGTACCTCAACCTGGCCTGCACTCTCTCCAATCCAGGACCCCTCGGGGGGATGTCCTATTGCAATCCAGGGCTGCTGGTTCCTAACTGCTCACCTGCCTGCCTGCCTGATCACCCCTAACCCCTCTGCTGCCTGCCTGACTGCCCCTAACCACCTCTGACTGCTGGCCTAATCTCCCCTAACTGACCTCCCCTGCAGACCTGATCACCCCTAACTGCCCTCCCCTATGGCCTGAACTCCCCTAACCACCTCTGTCTCTGCCCCCACTACCGTGGCTTTGTCTGGAAGGAAGACCAGACAACCAGAAGATGTCCAGTTGACCCAGTCTAATTAGCATATTACCTTTTTATTAGTATAGATAAGCAAGTCTTTATCATTTTTTGGTATAGCATCAACTGACTTGGTGAGGTCCTGGCTTAATAAAGGGAGAATTAAAAAGCTGCTTAGAGTTAGTCAGGAGCTGGCCTTACATGTAAGGTTATGAATTATGAATTTTTAAGCCAGTTCTTAATTACTCAGGAATAACCATCCAGACTTCTGATTAGCCAGATCAAATCTTTCCTTTGCTGCTTACCTTATGGATATTTTTTCAGGTACTTTGAAAGCTGTTTGATGCATGTTAAAATTATTGGTGGAAGAGATTATAATAATTGTCTCAATACATGTCTTGTTGCCATCTGTAGATGTAGACTTTCTTCATTAGTTTGGCCATGGAGGAAAGGGCCATTTGATGCTTTGCCAAAGAGAGACATGTAATAAGGGTAATTTAAAGACTCCCTTTGCCAATAATCCTCTTTACAGCATGTTAGTGAGGTTATTTACTGGGCTTACATATCCAGGTGCATTTTTTTTCTATATCTTTAGAGTTGTGTTGACTTCAAGCAATACAAGTCCTTTATGTTAACAAACAGGTTATTTTTTCTCCCTAATGGATCTAGGATAACCACCTCCAAGTTTGTTGAAGTTGTTGGTATTTTTTGTGTTTAGAACCCAGGAACTGTATTACTTCCAGATATTCTTAAACCAGCCTTCAGATGTTGCCAAATGACTGTTGGTAGGTAGATTGGAATTTGGGGGGGGCATAGTATATAGTTTGAACAACCGGAGTAACAGGTTTCTTTTCTGAGGATGCTGAAAATTTACAAGGAAAGTGGTTACTGCATGACTGGATGGTATATTGTCTCCCTCTCTTTTTAATTTAATTTCTTTATTGTTTAAAGTTTTATATAGGTTTCTTATTCCCCCTTGACCACTCCCCACCTGTCCCCAACCCGAGCACATGCCCTCACCCCTTATCTGTGTCCATTGGTTATGTGCATATGCATGCATAAAAGTCCTTTGGTTGACCTCTTACCCCCTTCCACCTTCCTTCATAGGTTGGACAATCAGTTCCATGCTTCTATGACACTGGTTCTATTTTGGTTCATCAGTTTATGCGTTCATTATATTCCATAAATGAGTGAGATCATGTGATATTTATCTTTCTCTACCTGGCTTATTTCACTTAACATAATGTTCTCTAGTTCCATGTGTGCTGTTGCAAATGGTAAGAGTTCTTTCTTTTTTACAGCAGCTTAGTATTCTATTGTATAGCTGTATCACAGTTTTCTAATACACTCATCTGCTGATGGGCACTTAGGCTGTTTCTAAATCTTAGCTATTGTAAATTATGCTGCTATGAATATAGGAGTGCATATATCCTTTCTGATTGATGTTCCTGATTTCTTGGGATATATTCCTAGAAGTGGGATTACTGGGTCAAATGGGAGTTCCATTTTTAATTTTTTGAGGAAACTGCATGTTGTTCTCCACAGTAGCTGCACCAGTCTGCATTCCCACAAATAGTCTATGAGGATTCCTTTTTTTCCAGACCCTCTCCAGCATTTGTTGTTTATTGATTTGTTGATGATAGTCATTCTGACAGGTGTGAGATGGTACCTCATTGTCATTATTATTTGCACATCTCAGATGATTAGTGGATTTGAGGATGTCTCCTGGCCTTCTGCATGTCCTCTTTTGAAAAGTATCTATTTAGGTCCTTTGCCCATTTTTTCATTGGATTGTGTATCTTTCTTTTGTTAAGTTGTATGAGTTCCCTATAAAATTTGCAGATTAAATCCATATCGGAGACAACATTGGCAAATATGTTCTCCCATGCAGTGGCCTTTCTTGTTGTTTTGTTGATGGTTTCTTGAGTTGTACAAAATATTTTTAATTTTATGTAGTCCCATTTGTTTATTTTTCTTCTTAGTTTTCATTGCCCAAGGAGTTGTGTCAGTAAACATATTGCTACAACAATGTCTGCTGTTTTGCTGTGTATGACTTTTTCTAAGATTTTTATGGTTTCCTGTCTTATGTTTAATTCCTTTGTCCATTTTGAGCTTATTTTTGTGTATGGTGTAAGATAGTCGTTTAGTTCCATTTTTTTTTTTTTTTTTTGCATGTATCTGACCAATTTTCCCAACACCATTTATTGAAGAGACTATCTTGACTCCATTGTATGTTCATGCTTCCTTTGTCAAATATTAATTGACATAATGGCTTGGGTTGATTTCTGGGTTCTGTTTTCCATTCCACTGGTCTATATGTCTGTTCTTCTGCCAGTATCAGGCAGTTTCAAGGATAGTGGCTTTGTAATACAGCTTGGTATCTGGCATTGGGATCCTTCCAACTGTGTTCTTCTTTCTCAAGATTACTGCAGCAATTCAGGGTCTTTTTCTTTTTTCCAGATGAATTTTTTGGAGAGTTTGTTTTAGGCCTTTGAACTATGCCATTAGTATTTTAATGGGGATTACATTGAATCTATAGATTGCTTTGGGTAGTGTGGACATTTTAGTGATGTTGATTCTACCAGTCCATGAATACAGTCTGTTCTTCCATTTGTTTATGTCGTCCTCGATCCCTTTTGCAGCATGTTATAATTTTCTAAGTCCAGGTTCTTTATCTCCTGATTAAATTTATTCCATGGTATTGTAAATTTTTGGTTGCAATGGTAAGTGGTTTTTTGTTTTTGTTTTTGTTTTTGTTTTTGTCCCCCCCCCCCTCTTTCTTTGAGTTCATTATCGGTGTATAAAAAAGCCATATATTTCTGGATATTGATTTTGTATCCTGCTAAATTGATAAATTCATTTATTAATTATAGTAGTTTTTTATGGAGTTTTTAGGGTTTTCTGTGTATAATATCATGTCATCTGCAAATAACGACAATTTTACTTCTTTTCCAATTTGGATGCCATTTATTTCTTCTTCTTATCTGGTAGCTATGGCTAGCACTTCCAATACTATCTCTAACAGGGGTGGTGAAAGTGGACATCCCTATCTTGTTCTTGTTGTTAGGGGAAATGATTTTTTGTTTTTGTCCATTGAGTATGATGTTGGCTATAGGTTTGTCATATAAAGCTTTTCTCATTTACTGAGATTTTTTTTTTTATAAGGAAAAGATGTTTGATTTTTGTCAGATGATTTTTCTGCATCAATTGATATGATTATGTGATTTTTTTTCTTTTAATTTGCTTATGTGATGTATCATATTTATTAATTTGCAGATATTGTACCAGCCTTGCTTCCCTGGAATTAATCTCACTTGTTCATGGTTTATAATCTTTCTAATGTAATGCTGGATCAGATTTGCTAGAATTTTGTTGAGGATTTTAGCATCTATGTTTATCAGGGATATTGTCCTGTAGTTCTCTTTATTTGCTTTGTCTTTATATGGTTTTGAAATTATGGTAATGCTGACTTCATATAAAGAGCTTGGAAGTGATCCTTCCTCTTGAATATTTTGGAATAATCTGAGGAGGATAGGTTTTATTTCTTCATTGAATGTTTAGTAAACTCCCCTGTGAAGCTGTCTGACCCCAGGCTTTTGTTTGCTGGAAGTATTTTAATGACTTTCAATTTCCTCCTTAGTTATCAGCCTGTTGAGATTCTTTTATTCTTCTTGGTTAAGTTTTGGAAGGTCTTATTTTTCTAGGAATTTGTCCATTTCTTTTAGGTTGATTAGTTTGTTGGAAAGAGTTGTTCACAGTATTTTTTTTTTTTATAATCCTTTGTATTTCTGTGGGGTATCCTGTTATTTCCCCTCTTGAATTTCTGATTTTATTTATTTGGGTCCCCTCTCTTTGCTTCTTGGTGAGCCTGGCTAGAGGTTCATCAATTTTATTTATCCTTTGGAAGAACCAGTTCTTGTTGATTCTTTGTATTGTATTTTTGGTTTTTATGTCATTTATTTCTTCACTGAACTTTATTAACTTTTTCATTCTGTTCACATTGGGCTTTTCATGATGCTCTCTTTCTATATAATTCTTTAAATTCTAGAGTTAGATAATTTATTACTGGTGTTTCCTGTTTTTTGAGGTACGCCAGTAGAGCTATGAACTTCCCTCTTAGGACTGCTTACACTGTATCCCATAGGTTTAGGATTGTTGTGTTTTCATTGTCATTTGTTTCCAGAATGTTTTTAATTTCTTCTTTGGTCTCTTTGGTAACCCAATCATTGTTTAACATCATGGTATTCATCCTCCAAATTTGAATTTTTTAATTGTTTTTGTTATAGTTGAATTCTAATATTATGCCTTTGTGGTCTGAGAAGATGCTTGACATGATTTCAATCTTCTTGAATTTGGAGAGACTTTGCTTGTGACCCAATATATGGTCTATCTTTGAAAATGTCCCATGTGCACTTGAGAGGAATGTATATTCTGTAGCTTTGGGGTGAAATGTTCTGATGATGTCAATTAATTCCATCTGATCTAGTGAGTCATTTAGGATTGCTGTTTTTGTTTGTATGTTTGTTTTGCTTTTGGCTGAATTTTTTTGGTGATTCATCCAGTGATGTCTGTGGGTATTAAAGTTCTCTACTATGACTGTATTGCTATTGATCTTTTCTTTAATAACTTTCAGACTTTTTTTTATGTATTCGGGTGCTTCTGAATTGGGTGCATAAATGTTTACCAGAGTTATATCATCTTGTTGTATCAATCCCTTTAGTATTATGGAGTGGCCTTCTTCATCTCTTTTGTCAGATATAAGCATTGCTACCCCAGTTTGGGTTTTTTTGTTTGTTTGTTTGTTTGTTTTTTCATTTCTATTTGCCTGAAAGATATTTTCCAATTTTTTACTTTCAATGTGTGTGAGTATCCTGTTCTGAGGTGGATCTCTTATAGAAGGCATATACCTATATGGGCCATTCAGCCACTCAGTGTCTGTTGATTGGAGCATACAGTCCATTTAAAGTTTTTATTGACTAGAGGCCCAGTGCAAGAAATTCGTGCACAGTGGGTGTGTCCAGCCTGCACCCTCTGCAATCTGGGACCCCTCTCAAAATCCAGGACTCCTGGCTACAAACTGCTAGCCTGCCTGCCTTCCTGATTGCCCTTAACAGCTTCTGCCTGCCAGCCTGATCATCCCCTAACCACCACCCTGCCAGCCTGATAGATGCCTAACTGCTCCTCTGCCAGCCTGATTGCCCATAATTGCCCTCTCCTGCAGGCCTGGTCACCCCCAACTCCCCTTCTTTGCAGGCCTGGTCACCCCCAACTTCTATCCTCTGCCGACCTAGTAACCCCTAACTTCCCTTCCCTGTAGGCTTGATCGCCCCCAACTGCCTTCCCTTGCAGGTCTGGTCCTTTCCAACTGCCCTCCCCTGCTAGCCATCTTGTGGCAGCCAACTTGTGTCCATATGGGGTCAGCCATCTTTTGACTACATGGAGGCAGCCATCTTGTGTGTTGGATTGATGGTCAAATTGCATATTACTCTTTTATTAGATAGGAAGAGACCTGGTGCACAAAATCCAAGCAAGGGTGTATGTGTGTCCCTCAGCCCAGCTGCACCCTCTCACAATTCAGGACTGCTGGCTCTCAACTGTTTGCCTGCCTGCCTTCCTGATCTCCCCTAATTGCTTCTGCCTTCCAGCCTGATCATCCCCTAACCACTCCCCTGCCAACCTGATAGGTGCCTAATTGCTCCCTTGCCAGCCTGATTGCCCATAACTATTCCCTTCCCTGCAGGCCTGGTCCCCCTCCCCCCAACTGCCCTCCCATGTTGGCCATCTTGTGGCAGCCATCTTGTGTGTTGGAGTGATGGCCAATTTGCATGTTACTCTTTTATTAGATAGGATAGAGGCCTGGTGCATGGGTGGGTTCAGGTTGGTTTGCCCTGAAAGGTGTCATGGATCAGGGTGGGTTTTCTCTTAGTCCATGGGGTGGCCTGGGAGAGGGGCCTGTGGTGGTTTGCAGGCCAGCCCCCCCCCCCCCCCCCCCCCCGGCAACCCAAGTGGAGGCCCTGGGATTTATTTATCTTCTATAATTGGATCTTTCTAGCCTTGAAAAGAAACCAGGGCAGGCCAGGGAGGGCAGGAAAGCTTGGCTTCCTCCATCGCTGGAGGCAACCCAAGCGTCCTGCTCTCTTCATCTCCCTGGCTGCCTTCATTTTTGTTGGGATTTATTTATCTTCTATAATTGAAACTTTGTAGCCTTGAATAGAGGTCAGGGAAGGCAGGAAGCCTGACTTCCTCCATAGCCCAGGGCAATCCAAGCTTCTGGTTGGCTCCAGCTCTATGGCCACTGCTATATTTGTTGGGTTAATTTTCATACTCACTCCTGATTGGCTGATGGGTGTGTTATGGGGTTATGGTCAATTTTCATATTTTTCTTTTATTAGATAGGATAGCTACTTGTGTGTAGACATTTTTATTTTTTTGTGTCGGTGTTCCTTCTTCCCTCTCATTTTTCTCCTTTTTACAACAGTCCCTTTAGCATTTTTTGCATTTATGGCTTTGTATTGATAAATTCCCTTAGTTTTTTTTTTGTGTGTGTGTTTTTTTTGTTTTTTTTTGTTTTGTTGTTTTTGTTTTTTTGTCTGTGAAGCTCATGATGTTCCCTTTAATTTTGAATGATAGTCTTGCTGGATGGAGTATTCTTGGATTAAGTCCCTTGTTTTTCATGACTTTTTATACTTCATTTCATTCCTTTTTGACCTGATGTGTTTCTGTTTAGAAATCATTTTATAATCTAATGGGAGATCTTTTGTAGGAAACTCGTTTTCTCTCTCTTGCAGCTCTTAAGAGTCTCTCCTTGTTGTTTATGTTTGCCATTGTAATTATGATGTGTCTTTGGATGGGTCTTTTGAGGTTCAATTTATTTGGGATTATTTGCTTATGTCATTTTTTTCTTCCGCAAGTCATGGAAGTTTTCTGTCATTATTTTTTCAAATAGGTTCTCTAATCCTTGATGCTCTTTTGACCTTATGGTACCCATATTATATGTATGTTACTTCATTTCATGTTTTCCTAAAGCTCCGTTAGGTCTCCTTCTGTTTTCTAATTTTTTTCTGCAGTTTCTTTTCAGATTGGGCTTGTTTTTCTAGCCTATCTTCTAGCTCACTAATTCGTCCCTCCACTTCTGTTAGTCTACTGTTGAAACCTTCCATTTTGTGTTTTATTTTAGCTACATCACTTTTTATTTCTTCTTGATTTTTACATAGGTTGTTGATGTTTCTTGTCCATCTAGTTTATGAATTATATGACAATTAGTCTAAATTTTTTTCTGACATATTGCATGCCTCTTTTTTTCATTTAGTTCCTTTTTAATGTGAGATTGCTCCTTTTTGTTCCTTTGGTAATTGCTTTGTTGTCTTCCCTTTTTTGCTGTCACTGAGGGGTCCAGTTGCCAAGTTGCAAGTGACCTGAGCTGTGCAACAGGCTTGGTGGAAGTGCAGTGCACCCTGACAGTCAAGGGCAGGCTCAGGGTATTGGGAGGCATTGCTGTGCAGCAGGAACCCTGTGTGCACCAAGAGTTGGGGCTGGCTGTTTGCCCAAGAGACATGGACACTGACAGTCAGAGATGGCTTGGGTGCCCAGGAGGCACAGCCAGGGGGAACCTTGTGTAGATTGTCTCTTGATTCAGAAATATTTATATTGGATGTATGCTGAGAGTAGATCAGATGTTATGGAGGCTGAATTGTGGAACTATTGCACTTTCCCATTTCTTACAATAAGGGTCAGAAGGGTCTATTCTCCAACTCTAGCAATAATATTGGACCTAAAACCTTGGCTCATAAAAAAAACCATTATGGCTCTTTCCCATCTTACAAGATGGAGGGTGAAAAGAAAACTGAGAAGTTGGATACTAAGGAGAAGAAACCTGATACTAAAGAGAAGAAGCTTGAAGCCAAGAAGGCTGTTGCCAGAGTCAAGGTTAAGAAGGGGAAACCCCACTTCAGCCGAAACCCCATCCTCATCAAAGGAATTGGCAGATATTCCCGGTCGGCTATGTATTCATGAAAGTCCATGTACAAGAGGAAGTATTCAGCCCCTAAATCCAGGATTGAAAAGAAAAAGGAGAAATTTCTTGCTACTATCACAAAATAAGTTGGTGGTGACAAGAATGGTGGTACCTGAGTGGTTAAATTCTGAAAAATGCTTAGATATTATTCTACTGAAAGATGTGCCTCGAAAGCTGTTGAGCCATGGCAAGAAACCCTTCAGTCAGCATGTGAGGCGATTGTGGGACAGCATCACTCCTGGGACCATTCTGATCATCCTCACTGGGTGCCGCAGAGGCAAGAGGGTGGTTTTCTTGGAGCAGCTCAGCTGTGGCTTGCTAGATGTGACTGGACATCTGTCCTTCAATTGAGTTCTTCCTCGTAGAACACACCAGAAATTTGTCATTGCTGCCTTCACCAAAATTGATATCAGTGGTGTGAAATCCCCAGACATCTCACTGATGTTTTCTTCAAGGAGAAGAAGCTGCACAAGCCCAGCGAATGTCTGAAATTGAAATATGGGATTACAGAACAGCACAAGGTTGACCAGAAAGCTGTGGACTCACAAATTTTGCCAAAAATCAAAGCTGTTCCTCAGCTCCAGGGCTACCTTTGCTCTCTGTTTGCTCTCACCAATGGGCTTTATCCTCACAAACTGGTGTTCTGAATTTCTTATAACAACTAGATTACCTGAAACCAGTTTGGCTCAGTGGAGCATCAGCCTTTGGACTGCAAGGTCCCAGGTTTGATTCCGGTCAAGTGCATGTACCTTGGTTGTGGGCACATCCCCAGTGGGAGGTGTGCAGGAGGCAGCTGATGTTTCTCTCTCATTGATGTTTCTAACTCTCTATCCCTCTCAATTCCTCTCTGTAAAAAAAATCAATAAAATATATTATAAAAAAAGAACTATATTAAATAACTGGTAAGTTTTAAAAAATATATATTTTATTGATTTTTTACAGAGAGGAAGGGAGAGAGATAGAGAGCTAGAAATGTTGATGAGAGAAAAACATCAACCAGCCTCCCCCTGCACACCCCCCACTGGGGACGTGCCCACAATCAACCTACATGCCCCTGACCGGAATCGAACCTGGGACCTTTTAGTCCGCAGACCAACACTCTACCATTGAGCCAAACCTGTTTTGGCAATAACTGATAAATTAAAAAAAATCATTATGAACCATTTGCACGTTGATGTAAATTAGGTTATTAGCAGTATAGTGAGCTGTATGGGTGGGCTTCTGGGGGAGAAACAACTCTTATTTTCATGAAATCACTTGATCTGCTTTGGAAAACTGTTTTCATATTATACACTATTGGTAATATTACAATGCAGTACAATTGTTTACATACTTTTTATTCTGTGCTGTGACAGTTGTCTTTCTTAGTAGTTTTACATAATTAAAAACATCATAAGCCTAAAATTAGAGACAGACTTGAGTTCTCTTTGGAAAACATCTGGGTATCTTTGAATAATAACCTGACATCTGAGTCCAGCAGCAGCCCCCAAATTGTCTACAGTCAGATTGTCAGAGCCTCTATTAGTCAGCAATGTCTGAAAAGAAATTTACCATCTGAATTCTATTCTTCATAACTAGAGTTCATGATTATATTGATCAGAGTTGCTAGTTTTTCTGGGGATAGTTATAGTTTATACTTATAATTATTTGTAGCTGCCACTTTTACCCTTAAAATGTCCCAGTTTGCTCACCTGGTGTGGCTCAGTGGTTGACCATCAACCTATGAACCAGGAGGTAACAGTTTGATTCCCAGTCAGGGCATATGCCTGGGTTGCAGGCTCCATCTCCAGTGTGGGGCATGCAGGAGGCAGCTAATCAATGAATCTCTCTCATCATTGATGTTTCCAGCTCTCTCTCCCTTTCCCTTTATCCATCTGAAATCAATAGAAACATATTTTTTTAAATGTCACAGCTTAAATGATAAAGTATATGGTTATTCTCGGACCATGAGCAAGCAACTACATTTTGAACATCAAATATTATGCTGACTGCTGTTCTGTGGGGACACCTCAAGACAAAATACTTCATTAACTCTAGTTATCTTTTCCTTCATTGTAAGGCAGAAGAAAGAAAATAATGTCAAGTTGACAGGTTGCATAGTCATTGGCAAGCCATTTTACTACTCACAAGCTTTCTAGATATCATTCAGTACCTTGGGATAGGGTAATTAATGGAAGCTTTTTCTTTTCCAATATTGCTTCCTTCCTGAAGTGCAACTTTGGTTTCCATGGCTGTGCATTGAGAAGGAGACTCCTGATCATTTTAAATATATTTTAAACCTGACATAAAAGAGCCCTTTTCTTCCCTATGTCATTCCCAGTACTTCTTCATTCTGATGTCCTTTTTTTCCATTTTGAAAACTTCTTAACCCAACCATGAGGCTAATGTCCTACAACTTTCTAGAAATTTTCTTAAGGAGAAGTGTTTAAAAAACAAACAAACAAACAAACAAACAAGCAAGCAAACAAACAAACAAAACACACAGGAAAAGCAGGCTTGATTTGTCAGCCATAAAGCCAGGAACATTTTGACATGGAGCTGCATTTTAAAAATATGTGATGTGAGAGAGAAACCAAGATGGCGGCATAGGTAACCACCTAACTGCAGCCTCACACAACAATTTCAAAAAATACAACTAAAATATAAAGTGGACATTATCCAGAACTACAGGAAAGTCGACTGACTGGAAATTCTACTACTAGAAGAAAAGAGAAAACCAGAAGGAAAATCAGAGGAGTTGTACAAACCTAATGTACGGAGAAACGTTGCCTTTGTGGAGAGGATGGAGCCGGAGAGGAGGGGTGGCTGAGTGCCTGGCTGGCTTTCCCTAGCAGGAAGGAGATAAAAGCTCCAAACTGTGCTGAACCCCAGTTCCTACAGCACTGAACCCTAGTTCTGAGCGAGACTCTGAGGACCCAGACACATACAGAGGGAATCGGGGCTGTAAGGTGGAAGCTCAGGAGAGGGGCGAAAGGCAGAGCCTCAGAGTAGCGCATATTTCGGGCAGAGGATAGACTGTTGATTGAGCCACTGGATTGCCCTAGCAGGAAGGAGACATAAGCTTCTGACTGCTCTTAACCCCACTTCCAACTACACTGAACTCCAGTTGAGGGCTTGTTGGGGGAGAGACTAGACTGTCTGGTAGTGGGCGAAACTCTAGGGCACCTTTCTCTCATAGGTGCTTGTAGCAAGTACCAAAGGACACTGAGGAACACTGAGACTCAGGAACCTCATAGGGTGGGGCTAACCAGAAGCTAAGGCTGTAGGCTCCACCCTGAAACTCTGCCCTATCCAAGCTAAGCACACAGGCTCTTGCAGTTTTCCAAGTGTAGTCAAATAAGGCTGTCTCCTGGCATAGATACGGCTGATCCTCCCACTCTACCAACTCAGGAAATCAGCGAAAATGCAGAGACAAGGGAACAGATCACAAACGAAAGAAATGGAGGACAACAAGAGACTGGATATAGAATTCAAAACCACGCTTATAAGGTTTTTCAAGAATCTCCTAGAAAAGGCTGATAAAATAAACAATACCTATGAAGATATGAAAAGGGATCAACTAGAAATAATAAAGGATCAACTAGAAATAAAGAATACATGCTCTGAAATAAAAAATATTATATAGTGTCCTAAAAACAGAATGGAAGATTGTAAGAATCAAGTCAAAGATTTGGAACACAAAGAGCCAGAGGACAGTCCTCTGCAAAAGCAAGAATTCAAGAGAATCCAGAAAGTTGAAGATAGTGTAAGAAACCTCTGGGACAACTTTAAGCAAACCAACATCAGAATTATGGGGGTCCCAGAAGATGACAGAGAGCAAGATATCGAAAACATATTGAAAGAAATAGTAACAGAAAACTTTCCCTACCTGGTGAAAGAAATAGACTTACAAGTCCAGGAAGTGCACAGAACCCCAAACAAAAGCAATCCAAAGAGGACTACACCAAGACACATCATAATTAAAATTCCAAGAGCAAAAGACAAAGAGAGAATATTAAAAGCAGCAAGAGAAAAGCAGGTAGTTACCTATAAAGGAGCACCCATAGGATTGTCAGCTGATTTCTCAACAGAAACCATGCAGGCCAGATGGGAATGGCAAGAAATATTCAAGGTGATGAATAACAAGAACCTACAGCTAAAATACTCTACCCAGCAAAGCTATCACTCAGAATCAAAAGCCATATAAAGAGCTTCACAAATAAAAAAAAAAAAGGTAAGGAGTTCATCACCGCCAAACCAGAATTATATGAATGGCTGAAGGGGGTTCTTTAGGAAGAGGTAGAAAATAAAGATAAAATTTATGAACAAAAAATATGTAACTATCAACAAGTGAATCTAAAAACCAAGAGAATTAAAAAACCTGATGAACAATATTAACTGGTGAATATAATAGAATCAGAGGTACGGAAGGGGAGTGGACTGACAATTCTCGGGGAAAAGGGGAGTGGTGGATGCAGGAAGAGACTGAACATAAACTGTGCACCTATGGATGAGGACAGTGGGGGTGGGGAAAGGGCAGAGAGTGGGGTGGTAACCTGGTGGAGGGTGAAAAAATAAGGAACTTTTATAATAATATGAACAATAAAGATTTATTAAAAAAATAAATAAAAATATGTGATGTCATACACACACATACACAGCAAACTAAGGGACAATAAAAGCTTATTTTTCTTTTAAGTTTTCAAGAGTTAACTGGGATATTTTTATAAAAGCTACATTTTAAACATAAAAGTTACTTTAAATCAGGATAAAATAGATTCTTCTTGTGTTAATGGTAAGTATTTTTTTTAAAAAATTTTATGCAATATATTTAATACCAATGTCCTGTCTTCCTCAGGTGGTAAAATCAGTTTATACAGGATAGCTCCAACAAGATAAAGAACAGAAAAGGTTTCTGAAATACATAAATCTCTACACCTATGTGATGTAGTGGTATCATTGTGGATTAAACTAACTATATCTGTGGCTACTGAAGGGAAAGCAAGCTGGGTGAACTCTAGTGTGGTACTGAAAAAGGCAAATTCACATTGTGGGCAGTGATATTTAAGTCAGACACTATTGGGATCCCAAAATCCTTTTGGAAGAGGAAATGTAGAGTTCCTGGTCTTTCCCCCTCCCCATCCCCCTCCCCCTCCCTCTCCTTCTCCCTCTCCCTCTCCCTCTCTCTCTTCCTCTATGAAACATCAGCCATAGTGATTCTTCCAATATTGGAGGTGGCAAACATTTGGGTATCATACGTTGCAGCTTATTGGGATTTGGACTGATATGATAAATTAGACACAGTAAGATAGAACAGATTATAGTACTTCAACATCTTTTGGAGATGATTTTGAAATGGGTGCTCAGTACAGTGGTTATTAAGGCAAAACTTTTGAATGTGGCCCTAAAGAGATGGTAAAGCCTGGGCAAGAAAAAGTTATAGAATGCATAATTGTATAAATTTCAAAGCAAGAAAGAATTTTAGATACCATCTAACTTTTGATTATAATATACCAATAATATTTTCAAAACATAAGTTATATATATATATATATATATATATATATATATATATATATATATATATAAGCTTGCTAACTTTGAATGTAGCCATGTAGAGACATGCTTAAAGAAAAATGTTACCATTTCTATTATCAGTGTATCATAAAATAATTGCCTGTTTTAGTCCAATAATTCCATAGGTTCAGAATTTCACAAATTGACTGGATTTAGCTTACTACATTATCTTTATATAATTTTTTTCCTCTTTAATGACTGATAAATATTTTGTCACTGACTGACACCTATCTATAGACTGCTATCTGAGAACAACTGACTTAGCCCAATTATATTCATTCTACAGTTGAATAAATGGGGGCCCACAGAGGGAAAATAATTTGCTTAGGGATCCACAACTGGTTAATAGCAGAGGTGAGGCTATAATATGAACATTATGAGTTTGGTCCATGATTGTCTGCCTTCCTGGCATAGAACATGAAGTGAGGGGAAATTTTAAATAAGCAAATTCATATATTGTGACAATTTTTTTAAAAGCACGATTTTTATTACAGTATATGCTACTGAAAACTATGTCTTAATAAAAATTTTCTGGAGCAACTTATGTACGTAGAGAGAGAAGTTAAATACAAACAATGATTTCTTAAGTCAAGAGGTTGTGAAAATTGTTTAGATTATATTAGTGTCTAAATATAAAATCTTGACAGGGGATTTAGCACAAATTTTTTAATATACAAATGTTGGCGAGGCTGCCTCTTCATATCACTTTCAATATTTATGTTGTATTAGAGCCAGTCAGTGAATCCAGTTGCTATGTGGAGCCTCAAATGCACAAATTGTATAACAAGTGACTCCATGTGTGCTACCTTTATCTTGAAAATTCATGAAGATGAATTGAAGGGGCACATGCCTTCACTTCATTATTGGCATTCACAACACAATTTACAGATTGCTGAGATCTCATTGATAACATCTATTCAAATTTTCAAATCCAAGACTAGATTATGTGGCCAACCATGGTACATCTACATACAGATTAGAAGTTAACTGGTTCAGAGAGTAGAGATGGACTGGGAGACATTTTTTTCCCTTTTTTTTAGAGTTGTCTGCTGCCTATATGATATGATAGTATGTGAGGGATTCCAGAAAGGGTTCTATGTCCTTAAATCATCGTAATCCTGTATCCTAGGGGCTCATTCCTTTGGCATAAGAAGCTCCCCCCTCCATCCATGGATAATTTCCAGAAAGGGAGAGGAAATTACACCGTATTAGCTCTTAGTACTTTAGCCCGGAAGACTTTCACCTTTCCCTGGTTATTCCCACCCCCCAGCACATGCCCTCAGTACCCCACACTATCTGTGTCCATGAATTAAGCTTATATGCATGCATACAAGTCTCTCACTTCCCTACCCACTTTCTCTCTGAGGTTGGATTGTCTGTTAGATGCTTCTATATCTCTGGATCATTTTAGCTCATCAGTAAATGTTGTTTATTATATTCCATAAATGAGTGAGATCATGTGATATTTATCTTCCTTCCAATGGCTTATTTCACTTAGTAAAATGCTCTCCAGTTCCATCCATGCTGGTGCAAATGGTAAGAGTTCCTTCTTTTTTATAGTAGCGTAGTATCCCATTGTGTACTGTAGAGGTACCATAGTCTTGTAATCCACTCATCAGCTGATGGGCACTTTGGTTTCCAAATCTTAGCTATTATAAATTGTGCTGCTATGAACATAGGGGTGCATATATCCTTTCTGATTGGTGTTTCTGATGTTTTTGGGATATATTCCTAGAAGTAGAATTACTGGGTCAAATGGGAGTTCCTTTATTTATTTATTTATTTATTTATTTATTTATTTATTTAAGGAAATCACATACTGTTTCCCACAGTGGCAGCACCAGCCTGCATTCCCACCAGCAGTGTAGGAGGGTTCCTTTTTTCCATCATCGGGAGCACTTGTCATTTGTTTTTTGTTGGTGATAGGCATTCTGATAGGTGTGAGGTGGTACCTCATTGTCATTTTGATTTGCATCTATCAGATTATTAGAGACTTTAAACATGTTTTCATGTTTCTTGGCCTTCTGTATGCCCTATTTCAAACGGGGTTTGTTTAGGTCCTTTGCCCATTTTTTTTTTTAAATTGGATTGTTTATCTTCCTTTTGTTAAATTGTATGAGTTCTCTGTAAATTTTAGAGATTAAACCAATATCGGAGACAACATTGGAAAATATGTTCTCCAATGCAGTGGGCTCTCTTGTGGTTTTGTTGATGGTTTCTTTTCCTGTGCAGAAGCTTTTTATTTTGATGTAGTCCCATTCATTTACTTTCTCCTTAGTTTCCATTGTTCTAGGAGCTATATCTGTAAAGATACTGCTACAACATATGTCTGATATTTTGCTGCATATGGTTTCTTCTAAAAATTTTTATGGTTTCCTGTCTTTCTTTAAGTTCCTTTATCTATTTTGATTTTATTTTTGTGTATGGTGTAAGTTGGTGGTCTAGTTTCCTTTTTTGCATTTACCTGACCAGTTTTCCCAACACCATTTATTGAAGAGACTCTTTTGACTCCATTGTATGCTCTTGCCTCCTTTGTCAAATATAAATTGAGCATAATGGCTTGGGTTGATTTCTGGGTTCCCTGTTCTGTTTCATTTGTCTATATGTCTGTTCCTGTGCCAGTACCAGGAAGTTTTGTGGACAGTAGCTTTGTAATACAGCTTAATATCTGGCATTGCGATCCCTCAAACTTTTTTTCTTCTTTCTCAGAATTGCTGTGACTATTTAGGGTTCTTTTTTATTCCATATTAATTTTTTTGAGAGCTTGTTCTAGATCTGTGAAGTATGCCATTGATATTTTAATGGGGATTGTTTTGGGTAGTATGGACATTTTAATGATCTTGATTCTACCAATCCATGAACACAGTATATTCTTCTATTAGTTTATATCTTTCTTTATTTCTTTTTCAATGTCCTGTAGTTTTTCAAGTACAGGTTTTTTACCTCCTTAGTAACATTTATTTCTATGTACCATAATTTTTTGTCTTAATGGTAAATGGGATTATTTTTTAGTTTCTCTTTATGTGATTTCATTATGGACTTATAAAAAATATATTTAATATATATTTCTGGGTGTTGAATTTATATCCTGCTACATTGCCATATTCATTTATTTAGTCTAGTAGTTTTTTTTTAATTTATTTTTTATGGAGTCTTTATAGTTTTCTCTGTACAATAAAATGTCATCTGCAAATAATGATAGTTTTATTTCTTCTTTTACAATTTGGATGCCTTTTATTTCTTTTTCTTGTCTGATCACTTCCAGTACTATGTTGAAAAGGAATGGTGAAAGTGGGCATCCTTGTCTTGTTCCTATTTTTAGGGAAAATGGTTTTAGCATTTGCCCATTGAGTATGATGTTGGCTTTAAGTTTGTCATATAAGGATTTATTATGTTGAGGTATGATCCCTCTGTTCCCACTTTGCTGAGAGCTTTTATCAAAGAAATGGAGTTGGATTTTGTCAAAAACTTTTTCTGAATCAATTGATTTGATTATGTGTGATTTTTTGTCTCTTAATTTGTTTATGTGTTGTATCACATTTGTTGATTTGTGGATATTGTACCAGGCTTGCATCCCCAGGACAAATCCCACTTGGTCATGATATATGATCTCTCTAATGTAATGCTGAATCTGATTTGCTAGAATTTTGTTGAAGGTTTTAGAATCTTTAAGTTGCAGGGTTAGATAACTACCTTTTTTGTTGTTAGGCCCATAGAGCTATGAATTTCCCTCTTAGGACTGCTTTCAATGTTTCCCATAGATTTTGAATTGTTGTGCTTTCATCGTCATTCGGTTCCAGGATGCCTTTTATTTGTTCTTTGATCTCTTTGTTAACCAAATCATTGTTTAATAGCATGCTATTGAGCCTTGGAGTGCTTGACTTTTTTTTTTTTTTTTTTTTTTACTGTTTTTATTGTAATTGATTAGTAATTTTATGCCATTGTCAACTGAAAAGGTGCTTGATATGATTTCTATCTATATGAATTTGAAGAAGCTTTCCCTCTGTCTCAATATGTAGTCTATCTTTTAAAATATCCCCTGTGTACTTGAAAAGAATGTATATTCTGTTGTTTTGGGATGAAATGTTCTGAAGATGTCAATTAATTCTATCTGATCCAGTGAATCATTTAGGACTGCTGTTTCTTTGCTGATTTTTTAATTTATTTTTTTATTTTTGTAGAGGATTTATCCAGTGGTATCAATGGTGTATTAAGGTTCCTTACTATAATTGTATTGCTTTTGGTCTTGCATTTGATATATTCTAGAAGTTTGTTATTGTTTTTTTAATGTATTTGGGTGCTCTTGTATTTTTTGCATATATATTTACCAGAGTTATAGCCTCTTATTGAATTTATCCCTTTAGTATTATGAAGTTGCTCTCCTTATCTCTTATTATGGCCTTCATTTTAAGGTCTATTTTGTCAGAAATAAGTATTTACTGGATTTGCCTTAAAAAATTCTTTCCATCCCTTCACTATCAGTCTATGTGTGTCTTTTGTTCTAAGGTTTCTTGTAAACAGCAAATATATGGGTCATATTTTATCCATTTAGCTACCCTATGTCTTTTAATTGGAGCATTTAATCCATTTACATTTAAAGTTGTTATTGATAGATACTTGTTTGTCACTATTTCTATTCTTTATGCCTTTGTTCCTTCTTCCCTTTCTACTTCTTTTTTATAACAGCCCCTTCAGGACATTTCTTGCATTGAGGGTTTGGTGATAATAAGCTCCCTTAGCCTTTATTTATTTATTTTTTGTCTGTGAAAATTATGATTTCTCTTTAATTTTGAATTATAGCCTTGCTGGTTATAGTATTATTGGATTCAGTCCCTTGCTTTGCATTACTTTGAATATTTCATTCTATTCCTACTTGCCTGATGTGTTTCTGTTGAGAAATCAGATAATATTCTAATGGGAAATCCATTATAGGTAACTTTCTGTCTCTCTCTGGCAGCCTTTAAGATTCTTAATTTGTCATAGATGTTTGCAAATTTAATTTTGATGTGTCTTGGTGTCGATCTTTTTGGATTCATCTTGTTTGGGAGTCTGTGTGCTTCTTGGACTTGTGTGACTTTTTTCTTCACCAAATTAAGTAAGTTTTCTGTCATTATGTCTTCAAACAGGTTTTCTATTCCTTGCTCAGTTTTCTATCCTTCAGGCACCCCTATTATGTGGATGTTGTTTTATTTTATGTTGTCTCAAAGTTCCCTTATGCTCTCCTCCTGCTTTCTAAGTATTTTTTTCCATTTGCTGTTTTGATTTTTTTTTTCCTACCTTGTCTTCTAACTCACCGATGCTGTTCTCAGCTTCTTCTAGTTTACTGTTGAAGCCTCCCATTGTTTTCATAATTGCAGTTGTGTCATTCTTCATTTCTTCTTGATTCCTTTACATGTTGGTGAAATTCTTATTCTTATTCTTATTCAGCTCCTTATAATTCATACTGAGTTGTGTGTATTTGTCATTCACAGTTTGGAGCATCCTTATTAACATTAATCTGAATTTTTTGTTTGACAAATTACTTGCCTCCTTTTTATTTAATTCCTTTTCTGGTGATTGCTCTTTTTCTTTACTTTGGGAATTATTTCTTTGTCTCCCATTTTCTGTAATGTTTTAATTGTTTCTATGTCTTAGATCCAATGCTTTGCTACCCAGTTTCTTTTAGAAGTGGTCCTTTGTAGTTGGTGATTTTTGGAACCCAATGGTGCAGTCTCTCAGATCTCCTGAGCTTTGTGTTTTAGTGAAGTCTCCTACTTGAGTTATTTGGGTTCTCCTGATATAGATGGGTCTTGATTATTAGTTTCTCATTCATGGATGAAGTCTCGTAATGGGTTGTCTGACAATATGACTCATCCCT
The DNA here is from genome assembly GCF_014108245.1 of Pipistrellus kuhlii. Lineage (NCBI taxonomy): Eukaryota > Metazoa > Chordata > Mammalia > Chiroptera > Vespertilionidae > Pipistrellus > Pipistrellus kuhlii. The sequence goes on from NW_023425471.1 coordinate 31,771,895, forward strand.
GGCCTCATCATTTTGCTGTGTTGGATGCGTTTGTGGTTACAGCTCTTATGGAAAGGGTTGCCTGAGGTCTTACTGGCATGCTATTACTGTGAGATCCTGAAGTCCATGGCCAGGGAGGGGTCTCAGGGCCTGAGTCTCAGGTAGTGTGACTCTGGCCTTTGTTGTGTGACTCTTACTGGGGTAGTGTCACCCTGAAAATCACTGCAAAGGTCCTGGAGCATGTGATGGTGGTAGGCACCTTTCCTATAGTCTTTGGATGAGGCAGTGTGACTCTGGCCAGTATGATTTCACTCTGCAAATCACTATGGGGTCCAGGAATCCGTGGCTGGGGATACAGGAATCTCGAGGTCTGTGGCTGAAATAGTTTGACCTTATCCAGGTAAGTGAGCCCTCAGTAGCTCTCTGAGGTGTCCAGAAACTGGAAGCTCTGGAGGGTAAGTTGCAGATTCTGCCGAGAGTGTTGTGCACCTTTGGAGAGACACGTGCTCAGTGGTGGCTCACAGAGGGTCCCAGGAGCTGCTTGTTGGGGCGGTGGGCTTGTGGGACCTGGACATTGAAGCAGTGTGACCATGGTGTCCAGATGACAGCTTCCAGGAACCAGGTAGTCACAGTTTCTGCTGAGGGAGCCATGGCCCTTAGAGGTGGATTTCCTGTGGTCTGCAGGTCTGTGGGCATGGCAGCACAACTTAGGCTCTGGTAGCTACAGGGTCCTGGGCAGTGTCCAAGTGCAGTCTGGTGGTGGTGAGGCTGGATTCCTAGAGGAGAGTGCTCTATGTCAAGCTTCACAGCCAGAGGAGTGCCTACAGTGGTAATAGGGGCTCCCCATCCATGAGAGCCTGGTCTGCTAGCCCCTGGTACTCCTGCAGGATCTAACTGTCCCTCACTCACACACACATATTCCACATATGTCCACAAACCCCTTTTCACTCCCTCACTCACTCACTCCATCTTCTCCCACACCACCATCCTGCCTGCTGCCATCTTGCTATATAGAGGAGAGTATTCTTAAAAGACATGCAATAAGGACTGTAGACTATCTTCCATATCAAATGATTTCCATTATCTCAACACATTGAAATTTTCTTATACTTACATTTATAAGCAGGGAGGGGAGTGGGGGGCCTTATCGAAGGTGCCAAAAGGCTTAAGCCATAGGAAAATTATGTGCTCTTGGAGTGATGATGGAGGTGGGAGGTATGCGGAGTGATATTGATAGCAATAGAAATATACCAAAGATGTAGTCAACAATTTGTTCATAGGTCAATGGGTTGACTGATACTTGGAGCTTTATAGTTTATGAAATCATTTTACACTTTATAATTTATGATGTACTATCTTCATTGAATTATTATTCCATGTGATAGTCATGGCAGGTATTATTATTCTTACCTTATAGATGAGAAAACAGATGTTAATTAACTTCAAATTACTTGCCTAAGGTCAAAGGCTAATTTGTGGCTGAACTGGGTCTACACCCAGGTATTATGAATCCAAACCCAATGTTTTTTCAAGTAAATGCTGTTGACACTCAGTTTTTTGAACCTTTTTACAATTCCAGGATTCATTTATTCACTAAGCATTTGACAGCCTGCTCTGCATAAATTTATGTGCATAGAATCCACCATCACAGAGTTCTTATATAAATACTTTCTGAAGAAATGAGCATTAATTGACATAGATATAGGGCAAGCTAGATGGTTTGGGAATTCAGAGAAGTGAAAGGAAATAGCATCTTTATTATTCAGGTCATCTCCTCTTACAACTGACTCCCCAAATAATTTGATCTTTTAACATTTCTGACACTGGGTGTCCAGTTTCTGTTTAAATATATTTGTGATGAGGGAGGGACCTGTTGCCTCATAAAGCGGTCTATTGCGTTGTTAGAGTGCCTCAACTATAATAACATTATAATACTTTTAAAAATTGTCCTCTTGTAATATTTTGCTGCTTGGTTTAATTTATTTCCAGGCAGTATCAAGAACAGTGATTCTCAATCATGTATGTGGGGTGAGCATGGTGGGTGCAGTGTGTATTAGACTCACTGGTGGGATTTTTTCAAATTACACATGCCCCTCACTATTCCTTATCTTCTGCTTCTTTGTCCCTGCCCAGAGCTGCTGCTTCAATCCTTGTCCTTAAATTTCTGTTCAGTACAAATATTCTCAGGTCTTTCAGTTACCTATCGCACTGTTTTCTTTCACCATTCTAATTTTTCTACTTTGAACTTTATATTGTTTGTAAATGTGTCTCTTAAAATGTTGAAAACAATACTATAGATGTGGTTGGACTGGAGCAGGGTACTGTGGAACTATTGCTTTTTGTGAATGGGACAAAATAATTCTGCTAGTGTAGCTTTAGATTGCCCTCACTTCTTTAGCAGTCACATCTTACTGCTGGATCATATTGATGTTGAGGCCAACTAAAATCCCCAGGTCTATTTCACACCAATTGCTGTCAAGACTGGTTTCTCTCTACGCTATTCTTGTGAAATTAATATTTTGAACTGGAATGCTGGACCTAGTGCATATTTCAGTTAAATTGAATCTTTTGGGTTTAGGCATTTTATTTATGTTCATTGAGGTCATTTTGAATCCTGATTTGGCTATCCATCCTATTGACTATTTCTTCTAAGGAATGTGTATAATGTTCACATTTTATATATCTGTCTTCTGTATTCATTCAGTTTGATATAAAACTTTCTGTTTAGGGGTTACCTAAGGATTAGAAAAGGTTTCATGGAGGAGGTAGTTATTTTTGTTAGTATCCTGGTGGGGATTCCCTTATGATTTAAGGACATGAACTTTTCCTGATTATGAGAAAGTCTAAAATGAGAACTGCTCATTTGTCTATTCATTCATTTATTAATTGAATATTTCCTTAGCTCCCATCATATCCTCAACATGATTTAAACTTCTTGGGTTACAGTTATGAACATGAAAGTTATAACTGCCCTTAGTAGCTTATAGTTCAGGTGGATAACTCTAAAATGTAGCTCATAAGAGCTACACATAATTGCCAGATAATGTAAAATACCCAAATCATAAGTTTACTCTTTTGGTAGCTTTCATATCTATGGAAGTTAAATACAGTTATATTCAAATTGACTAAACTCAACAAATACTTATTTACGATAAGTACTTTGGTAGGTACTGAGATATAATGGTGGAAAAGAAATACATTGTCTCTGTTTTATTGAGCTTACAGTTTAATACTGATTATTAGGCTAGCAAATAAGCAATTATAATGCAGTATGATGAGGTATGTTCTCTGACAGGAATAGTGTATAGTTTTCTGATCACATATAACAGTATCATCTAACACACACTTGTAGAAAAGGGATGATTCGGGACAATTTTTTGAGAGAATGACATTTTAAATGAGATCAGAAAGATGAGTAAATCAAGTAAAGTAGCAGAGGAAGAATATTTTAGGCCCCAAAATTAGCTGATGTGAAGGCTTGGAGGCATAAAAGAGCATAGTACATTGGATCAACTGGAATGTGTTGGCAGAGAAGAGAGCAAGGTCCTGCTAAGTCACTTTGATCTACTTATTTGATTTGGGGTACTGAGTTGTTATTTGATACCGCTTGTTTATTTCTAGGGAGGTGCTATAGAAGACAGATTGCTACTTATACCATGCTACAGGTTTCAAGGGTGACATTAGAAAAGGATGACATGTTTTCCTAAAGTCTAAATGTCTATGGTTACAGCTATAATAAAATAAAAATTCCTCATTGGATATTTTTAAAACATAGTTTTACAAATTGGCCATTTAATTCTATCTTTCGAAGCTGTTTGACCCTGAGGATGAAGCTCATTCTTTATAAGCACTGCCTTCGGTTGAAATAAAAAAAACTGCTCAGTTGCTTTATGGCAGAAAGAAGCCTATTGTAATTAAAAATAAATGATAGGTATAACTGTACTGTGCATGGACACTAAATATTTCAGTGTGGGGGCTAGGAACTCAAGTTTGTATACAGTAAGTTAACCTAACAATTTGATTCTATGCAAAAGGTTTGAAAGGGAACAGATCTTTGCATTTAAAAAAAGGCTACTATTTGAGATATGACCCAATGAAGAGAGTCTCAGGAAGCATGTCTATAAGAAAATATTTTGAAATTAAGGTAAATGCCTGAGGCAGGTGAATTGAAGGGTTTATTAGGTAAATTTGATTATTTTGGGGGCAAAATCTTATGTTTGGTTAAAAAATCTGAGACTCTTGTTCCTCAGAGGATTCTTTCTTCCTGGCATGATATATATATTGATTTCAGAGAGGAAGAGAGAGAACGAGAGATAATAATTGATTGGCTGCTTCCTGAATACCCCCCACTAGGGATCAAGCCCACAACCATGGCATGTGCCCTGACCAGGAATAAAACCACAGTCAATGCTAAACCACTGAGCAATACTGGCTGGGCAGAACTTTTTTTTTTTTTTTAATATAGAGAATATTGACATAATTTAACTTATTGATTTATATTATTTTAATTGAAATATAGTTGTTATAAAATATTATATTACTTTCAGGTGTAGACATGGCACCTTTAAAGATACTGGAAAATCTGAAGCTATACTAGTATAGATGATAAATCTTACAGCCGGATCCCAGCCTGTGGGATACTAAGAGGTAGATACCATAGTTGTATTTGAACTAGAATGCTAGGTAAGGCACATATCCAAATGGAGAAGATATAATTTCTTTATTTGATACATGAAAATATTAATAATATGCTACTAATGATAACAAAGAATTATTAAACACAATATATGCCAGACAGCATGCCAGATACTTTACATGCATGATCTTACTACAATTTTATGAGGTATTTGCTATAACATTATTACTCTCATTTTACAAGTGAGAAAATAAAGACCCAAATATAAATATAGATGCTCCTCAACCTATGATAAGGTTAAATCCTGATAAACCCATGGTAAGTTGAAGCTATGTTGAGCCAAAAATGCATTTAACGCACCTAACATACTGAACATAATTGCTTAGCCTAGTCTACCTTAACTGTACTCAGAACACTTATATTAGTGTTGGGAACAGTCATTTAATGCAATGAATACACTAAACCAGTGATTTTCAACCTTTTTCATCTCATGGCACACATAACCTAATTAGTAAAATTATATATATATATATATATATATATATATATATATATATATATATATATATGATGGCTATTGTTTTGGCTAATGTCATTTTTTATTTGATAGTCTAAGGGAAAAGAGGTCAGTGCTTCTGACTAAATAGTCAGGTATTGCATGTTTTAAAATCTCTTATGGCACAAAGTTTGAAAATCACTGCACTAAAGTATCATTTATTTATTCTTTTGATCACGTGTCTGTCTGGGAGCTCTGGCTTGTCACTGCCCAGCATCACCATAGTATTGCACCACATATCACTAACCAGGAGGAAAAAATAAAAATTAAAAATATAAAGGACAGTTTCTACTGAATGTGTACCTCTTTCTTAAGTTGAATAATCCTAAATCAGGAAGTGTTTATACAGTACATTAGCCAAGATCTTACAACCAGAAAGTGGTAGATCTGGAGCTTAGTCAGGTTTTTCTGATGCTAACCTCATGTTAGTAACCATTATGTTGTCTTTCACCACCAAATTTGAGAGGAAGAGGCTCTTAAAATGGTGTGGAACCTGCTTTTAGTCAATAGGTCAATAGTTCTGTCAAAAGTGATCACTTCCTTTCTCTGCCTCTCATATAGCTCAGAAGCAGCACTTCATATTAAAAAGGCATAGGCTTTGGATTCAAGCAGGCCTGGTCCAATCCTTCATATCCAATTTAAAGTTGTGTAACCATGGGGATAAGTGACTTAACTTCCCTAACTATCAATTACCAAATCTATAAAATGAAGGTCATTATATCTACAATACTTTGAAAGGTTGTTCTAAGGATCAAATGCAACAAAATGTCTAATATAGACTCTGGTGAATCATAAGTACCCAATAATGGTGGTTGTTTCAGTAATTAGAAGAGGTCCAATTAGAGTATTGAGTTGTCAGGTGTTTTGGTGATAGGCACTTAACATCTTTATTCAAAGCCAAGAGGAATAAAAACAGCAACTGCAGGTTATCTTTTAAGCAGGTATAACTCAATGTGTGGCTTCCAATCTCTTCTACCTCTAACTGCTACACCCAATACATTAACTTTAATATAGGTAATAGAAGTTAATATTCCTAAATTGTGATATTAACCTAAACTCAATTAAAGCACCACATTGCATTACTGCACGCCTCTGCCCATTTGTGATTGCACACCATTCTAGTTGCAGTTTTCATGGCTTTGTTTCAAAGCAACACATTCCACATAAGGAGCTCAGGCTGCAGTACAGAGGGAGATATGATGAGAAGTTACTTGTAGGTTCAGAAAAAAAAGGGTATCCTTAATTTATATTCCATTCAAAATACACAACCATATGTTCAACAAAAATATCTGCAACATTTTCACTGTAAATTATTTACTGGATACTTGAATACACTAGAAAGAAGCTGAGTTCAATTTCTTTGAATTCAATAGCAGGGAACCTTTTATTTTCACTCTTTTGTCTGGGAAAGTAAAGCCTTTAGCCCAGTGCATTACCCATGAAGTCAAATCTTGTTATTTATGTTTCAGTGTTAAATTTCCATCTCCTTAATTTCATCAGAAGCAATTATAAAGTCACAGTCATGAAGATAATGAGTACAGATACATGGTTCAACATGCCTGCATAATGATTCATCAACCCATTCAAATAAAGTTCCAGAGTTAATTTCTTTATGCACAATTCGTGATTTTTTTTCTTGTTGCCCATCCTTATGCTAAAAATCAGTATGCAAAAATTCAGGTTTGAATATGATGAAGAAAATCAAAGAGTCAGGAAAAAAGCTCAGGAAAAAGAATACCAATGTGACTCATACAGCTGAGTACCAAAGGAAAAACCTGGCTCCCACCTGCACAAACACTGACAATTGTTTGGAAAATATTACCTGGTCAATGATATTTAGAAAGGAGGATGAAGGAAGGTTTATTTCTATCTACCAGCAAAAGAGCTTGGAAGATTCTGAAATTATCCTCACCCATTAAAGTTAGTCTCAAAGAAAAGGACATGTCCTATTTTTCAGAGGAGATTGTATGCCAGGAAGCATAAACTCCATTAAAAAACACACACACACACAAAAAACAGAAAATAGTTATGCGACTTGAAGAGAATAACGCATTTGAGCACTCAGCATAGTGCCTGAGCAACCACATACTCAATGAAGGTTAATAATCCAATTAATAAGGAGTTGGTATGAGCACAGCATGATGTTAAAGAATTATTAAGACACATAAGGTATTGTCTTAGTCCTTAAAGCTTATCATAAACTGGGTGGGCCAAGACCCATAAGTGAAGAGAGAAGCAGTAATATGAAGCAGTGTAGGTGAGTGTCAAATGTTGGATGCAAATAGTGAGAAAGTAAACTAGCATTTGCTGAGATCTACATGCCATTGATTCCTCAGAACAATTATAGTAGGTTGGCTCTACGACTATTTCCATTATATAGATGAGTAAGGTGAATTTTAGAGTGGTGGAGTGATTTTTGCCTAGTCACACAGGTAGTGAAACCTGAGATGTAACCATTGCTCCAGATTCTATGTTCTTTCTACCATATATACCATACTCTTTATTGTGGAAAAATGGAATGGCCTCACCTTCATCAAACTTGATCACCCATTATTTGCTAGACTTATTGTTAAGTCCTTTATATTTGGTAGCATGTCATCATAGTGTGGAGGTTAAGGTCATGAATTCCCTAGCTTCAGCTCTTCTTTCCACACACCAGCTGTGTGATCTTGGGCAAGTTACTTAAACTCTCTGTGCTTCAGAAGTAAATGAATTAATATATGCAATACATTTACAAGAGAGTTTGACACTTTGTAAGTAAAATGTAAGTGATAGTTATTAATATTTTTATTATTTAATCCTTACAAATATTGGGTCGGCAAATAAGTAATTGCGGATTTTTTAAAGAAAATCAAAGACAATTTTTTCATGGAACTAAATAACTTTATTCTGTAATGTATTGCCCATTTTGATCAATGACCTTTTGCCATCTTTCAGGCAGCATCATAATCCCACGTTCAAAAAACTTCTGGTTTTTATTAGCAAAAAACTGAATCAGGTACGATTTGACATCATCATCATTATTGAAATTTTTACCATTCACGGAGTTTTGTAAAGATCGAAACAAAAAGTAATCAGATGGTGCAAGGTCAGGACTATATGGTGGATGTGGCAAAACATCCCAACCAAGCTCCATTAATTTTTGCCGAGTGACCAAAGATGTGTGTGGCCTTGCATTGTCATGATGGAATACAACACCTTTTCGATTTGCCAATTCGGGCCTCTTTTCTTCAACTGCATTGTTTAATTTCGTTAGTTGTTCAATGTAGACATCAGAATTGATCGTTCGATTGGGTGGTAAGAGTTCAAAGTAGACAATTTCTTTGTAATCCCACCAAACTGATAACAAAACCTTCTTTTGATGAATATCAGCTTTTGATGTTGTTTGAGTTGGTTCACCTGGCCTGCTCCACGATCTTTTCCGCTTGATATTGTTGTAAACAACCCATTTTTCATCGCCAGTTATCAGTCGTTTTAAAAATGGATCATTTTCATTACGTTTCTTTAGCAAATCGCAGCTGCTAATGCGTTGCGTTAACTGTGATTCTTTCAGTTCGTGAGGAACCTATGTATCGAGTTTTTGAACATAGCCACGTTGTTTTAAGTGATTTTCAATGCATGTATGTGATACATGAAGCTTCTCTGCAATCTCACGTGTTGTACTGTGACAGTCCGAATTGATTATTGCTTTGATTAGGGCGTCATCAACTTCAACTGGACGACCAGAGCGTTTTTCATCTTTGAGTGAAAAATCACCAGAACGAAATTTGGCAAACCAATTTTGACACTGCCGTTCTTTTAAGGCTTCGTCACCATAAACAGCACATAACTTTTTATGAGCTTGCGATGCGTTTTTCCCTTTGCGGAAATAAAAAAGCAAAATATGACGAAAATGTTCCTTTTGATTTTCCATTTTTCAACGAACGCCAAACGAAAACTACAAAACAGATCAAAAAACTTTTTTTACTGATTAACAGCTGAATAGCCAACTATCAAATAACAAAATGTGTTTTACATTTGTACTACGTCTGCCAACCTAAAAATTCAACTGAAGCCATATATGTGTGAAACCCGCAATTACTTAGTTGCCGACCCAATACTTATAAAGACTATGGTTATGTTCACTTTACAGATGAGGGAGCTGAGCATTAGAGAGATGGAATGGCATTTCCAAAGTTATCTTTGTAGTAAAATTTAGAGTTGGCATTCATGTCCAAGCTTGTCTGACATCAAACATTTTTATTCCTTACTGTGCCACATTGCTGCCCTAAGTGTCATTATTGCTCAAGAGAGGAAGAAGTCTAGTGAGCTGAAAGCTTTGTTGAGGATGTAGGACTTGAGGTCAGAAAAGGATGAAAAATATAATCTGCATAGAAATCTTAGGTAAAGAAGGAAGGATCGTTTGTGCTGAGGGGATAAGGTGGGAGGACCAAGCCCCTCTCCTTCCAGAAGACTGTTAAAGCATGAGGAAATCCAATCCTGCCATTAGGGATATGAAAACAAGTGCAGGCCTGCTCAAAGGAGGCTGTCTTACAGCTGAGTCATAAGGAAGGCCCTGAGGGGAGGAGGTAGCGCTCACCTTCCCAAGAGGAGTAAATTTGAGGAAAGCTGTAAATAAATGTGAAAGTACTTTTCTACAAGGGTGTGCTTGGAATCCTAAACCTGAGTTTACTGCAGACCTGCCTGCCTCCAGGTGGTTCCTACTATCATGCCAATTGTAGACAGTTTCAGGGCAGAGGAATTTCCATAGGAGAAACCAGCACTTAAAGCACCAAATTAGAAAGAAAAGAATCCAATGGCTTAATTGAAAATTTATAAAAATATGTACAATTAAAAGTCCATTACATTGTAAGGCGCAAACCCCCACTGAAGAATGATTTAACTGCTGCTTGCTTCTTGCTCTGCATAGCTGAATCTCCTGAGGGCCATTGCTTTAGCAGTTTGGCTATCTCAGCTACTACTGTGCCTCCTCATTTCCCTCCATTACTATCTTGAGTGGTGTGACCTGGGAAGTCAACCATGTCTTTTGTAAAGCCTGCCAGTTCACCTATGTAACTGGTAAGCGCTGGTGATTTATGTTTGGGAGTCTGTTTAGCTGGGGTTTCTGCCTGCCTGAAGCTTCCAGTGGTAATAGACCTCCTAATTAACTCTGTTATTCTTTATTTTCACCCTGTGAGCTTCCTTTGAAACTCTCCCAACTTTCAATGACTCAGAGTTTTAAAGAAGCATTTTCTTGTAGAGGAATTTCACTTAGGCTCCGCGCCCAGTCTTTGAAGTTTCACATTGGCACCTGCGCCTGCATGCACTTTGTACTGAACTTCAGTGTTTCAGTATAGAATTGTCTCCATGTATCACAATTACACAGACTTGAGCTAAATGACTATGTGGCAACCTACTGAGAGAATTCATTGGTTTAAGAGCTTATAAATTGACTTAATTTACCCTGTCTAAAGAGACTGTACCTGTGCCCGTTGACTCTAAAATGGATAATGTGCTGAACTAAAGCAATGAGATTCTGAATGAAAAATTCCCAAGAGCAAATGGGATAAGTTCTGAGTTGGCTTTGCAAACAAAATGCCTTTCAGTACCTCTGAGATGAAGTTAGGAGCTGTGTTTTGCTTGTTTACTTTTATTGTGTTTTATTTATTTATTGCATTTTATTGGGATGACATTGGTCAACATGAACATATATATTTCATGTGTGTATTTATAAGTTACAAAATCTGTATATAGCACCACGAGTCCACCACCTAAAGTCAAGTTTTATAGGAGATGTTTTGACACAGATTTATAGAGACATGCCATATAATTCTCAGGACTGATTTACTAGCTATGAGGGTTTTTGTCATTAACATATGGAATAGGTTCTGCTGTCAATTCAGAGTACTCTAGGCAGACATGGAAGAAGGCAAGTGAATTCTCATGTAACTTATTCCAGGATACTTTCTCATGATTCTTGATCGATGAATAGATGAGTGATATTATTCTATTTTAACAAAATGATTAAGAGAAGACTGAAGGCCTTATAGGACCTTGGTGACATGGGTAAATAAAGCAAAATAGATTACCAAGTAGGTAAGATCCATATTTCTCTGATTCATTAGAACTCAGTACCCATTCAGGGCTTGCATTCTTTTAATCTAGCTCTGGCTATATCCACTAGATGTTTAGAGCACAAACTAAAAGGTATAAGGCCCTTTTCAATGTTTTCTTCTCCTTACTTTACCATCTTTATATAAATCTGTTATCCTAAATCATTGGAATTTGTGCTGAAGCTCATGGAAGGTTCACACACTGTGGTAATGTCACCTCTCTTCTCTTCATTTCCATTAACTACTCAGCAAAACACCAGTGATGCCCATTGATATTACTATGCTATACTTTAATAACACAGTGTGATGAGCAAAACAAATAACAGCTACATTTTCTGGGGATAAAACTCAGATTGTGGCTGAAACCAGTTTGGCTCAGTGGATAGAGCGTCGGCCTGCGAACTGAAGGGTCCCAGGTTGGATTCCGGTCAAGGGCATGTACCTTGGTTGCAGGCATATCCCCAGTGGGGGGTGTGCAGAAGGCAGCTGATTGATGATTCTCTCTCATTGATGTTTCTAACTTTCTATCCCTCTCTCTTCCTCTTTGTAAAAAATCAATAAAATATATATATATATTTTTAAAGTCAGATTGTGGCAAGATAAAGGGTTAAAAAAGAGGTGTAACATGGCAAGGGTAGCTCAGTGATTGAACATCGACCCATGAACCAGGAGGTCACTGTTCGATTTCTGGTCTGGGCATATGCCCAGGTTGTGGGTTTAATCAGCAGTGTGGTGTGCGGGAGGAAACCAATCAATGGTTCTCTCTCATCATTCATGTTTCTGTCTCTCTCCCCCTCTCCCTTTCTCTCTGAATTAAATTTAAAAAAATATATTTTTTAAAAGATGCAAAGTAGAGAAAATAACTGTTTTCCACTATTTCAAAAACATTAAGTTGTGGACCAGGGACATTTGGAAGGATTGTTGGATGCTAATTGGGGTACCTGTTAAGGCATAACTTAGTTTGGAGACTAAAATTTCAGAACACAATGCATATTTGCTTGACTTTTAAAAATCCAGTTATAGATGCAGCCACTGTGTAGAACAGTATAGAGTTTCCTCAAAAAATTAAAAATAGAACTCCCATTTGACCTTGAGATCCCACTTCTTGGATAATAGCCTAAGAAACTAGAAACACAGTTAGAAAGGATATATGCACCTTTATGTTCATAGCAGCACAATTTATAATAGCTTAGACTTGGAAACAGCCTAAGTGCCCATCAGCAAATGAGTGGATTAAAAAACTGTGGTACATCTACACAATGGAATAATACACTATGATAAAAAAGGAGTTCTTACCATTTGCAACAACATGGATGGAACTGGAGAGCATTATGCAATGAGAAATAAGCCAGTTGGAGAAAGATAAATATCACATGATCTCACTCATTTATGGAATATAATGAACAACATAAAATGATGAACAAAAATAGATCCAGAGACTTAGAAACATTGATCAGAGCATCAAACCTCAGAGAGAAGGTAGGGGAGAGTGAGGGTAATGGGGAGAGATAAACCAAAGGACTTTTATGCATGCATGTAAGCCTAACCAATGGACACAGACAACAGGAGGGTGAGGGCATGAGTGGTAGGGGGGATGAGGGGTAATGAAGGAATAAAAACACATATGAAATACCTTAATCAATAAAGAAATTAAAAAAAATAAAAATTCAGTTATGGTCAGTGGCCTGAATATAGGAATAAATAAGGTAGTTTATGGAATTAATTAAAGACTACAGATTTTCAAAAAGGCAGTGGCTTTGAAGGTATTGACTAAAGACTGCTTAAAGGTTGAATTGAAATTTTTGCCTGGGAGGAAAGGAAGTAAAGACAGAAACGGACCAATAATAGGACAAAAATGAAGGCTCACAGGACTGAGGAACTCAGTGAAAATAAAGAACAAAGGAGTTGGGAATAATGGAGTGAGTTTAACAAATAAGAGGTCGTGCTCAAAGAACGAGCTGGTAGCAGCTAAGCTTTCTGATGTAAAGTAATTCTGGTGAGAGTTTAAGTCTACTTTGAGGCCCTCAGGGAAAGTTTCTGAAATGGAATGGAGGGGAAAACCCTTGTAGTAAAAGAGGTCCAAGAATTTTGGGCAGCAATGTTGAGCCTGCAGTATGATTAAGACACTGTAGTTGAGGTGGAGAGACTGACTGAGAGTGTGGTCATTATAGACCCTGGAGAATGTAGGTGAGTGGTCTAGGAGCCAAGATAATATAGTGATGAAGAAAAGTAGAAAATATATGCCTTATCCCTTAGAAAGAAGGGCCTTCTATAAGAGAGTGGAAGGAAGCATTGTGAGGTTAAGGTAATTAATTGTTAAAATATTTTAGCCACTCTAATGGCTAGAAGAGAAACTTCTAAATTAAATGACTGTGAGGTAGGAAAATGATTTGGTGGTTTGTGAGAGCCTTCTTGAAAAAACACTAGGTTCAATGTGCATGCTATAAACCAATGGAATAATTATCCTTGCAATTATTGATGTAGAATGTAAGAGTCATTTGCAATAGTTCCTCACGCTGGTACTGTAGGATAAGGGAGTTCAATCATTCCCATTTGCAAAGGAAGGAATAGACAATGGTTTTATGGTTAGATTTAAAGCAAAGTTATTGATTGAACTCCTTTTAATTGGCTATCACTTTCTAATTGGCTGATGATGTACAGATCCCTTGAAACTCCCAAGAGAATTTCCAGGAATCCAGGCTTCACAGTAGTGATAAATAATGACTTGAATAACCTTGTTTCTTTGCTAAGGGCAACTACTGGACAACTCTATAGGACTATTATGTGGGCCTTTTCCCTTACTTCTAGTTAAAGATGATATATTTGTACCACCAGTAATTTTTATCATTAGTACATATCAACATACTATTTGTATCTAGTTTTTAAATTTATTTGTAACCAAAGATATTGTGAATTTATATACTTGGATGTTAAGCATTTATATTTCGTGCAAATAAAATAGTGTTATCACCCTTGTATTTATTTATTTATTACCTTAAAAATATCACCTTCCTCCCTTTGCTGAATTTATGAACATTGCTCTGTTAGGTCAAGGAAATTTTTTTTTAATTTCTAGGGTTCACTATGGATTTTACAGCCATTCTTGGTTTTGGACAATGGGAAGATCTAGCTATTTTGGAAGAATAGTGCCAAGGACAATTACCAAGGAAGTGGAATTGTAAGACTAAGATGTGTGTAGACAACAGTGGAATAGAATGTCTTCTCTAGAGGTTTCTCTGGAGAGAGTTATAGCTAAAGGTTTTATTTTATTTTATTTTTCTCTAAGAGGGGGCATTGCTTTGGTTTGTTTCCCAGAATTCCTTTATTGTTATCTTTTATTTTGCTGTTCTGTAGATCAGAAAAAAAAAACAAACTAAATGTATATGATCATCTTATTTATAGATAAATGTCTCTGACTCAAAGTTGTGAGTGAATATGTATTTTTAAAAAGACTTTCAGCTTGCTTTGAGATGAGGGATTTTGTTTTCAGTACAGGTTAACCATAGAGCAAGTGCTTTTTTGTGTTGGTGATCTTTAGAATATTTGGTTGAATAAAATATGGCTTCTCCTCACTGTAGTGTTTTCTATTGATATATATTGCTAGAGTTCAGGCTTTGCCAGCACTCAAGCACTGTGTAACTTTATTTGGCAGATACATCTACAATATTTAATATTTTGGTTGAATAGAGCCAACAAATTTCATTAAATCAGCTCTTAATTGGTTACTCTTTCCACAATCTCCCAATCAATGCCCTGGGGGTTGTGGTATTGTTCATGATTTGATTTTCTAATTTTTTCCCCCCAGTAAGCAGCAGGATTCCCTAAGGCACTCTCCAAGCATTTTACTTCCTAGTTTCCTCCTTGAATTTTCAAATGAGAGTGTGACAGACGCCCAAAGAAGCCATCAGGTAGGAGGAGATGAGGTGCTTCTTCACACCTCTCTGCAGTTTCACACTTGCACATGGGTGCTTCCTTGTACATCCACACCCCATCTGTTTTTACACTGCCCCATAAAACTAGATATAATTATTAATAGCATATTTTCCTTGAATTTGCCTTATTAGAAAGTTATTTACAAGTTGCTGACTCTTCCTTCTCAAGTAGATTGGGTGAGTACCAGGAGAAAATAATTCAGATATTGGTTCCTCTGGAATTGGATCTCTTAGATGCATTCAGGTATAATATTCCCCCTAAGAGGGTATTACTGGCTTTCCAAGAAGGTGATAAATGTACCAAATGGAGAACAATCCTGGAGGATTTTTTACTGTTTGTACTTGGAGGGTTACCTTGGTTCATATTCAATGGGCCAGAGCCCTTGTTACAAAGTCCCCTTTAGGGAGGGCAGATGCAACATGAAATGTCTAGGTGTGATATGGGCCTCAGAGGCTGATGGACTCAGTCAATGTTTGCTTGTTACATTCAGTCCTGCCCATATTGTGGGGCTTAGTGGATTTGGATTTGGATGGGTAGCATAGATGGATAGCATCAGAGCAAATACAAGCAATGTCATGTGCAGCATGATGAATTTGGCCATTAAACATCAGTTTGAGTCAACCTACACTTCCATAGAATTACTTTTTGTGATTTTTGACCCTTTAAAGACAGCTATTAAATACTTTGTTTTTTCTGATTTTACTGTTCTAAACTCAATATCCATCCCCACAAATATTCCCATTTCATCAGGTCTCTGGGGAGATTCATCTTTCTACTGAAACACCCTTAAACATTCTTCTCAATTTGCTCTTCTTTATTAAAAAATATAAAATATTTTTAATATAATGACAATTCTAAAGAAAATATTTACTTTGATAAATTGAGGTTCTGCTCAACCACACATTGCTGGACTTGCTTGTTGGGCAACTTTATTAAAAGTTATAAAGTTAAATGTGTTCTCTTGTTCCTTTTGCTTTCTTTCATCCCCACTCCTGCTATCCATTCTCCCTTTCTTACAGGTTTTAGTTGACTCCCCCACCCCCATGCTCTGTTTTTTAGTTGCAAACATTTCAGGTTCTGGGTTGTAAAGCAAAAGATAAGTACATCTCTTTTATCTTAATTTGTCTGCTAATGTTCTATCTAGAAGTCTTAAAATATTTCTAAATGTCTATTGTTTTAGATTGGTGTTTTTCTTAGTGTCCTCATATGCTAACACCTTCTTCAAGATAGGATCATAATTGTTCCACTAATCTTTCCTTAGAGTCCTTACGGTTACTTTTCTGTATTTCTTTCTTTTTTCCTGCAGTTTGACAGAGAACCCATATAAGACACCAAACTTAAGCATTCAGAGAGCTTTTGTTCTCTTCATGTTTTCATTCTTTTCTCTTGGATTGCTATGAAAATGTAGACCCTTTTCAAATAAACACAGAGCCATATTTCAAACAACTTCAGTCTTAAAGAAAGATTGTCCTCTAAAAGGAAGCACTGATCAACCTCTTACATTTTATAAGATTAATGCTGCTATAGATGATGTTTTGTGTATCCAAATGTAAGAGTGCACCAGACATCATTGCTTTCAACAGTAAAAAATAAACATGGTGAGAAGAAATGAAAATCTTCCACTTTTAAAAATATATATATTTGTATTGATTTGAGGGGCAGGAAGAAGGAGAGAGAGATATAAACATCAATGATGAGAGAGAATCATTGACTGCCTGCCTCCTGCAAGCCCCCTACTTGGGAAGGAGCTCACAGCCCAGGCATGTGCTCTTGACTGGAATCGAACCTGGGACCCTATAGTTTGCAGGCCGACACTCCATCCACTGACCCAGGGCAAAATCCTTTAGTTTTAATCTAAATGTTAGTCCAATAATTTTTAACCATTTTGGCTTCTGATGGACTGCTTTCACAATAAGGGATAGAATATTTGAAAAGATAGAAGAGCCCTGGGGATAGGAATGTTGGTTTTGGAATCTCCATGTGTTTAAATCCCAACTCTGCAACTTTCAAGTTGTGTGACCTTGTGCAAGTAAGTTAACTGTCTTCTCTTAGTCACAGTTTCCTCATCTATAAAATAAGAATATTTATAGAACCCCATCTCATAGGGTTGAGAATTATATAGGTAAAATATTTAAGTATATATATATATATATGTGGCACATATATAGTTGATACATGTTAGATGCCAAGTTTATGATAATTTAATAGATTCCTCATAGAGGTAACAATGCATTCTAATGTAATTAAGATACAGAAAAAAATTGCAATTGAAGTTACAATTCAGATTTCAGTACAGTTGTCTTTCTTTTTTTAATAATAAATCTTTATTGTTCAGATTATTACAGGTATTCCTCCCCCCTCCCATAGCTCCCCTCCACCTGATTCCCAACCCCACCTCAGGCCCTTACCCCCATCACTGTCTTCATCCATAGGTGTAAGATTTTTGTCCAATCTCTTCGAGCATCCCTCAGACCCCTTTCCCCCTGTGAATTGTTAGTCCAATCCCTTTCTATGTCCCTGATTTTATTATATTCACCAGTCCATTTTGTTCTTCAGATTTTTTTTATTCTCTTGATTTTTAGATTTACTTGTTGGTAGGTATGTATTTGATCTCTTTTTGTTGTTCATAATTTTTTACCCTTACCTTTTTCTTCTTCTTCCTCTTCTTAAAGAATACCCTTCAATATTTCATGTAATCCTGGTTTGGTGTTGATAAACTCCTTTAACTTTTTCTTGTATGTGAAGCTCTTTATCTGACCTTCAATTCTGAATAATAGCTTTGCTGGGTAGAATAATATTGGTTGTAGGTTCTTGTTGTTCATCATTTTGAATATTTCTTGCCATTCCCTTCCGGCCTGCATAGTTTCTGTTGAGAAATCAGCTGATAGTCGTATGGGTACTCCCTTGTAGGTAACTAGTTGTTTTTCTCTTGCTGCTTGTAAGATTTTCTCTTTGTCTTTTGCTCTTGGCATTTTAATTATGATATGTCTTGGTGTGGTCCTCTTTGGATTCCTTTTGTTTGGGGTCCTGTGTGCTTCCTAAACTTGTAGGTCTATTTCTTTCACTGGGTAGGGAAAATTTTCTGTCATTATTTCTTCCAATAGGCCTTCAATATCCTGCTCGCTCTCTTCTCCTGGCACCCCCAAAATCCGGATGTTGGTACACTTTAAGCCATCCCGGAGGCTCCTTACACTATCCGCACACTTTTGGATTCTTCTTTCTTTTTTGCCTCTCTGATTGGGTGATTTTTGCTTCCTTATATTCCAAATCTTTGGTTTTATTCTTGGGACATGTTGATCTATAGTTGAGTTTCTATAGATTCTTTATTTCAGAATTTGTATGCTTAATTTCTGGCTGGTCCTTTTTTATTTTATTTTTTATTTTTATTATTTTTTTTTTTTTTGGTATTCTCATCAAGGTTCTTGAAGGTCTCACAGATTTTCTTGGAGGTCTCATCTAGATTCTCAAAGGTTTTTAGAAGATTCTTGAGTAACCTTATAAATGTGATTCTGAACTCCGTGTTGTCCAGTAGTTTACTTTCTTACATCTCTCCCATTTGTGACATATTTTTGTGTCTCCTTATTTTGGCTGTCTCTCTATGTTTATGAATTGGCTTTGTGTGGTCATGACCTACAGGGGCCAGTAGCTCAGCTTCCCCAATCACCTGAGGTGGTCGCTTTTGGTATATCTCTGTGGGCTGAGAACAAAGTCTTGGTGTAATTAAGCCTTGATTTCTGTTGGTACACTGGGAGGAATTGACCTCCAGGCCAATTGTCTGTGAGGACCTGCTGTGTCTATAAAGGAAGAACTGCTGTGCTGGAGACACGTCTTGTTTCAGTGGGGCTTTGGTGCTCACTGAGTCTGTTTTTCAAATGTGTCACTTATGGGTGTGAGGGGTTGAAACTAAGCACTAGAACACTGGGCTCTGGTCTCCAAAGGGGTGTAGTTCAGCTATGGTCTGAGGCTACCCTGCAGGAGCTATAGCATGAACCACAGTTCTGTCCTCCTTGGATCTGTTTGCCCCAGGTTGCAAGTTTGCTAAACTGCAACAGAGAGGGCCATTCATATGCAAAAGCCACTTTTTGGAGCTTGGGTGTGTTTGTAGGTTTTGTGGGGTGGAGTCTCAGGGCAGAGTCTCAGGGCATCACTAGGCTGGGGCATAGCTAACAGTGGTGGCTTCCCATCTGCCACCTCTACAAAGGCGTCCATGCGTCTCCCTGTGTCTTACACCACAGCTCAGCAAACAATCTCAGCTCTGCAAGCAAGCCAGCCTTACTTTCTGACCTGATGGCAGACAGACTAGCCTCTCCCCAGAAACTGTATTTCAGAGAGATTGGGAGCTTGTCTCTCTTAGGGTTGAAGAAAGCACCGCCCTCCACCAGCCTGGATCCACTGCCAGTCGGGATCCGCAGCCAGCCTGTATTGTGTCCATGCCCCCCTACCTCAGTTTTTTCAGTGCTTGTGCCCTGAATTCTCCTCTTTCTCTTTCAGTCTAGTTGTAGGGCTTCCTTTCAGCAAACCTTCCCTTGGTTTTTGGGTGATAGATGCCTTGTTTTATAGTTGCATTGTTGAAATTGTTGTACACAGCAGCCATTTAGGAGTGTTTACCTATGCCATCATCTTCATTCCTCACAGTTGTCTTGCTTGTGATATGGTAATAAAATTCTTAGGTGGGTTACCGGTTGCTTGTGTAACAGATTTTCTCCATCTGAAGCTTCTTACTCTGTGTTCCTGGCCTTGTTAACTAGGCATGTTTTCCAGATGCAAATTTCTACTCATCAATTTATCTTAGACTTTGTTAAATTTCTATGTTTGAGAAAGGCCTATAACCCCTCCCCCCCAACCCTTTCTGTATGTATGTTGAAGATTTAGCATTAACAATTATTTCTGGATGCTCTGTAGCATGGTCCTTTGAGAGATTGTTATAGGGGACACAAGAGCCTAACAATGTACATCAATGCTTTTGATTTTATAGTGCAGTCAAAGTTTCTCATTATTATATATTTTCTAATATCCTTAATGAGAAAATGGATCAGATTTAGATCAGAATTAACTATCACTGTGAAAAGAGTAGGGTAGTGAAAGGAATCTACTATGATGTTATTGAGTGATTTTTCTGCTTAGAGATTCTCAAGGTGCTAAAGTTTTAAGTAGCCTTTGGGAATTAAAGCCATAGTAATCTTATATTACAAATATATCGGTTTGGAGGGACACTATCTTGACCTGTTTTGTTTTTGTTTTTTTTAATATATTTTATTGATTTTTTTACGGAGAAGAGAGAGGGATAGAATTAGAAACATTGATGAGAGGGAAACATCAATCAGCTGCCTCTTGCACATCTCCTACTGGGGACGTGCCCCCAACTAAGGTACATGCCCTTGACCAGAATCGAACCCAGAACCTTTCAGTCCACAGGCCAACGCTCTGTCCACTGAGCCAAACCGATTTCGGCTATCTTGTCTTGTTGATATTTGTCTGTGAAACTTTAAATTTGTTCGCTCTGACAAAGCATGTTAGTAGACAATGAAGAAAGATTTCCTTTGTTTGAATTTCAGGTCTTCCTCTTCCTCCTCCTCCTCCTCCTCCTCCTCCTCCTCCTCCTCCTCCTCCTCCTCCTCCTCTTCTCTTCTTCTTCTTCTTCTTCTTCTTCTTCTTCTCTTCTTCTTCTTCTTCTTCTTCTTCTTCTCTCTCTCTCTCTCTCTCTCTCTCTCTCTCTCTCTCTCTCTCTCTCTCTCTTCCCTCTCTCCCTCCCTCATAGTTCTAAGATTTTTATATGTATAGATCTGAGGTGGAGCCTGAGATTCTGCATTTCTAACAAGATGCCAGGATATTCTGATGGTGCTGCTCAATGGGTCATTCTGATTAGTAAGGATATAACAGATGATGGTAATGCTCCATTCATGTTTTTCCTTTTATTTATTTTTTATTTTTTTGTTTTGTTTTGTTTTTAATCCTTATCATAGGACATGCTTTTTTTTGTTTTTTAATTGATTTTAGAGAGAGACAGGAAGGAAGATAGAGAATCATTGATGTGAGAGTGAAACATGGATTGGTTGCCTCCTGCACATGTCCCAACCATGGATTGATCCCATAACCTGGATATATGCTCTGACTGGGAATCAGTCTCTAAATCTTTTGGTGATGGGAAAGTGCTCCAACCAACTGAGCTACACCAGCCAGGGCACATCCATTTTTCTTTCTTTCTTTTATTTAAATAATATGGGCTAGGTAAGTTAATATTTAATTTTAATAATACTTGTTATTTTTTAATGCATCCACGTTTCTTGACACTCACTTCTACACACTGCAGGTTGCTTACTGTTAGCAACTTTGACTTTCTGCCTGATTATTGTTTTCATTATTTTTGCCTATGGAAGCACTTGTTCTGTACTCCAGGAAAACCTGAAATGCCAGAAAATTAATGGTCCTCGAAGCATTCAGTAACCAATGTCTGATGGGAACTTTATGGAAAAATATTCTAGTTTCCTTGTCTCTTGGGATAAATTTCTCCAGAGTTTCACACAAAGGTTCAACACCTGTTGTCATCCTTTATTAGCTTCTTTTCCCTCCTGCCTCACTTCTCCACTCTATAGGTATTTTCTAGAATGATCTGAAAAAAAATTTTACAGAACTTGAATTTTATCTCAGGACACTTTCCTGGGGGAATGGAAATCAATAACTATGCTAAATACTAGTATATATTTTTATTTTGTTAGCCTGTTTACTTGAGAGATACTTTATCCTTTACCTTGAGTACTATTGCATTTGGCTTGATAAGTCAAATTATGTTAACTGGTGGATCATAGGTTTGACCTCCATATTAAGGGACATAAGGAATCTCTGAGTTGGAATTCACTAGTTCTAAAAATTCCATAGAAACACACTAATACTGGCTTTAAGTACTTGGTACTACTCCAATCAACTTTATGACATCAGTTCAGGGGTAATTATTTGAAAAGAATATTCAAGTGCAAGGGAATAAATAATTTTATATATCTAAAATCACTGTGTTTCATGTCAACGAAGATATTCATGAATTGAGTATATTGCACAAGCTGGAAAAATGAAATCCCTAATGAATATTTAAAGGTAACCATGTTGCCATAGATATCTAGATATTAATGAAGGGTCAAAGGTAATTGGCCACTGAGCCTGTTTGTTTCACCAGGAAGCTACAGCTTCAAACATTCCAGGGGATCATAGCATTGACCCCCTCCAGCGCTCATTGTCTGGGGATACCACATTGTTAGGGGAAGGTAAATAGAAGCCAAAATGGTGCAGAAGGAGGTATTTGACTAAAAAGGCCTATCAGTCTAACCTGAGAAATGGATCATTGGCTATGGAGTGGATCCCTAGAAAACCCTTAAAAGCTTGGGAAATCTGTTATTTTGAAAAAGCTCCTGGTTCTTTCCAAGCCAAAAATAATATAAAACCAGCTTAATGAATAAACTCTCTTTTTTTCTCTATCTCTTTCTCTAGCCCTCTCTCACCCACCTAGTAACTCACTTTCCTATTCATTAGTGTTCTTACTGGGGAATGTGCAACCATGCAGGTCTATTAACCACTGGGGCTGCAGCAGAACACTGCAGGCTCCAAAGGACTAAGGTTTAATATGAAACAGAAACTCTGGACACTGGCCTTTGTTTTGGCCTTGCTGAAGACACTGTTTGACTTGTTCCAGGCAATATAGTTGGAGATAGGACAGTGGGAACCCAGGGACAGAATATCTGAATAAACCTGCCACACTACAATCTCCGGTGTATGCATCATTGTAAAGCTTTCTTCATGATCCCATGGAAGAGCCTGGTTTCCACCAGCAACAACATTTGGACAGCTAAACTGTAACTCCCAAAGGTGACTTTTATACTAATTATCCCATTTCAGTTCCAATTTAGTATTCAATTGTCATAAAGTCACTAAGAGCACAACTGCATAGCATCCTTCCATAACAGCTTCTTTAGTCTAATGGGAGTTTGATAATTTATACATTAACATTATGCAGAGGTGGTCTCCCACTTGCCCTTATTTGGAGCTTACTAATCTTTTATACTGTGGTAGGGTTTGGGGTGGTCCATTAACAAGTTTTGGATGCGCAGCAAGCCTTATTTTTCCTAAAAATTGTCTAAAGCAGTACTTGCTCAAGTGTCTGTTTTGACCATCAATGTTAACATGCAGTGAAATTGTGTGCACCCAGTATTGTTTATGGCAAAGTTATAGCTGAAACAAATATAAATAAGCCTTTACCTTGCGTAACACTTCCATTTTCAAAGTGCATTCTCTCATATTATCTGATATAAAATATCTTCATATTTTAGATAGACAATTAAAATTCATTGAATGTTGGAGTTAAAAAAAGATGAATGACCAATTTGAAACACTATCCCCCTACACAACATTCTATGACAGTAAGCCAAAGTCTCAGAATAGCAAGATTAATGAGGCATCAGGGACAAATTCAAGGGCCATGCTTAAATTTTGATTTAGGCTTCTCTTCTGGCTGTCATTCATCTTATTTTATGCAGACCTGGTTCACCAAACCCTAGTAACTTTAATGAGAGTTTATTCCTAATCCCACCCTCACCTTCTAGTTCTCAGCCCCTATGGTGGCTTCAAAATTTCTATACAGGAAGAGCTAACAGACAATTATCTATTGGTTGTTGGTCTAGAAGACTTGTCTTAAAACTTTTAGCAGTATACTATTTTTATTTAAGTTGTATGCTGCACATTAATTTAAAAAATTCCAAGTATTTCAAAGATTTTATTTAAACAATTCTCTTATTGTTACCTAATTTTATTTGGAATGCCTTGCCAAAGGCATCATTTTTTTAGTGACATCATGAATAACCTCAAGCCTTAATCAGTTTACCAGAAGCTGTTTTGCATTATAGATTCATGTCTGGATGGACAAGGCTGTTAATCCCTTGATTTCTGCTTCCTGTGAAGCCTGCTGCTGCTGCTGCTGTTTGTTGAGTGATTGTGCTAACAACTTACCAGGCATGCCTTCCTGCATTCTCCTTTTTCATCACTTTTGGTAAAAAGGAGCACCTTTCAAAAGACCATTTGGAGACTTCCTGTTTCTTGTGTTCCTAGGCTAGCCTCTTGTTAAACTTTTACAAAGCACACACATTTTTGGAAAGCCCATAAAGGAGCCACTTTCACATTCATGTACAGATATTCATTCACCAAGTCCAGAATTTGATGAATATTATGCGAATTGCAACAAGAAACTTGTTTTTCTTTCACTGATTCTTTGAACACATTACTGGGATCTGATTATGCAAAGAAAGTTGCTGCCCAATTGGCTTGATTGCTAAGACAGATTGTTATAATTATTTGGAATATCAATATAGAGGAAAATAGGCCAATTTACCAGTATATTGCAAACAGTGTTCTCTCTATAACCAATGATGCTCTTAGAGTTTCAGAATCTACAGCTTTTATATTTTAATGAGGTACGTAAATTCCAAAGAATGATTTATGTAAGAATTACAATTTTGATTTGCCTTTAGTACCAATCAACTATATAGTAATTTGGTACACTGCTGGATGATGGTGCTGTAGATTTTCCTCACTCTCTTATGTAGGTGAAGGAAGAAAAATAAAGGAAGGATCCTAAGAATAAATTATTAGAGGACCAATTTAGTGAGCACACAGTTGGAGCTCAATTGCTGAAATTCCAGAACTTGCTCTGCAGTTTATTTTATTTACTTATTGATTGATTGATTGATTGATTATGGTATCACATAATTGTCCTCATCTCCACATTCCCATCCCAAACCCCTCCTCACATATGCTCTCCCCCCCCCCCCGCCCCCAGTGTCCATGACCACTGGTTAGGCTTATATGCATGCACACAAGTCCTTCAGTTGATCTCTCCCCTTTGCCCCCACCCTCCCCTACCTTCCCTCTGAGGTTTGACAGTCTGATCGCTGCTTGTCTGTCTCTGGGTCTGCTTTTGTTCACCAATTTATGTTTTCATTATTTCCCCTAGATGTGTTAGATCATGTGATATAAGGAATTCCCTTATAAAAACCGAAACTGAGACAAGCCATAATAGTTATGCTGAGAGGCAAATGAATCAGTCTGTAGTGAGTTCTTTTCTGGGCCAACAGTTCTTTTGAGTTCCAATTTCAATGTCAAACAGTTCATTTTGTATACATGTCAGCCATGGTATTTCAGATCTGGTTGGTGGGCAAATGGTGGTGATGCAGGTCCGACCATCTCTGGTTTGGTCCTAGGCATCCTTCAGCGATGCACAGCTGCTGTCTGCTAGTACGGCAAGGCATTGTCAGTGTCTTCTATCTCTGGACTCTTTCTCTTCTGTCTTCATGGCTGGAGCACTCCTGTCAATTCCTCTTTGTTGCAGGAATCCACATGGTCTCGGAGTTGTTTTCTGAAAATATACAAACATATTCTCAACCAAAAGTTAACAAAGGAATATTTTCTATAAATTTGATTTGGGATCTCTTTCATTTTTTTTCCCAAATGAGTTTCCTCTGGCTTGTTTTGACACCATGTATGTTTTTCATGGGTATCTTGCTGTTAGCATTTCAAATAAAAGTTAATTTTCTAAAGTACAAACTTTCTAGATGTAATTTACTCGCAGAATATTTTTCCTTACAAAATATTTTTCCACTATCACCTCCTTTTTTAATTTAACTATTATGAGGATTTGGAAATTTTATAATGTAGTCTTGATAGCTTTTACATTTTAATTATTAGCTCTAAAATATGACTGCTTTAGGTTTATTACATGTTATGCAATTTTACCATGAGATGAACTGCAAATAAGAATTTTTGTTAACACTTTAGGAACAGCTTTTTGTACAGTACAGTCAATTTTTCTACAATATTCTCTTATTTCAATTGGCCAATTTAATTTCCTCTGAGAAATTGACTACTATTCAACTGTCAAACTCAACACTCTATCAACAATCTTATTTTACCCTGTGTGTATTAGTGGAAAGGATTATTTGCCTTTTTGAGTAGGCCCTGAGCATTCTTGAACTAGGCTGGATTTGGATATCAGAAACCCACTTCCCCACACCATGGGTACAAGACATCTCAAACAAGTCATGTTGCAGTGAGAGGGAAGCTGCTGTCAGCCAAGTCTTTGTCTGTTACCTGGGTCCCAATTTGAGCTGTGCATGGGAAGCAAATCAGCTATGGGGACAGGAGACCTCCCTCAGAAGGGGTGAAGGTTTTGGCCTCTGCCAAGTTGCAGGGATGGTAAGGGCCTGTGCCCCACCACTGTTGACCCCCAATTTCTCCCCTGATGGCCCCTCTACGACTGTGCCTGTCTTAGGTTGTTCCTTCCCTGAGGAATCTTATCCGTTTTTGGCTAACCAGACATCCTCTGGGGCCAAGCAGAGTGATATGAGGTTCAATTCTATCTCCTTGGGTAGCCTATGCCCCCGTGGCTTCCATCCCCAATGCTTGCCTTGGGATCCCATGGCCTTTTGGCGAGGCCCAGGCACTGACCTCATATTTTGGGAAACCCAGGTTTCTTCTCCAGAGAGGGCCCAGCTCACCCCACTAGGTGAGAGACAGATCCATGGTTCCAGTCACCATGATGCTTTAATCTCTGCATGAACTGAAAGCTCAGGCAACAGCTATGGTCAACTGCACCATGAGAAGAGGGTCACTCTTGGCCAAAAGGGCAAGAAGGGCCAATATAGAATGCTCAGGAGCCTTCTCAGGAGGCCCTCTACACAGTGGAAGGGATTAAATTCTTTCATGTTGTTTTTAAATTGCTGCCAGACATGCAAAGAATTGGTTTGTAAGTTTGTTTGGGATAATTGTATATTATGCTGTTATAATTCTAAAATATCTAGAGATGTGTTACCTTTGTCTCCTAGCACCAAAAAGATGATTTTTTATTGATACCCGAGGGTGTGAGGTACTATTATAGGTAATGGGGATAACCCAACTCTGGGAAAAATTATGACGACATTGTAGAATAATATCATGTAAGGATATTATTAGCTCTAAGCCATGGTAATTCCATTTTAAACTGACTGTCTATTTTTGTATAGACAAGGTCTTTGTTACATTTTCTGCACCTCTCCCAGGAGGAAGTAGTGATGGTCCCTTCTTTTGGTGTCCATGCAAGCCAAAAACCTCTCTTTAATTTTACATACAAAGGAGCAATGGCTCGATTTTGTGTCATACAGAAGGGAAACTGAGTAGAGACCCCTGTGTAATTACACTTTCTTGTCCCACCCATGGTCCTCCTGGATGACCAAGGTGTTTGGTATTATTGGTGACTACATTAGGCAGGGGATCAGCCCATGTAAGGGCTCCCATCCATGAAGGATCAGGAATGTAAGTCCAGAAATACTTCCTCAATAGTCCCAAGGTATATTACCGTACACTGATGACTGATAGCATTGCAGTTGCTCTGCAGTTTAAAAAATCCCATCGAATAAACAATTTTCTTTTGTACCTGTCTCATTAATCATATATATATATATATATATATATATATATATATATATATATATATATATATGTTTTAAAAAGTATATGTTTGTTTTAGATTACTTTTTAAATACTACACCAACCAAAAAAGTATCAAAAAAACAACAACAACAACACAGGAATTATCAGTTTAGAAATTCATCCATGCATAAACCAGGCATTATTTGGGCTATATTTTTCAATTCATTTCAAATGGTATAAGGAAGAATGTATACTGACAACCACATTTCTTTTTTTAGAATATATTTTATTGATTTTTTTACAGAGAGGAAGGGAGAGGGATAGAGAGTCAGAAACATCGATGAGAGAGAGACTTTGATCAGCTGCCTCCTGCACACCCCCTACTGGGAATGTGCCTGCAACCAAGGTACATGCCTTTGACTGGAATCAAACCTGGGACCTTTCAGTCCGCAGGCCTATGCTCTATCCACTGAGCCAAACCAGTTTCGGCAACAACCACATTTTTTGGTTTCCCCTGATTGCATGCTCTTTTCTGTACTCTAAGAGTCTTGTACCGTTTTGCTATTTCTCATACCACAGTTCCCTTGGCCCTCCCAATAGGTCACAGCAGCTTCTTTCAATAAGAAGCTATTGATTTGATATGGTATAAAGCACATGTGTCAAACACAAGGCCCGCGGGCCAAATCCGTCCCGCCAGGCCTTGCAATGTGGCCCGCACCGCGCTGTCATCATTGCACTCCGCTGCGTTTCCATCACAATGACAGTTTATGACTGTTCAGTAAACCATTCGGCCCGCGATTTAGGCTGGATTTTAGATTTTGGCCCCTTCTCTGATTGAGTTCGACACCTCTAGTATAAAGGATAGAAGCAACAAACTATTTTGGGATCGGATTAGGAGTGGGAGACTGAAGGAAAGTTGGACCTAACTGGAATAATGATAATAAACAACATGGTCACTATTTTTTGACAGAGTTCAGAGAAGGTTATAGCAGGGCTTGATCAGGGGTGGTGACCCTGTGTGAGTGCCAGGAAATATGCCCCAAGTTGATGAATTACCTTAGTTTTATATAACATCATGGATGTGTCAGAATTTGATTGTTTTGATGCTCTAAGAATCAAACAAACCACTACTATTTTTTTTTAAACCAAAGGTATACTTAGCAATATACACAGGTGCAACAAGGGCAAGGTCTTTCAGCAGTTCCACTTCTTATAGTAGCCAAACAGATGCATTACCTACCCAAGACTTCCTCTGTTCCTTTGTTCATTCTGGCCAGATCTGGTACTGGTTAATAACATGAATGATTACACTCTAATGTTTTCATGGGATATTGTCAGTAGTGCAATAAAGACTTCTCTGCTGCATAAAGTAATATAACAAGTTAGAATGCTTTATTTCATGTTCAAGATCCCTTCAAAAAAAGAAAATATATTAAAAAGAAAGCCTATTCCATGTACACAGACAATAGTGTGGTGAAGGCCTGGGATGGGGTTGGAGTGAGCTAGAAGGGGTCAATAGAAAAAAAGGGGAACATATGCAATACTTTCAACAATAAAGATTTAAATAATAAAACAAAACCAATCAATAGAAATGATTAGTAAAATGAAAAATATCTGGAAGAAGGAAAATTTAAATATTCTAATAGATTGTTTTCACTTTGAAAAGAGTGGAGAGAATAGAGGAGACATGAGCAAACACGATTAATGAAAGAGGGATGGCAGAGTGGTATCTTCATATTTTCCTATGATGTGAGAATAACATAATGCTTTGTGAAATTAAACAGCCAGAATCCTGAAAAAAGCTCAAAGCCAATTCTTTTCTACTTGTCATATGAAATAAATGAGAGCATTTATGTTACCTGGCATGTCAACATTTTTGTTGTTATTTTTTTCCAGCCTTTTCTTAAGTAAATTAAATTCCATAAGCAGGTACAGCAGCAGGGTTAAATTTACCAGTGCCATTAATCTTTATGTTACAAGGTGGTCAATTCATCCTTGAAGTGGTCAAACCAGGAAATTTCCCTAGTGGACTCAGTCTTTTCTAGGAACATTTCATCTCCGTTAGGAACTTGTAAAATTGGGCCCCTGCTATATTTTCTTCATAGCACTTTTCACAACTTGGAATTACTGTACTTATTTGTTTATTTCTTTACTATTCGTTTTACTAGAATGTAAGCTCTGTGGAGTCATGGATCATATCACTGAGGTTCATTTCAGGTTCCTCAGCTTATATTAGGCCCTCAATAAGTATTCACCAAAAGAGTATATGAATGATTGAGTGACTGCTATATATGGTGGCACAAGGTTGCCATTACATTTTATTATAGTAAAACACAGCTATGTTTCTTTATCACTTCTTAGGTACACAAGTTCAAAATACCCTGAAATCTTTTAGTAAGAGGTACAAAAAAGCACTTAACACCTGCAGAAGTGCATTTTAGAATTAATAAAGTATGGTGAGGGAGCTGTTATCACACCTCTTACAATCATATTTTCACCTGTCTTGTGTGTCAGCAACTGGAAGCTGGTAAGAAGTATTTACAAATGTAGAAAACTCATCACTACCAAACTTGCTTTGGAAGCTCTGTTTTGTATCTTTAAAATATTTTTTAAAAGAGACACACATCTGCATTGGTTTATTCAGCTGTAATTCTCTTTCACTGGGCCAGGTTCAATAAAAGGGTAATGGGAAGATGTTTTTGTTCTTTGAATTTCAGTGATTAAACTACTATTGTCTGCTTTCAAGTCTTAAACATTGTAGCTACAGCCATAATTACTAGAATTTTTTTTGTGTGCTGCTGAACCATTTTTAGTGAAGAATGCCAAGCACAGGCAAGATTACATACAAACATTGAATTAAAAAAAAAAAAAACCTCTAGAATTCAGCATTTAAAATAAAAACATTAATAATGAAAAATAAGACTACTGATTTTCCCCTTGGCATTTGCATTTTGCCACTCACATTCTCATTCCATAATCATGCCAAACTTATCATTGTTTTGCATGTGTTAATATGAGAGCTACTTGATTTCTCAATGAAAGATTTTAATCATCCACTTTCATTCTCTCTTTTTTTTAAAATATATTTTATTGATTTTTTTACAGAGAGGAAGGGAGAGAGATAGAGAGCTAGAAATGTCGATGAGAGAGAAACATCGACCAGCTGCCTCCTGCACACCCCCTACCGGGGATGTGCCCGCAACCAATGTACATGCCCTTGACCGGAATCGAACCTGGGACCTTCCAGTCCGCAGACCGACGCTCTACCACTGAGCCAAACTGGCTCCGGCCACTTTCATTACAAGGACATTTAAGAGAATATGTTGTGCATGTTCACTCTCTTGTAATTTTGCCCTCCAACTTTTTATTCCAAATGCCAAAAATGTGTGCCTATCTATTCTAACATCAACCAGAATGAGACTGGACCAAATAGCAAACAGAGCGATCTCAGTTTCTTTTTTACCTTAGGATCATGGTAGGCAAACTGTGTCTCGGGAGCCACATGCGGCTTTTTGGCCCCTTGAGTGTGGCTCTTCCACAAAATACCATGGCCTGGGCAAGTCTATTTTGAAGAAGTGGCATTAGAAGAAGTTTAAGTTAAAAAAAAATTGGCTCTCAAAAGAAATTTCAATTGTTGTACTATTGGTATTTGGCTCTGTTGACTAATGATTTTGCTGACCACTACCTTAGGAGAATCCTAAGAATGTCTTTGGAGCTACTTGTGGCATGACATTTGCTCTCTGTCCTATCTATGTCCCTTTTCCTAAATCTTCAATGTAGAATAATTTTATACAATAGGCAAGCTATATGGTGGTTGATAATTACCATTTATTGCCTGTTTACTGTCAAAAAAATACTTTTCATAAAGCATCTCATTTAAAGGCTACAGTAAATTTATGGGGTAGTAATATTACCATCTTCTTGTATAGATAAAAAATTGAAGTATAGGGAGCTAGTGGGACTTGTTCAAGGTCATAATCAGTAAATGGTGGAGATGGGATTAAAATTCAATATTTTTGCCAAAGTTTGTGCCCTTAACCATGATGACATATTGCAAACATGGCTTTTATATGTTCTAGGAAGTTAATATCTAAACATATGTTTTAGGAACAGCTTCATAAATGGAGCTTACAAATATACATTTCACACAGCAGGACTTTTCATCATCACCTCTAAATGCCTGGCCAGATGGGGGTTATTCAGCTGTACAAACATATGGATTCAACTTTTGACTTGACTTGAATCTCCTTAAGTAATTCAGCCAAGAAACTCCTTCCATAGCTTTTTAATAGTATATTCACCAACTACTATTGGAAGAATCAGGCATGATATGACTCTTATTGATTAAGTACTCTATACCAACTGAGGTGAGGTGCAGAATATGGAGTGCTAATGTTTACATTTAGATCCTAAAACAAGCGCTCGAGTGCACAAATGCCTATTTCACAGCCATGCGAAAGCCTGTCATTGGACTTGTATGGCTGAAACTGGAAAATGTTATAGATCATATGTTTATGGGTACATTTAAGAAAAAATTTACATGATGCCAGTTAGCAAGAAGAAATATAAGAGGCAATGATTAAAATTAATTTTAGAAAGCACATAAGAGAAACAAAAAGCATTGACAAATTTTTATAAAGCACATTGATACATACCACCAGGGCATCAAGACATTAAGAAGGGTCAATACAAGGGTTTAAGTTCAGTGGCAGAAAGCAGAAAACAGTTCTTGTCAGAAAACGGAGTCGAGAAGATGGGAGGAAATTAAAAAGGGAAAAGTAATCTTTGGGGAAAAAAAAGACAGGGTAGGAGTAAAAAGTTAAATCAGTTTTTCTCAATTTATTATAGATGGAAAAGGTATTATAAATTCACTTATTAGTATATGTGATATACTGGCTTGATGCTTCTGTATGTGGATAGCAAGACACTATATCATTGTAAGAAGGGCAGGTGGGTCAAGAGTGTGGGATCTAGAAGAAGAATTCCTCAGATCAAATCCTCATTTTGTCATTTACAAGCTATGTGACCCTGTGTAAACTGCTTCACATTTCTGTGCCTTATTTTCCTAATCTATAAATAACTTTAATAGTATTTACCTAATAGGATTGTAATAAGAATTGAAAAAAAGAATGCATATTAATCACTTAACATAGTGTCTAATGTACAGTAAGAGCTTAATAGTTGCCAGCTATTTTTATTTTTTTAGCATGTTGCTATCCATGTGTCTCTATCATTGTTAACCATAGTAGTATATTTTGATGGTGAGTTTCTTGAGGGTTGGACCTGGATGAGTTGACTTTTATTAGAAAATGCCCTTTTCATGAACTTTCCTTGAGCTTTGGTGAATGGGTTTTAATTGGGAAGAGGGCAAGGATAGAATTGAATGTCTTTGGAAAAGGTTTTGATTATTAACATGGAGACTTTCAGGTCAGAAAGGCAAAGAGTCTTTTGGGATGCTTTTTTTCAGTATTAAACAAAACAAAACAAAAAACAACAACAACAACAAAAAACCCTACCTTCCTTCCTCCCCCTGCTATTGACCAAAGTCCAGGGTGTATTTCCTACAGGCATTGAAAAAGGATTTAGGAAATGTGGGCAACAAGGGACAAGAGAGGCAGGTTAAGCTGAACCTACAATGTTGGTAGAGAGCCACAATGGCATTGATTTAGCACCAGATAAAAGCTCCAGTTTCTCCCACAGTTTGATGGCTGTTTTCATGATTGAAAAATAAAACCAAATTTGTTATGTAATTAGCTAAATTTCTTTTAACTGTTTAATTCCACACTGTGCAATCTTTATGATGTTTGTTTATTAGTACCAGCTACCTTTTAATATCCTTATTTATTTTTCCAATACATAGCATTTTATTGCTCATAAAAGAACTTTTTATTTCAAACTAGATATCACTGATACATTTGAGTATTTGTATATATAACAAAGAAAACTGACCATACTGTCACTGACCATAAATAAAAGAAATCAATAATACAATTTTAAAATAAAGAAATTTGAGAATTAGTACTTCCCAAAATGACTTCTGGGTATAAACCGTAAGCAATAGTGTTTTGTTTGTTTGTCTTTCCTATTTTATTTATTTTTTAATTTAAATTCTTTATTGTTTAAAGTATCACATAAGCCTGATTTTCCCCTCATTGACCCCTCCCCAGCCACTCCTACCCCCAGCAAATGTCCTCATCCCCCTACAGTCTCTGTCCATTGGTTATGCTCATATGCATGCATCCAAGTCCTTTGGTTGAACTCTTACCCACCCATGATCCGCTGGGTGCACTCTGAGGTTGGATGGTCTGTGCCATGCTTTTATGTATTTGGTTCTATTTTTGTTTATCAGTTTATTTTGTTCCTTATATTCCACAAATGAATGAGATAATGTGGTATTTATCTTTCTCCAACTGACTTACTTCACTTAGCATGATGCTCTACAGTTCTAACCATGAATTCCACTGCTCCTCAGTGTTGTAAGCCACAGTCCTGATTTTCAAGCAGGCAGTAGTTCTTTGTTTCTTTTACTACTTTGTGTTTACACAAGAGTCAATTTGTGATTCAACCCCTGGGTGGCAGTGTTTCTGGATTTACCTCTGGGTCTATACCTCCTCTCTAGCTAGTGTTTAGATATTGTTTTCCCCATGTCACTTAATACCAGTTTGGGGGAGTGGGTTGCCCCAGAGCTGGTTCTCTGATGGTTATTCCTCACTCTGATCCCCAGGTTCCACAAAAACAACTTTCCCTTGCAGTCTTTTAGAGTGTTCCCAATTGAGTGACCCTTTGTATTGGGCTTAGTTATCAGAAGTAAGGAGTTAAAGGGGGGGAAAAATTAGAGCCAAAGTTAAGTGTGCGAACTCCGGGGATGCACCCAAGTCTGTGCAGTCTTTTTCCCCTTAACTCTAAGCAGCCGATACACTTAAAAAAACATTTTAAGCTGTCCTTTTATGTCCAGATCAAAATGGGTTACTTTTTAGAGATCCCTTCTGTTAGCAGCTTTGAGGACCCCCTTCCACATTCACGGATCACACCAGCCCCAACAGCCACTTAGTTTCTAGGTGCAGACTTCCCCTGGTCTCCAGCTCCTGAGTGTGCTTTTCTCTCTCCTGTCAGGACCACAGACCTCACCTTCTCCCATGCAAAATCTGACCTTTCCGTGAGGGACTTTAAAGCTCCTCTGAATCTGCCTGCTTGCATCACTTGGGAAGTAGTGCTCTAAGGTTTGCAGCTGTTCGGTTTGTGTCATACTTGTAGATTCCCCAGGCTTTTCAGGCTCCCAATAACATTCACTTTCTCTTCATGATGGCGCAATCTCTGAGTCTGAGCTGGTCGCTCTGGGAAGAAACCCAGCAGCAGTGGCGGCTGCCTAGTCAGGGGAGTACCGTCCTCCAGTCCTCCACCATCTCTTGGAGTATAGCTGTCCCTCAATTCACCGAAAACACTTCCAGTGCAACCACACACTCTCTCTTTGTTTTCTCACTGCCACACTATCTTGAAGTCTGCCTTCCCATCGACAACCACCTTTTTTCTGTACCACAGTTTTTTAATCCACTCATATGCCGATGGGCACTTAGAGTGTTTCCAAATCTTAGTTTTTGTAAATTGTGCTGTTATGACTATAGGAGTGCATATATCCTTTCTGATTGGAGTTTCTGATTGAGTCTTGCTAAAGGTTCATCAATCTTGTTTATCCTTTCAAGGAATCAGCTCTTGGTTTCATTAATATTTTGTATTATATATTTTTTTTGTTCTCTATGTCGTTTATTTCCTCTCTGACCTTTATTATTTCCTTCCTTCTGATTACTCTAAGTTTTTCTTGTTTCTCTCTTTCTAATTGTTTAAGTTGCATGATTAGATAATTTATTACCTTTTTAATTTTTATTTATTTATTTATTTGTTTGTTTGTTTATTTATTTATTTATTTTTAGGTAGGTCTGTAGCGCTATGCATTTCCTTCCCATAATTGCTTTCAATATGTCCCATAGATTTTGCATTGGCATGTTTTCATTGTCATTTGTTTCCAGGATGTTATTTCTTATTTGATCTCTTTGGTCACCCATTATTTAATAGCATGCTATTTAGCATCCAAGTGCTTGATTTTTTTCATTGCTTTTATTGAAATTTATTTATAATTTTATGCCATTTTGATCTGAGAAGATGTTTCATATGATTTCTGTCTTCTTGATTTTGAAAATACTGTCTGTGCCCCAATATTTAGCCTAGCTTTGAAAATATCCCATGTGCATTTGAGAAGAATGTCTAATCTGCTACTTTGGGGTGAAATGTTCTGCAGATGTCAACTAGTTCCATCTGATCTAGTGAGTCATTTAGTATTGATGTTTCTTTGCTGATATTTTTACAGAGAATTTATACATTGGTTGTATAAATACTATGATTGTATTACTATTGATCTCTCCCTTGATATTTTCCATAAGTGTTTTTTTTTTAAGAATTTCGGTTCTTCTGTATTGGGTGCATATATGTTTAACAGAAACATATCCTCATGTTTCATTGCTCCCTTTAGTATTATGAAGTGGCCCTCCTCATCTTTTATTTTAGGCTTTACTTTGAGGTCTATCTTGTCAGATAAAGTATTGCTACACAGCATTTTTTTTTTTCATTTCCATTTACCTGAATTTTTTTTTTTTAATCTCTTCACTCTCACTGTATGAGTCCTTTGTTCTGAGGTGGGTCTCTTTTAGACAGAAAATATATGTGTCATGTTTTCTTATTCATGCAGCTACCCCATGTCTCTTGATTTGAGCATTCAATTCATTTATATTTATGGTTATTAATTGGTACTTGTCACCATTTTTATTCTTCATGCCAGTGTTCCTTCTTCCCTTTCTAATTCTTCTTTTTACATCAGTCCCTTTAAGGTTTTTGGCATTGCTGGCTTGATGTTAAAAAACTCTCTTATCTTTTTTTGTTTGTGAAGTCCTGATTTCACCTTTAATTTTGAATGATAGCCTTGCTGTGCATAGTATTGCTGGATTCAGTCCCTTGTTTTGCATCACTTTGAATATTTCATTTCATTCCCTTCTGGCCTGATATGTTTCTGTTGAGAAATCAGTTGATTGCCTAGATAGATTTTCCTTGTAAGTAAATTTGTATCTCTCTCTAGAAGCCTTTAATATTCTTACTTTATCATTTATGTTTGCCAGTTTAATTATGATGTGTCTTAGTGTTGGTTTTTTAGGGTTCATGTTGTTTGGGACTCTGTGTGCTTCTGGGACCTGTGTTACTTTTTTCTTCCCTAGATCAAGAAAGTTTTCTGTCATTATTTTTTCAAACAAGTTTTCTATTCCTTGTTCTGCTTTCTCTCCTTCTGGCACCTCTATTATGTGGATGTAGTTTCATTTCATGCTATCTCAAAGCTCCCTTAGACTCTCCTCCTGGTTTTTAAGTTGTTTATTTTCCCCCAGTTGCTGCTCTGCATGGGTGTTTTTACTACCTTTCTTCTAGATTTATGATGCATTCCTCAAATTCTTCTAATCTACTGTTGAAACTTTCTACTGTGTTCTTTATTGAAGCTATGTCATTCTTCATTTACACTTGATTCCTTTATTTCCTCTTGATTCCTTCTTCATTTCCTCTTGATTATTACACATGCTATTGAATTTGTCTTCCATTTTTTTCAGTGTTATTATAACCATTATTCTGAATTCTTTCTCTGAGAAATTGTTTTACTCTATTTCTTTTATTTCCTTTTCTGGTGATTCTTTCTTTTCTTTCATCTGGGGTTGTTTCTTTGTCTCCCCATTTCTTGTTTCTTTGTGATTGTTTCTAGAGGCGAAACTGCTATGGAACCCAGATTTTTTTTTTTAGTTTGTCTTATATAATAGATGTTTTGTGGAACCCAGTGGTGAAATCTCTCCAGTATTCTGGGCTAAGTATTATGGAGATGCCCCCTGCTTGGGAAGTTTGGAATTTCTTTGTTTAGTTGGGTCTTGAGTGTTATTGTCCCATTCCTGGATGGAGTCTCCTCTCAGGGTGTCTGCTTATGTGGCTTTCTCACTATTACACTGACAGAACAACAAAAATACAACTCAAGAAGACACAACACAAAGGGAACAAAACATGAATGTACTGACAACACCAATAACCCCCATAAAAGTGACAACTAGAGAAAAGACAATTAGGATATTGAAAAGAGAGCAAAAGTGATATTGAGAAAAGAAAAAAAAAAGGTAAGAGAGAAAAGAACAAGAAAAAAAGAAAGAAAAAGAAACATATATATGGAGAAAATACCACGAAAAATGATAAATGAAAAAAAATGCAAATAACAAACACCCAGAAATAGGGGGCAGCATTGGGAGAGGCAGAGCTTAGACTAGTATACTGAAAGTAATGTTAAGGAATTTAATAAATAGGGGAAGGACCATGGCTCAGTATAGATGAGGTAGGAAGAGAATGAGTGGATAAGAAGAAAACAAATAAATAAATAAAATGATAAACCAAAAAAGTAAATTTTAAAAATGTATCTGTTAGTTTATTCATCTATTTTTGGAAAGAAGAATAGAGGAGAGAGCAGATAGGCTTGAGTTTGGTGAGTGAAACTAATTAAACAATTAAAAGAAGAAGAGAGCAAGAGATGGAGAGGAAAGGAAAAATAAGCATAAAAATTGACAAGTGAATAAAAAAATTTGAGAAGGGTGCATAGACTTGGAGCAGGGGAGAAAAAATTAGATATATGAGTAAGCCAACTGAGACTGCAATAAAAACATATAAAGAAAATTAATTTTTAGCAAGTGGTAAAACGAAAGGAAAGAGAAAAATCTAAAGTGGAGATAGGAGAAGAGACAACAGAATGAAAGAGGGAGAAGTGAGGAAGAAAGGGTGGGGGAAATTTAAAACATAAGATAAAATAAAATAATAAAAAATAGAGAATGAAGAAAAATAATACAAAACTAAAAAAAAAAATTAAATAAATTATAAATAAAAAAGTGAAGTGTAGTTCACTTCAGTCGAGTTTTAAGGCCCAATGGGAGCTGATTTAAGACACCGCTTTTCTGTTCTGTGTTCCACTTCTCAGATTCCTGTTAGATAGTCCACACCATGTTTAAGTTCTAAGCAATACACCACTCCTCTGTGTCTGTCTCCACAGCCTTGGCTGCAGGTATGTGGGACTCATCTGCCTGATTTCCCTGTCTGCCTGCCATTAACCTGAATCTCTCAAGTGTCTATTTCTGACAGGGCTATAGATAGGGGTGGGGCTGTATCACTTTCCAGTACTGAAATCCAGTCCCTGAGGGATCTTTGGGGCTATTCAGTCTGGTATAGTCTGGGTGTGGCTGTATTAGCTATCTTGAGGCTGCTGGGAGGGTCTGGCTCTTCAGGAAAAAAACGGCTGCTTAGGTTTTGAGGGAAATGAATGTCTCAGTGCTGGATACCTGATAATCTTTCCCTGACCTGCTCTGCTCCCCAGCCTCTCCTCAGACTCCACAAGTTCGCACCTCCACCTGCACTTGCACTGAAGGCATGGGTAGTTGTATTTGAAAGGTTATATGACCTGTGTTTATGGAATAAAAGCAAAGACAAAAGAGATGCAAAACAACTACAGGACTGCGACTTTATTTCCCCCTTCTCAAACCTCCCCCACAGCACCGTGAGGTTCAGTACCTCTTCAGGAGACCTTTCTGGGCTCAGCCTCTCATGGCTATGGACTTAGATCTAGAATTCCCTGCCTCCAGCAGCCCTGTGGACTTCCTTTCTACAGTCAGATGTTATGCCTGTGCCTAAGAGAAATGGACTTGGTGCCAGGTAGCTTCCTTCTGACCCTCTTGGCCTGGTGGTTTCACATCTCTCTCCAGTCCAGATCCCTTTTCCTACCTTTCTCCAGGTGTCCTTTGCCCGTCCAGGCTGTGAGTTGTCTCACCAGCCTTGTCTAAATCACCAATTCCAGGTGGATGTTATTTGATTTAGTTGCTCCTTCTATCTGCTCTGGAATAAGGCTCCAAACAGGTCTTCCTATTTGGCCACCATATTTTCCTCCTAATTTTCTTTATTTTGAGAGGGAGGGAAGGAAGAAGAGGAGAGAGAGAGAGAGAGAGAGAGAGAGAGAGAGAGAGAGAAGAGAAGAGAAGAGAAGAGAAGAGAAAGAGAAGAGAAGAGAAGAGAAGAGAAGAGAGAGAGAGGAGGGAGAAAGAGAGAGAGAGAAGAGAAGAGAAGAGAAGAGAAGAGAAGAGAAGGAAGAGAAGGAGAGAAGAGAAGAAAGAAGAGAAGAGAAGAGAAGAAGAGAAGGAGAAGAGAAGGAGAAGAGAGGAGAGAGAGAGGTCAGTTGCCTCCCACACGCATCCTGACCAGGGAATGAACCTGCCACAATTTGGTGTATGGGACGACATCCAACTGAGCCACACCAGCCAGGGACTTTATGAAAAGTCTAATGTTCATTCCGGATGTTAATTCTGAAAACAAATATTTTTCTCTGGAGTAGAGTTTTAATGCAGAAAATAAAGGTAAAATATTGATTTGATATGGTATTGAGTCAGCCTACAGGCCTTGATGTACGCAGTATTTAGCAATTGTAATGATCAAAGTAAGTAATGTCCAGAGTTGTTTGAACCAGTTTAATGAGATTCTGAAAGCTTAGGGTTAATTGTTCCATTTTATGGATAGAGATGTTGACATTTAAAGCCCATAGGTCCAAAGCTGACTTTGCTTGATGAGCTGCTTTACTTTAATCCAAAGATAAATGTTAGGCTAGTTTATAGGTTTCTGTGGCCTAAGGTTACAGATATGGTCAGGTATTTATGTTCAGACTTACTTCCAAGATTCAAATGTTTCTTTTTGCATTCTAGTTCACTAAAAATCAAATTATTAAACGATGGCTTTCTGTTATTGTTTACTGGCTACTGAATAGATGCCAGCAACAAACTAGCAGGTTTAGATAACAGAGGAGAAAGAAAACTTTTATCTGACAATATCCTATTTGGAAAAAAAAAAAAAAGCCTCCTTAGCTATTGCATGACCTCTGGGAATCATACCTTAATGTCTTTGCATTGTTTAACATGGGGTTTCAGTGAAATATTTAAAAATACATTCATGCTTTGTTTTTTCAATAAAACATTGATATTAAACTGTCTTCCTAGCTCAACATGTTTTATTTTCCTAATATATTTGGAAGGCTTGTGAAATAATTTGTGTGGGTGGTTAAAAAAAACAACAGCAATAAAAAATCCACATTCATATTGATAAAAACCCTACCCCTATACCAGTTTTTGGAAGATAAGATTTCTATGTGTCCATGAGTGCAAAGTTTGGAACAATAACCCCCATGTGGGTGTAACTAGAGGCCATAGGCACTAAGTGAATTGATGGGGCTATCTGATCCTTTTGGAATGCTGCTTGATCCAATAATCACCTAATTTCATTGTGACCATACAGTTGGGTTTTTCTGCTTTGATCTTCAAAAAATAAAACAACAATCCAAAGTATACTTTCTTGTAAAATAATTGTATTACTCATGGGTTATAAATGTAAATCACGTCTTTGTTAAGGTTATTTATTTAAATCAGGAACTAAAGAAATAAAATCAAGATAGTATTAAGATTTCACTAAGGGAAATACTAAATTTATCACTGGAAGTCTACAAACCCCACTCTAACTGATGGTCCCCCAGAGATTACTATTAACTGAAAGTCAGCGGTTAGTAATCCCAAGAGGTGTGAGTGTTTAACAATTCCAGTGTACAGTTATCCATTAAATGGCTAAGCCTCCTTTAGAGAAGGCTTAAAGAATAATTTAAATAAGTATTTGTATTATTATTTCTATGGTAGAAATTTGTAGTTAGGTAGACTATCATTTAAAAACAAGAATAGAGTGGGTTTACACTTTTTATTCAGTTTGGCCCATTGTGACCATTGTAACCCTATCACTGGACTTTTGCTGCTTTGTCAGTAAAAAATAAAATTAAGCAATAAAACCTCTTTTCAGTGAACTTCCTTACAGCTTAAATAAATGAAATAGACATATCACAAAAACTATTTTTCATTTAAATTCATCCACCGTGGAGTGGATATATGCTTTCTTGCTGTGTTTTGTTTAGGAATGGGGTGGGGAGGGGAGCTGAGACCAAAGGGAAGCCTTAAGTCAATGGTCTATATGTTTTTTGTTCACCCTAATTATCTGAAGATTTTGTTAAATGCACATCCCCAGGTCTTACTTCCTCTCCCCCACAAATGAGATTCTGAACAGTAATGATAAAATCAGAGTTAACAGCCTGCATATTTAACACACCCTTTTGATGATTCTGATAAAATTAATGCTAAGGCCATATTTTCAGAAATAGTGGTTTAGGTAAATATC
The DNA here is from genome assembly GCF_014108245.1 of Pipistrellus kuhlii. Classification (NCBI taxonomy): domain Eukaryota; kingdom Metazoa; phylum Chordata; class Mammalia; order Chiroptera; family Vespertilionidae; genus Pipistrellus; species Pipistrellus kuhlii. Next base: position 31,813,839 of record NW_023425471.1, read on the forward strand.
AGGTAAGGTTAGATAGGAAATTCCAGAGCAACCTTTTGGCAAGTGAGATTCTGCTGCTCTTATCTGGCCCCCAGACACATCTAGTCCTATAGTAGAATCTTGTCATTCTACAACTTCAAGACTTTCATGTCACAATGAGTTTATTCTTATTAACCCTCATCTGTCATTTGTCTTTATCCATCAGAGTTTAGCTTTCTGTGATTCTCCAAATGATGACTAGCTATATCTGATCAAGTAAGTAATCCATGCTGTTGGAAGAGTCCTGGAGGGAAGAGTTACCAAGTTTACCAAAATTTCTCCAGTACTCACCATATGTATATAACAATGGGTAATGGTGATGGTCTCATATAATAAACCTCAAATTGTATTGGCTTCTGCTTCTACTGAATTAATGTTAGATGTCTAACCACCTTTTATCCACCCTCCTTTAATCTGACACTTTCTATTTTCTCAAAGAAACAGTGATTTAGTTTTGAAAGCAAAGCTATAAGGAATGGCTTGCAGTCTTCATTGAGCTGAAGCCATTCTGTTTCTTGAAAAAATGGAGAGAATTGTCCTTTTCCTCATTGAGAACTGTATGTTGTCACTATAAACACTAAAGTAACATTGCCTGTATTTAAATTTCTCAAAGAGGCCCTTATGAAAACAACTTCTCAGTTTTTGCCTACAGGCCCCTCCTTTCTCGCACAGAGATCTTAAACATGAGTCCATACTGCCAGACATGGAGACAAATATGCCGTACATCTCACCCTTCCTCTTCTTTTCTTTGTTCCAGGTGCCTCTTTTTCCCATACAAAAGAACCAAATGCAAATGGACACACCTCACACATTCAGTAGTTCATTAATCATAGTTTGAAATGTCTGAAGATCATCTATATTGAGATCACCTCCCTGCATAATTACCACACCAACCCTCTGAACAAATAAGTAAACTTTGTGAATTTTAAGAGTAATATCTAAAGAAATAACCTAGGCTTAGCCTCTAACAAAAATACTTTAATTTGAGGGATAACAAGGCAAATTTGGCATGATGAGATATAGCAGGTTGCGAGGATGATTATTTGGGACAGGTATGTTACTATGGCTTTGCTTTAATTATACCACCCACTACACCATGTGGGCAGAAAATTTTAGGAATTAAAAGAATATAAATCAATGAGAAAGTATGACATACTAGTAGAAATAGCTTTTATTGAGTTCTCCCACACATTATAATTAAAATGACAAGGGTTTGCCGAAACCGGTTTGGCTCAGTGGATAAAGTGTCAGTCTGTGGACTGAAAGGTCCCAAGTTCGATTCCAGTCAAGGGCATGGACATTGGTTGCGGGCATATCCCCAGTAGGAGGTGTGCAAGAGGCAGCTGGTTGATGTTTCTCTCTCATTGACGTTTCTAGCTCTCTATCCCTGTCCCTTCCTCTCTGTGGAAAATCAATAAAAATATTAAAAAAATAAATAAATAAAATGCCAAGGGTTAAAGACAAAGAGAGAATCTTGAAAGTATCAATAAAAAATATCTTGTTATGTATTAATATAAGGAAAACTTCATAAGACAATCAGCAAGTTATTGACAATAAATATTGTAGGGCAGAATGAAATGGGAGAAAATGTTTGCAAATGACATATACATAATAAGTGGTTAATATTTAAAATATATGAACAACTCATATAACTCAATAGCAAAAAACAAAATTAAAAAATGAGCAAAGAACCTGAATAGATATTTTTTCCAAAGAAGACATATAAATGTCCAACAAGTTTATGAAATGAAAAGATGCTCAACATCATAGATCATCAAAGAAATGCAAATAAAAATCATAAATGAGATGTTATTTCATATCTCACAACTGTTAGGAAATATATCAAAAATACAAACCAGTATTACATGAAGTGTTGAAGAGACAAGAGATAAATTCTGGTGAAGATGTGGGGGAAAGGAAACCCTTGTACACAGTTGGTAAAGCTATAAATTGGTATAGCCATTAAGGAAAATAATAATAAAGTTTTTCAAAAATTAAAAATAGAATTATTATATGATTCAACATCAATCCCACTTTGAGTATATATCTATATATCCAATGGAAACTAAATCACTGTCTTGAAGAGGTATCTGTAGCCCCATGTTTACTGCAGCATTAATTATATTACAATGGCCAAAGTATACACTGAAATATGAATATATAAAGAAAAAGTGATATAGTGACAATAGTCCACTATATATATGGTACACTTTTTCTTTATATATAGTGGACTATTGTTCCACTTTAAAAAAAAAAGCATGCTATTTGCAATAACATGGATGAACCTGGTGGACATTATCTTAAGTGAAATGTCAGACAAAGAAAGACAATATTGCATGTTATCACTTACATATGGAGTCATAAAAATAGCTGAAGAAGGAAAAGCTAATGAAAGGGCACAAACTTTTAGTTATAGGGTGAATAAGGTCTGAGTAATATATAAAATGGTGAATATGGTTGATAACACTGTGTTATATAATTGAATTGGACTAAAAGTGTGAATTTTAAGTGTTCTCACCAAAAAAAGTAGATATGTAAGGTAATAGATGTGTGCATTAACTCTGCGGCTATCCTTTCACAAGTGTAGGTATATATAATCATAATATTGATACTTTAAATATTTTGTCAATTATATCTAGATCAATAAGCATAAAATACTCTAACTCCTAAATTTGTGGCAGTAATGTGAAGTATTTAATAAAGGCAAGTAAATCAATAAACAAATACTAAATTAGGTACTTGGGGTAAGCTGAATTATGGCCTCCTAAGGATGTCCACATCCTAATCCCAGGAGAGTGTGAATATTTTACTTATATGGAGAAAGGAACTTTGCAGATGTGATTAAATTAAGGATCTTTTGAAAAAATTGATTTCAGAGGGGAAGGAGGGAGAGATAGATTAATAATGAGAAAGAATCATTGATCTGCTGCCTTCTGTAAGCCCTCCACATGTGCCCTGACCTGGGATCAAACCATGACCTCCTGGTTCCTAAATCAATGCTCAATCACTGAGCTACAACAGCAGAGCATAAATGAAGGATCTTTGAAAAAGAGAGATTATTTTGGATTATACTCAAAGGAAATTACAAGAATGATTATAAGAGGGAGCCAGATCAGAGTGAGTACTAAGTGATGTAAGGACAGAAGGTTGGAGTGCAGGCCACCTCAGACAGCTCTCCTAGATCCTCCAGAAGGAATACAGGCCTACCTTGATTTTAGGCCAGTGATACTTATTACAGACTTTTGACCTCCAGAACTGTAAGATAATAAATTTGTGTTGTTTTAATCACATTTTAAAATGTTATAGGAGCAGTAGGTAACAGATACAATACTCATTATATGTCTAGCACAGTGAAATGTAGTTATGTGATAAAAATACTCTTTTTCATCTCTAGATATTCAGGACCTATATACTTATCATTGTAGTTCCAATTCAACCACCACATTCTTTAGGAAGTCTTCCTTATCTCACATATCTTACATATCTTTATCAACTTAGCTAGAATTTTACCTAAAGCATTTTTGTGGTTCTAATTGCTTCTTACTATGTATTACAGTTATTTCTATATGTGTTCTATCTTCTCAATTAGACTATAAATTTTCTTAGACCAAATGTTACATTTTATATATTTTGTGCTCTATATTCCTTCCCCTAGCTGAACATTGGACCTTGCATATAGGGAAATGCCTGGTAAATATTAGCTGAATCAATGTTTGGTTAAAAGAAAAATTAATCAAGAACATGATGAGAGCTGGTATCCTGAATTGGGTTATATTGTTGTCTTTTGCATCTTAATGATAGTTTTCAAATTTGCATCTTGATTATGAGTTTTTCACAGACAGTTTTGAATTCCTGCTTGGAGGACTTCTGCATTTCAAAATAAGCTTCATCTTGTTTTACTACACAAACAAGTGTCCATGAACACAAATGAAGTTTCATCTATTTGTTAGAATGTTAGGGCTGGCTCTTTCTTATAAGCTCCATTTGACTGCATACCATCTAATTCACTGGGAAGTCCAGTTAAGCATCAGGATTAAGTGGTGGCCAGAGAGAGATGTAGCAATATGTAATGAATATTAAGCCCTTAGTATATTTGAGGCAAAGTATTATGAACATTATTATAGACTGGTTAAAACAGAGATGTGTAAAGCACAGAACTTTTAAGGAGTTTACAGTCCTAATGAGGAGACAAAATTTAGGTAACTGCACCTCAATATTTATATCCTGATTAATGTGCTTCTAATAGGGTCATTTAGAAAACTCTTCTTCTCTTGCTTTCTAAAATTGGAGGCAAATTAAATTTTTATGTTTTAAAAAGAAATTTTTACCCTTAACTCAGCTACCACCATGCGTACTCAGATGTTTTAATAAAAAACCTCTTTCCTGTCGAAACTGGTTTGGCTCAGTGGATAGAGCATCAGCCTGCAGACTGAAAGGTCCCAGGTTCGATTCCGGTCAAGGGCATGTACCTTAGTTGCGGGCACATCCCCAGTAGGGGGTGTGTAAGAGGCAACTGACCGATGAATCTCTCTCATCAATGTTTCGTTTCTAACTCTCTATCACTCTCTCTTCCTCTCTGTAAGAAATCAATTTTATATATATATATATATATGTATATATATATATATATATATATATATATATATATATATAACCTCTTTCCTTAAAAATAAATGAAGGTTCTAGATCTACATAATATAACCTTCCTTTACTAAAACTGGATCTGTTGCGTTTTGATTTGGGGACTTCAAGTGAGACAAAGGGGAGAGAATATTTAACTTCTATGTTATACCTCACAATAAAGCTATTCTAAAAGAAAGATAGTAGTGAAATGCATGAGAGTTTTGGGGTGGATTTTGCATCTATTAACTTTGATTTTACACTGATCTATCTTATTTGGCCCTTTAAGTTCTCCCTAAGGCTAATATTACATTGAAAGTTAGATAATCATAATTTGCAGAGCCAAGAAAAAGCACTTTTATCCCATGAGATAGATTTTTATTCACCTAAAGGCAATTAGTTACTATGTCTTGGGTATCTATGAGATGTCTATCCTGTGACACTGATGAAGTAGTAAGATTTAAATAATGTTCTAAATGCAAGGGGGCAAAAATAAGAAAGGCAATGCCTAGAGAGTTGTAAAAATTTTGTGATGAAAATGATGATAATGATGAATTAATTATGAACATTTAACTTAAATATCCTTTGTGTGCTATTATATATAAGCGACTAGGCTAGATACAATGAGTAAGGTAAAGGAAAAGAAGTCCCAGTGTGTAAGAAAGACCTGGCTCCAGAAGGAAAAAATGATAAACGACAATATAAAGAATCATATACTAAGAGCCAAATGAATATATAGCTATGTGCCTGATTTTTTGTCTTAAATATATCCAAGGCTTTTATTCTTCACTATCAACAAAATCATACTTCCCTTTCCTAGGTCATTTTGATTGTTCTGGATATAGGAAAAAAGACAAGTCAATTTCATAGGATAAAAGTGAACAAGAGTTAGCTATATTAGTTCTCTACAGAATAACTAATTATATGTATAATGAGAGGGAGAGAGAAAAATGTATTATGAGAATTGACCTATGTGGTTAAAAAGTCCCACAATCTGCTGTCCTGGGTGTTTCTCAGTAGTTAGAGCATTGGTCCATGAACTAAGGGTCTCAGATTCAATTCATGGGTAAGGGCATGTACTTCAGTTGCAGGCTTGATCCCTGGCCCCTATCAGGGCACATGCAATAGTCAACCAGTCCATGTGCCTCTCTTTTCTCACATTTCTCTCTCTCTCTCTCTCTCTCTCTCTCTCTCTCTCTCTCTCTCTCTCTCTCTCTCTCTCTCTCCCTTCCTCCTCCCTCCCTTTCACTCTCTTTAAAAATCAATGGAAAAAATATCTGCTGTTGAGGATTAAAAAATAAAAAATAAAAAAGAAGTCTGACATCTACAAGCTAGAGAACCAAAAAACACAGTGTTTTAATTTAGTCTGAGTCAGTAGTGTAACTCCTATTCTAAAGGCAAAGTCCACAAGAAGGAGCTCCAATGTATGAGGGAAGATGAAGATGGATATCCAATCCCAAGAAAAAACACACTTTTCATTTGCCTTTTGTTCCATTTGGGCCCTCAAAGGATTGAACGATGCCCACCCACATTGGTGAGGACAGATCTCTTCACTCAGTCTACTGAATCAAATACTAATCTCTTCCAGAAACACTCACAGATAAACCCAGAAATAATATTTAACCAGCTATCTAGGCATCCCTTAGTCCTTAAATTTATCCATCACAGTAGGTAAAAGTGCCCTTGGAAGACAAGCTTCAAATAAGCACTTACGTTTTAGATATAAGTATACTACTGTGTTTCCCCAAAAATAAGACATCCTCCGAAAATAAGACCTACTTACAGGTTTCCTTCTGAGTGAAATATAAGGCATCCCCCCTAAAATAAGGCCCCCTTAGGCTAAACATGAGAGATTTGGTCCACTGATTCTGAAAGAAATGGAGTCACAAGAAATTCACCAGGAAATTCAGGAATTGGATTGTTATGATGATGTTCCAGAAGATGATGACATGATTATCATTGAATAAATGAGTAAATTCTTGATACTGTAGGATTCACAGTTTGTCTGGTTTGTGTTGACAACTACCGTACTACCGTACCGTATACAGGTAATAAATTTCCTTTATTTTCATTTAACAATAAATGTGTACCGTATTCTTTTTCATGAAAAAATAAGACATCCCCTGAAAATAAGACCTAGCGCATCTTTGGGAGCAAAAATTAATATAAGACACTGTCTTATTTTTGGGGAAACAGGGTATGTAGGCTAGTCCATTGTGAATTTGTGGATAATTCCCTTACCACCACTACCTCATAGTATCCTGGTTGTATTCTCTTTTGTGTCCTGGCCTTTACTGGTTATTTTTTCACTATAGTTGCCAGATAAAAAGGTGCTGAGTTAGATATACTGTCTAAATCACGATCCATTTTTATTGTCAACCATTTAATATTTACTATTGTAGAATTTCAAAATGTATCAGTGTCAATTCATGTGATTATTCTAAATACATTATCCATGTCCAATGTATAGCAGACAACACTAAATAGCCCTTCTTTAAAGGTGCTTACAATCTAATAAGGGAGAAATATATTTAAAATTGATTCACAAATAAATAAATAATTATAAATTGTGATAAGCACTATAAAGACAAATGAACAGCCTCCAAAAAAAGAGTAATGATGGGGATTGGAGCACCACTGTAGGTTGACCAGGAAAAACTGTTATGGGGAAATGATTTCAGTTGAGCTTTGCTACAAAGGAGTCTGTTATAGATAAAAGAAGAAGGACTGGGCTATGGGTATTTCAGGCAGAGAAAACAGCAAACAGCATGGGTAAAAGTATATTAGATGAAACAAGCTTATCATGATCTAAGACATAAAAGGAACCCACTGTGACTGTGCCAAGTGGGTTGAGGTTTTGTAAAAGAGCTAAAGGCCAGATCACATAGGACTGTGTAGGTCCTGATTAATATATATATATTCCTAGATGCAAACAGAAGACATTGAAGTACTGTAAGCATGGGGTAATATTATTTATGTTTTAAAAACAACTATCCATTCTATAGAGAATGTAATATGGGGGGCAGATAAAACATATAATTTAAGATAATTTGAGTAGTGTAAGCTAGGAATGATGGGAACTTGAACTAGAAATGGTTTCAGTAAGAAAGGGAAAAATTGGGAGAGGCAATTATGACATGTTTTTGAGATAGTAGGTGGATACTGTATTTTCCATTATTTGGGAAGTTGAGACAGAAAATTTTTGATGATAGAATAGTTTTATGTATATCATTCTTCATCATGCTACATGAATACTCCCATGTACTTAGTAAAGGGACAAGTTGAATGAGGACACTCAACCCAGTTTTTTTTCTTGATTTATAATATAAACAAGTATATACTCTGAGAATCCACTGAGGTCTGAAGATTTTGAATGCGTCTAGTAGATAAATAGTGGTTTAAAAAGAGTTCATTATTTTGAATTTGAATAAAATTATTTTAAATATTTAGCTAAAATTTTATCTACTGCAAACTTATTGTTTGATTAGTGTTTAATCAACCTATTACATACCTATAAGTACTCAGATTATACTAAGCATCATTGGGACATCAAAGAAGTATAAGATATTGTTTTATCTATATAACAAATCATCCCCAAAACAGTGACTTAAAAATCATACCAATAATATATATTGCTTATAAATATGAGGGTTTACTGGACTTAGTTAGGCCATTTTTATCAGGTCTTTGGTTGCATTAGAGATGTGGCTATAGCTAGATTGTGGTTGGAGTTGTGGTTATCTCAAGGACTTCTATGAAGACGCAAATAGCTAAAGTTTAGAACAGTGTCCCAGACATCTTTCTCTATTTCTGTGTAGACTCTTTACATGATGATCTAAGTACAGCTGGATTTTTTACATGATGGGTAAAGGATTTCAGAATGAGTGTACCAAGAGAAAGCAGTAGAAGCCTAGCCTCAGAAGTCACCTCTGCTGTATTACATTTGTTGAGGCAGTCACAAAACCCACTAAGGTTCAAGTAAAGGAAACTGAGACTCCTATTTTGTTTGTTTTTTATTAATCCTCTCCCTATGATATTTTTTTCATTGATTTTAGAGAAAGTGGATGTTAGGGGGAGAGAGAGAGAGAGAGAGAGAGAGAGAGAGAGAGAGAGAGAGAGAGAGAGAGAGAGAGAGAGAGATTGGTTTCCTTCTGAACCTGCCCTGACTGGGGCCAGGAATTGAATTTTTGACTCAGGCATGTGCCCTTGAGTGAATCAAACCCATGACCCCTCTGTGAACAGACTAACACTCTAAGCACTGTGCACACAGGCCAGGGCTAGATTCTATCTCCTATTTGGAGGGGGTGACAAAGCATTTGAAAACATTTTTTAACACCAAATAAATAGTTCCTTATTTTTCCCCAAAAAAACTTACATTTTAGTCAGGCATGACCAAAATATGACAACACTGAAGAGAATTGTACGTATTTTATAAACATACTATAATATAGTCATGCACCACTTAATGACAAAGATATACTGTGAGAAATGCATCATTAGGCAATTTTGTCAATGTTCAAACAGCATAAAATACCCTTAGACAAACCTCAGTAGTATAGCTTACTACACAGCTAGTCTATATGGTCTAATACTGTGGTCGGCAAACTGCGGCTCGAGAGCCACATGTGGCTCTTTGGCCCCTTGAGTGTGGCTCTTCCACAAAATACCATGGTCTGGGCAAGTCTATTTTGAAGAAGTGGCATTAGAAGAAGTTTAAGTTTAAAAAATTTGGCTCTCAAAAGAAATTTTAATGGTTATACTGTTGATATTTGGCTCTGTTGACTAATGAGTTTGCCAACCCCTGGTCTAGTCTATTACTCTGAGGCTCAAGCTTGTATAGCATATCACTGTACAAAACAACATAAGATTAAATCAAACACAAGAGAAATGATGCAATCAAGAGACTCAGTAAAAATGATATGTATGAGGCAGCTGCTAGCTAACCTGGCATACTATTTTACAGCAAACATTTTTATATAGGTAGAAAGGGTACACTCTAGAACAATAAGAGCCTTGGCTAGGTTGCTCAGTTTGTTAGAGAATCATTTTGTACACCAAAAGGTTGCAGGTTAGATTCCCATTCAGGGCACATACATAGGTTGCAGATTTGATTCTTGATCAGGGCTCAATAGATGTTTCTCTCTCACATTGATATTTCTCTCTTTCTCTCTATTCCTTCCCCTCAAAGCAATAAATATATCCTCATGTGAGGAAAACATACATATAAAATAATAATACAAAACTGTAGTAAATATATAAGTTAGTAGTCACTTATCATTACCAAGTATTATGTACTGCACATAATTGTATAAACTATACTTTACATGATTTGAATTCATTAAGTTTGTATACAAAAGCACCATCACAAACACTTGAGTAATGTGTTGCACTACAGTGGCTATGACATCACAAGTTGATAGGAATTTTTCAGTGCCACTATAATCTTATGGGACCACTATTTTACATGTGGTCAGTCATTAATCAAAACATTGTTATGTGGTGCATGGCTGTATATGTACTTAGTAACACTTCATTTTTAGAAGCAGTGATTTATGTGATATTTTCTTGGACTAAATTTATGTCTCCATAAGAAAACTGAAAATTGTCTAGTTTATGTATTTACTGACTAATTAGAATAATTACTTATGAAGCTATCTAGAATTATAAAATATCCAATTCAGTGAATTAATCATGCATATTTGGACAATAGTTTTATTTTCATAGTCTATGAGAAGGACAATCACTATTATCAAATACACAGGTATTTACAATGTCATATTTAGCTAAGGTAAGAAGGTATAGTGTCCTGAAAAACCAAACAATTTTAGTCAGGTCCATAAAAGGGATTGTGTTATTTAATCAAGAATTATTATTTCTATATGTCTATGGTGTGGAAAAGAGCAATGAGCTTTTCTCCTCTTCTATTAACAATTAATTTAATAATTGAGAATAAATTGAGCCAAGGGAGGGGCATTCTTTTTATACTTTCTGAATGGTGACTACTGTTTCATAGAATGCAAAATAAAACAAACACACAAACATTGGGAATTTTTGTGTGGTTTCTGATAACTCTAAAGAGGGGACATCTGCCACTAGATGACTGTTCAAAGAATAGTCCAGATGTGGTTACTGAATTAATAATATTAAAAATGCATAATAGAAGCTCATCTTTGTAAAACTTTACTTGTTAAAAGCTAATTTTTATTTCCCCTACCTTGAGATAGAAAAAAAATTGCTTAAACCCTTAACAAAGATTGACAATTGTAAACTGTGTTGAAATCCATGTAGAATGTTCTATGAGTAGGCCAAATATATTTGTAACTGCCTAGTGACAATTTACTTAATTTCTCAGAACTCTGTTGCTGATGGTTAAGATGATGCTTGGGATTGACAGCTGTCAGAGGGGAGGGTGTTGGGGGGCTGGGTGTAAAAATTGAAGGGATTAAGTGAAGAAGAAAAAACACTGTAGATACAGACAATAGTATGGTGATTACCAGATGGAGAATGGGTTAGAGGGGAGGTATAAGAGGGTAAAGAGGGAATAAATGGTGATGGAAGGAACCTTGACTTGGGGTGGTGAACACACAATACATTGTACAGATTCTTTATTATAGAATTGTATACCTGTATTGAAACCTATATAATTTTAATTACCAATGTCACCTCAATAAATTCCATAAAAATAAATATATATAAAAATAAATTCAGATTATTAGAAAAAGAAAAGACAATGCTTGGGTGCTACTGCATTATGGAGAATGTAAGCTTATGTGTCTTCTTACATAGAACATTCCAACTTATTTTTAGGAACAATGCAACAAATTTATATTAACATATTAAATATAAAATATGATAGAACATGGAGAAGTTGATTCATTATGCTGGATTTTGAGATCTGAAGAAAGCTATTTGTTATTTGGCATTCAAATTAATGAAGCCGAAACCGGTTTGGCTCAGTGGATAGAGCATCGGCCTGCGGACTGAGAGGTCCCAGGTTCGATTCCGGTCAAGGGCATGTACATTGGTTGCCGGCACATCCCCAGTAGGGGATGTGCAGGAGGCAGCTGGTCGATGTTCCTCTCTCATTGATGTTTCTAGCTCTCTATCACTCTCTTCCTTGCTGTAAAAAATCAATAAAATATATTTTTAAAAAGACATTAAAAAAACAAATTAAAACATGAAAATTCTGGCAAACACTTTATCATCTGAATATTTAATCTAATTAAAATTTGGGCTATTTATATATGATTTCCAGGTATATAACAAAGCTTTAACCTTAAACAGTAGTATAAGCATTGTGGTAAATCAAAAGGATAGAGCCTGAGAATAAAATCTATAAATATCTGTTTATATATTACCTTTTGCAAACTCGACAGATATGAATTTTATCCATAAGGCTTCCTTAGTTTCAGTTACCAAAGAAATCCAGATATTTCTGTGACAGAGGCATTTAAAAAATATATTTTATTGATTTTTTACAGAGAGGAAAGAGAAAGGGATAGAAAGTTAGAAACATCAATCAGCCACCTCTTGCACTCCCCATACTGGGGATGTGCCCACAACCAAAGTACGTGCCCTTGACTGGAATCAAACCTGGGAACCCTCAGTCCGCAGGCCGACGCTCTATCCACTGAGCCAAACCAGTTTCAGCTGACAGAGACATTTTAACAAGAGCTGAGATCAATTTAAAGTGAGGCATCTCAAGTGAAGAATAGAAATTATGCATTTAAAGAAACATAGATTTTCAGCTTCTACCCTGTACTTCAGCCAGGACTTTAGGCAGGACATTATGTCACTGCTTCTCTTCCTGAAAAGCTTCCAGGAGATTTTAAGTTCAACTCCTTTTGTTCTATAGCTTATTGAAAACCAGTACTCTGGCCAACAATGGATTAAAATTTCCTAGTCTGTGTATGCTGAGCTGAGCACTATCATCTTGATCTTGTATGAGTGATGAGCTAATTTGCATTGGAGGTAGGGATAGTTGGAAACAGGCTCCCTAGGGCCTTGAATGTAAGAAGGTAGAGAGCCCATTGCTACATTTGACTTCTGAGCTGTGATTTATTCAATGTGTCTAGAGACTTTTAAAAATGAACTGGAAGTTTCAATAAAGGTCTTGCCTTTAAGATATATAACCTGTGATTAAAAATAACCCTAGCTCAAAGCAGGAGAATGACCTTTGCACAAAAACAGTAATGGGATATTTTGGTTATTTTACCATGCTGAAATAGTTCTATTTAATCCTGCAAATGGAGTAGGAAAAAAAATGTATAGTAGTTAAAGAAATCTTCAATCAGCACTAGATGTGGTTTGTAGTGAAGAGATATCTTTGAAAGGAATATATGCAGAACACCTGGACTATTTATGTGACTTATACAAGTGTGGCATATAATGGTCATGTGCAATGACTCATTTATTCATATAAATCTCCATATGCACCATGTTCTGATGAAAAAGTGTGTACTGTCACTAGATACAGTGCGTATTCTCTTTAGTAATTGTCCTGAAGACATTAATGCCATTTGTCCCAAATGATTCTATTTCTATTTCGAGTAACTTTAGCATTAGAAACTCTTGACCATTTACATTTTAGCAAGACAGACTTGAGCTGCCTTTAAAAAATCCTAGAAGTTTTGTTTATTCCTTCTGAATTGTAGGACATTTTGGGGCTTTAACATATAGTGCAGGTATGACCTGAAAGAGTTAAAGGACCAAGTGCATTTTATTAGAACTGCTTACTTATTGCAATAGGAACTATGGTCAGTTGAATACCTGATTGTTATTTTAATTCTATTTCCTCTCATAATTGATGGTTGAAAAAGAGTTATAGAATACATACATTATATGGTATTTATTTATTTGTTTATTTCTAAAAATACTTAACCTGTACAAACTTGCATCTTTCTAGAAGGAGTTAAGTGTTTTGATGAAGTTTAGACTGAATTGAGTCAATATCTCCCATCAGCTGTTTGATACAAATTATGTCTCTAACTATATCTTAAGGGAAAAACAATGGAAAGGGCTATGAAGGGCTCTGGTGTCAGGTAAGTGCACCTGAGATGGATGTGTTAGAGAATTTCTTCAAAGACACAGATCTAGTCTTAGCAATTGCCTAGTAGTAGAGTGGTGGGCTTGTTTCTCTCTCTCTGTAGTGAGGTGTCAATGACAAGTTACCAGGCAGTAACCTCACTTGTGTACTGAGTTTAGAATGTTGTATTATTTTTGTTAATGATACTGTTTCCTTTTCAACTGTCTGCCCAACTTTTCTGGATGGGAGCCTCTGGCTGCCACTGGAATGCCAAGCAACACAACAAATGATCTACCAATGTTTTTCTGTGAGTTCTGTGTAGTGATTTTGCTGATGGATTAGGCCCCAGAAAGTATTAGAAAAGCAGCTTTCTTTTTTTCTTCTGAAATCTCATAGCACTCTATAGTTCTCTCTAGTAGGGCAATTACTGGGCTTTATTGTAATTATTTGTGTCTGTCTTCCACATTAGACTGTGAGTTCCTTGATGGCAGGAACTTTGTCTTTGTATATCCAGGGTCTCACACAGTTTCTGGGACACAGTACAAACTCAATGAATGATTGTGGAATGAATAAAGAAATAAGTGAGAAAATGTTAATCTAGGCTATAAGGCCAGAGGCCAAGTCTCCCACACTCATATGACTATACGCTGTTCATAGAGGCATTAGTGTTCTATTTCTTTGGAGAACTATTGTTGATCTGTGATTTTCTCCAAAGCTAATACCGGAGTGCAAGCAGAGCACCCTGAAACTCTCATTCATTAGAACCATAACAATTTTATTTTTTTAAAATATATTTTTATTGATTTTTTACAGAGAGGAAGGGAGAGAGATAGAGAGCTGGAAATGTCGATGAGAGAGAGAAACACCGACCAGTTGCCTCTTGCACACCCCCTACCGGGGATACCGGGGATGTGCCCGCAACCAACGTACATGCCCCTGACCAGAATCAAACCTGGGACCTTTCAGTCCCCAGACCTACGCTCTACCACTGAGCTAAACCGGTTTCGGCAGAATCATAACAATTTTAATTAAACATTTTTTTCCTCTGTATTTGCATGATTCATTGACTAAGGTCTGAATCCATCACTACACTGTAAGTCCAATGAAGGAGGGTAAAGACTTCTGATTTTGTTCACCATCACACCCCCAGGAAATAGTATAGTGCTTAACACAGAATAGGTACTCCATAAATGAATGAATGGCCAGAAACACTAAGATGGCTTTCTTTATTCATTCAAGGTTTTTTTTTCTTTGCCTTTAATGGAATAGGAAATGTATATGTTAATCAGTCTTCTCAGCATTATTGTGAAAACTTTCTTCAGGTTGTATTCTAACATTTGAGTAACCAGGTTCTTAAAAAATAACTTTAATAATGTTTCTTCTAGTTATATGATCAGATTACTGATTTTTTTAAAATCTCCATCTCTAAAGGTAAAATGTTGACTTTTAAAATGTCCAAGTTTGGAAAACTCTGCAGCTTTTATCACAATGGAGTCTTCCTGTTCATTTGTTAAGGAGTGAATGTTTGGGTGCTATGTATACTCTCTAGGGGAAAGGCCTTTAGAGTCGCACTCAGTAATTTAGCCATTAAGGTTAATGTTCATCTACTCTCTGTCTATTGAAACTTGTAGGGTAGGTAATGCAAATAGCTTATCAGGTAGTCTTAAAGGTCATGTGCAAAGGAAAAAAATCCTGCACTACTCATGGAAATGTTATGGAAGGAGGGGGCTGAGCAACTCTCTCAGTTCATCTATCTTGTCTTTTCCTCCAGGTCACTTTGTGTCAGTTTTTGAGTTGGTGGCAGTTCAGTCTGAAAGATAGATAGCTATGCACAACTCTGCTTTCTACATTAGTGAAGTCAATAAGTTAAAACACACACACACACACACACACACACACACACACACCCCTTTAATTTTCTCTTTTCCTCTTCAGCTTCTGCACTCTACCTCTAGGGTGAATCTGACAGAGATAGGAGAAAAGAACAGGCTTTTCTATAGACAGTCTGCAGCATTGAGCATTGGTCAAAAACACTTTTCACAAAAGGAAACAAAATAAGGAAGGTGGGTAGCTCAGCATTTTCTCCTGCTATTATTTTTCATTTCAACCTGTGACAGAGCTTTGCTTTGCCATTTCTCTGGCCTGCTACAACCATCTGTGGAATGCACAAAGTGAGCCAGACCTACCCAGTCAGGTCTGACCACATCATGAATCCCTTATAAGTGGAACTGTAGCTTCTCAAGGGAAACAAAACCTTAACTCACCACTCCAGATCTCCACTGAGACCACTGACTTAGCTTCCTTTGAGAGTCGATTGAGTTATTGGTCTTTTTGCTATTCCTCCTTTTTTTCTCCAAGAAGTAAAAATATGGATTGCAGCTGCTCAGAGGATGAAGGAAAATCTAGAGTTCATAAAAATGATAGCTCTGAGGCAGGCATTTAGGAGTGACTCTTAATAGAAGAGTGAATAGTATCTTCGGGCTTATTGCAGTTGCTCATTGAAAGAGAAAAAACAGAATGAGTCTGCAATAATGATAAAATGAAGAATGCATTCCTCCGAAGCACATCAAATAGCTGCTTTGCATACCAATTCAGTAGTAAGATAAGAGTCTGCTTTGCATTCTGTTTCATTATCTGCTTCTCAGAATATAGTAGCAGATTTGGGGGATTATATTTTAGAGGAAAAGTTATATTTTCAAAATCTTATTGATAATTTATTCATTTTCTCCCTACCTGCCCCTCTCAGCTTCTCTGAGCCATTGATGGAAATTCTTTCAAATATGAAAGAGGAATTTTTGTTCCTATATTCAACATATTTTTGTTTTCTAGAACTATGTAGCCTTCCATTATTGCTTTTAAATGAGACTTTGTTGGCAGGTGTTTATGAGAAACAACAGAGAAGTGCTAGGGATGGCTGAGTAGATTAATTTCCAAAGATACAGTTCAGAGAAGAATGTAGTTTTTATTGAAGCATAATTGAAATACAATATTATATTACTTTCAGGTATACAACATAGTTATTCAACATTTGTGTACATTGCAAAATGATCACCATAATAAGTCTAGTTACTATTATTGACTATATTTCCCATGCTGTACATTACATCTTCATAACTCATTTTATGACTTGGAAGTTGTACTTCTGGATCTCCTTTATCCAATTTTCACCCTTTTCTCTTCCCTCTGACAATCACCTATCTATTAGTATGGTTATGTTTTGTTTGCTTATTTGTTTGTTTTGGTTTTTAGATTTCATATATAAAGTGAAATCATCCTGTGTTTATTTTTTTCTGTCTGACATTTTACCTAACATAATATCCTCTAGGTCTATCCATGTTGTCAGAAGATTTTTTAATGGTTGAGTTGTATTGCATTGTATACATAAAATCTCAAATAAGCCATCTGATTTTAAATCCAAAGGAACTTTCTAGAGAAGAAAAATAAAACCACATAATTGGTATAAGAATGGAAATAATAGAAATCAATGTGAAAGTAAATGAAATAGATAGTAGAAAAGACTAATAAATGAGCTGGTTCTTTGAAAAGATAAACAAAAGTGAAAAAAATTAACTTATACTGACCCAGAAAAGAAAGAGCCTCCCTCTCCCCTCCCCCCCCAAAAAAAAACACACCCAGAAATAAAAGGGAAGTTAAAATTATACCACAGAAATGCAAAGGATCATAACAAAATGCTAGAAACAACTACACACCAACAAACTGGACACATGGAAGAAAAGGACAAATTTCTGCAAACACAATCTTCTAAAACTGAACTAAAAGAAACCCCTACAAAACTTGAGTAGACAGGAAACTAGAAAGGAGACTGAATCAGTAACCAAAGTACACCCAACAATAAAAAAGCCCAGGACCAGAGTGCTTCACTGGTTAATTCTACCAAACATTAAGATTTAATACCTATCATTCTCAAATTGAAAAGAAGGAAACACTTCTAATTCATTTTATGAGGCCAGCATTGCTCTGACACCAAAATCATATACGATACAAAAAGAAAAAAGGAAAATTACATGTCATTATTCCTGATGAACATAAATGCAGTAATCCTCAACAACTATAAACAAATCAAATTCAACAATATATTTAAAAGGATCATGCTCCATGATAAAATGGGACTTATTCCAGGAATGCAAGTATGATTCAACATCCACAAATCAATTAAAGTGTTGCATCACAGCCAAAACCTGTTTAGCTCAGTGGTAGAGCGTCGGTCTGAAGACTGAAAGGTCCCAGGTTTGATTCTGGTCAAGGGCATGTACATTGGTTGAGGGCACATCCCCAACAGGGGGTGTGCAGGAGGCAGCTGGTCGATGTTTCTCTCTCATCAATGTTTCTAGCTCTCTATCCCTCTCCCTTCCTCTCTGTAAAAAATCAATAAAATATATATTTTTTAAAAAAGAATATCAATAAAATATATATTTTTAAAAAGTGTTGCACCATAATAGCAAAATTATTTATAACAATTTATGATCATATCAATGGATGCAGAAAAAATTGATAAAATTTAAAATCAATTTAATAAAAACTTTCAATAAAATGGGTATACAGATAGTTTACCTCAGCATAATAAAAGCCATATATGACAAATGCACAGCTAATAACATAGTCAAAAAGCTGAAATTTTTTCTCTAGGATAAGGATGCCCACTTTTATTCAACATGTAATTGAAAGTTTTTGCCATGGCAATTAGGCATGAAAATGAAATAAAAGGCATTTAAATCATAAAGGAAGGAGTAAAATAGTTACTATTTGCAGATGAAATGACTTTATATAGAAAAACCTTTAAGACAAAAGGTCTTGTATGCATGCATATAAGAACAACCAATGGACACAAGACACTGGGGGTGTGTGTGGAATGAGGACATTCTACAGGGGGTAGTAGAAGCTGGGGGAAAGTCAATGGGGGGAAAAAGGAGATATATGTACTACTATATGTGATAATTTAAACAATACAAAAGTAAAAATAAAAATACTACCAAAAATCTGTTAGAACTAATAAATGAATTCAATAAAATTGCAGAATACAAATTAAATATATAGAAACATGTGGTGTTTCTAAACAGTAATCACCAAACTATAAGGAAGAGAAATTAAGAGAATAACTCCATTTATGATCATATAAAAATGCCTAAGAATAAATTTAAGAAAGATCTATAAACTGAAAACTATAAGACATGGATGAAAGAAATTGAAGAAGGCACAAATGAATGGAAATATATAATATGCTTATGGACTGGAAGAATTAATACTGTTATAAAGTACATACTACCCAAAGCAATCTACTGATTCAATGCAAACCCTATCAAAATTCCATTGGCAATTCCCACAGAATTGTTATAAACTAGAGGCCCACTGCACAAAATTCGTGCACAGCAGGGAGGGAGGGATGTCCCTCAGCCCAGCCTGCACCCTCTCCAATCTGGGACTCCTCAAGGGATGTCCGACTGCTCATTTAGGCCCAATCTCAGTGGGATTGGGTCTAAACAGGCAGTCAGACATCCCTCTCACAATCCAGGACTGCTGGCTCCCAACTGCTCACCTGCCTGCCTTCCTGACTGCCTCTAATTGCTTCTGTCTGCCAACCTGATAACCCCCTAACCACTCTGCAGCCAGCCTGATTGATGCCTAACTGCTTCCCTGCCAGCCTGTTTCCCTCTAACTGCCCTCCCCTGCAGGCTTGATCACCCCCAACTGCCTTCCCTTTCAGGCCTGTTCCCTCCCAACTGCCCTCCCCTGCTGATCATCTGTGGCAGCCATCTTGTGTCCACATGGGGGCAGCCATCTTGTGTGTTGTAGTGATGGTCAATTTGCATCTTACTCTTTTATTAGATAGGATTATTTGCATACACATTAAAGAGTGTTATGTCTTATTAATTGAAATGATACATTTAATATTATGAAATATCCCTTTTTTTATATCCTGGTGATATTCTTTCTTCTGAGATCAAATTTTTCATATTACTATAGCTACTCCAAAATTCATTTTTAATTTTTTTCTTTATTGATTAAAGTATTACTTATGTATCCTTATCCCACTATTTCCCTCTCCCCCCCCAGATTTGTGTTTTCAGATTACATCATTGACTGTTTTACTTTTACACATCTGTCTCTTTATATTAATGTTGAGTTTCTCCATATAGTCAGATCTTGGTTACTTATTCAATCTGATTATCTATATTTTATTTGGAGTATTTAGATAGTTTATATGTAATATAATTACAAGTGTCATTTCACTTGAACATATCATCTTCCATTGTTCTATTTTCTTTCTATGTAATTTGTCAATTTCTCCTTCTTGAGGTATTCAAGATCAATTTGTGAACATTCCTTGGATACTGTATCACTCCAAAGAATTTCAGAGGATATATCTAGAAAAGAATGAGCCTGTCTCAGCACTTGAATGTCCTGGTGCATAGCTTCTACTGTGACAGGAAGTCACTGTAAAAACAGAATATGGAGAGTCAGAATGGTTTCTTATAGGCAAAGATATCAGAAAAAAGGTACATTTTATCTTCCTATTTGTTTAATCTTTACACTGAATATATACAAAAATCTGGGATAGACTCAGAGAAAGGAGGAGTGAAATATCACCAACTTATGATATTCAGATGACACCTTCTTTCTGTCAGAAAGCAGTAATCATTTGAAACTACTTATGATGAAAGCACAAAAAAAGTGCTAAAATAAGACTACTTTTGAATATCAAAGAAGACAAAAATCATGACTACAGAAAAAATATAAACTATAACATAGACAAGACATTGAACTTGTTAAATATTTTGCTTAATTTTAGTAAGTTATCAATTCAAATGGAAACTGCAGTTATGAAATCAACAGAACACTGAGACACAAAAGGGCAGCAATGAAAGAATTAGGAAAGATTATCAAGACTAAAGATTTGTGATTTAGAGTCCATAGCTAAGATTATCCACATCCTTATATTCCCAATAACTATGTACAGATACAAAAGTTGAACAGTGAAGAAGGCTGATAAGAAAAATTGATTCATTTGAAATATGATGTTGTCAGAGAGCTCTATAGATACTCTAGACTACTAAAAATATGAACAAGTGGGTTCTAGAAAAATTTAAGCCTGAAATATTGCTGGAGGAAAAATGCTTAAAACTGAAGCTGTCCTACTTTTAGCACATCATGCCAATGTATGGATCTTTGGAAACAAAAATAATGTTGGGGAAAATAGAAGACAACAAAAAAGGAGGAATACCAAATATTATATAGATTGACTCCAAAGAAAAAACAAAAACCCATATGAATCTACAGGAATTGAACAGGGCTGTTGAAGACAGAACACTATAGATGTCACTCATACATAGGGTTGCCAGGTGACAGAGCCTACACAACAGCAGATAACATAACACTGTATTCCATTTTCCCTCTCCTATTTGTATTATTATTTTTTAACATTCTGCTTAATTTACACTTTTTATTAGCTATATATCTTTGATATACTTTTAGAATTTCTGTATGGTTTAAAATATGCATTTTTCTTCTGGATGAAGAACTTCCTATATCTTTTAGTGCAATTTCATGGTGATATATTCTTCCAACTATTGTCTGTCTGAAAAATATCATCATTTGGCCTTTTTGAAAAACCTATTTTCCTTAGGTTGACACTTTTTTGTTTGTTTGTTTTCATCTAGTTCTCTGGAAAAATCTCTTCCATTGTTTTCTGGCTTCTATGGTTTTTTATTAAAAGTGTGATGTCATTCTTATTTTTTAATACATGTGCAATGTCTTTTTTTCTCTAACTTCTTATGAGATTTTTGTCATTGTCACTGGTGTTCAGCAATTTGCTTATGGCATGTCTTCATGTAGTTCTTTATGTTTCTTCTGCTTGGAATTTTTTAACTTGGTTCTTTGCATTTACCATTTTCATAAAATCTGGATTTTGATTATTACTTTTTCAAATATCATCCCTCTATTTCTCTGGAATACCAATTACACATATGTTAGACTACTTGATGTTGTAACAGAAGTGATCTTTTTGCTCTTTGTTCTTTATGTCCTGGTAATGGGTCATATTTCTATGTTTCTTTGTAAATTTAGTAATTTTTAAAAATATGTTTTTATTATTGATTTTAGAGAGGGAAAGGGAGATGGAGAGAGAGAAATATTGGTGTGAGAGGGTAATGTCAACCAGCTGCTTCCTGCATGTCCTCAACCAGGGATTGAGACCACAATTTAGGCATATGCCCTGACAGGGAATTGAACCAGCAACCTCTTGATGAATGGGACAGCACTGAACCAACCAAGCTACACTGGCCAGGGCTAAGCTTAGTGATTTTTTATTGAAACACAAGCTTGCTTCATCTTGAAAATTCAATATTGCTGAATGCTGGGCTTTGTTGTATTCCTTTAAAGATTTTTGGAAAATTTTTCTGCCATATAGTTATGTTACATATTATTACTTTGATTATTTTGAGTCTTGCTTTATAGCTTTGCTAGTGTGTAGCTTAGTATTAATTTAGCTATAATACTAAGCAATAACTTACTGAGGGCTTAATTCTATGATCTACAGATTATAAAGTCTTTCTATTCTTGCCAGTGGAAATATAAACTATTGCCAGCCCTATGTAGACTACTTCAATTTTTCAGTCTACTGATTCTAGTAATTCTTGGTAGTGAAGTGAAAAGTAGGTTTTTACATTCATATTCAAATGTTTTGTCAAGCACTGACCTAAGGTTTTTTTTTCATTTATCAATTATCTCATATAATTTTCTTATTATTAATGTGTCACAATTAGTCCTTGTAACTAGCATTTTTCTTTACCAAACAAACAAAAAATGAAGCTATAATCATGACTTTTATAGTTATCCTCCTTTCTATGTTGTTTCTTTTTTTTTAAAATATATTTTATTGATTTTTCACAGAGAGGAAGAGAGAGGGATAGAGAATTAGAAACATTGATGAGAGAGAATCATCGATCAGCTGCCTCTTGCACACATCCTACTGTGGATGTGCCCACAACCAAGGTACATGCCCTTGACTGGAATCAAACCTGGGATTTTTCAGTCCCCAAGCCAATGCTCTATCCATTGAGCCAAACCGGTTTCGGTTCTATGTTGTTTCTTGAACATGATCATAAATCAAGAAAATACAGTGATTTATCATTGTATATGAGAGTTATGTTCTACAAAGTCACTGCAAACACTAAATTAATAAATATTCTATCATTGCCTCTTGGGGAAATATAGGATTATGTTTCTGTGACCCTCTGGTCACAACATTTTTGTCAATCAATGAATTAATATATAAACTTTTTTGAGTGTTTCTATTTTAAAACACCTTAATTTATTTTCAGAATATATATATATATATATATTTTTCAAAATATATAGGTATATATTTTCAAATATATATATACATATATATATATATGTTTTTTTCAGAATATAAATACACACACACACACACACACACACACATATATATATATATATATATATATATATATATATATATATATAGTTGATTCATTAACATTGAACTAATGGCCAATAGCACTATAACTCATACCTGAACAAAGCTTATCTAACACATATTTTTATCTTTATAGGGTACATCACAGCCTTTTTAAGTTTAGACACACTAGACAGCACTTCGGTACTATGTTTTGGGGCCATGTAAAGTAGTGAAATTACAAGAAAACAGCAAAAGAATGTTGCATCAAATATACCATAAGCATTGTTTAATATGAGAGCTGAGACGAGAAGGCAGGATGTTCCCTTCTTCAACCTCAGCAAGGGAACATTTGTGTGTGGAAGCTCAAATTTTCACTGCTATGGGCATGCACATATTTGTAAATGATTATAAAATTCTGTGAATATTAACTTGGGTGTTACAAATACATTTTAGCTAAAAAGCAAATTTGAAAATATGGAATTATTCAAATAATTCATGTTTACTGTACTGATGTGTGACTTTTTTTCATTTATTTGTTCTTACTTCATAATACTTAAGGGCTTTGCTTCCTAGAGGTGGACACATTTCCCAATCCCAGTGACCTTTTTGTAAGACCTAACCAAACTGAAGAACTATATTTACTATAGATCACTCAAAAGACTAGGAGGTCATCTTAATTGAAATAGTTTTTGTTTCATTTTATTGTGTGCAATCAACACTTCTTAGTCTCTAAATTAGGGGTGTTGAACTCAATCAGAGAAGGGGCCAAAATCTAAAATCCAGCCTAAATCGCGGGCCGAATGGTTTACTGAACAGTCATAAACTGTCATTGTGATGGAAACGCAGCGGAGTGCAGTGATGACAGCGGAGTGCAGTGATGACAATGCGGGCCACATTGCAAGGCCTGGCGGGACGGATTTGGCCCGCGGGCCTTGTGTTTGACACATGTGCTCTAAATAAAGAGGATTTTGTTTATATATCATTAGAAGGTGTATGAACTTAACAGGATTCCTCCCCCATTGACCAGTTTTATCTTACAAAGGCTATTAACCTCTTTTATTTAATGAAATACTTTTGGTTTAAGAAAATAATCATATGCTTTTCTGTGTTTTAAGAAAGGTGACATTGAGATTTCTCATTTTGGCTTTTTCAGGCTGTGCTGTCTGTCATGTCACATTAGACTTTTTCAAGGATCATGCCATGTGTAACACTGTGAAGAGACTTAGTCTATCATGAAAATAAAGCTCCTACATGTGAAAATGGAGGAAAAAAGATGCAATTTGTTGGAAAACAGGTCAAAGAAGTGTAAACCATTATTGCAAGATAAATCCTGAATCTGAGAGGCAAAGGCTAGGGAGGGCAGCCTTGATATAGTTTTCAACAGAAGCTTGTTTTGAGAGGCCAAGTAGAAAAAAGGGATGTTTGGGTTTATCTTCTCATAGCCTTTTGGCCAAGGAAGGGAAAATGTGAAGTAATTTCCACAGAGCTCTTTTTATTTCTGAGTTTCTTGAACCTGAATCCAAAGCCTCTCAGTGAGCCAGACTTAGGGACCTGCAGGGGCCGACTTCAAAGTGCCTTGGAGAAAGCAGAAGCAGCACAGTTTGAAAATGTCCAAAGGTTTGAAGAAAATATTGTTAGAAGTAATTTTTTTGTGTGTGAATGTTTCTCTCTGAGATATAACAACAACAACAACAACAACAACAACAACAATAATAATAATAATAAAACTTGAAATCTAATGTGGTATTCCATTGATTCTTTCACTATCTCTTCTCTTCTAAATGAAACATCATTTGTAAGTACATGTGTTTCTCTCTTCACCTTTATCTCTAAGCTCAATGACATACTTTTGAGTTTCTCTACTTAGATATCCTTTTCTCTAGTTCTCTTCTTGATCTCTTAGAGTTCACTTTTGATTTTTCTTACTCATAAAACTTCTTTCCTACACTTAAAAAATCATCTTTTGTCCATGTCAAGGGAGTGCTTTTCTGTGCTCCTTCTATTTGATAGTCTGCTGCCCCATACATCAGCTGTAACTCCCTAGGGTTCTCAGAGTTCATGTTCTCTCAATATTTCTCTTAAGGGAGAGCCTGACTATCAATGTCTTCTTTCAGGTCCTCCCTTCCAATGCTTTAGGTTATTCCCTCCCTAGTCTTGACTTTGTTCTAAACCTTTAAAAGGCACTCTCTTTTACCATCTGCAAGATCATTCTCCCTCCATGGGCATTTCTCCTTTACCTAGTAGTATAAACAAGCTCAGCTCTACGGATCTTTTCAAGCCACAGTAATTAAAAACCTGGCCTAAAAGAGCCTCTTATTTATCTTAGTCATTTTACTAGCAACCATCTTGTTTCTTTATATTCATATTTCAAAAGAGTAACTACTCTTGTTTTTATGATTTCCTTTACCTGCATTCTATCTTATGTTTCCACCACACTGAAGAAATTATTCTAGTTAGAACTACTAGTGACTTTGAAGTCATCAGATACAGTAGCTTATTCCAGTCATTCTCATTTTCCTCATTCTTTCTGCAACTTTGTCATGGTGAAACCAACCTTCCTTAAGGGGTTATTTTAAGAGGTGAGAAATAAAATGTAAAAGTTTCCCATCCCTGACCCAGATTCCTCACATTTACTCCCAAGAAATAATAACTGCAACAGTTTATTGTATATTCTTCCAGAAAATTTTTTTATGCATTCTTAAAAGTCTTTTCATACAAACAGGGTCAAATGCTATATATTTTTATAGATTGCTTTATCCACTTATAAAAATGACTGGACAGTCTTCCCTTGCAAAGGTGAATCATAGCTTATTTAATTGGTTTCCATTTTGGTTGCATCCAAATTATTGCTATCTCAGTGTTGCAGTGGACGAACATGCTTATAGAAACAAATGTATTTGCATTTGATTGCTTGTATAACATATTCATGAGATAACTTTCTAGATTTTAAATGCTAAAAAGCTCCCTCTCTCTCCTTTAAAACATGGATAGTTTTTCCAATAACAAATACCCATGTATATCTCTAGATTAAGAAATAGAATATTTGCCTAATTTGTGTTAATCTTTCTTAACATTATCCTGCATTCCCATCACCCAAGTAAATAACTAATGTGAATTTTGTGTTAATCATCTTCTTGCTTTTAAAAAATAATTTTACCATATCTATGGTAAATTTATACACACTAGGTTTTATCTCTTTCATTAATCTTTATATAAAGGAAATCAAACTTCTATAACTTGTGTCTATGTTTTATTTGTCTAACTTGGTGATATTTTCAACACCTCTATCTTGGAAATCTTTTCTCCATTGGATTTCTGTCATCTGGATCTCTTCTTACTTTGTTCACTTTTTCTGTTTTATTTTTCTCCATCTCTTCAGTGTGGCTATTCTCTGAGTTTTAGTCCTCTGTGTTCTTTTTCTTTGTTCAGTTTCCAGTAAGTAACCTTATCCCTTTTTTATATCTTCTACTAGAGGCCTGGTGCATGAAAATTCATGCACTGTAGGGGGGAGTCCCTCAACCCAGCCTGACTTCTCTCACAGTCTGAGAGTCCTCAGGAGCAGATGGTGACCCAGCAATCAGGGGAAGGTGATACCCCATCACAGCTCTGCTGCTGCCACTGCTGGCAGTGCCAGCCTTGGCCAACCCTAGTAACCTGAGCCTCGAGTGGCCCTGCGCAGCTGGGCAGCTGGGCATCTGCCATCCGAGGCTTGCCTGTACCTTAGGCTGGCCCTGGGCGGCTGGGAGGCTAAAGGGACTGGGGGAGACTCTGGCGGCAGGCGCACAGAGCAGTCAGGCCCACCTGGGGGGCAGGCCCTGCATTGTCATGCCTGCTGCCTTGGCTAGGCTGAGGGAATTGGGTACAGCCATCTTGTGGCTGTGGGCACCACCATCTTTGAGGGCAGGGCAGTCAATTAGCAAATTCCTTCCTTATTGGCTATGGGCACCACCATCTTTGCGATGATGTGAGGTCAATTAACATAGTCTCTCTTTATTATACATGTCAATGACTCCCAGAACCTATATTTCTGCCTCTAACATCTTGCCTGAGCTCTAGTCTAACATTTTCAACATCTTTGCTTATATATATTGCTCTAACACCTTATATTATATTGGGTTCTATTAGTAAAAATTCAAAACAATTTCATTTTTATTCCAGACCCCCCTTGTGCTAGGTGCTTAAGATTCAAGGAAAAAATAACAAAATTGCATACATTTTTACATAAATTTGTTATTTTCTTAGATTAGCTCTGCCTCTTAAATTTTCTGCTTCTGAAATAACACCATATTCCTCCTCATCCAGGTTTATCCAGTTATCCTGGCCCTTCTTCTCCATGAGCACTCTTTCTACTTAAAAAAACAAAACAAAAAAACAAAAAAAGAAACCCACAAAAAACACCTTTTTCCTCTTGCTCCACATGAAGATACAGTCACCACATTTTATCATTTCTTCACTCTTGTGTATAATTCTTCCTGTTTCCCCCCTCCCCCTTAACACCACTTTTTAGAAAGTGTCTCTCTACACTGAGGCTGCTATAAAAATTTCTTTTATTTTCAACCTCAAATTAATTATGCAAGCTGTATACCATTTAACATTTCCCATATTCAGCTCTTAATATTGCTGTTACTTATCCACTCAAACACCTTCAATAGCTACCTGCTGCCTTTTAAATATGATCCAAATTCCATAATCTCATATTTAGGGCCATCTATGAGATGACTCTAAGCTCTCTCTTCAACTTTCTTTTGTCACACTGATTTCCTGTGTGAGGATTTGCAAATTCAAATGACCACAGGCATGGGGAAGGTAATGCAAATTAGTGAATATGACTAAATGAGGACTGTAGCAAATTGGAAAGCAAATTTTCCACCTAAAGTGTATAGCTCATGGCAAAGCTTAAGCTGATCATTGCTATATGGGAATTACAAATCCAGTGTTGCCACATTTTTCACTTTTTTAAGAGAAGCCAGAAATTTATATTTTCGTGTAAAATATTTTGCATTTTTAGATGTTGACAATCAATTAAAAATGTTTTTGTTAAAAGAACACATAGCTGAGGACTGCCAGTTTATTAATTTTTCCCTATGTGAACTCTAGGCAAGATGACATATTATTTGGATTTTTATCTCTATTCTGCTTGACTAGGCTCTTCCACCATTCTCTACTTATCCTAATCTGTTATAACCCATATATTTTGGGAAGCTTTCCCTGGTCAGAAAACATGATTTTCAAAGATACTTACTATCTGATTCAGTCATTGGACATTTAAAAATGCCTTATATTGCTGATTATTTTTTTCCCTGTTCCTGTGCTTCTTAGAATGTTTTCATGATTATAGACAATATACATTCATTATAAATTCCAAAATTTATAATAATGTAGTCAACTTAAATAATATTTACCTATTGTCTTACCAATAAACAACAAATGTTGTTAACATTATTTTCCTCATTTGTTTCAAGATATTGTGAGAGACATCTCTATATTGATCTTTATCTCTGTCTCTTCCAATCTATCTCCAAATTCATTACCTTTCCTAAAGGTTGTAGCAGTTTATATTCCTAAAACAAAGTGTGAAAATACCCTTTCCCTATCACCAGTCTTTTTCTTTTTGTTGTTGTTAATCCTCACCCTAGGCTGTTCTTTCCATTGAGTTTTAGAGAATGTAGGAAAGGGGGGCAGAAAGAGAGAGAAAGTGAAACATGATGTGAGAGAGACACGTCAATTAGTTGCCTCCTACATTCACACTGACTGGGGCCTGAGATTGAACCAGTAACTCAGGTACATGCTCTTGACCAGAATCATGCTGCAATCCTTCTGTGTGCAGGCTGATGCTCTAACAACTGAGCCACACTGGTCAGGGCCCTATTATCATTCTTTTTAAAAAAATATAACCTTATTGATTTCAAAGGGGAAGCAAGAGGGACAGAGAGATAAAAACATCGATGAGAGAGAATCATTGATTGGCTGTCTTCTGCACACCCAACTGGGGATCCAACCTCCAACTTGGTCATATGCCCTGACCAGGAATGGAACCAAGACTTCTTGGCTTATATGTCGACACTCAACCACTGAGGCACATTAGCCTGGCCCTATCATCATTCTTAAACCTTGATATTTCTATTCTTTTTTGTGTTTTCCAATATGATATGGGGAAAATGGTATATTACTCTTTTTTATTGTAGTAAAATATGTATAAAATTTTATCTAGAGGGTGTGCCAAAAATGTATACACACTTTAACAACTGATAGCTCAATTTTGAAAATGAAATGTATTTTAATAAACATTTTGGGGACTATATATCTTACCTAATAAAAGAGAAACATGCAAATTAACCATCACTCTGCTACACTTACAGCCAATCAGAGTGAGTATACAAATCAATCCAACAAAGATGGAGGTTAATTTGCATATGCAGGCACAGAGTGGTGTGAAGCCTGCTATGAGGGGAAGAAGAGCAATAGAGGGAGCTACTGGAATGGAGTACGGGAAGGAAATGAGGACTTGTTGGCTCTTGGGAAGCTGGGGAGCTATGACTTGCTGGCTCCCAGGCAGATTCGAGTAAAGCCAGGGGAAGGAAGACCTATTCTTGCATGAATATCGTGCAATGGGCCTCTAGTATATAATATTTTATTGCAATAAAAATTTGTATATTTGTAAGTATATAATTTAGTGGCATCACACGCATTCACAATGTTGTGTAACCATCAACACTATACCCCAAAATTTTAATCAAATCAACAAAAATTCTGCCCATTAAATGATAACTACTACTATCTCCTTCTCCCTTAGCTTCTGATAAAACCTCTATTCTACTTTCTATCTCTAGGAAATTTTCTATTATAAGTAACTCATATAAGTGGAATCATAACATTTCTATCTCTGTGTCTTGCTTATTTCAGTAGCATGATGTTTTCAAGGTCCATCTATGATAGAGCATATATGAAAATCCCATTGTTTTTTTGGCTGATTAATATTACATTGTAGATATACGCCATATTTTGTTTATCCATTCATCTGTCTTTTACACTTTTTGTCTGTTAGGAATAATGCTATTATAAACATTGATAGTCAAATGTCTGTTCAAGTCCCTACTTTAAATTATTTTGTATATATGTTTAGGAGTTGAATTTCTGGGTCATATAGCAACTATATGTTTAACTATTTGAGAAACTACCAAATTGTTTTCCATAGTAGTCAAAGTATTTTACATTCTCACCAATAATGCAAAAGGGTTCCAATTTCTCTACATCCTCATCAACATTTGTTTTTCTTTTTTTTATTTTATTACTAGAGGCCTGGTGCACGAATTCCCGCATGGGTGGGGTCCTTGGAGTGGCCTGTGGAGATCGGGCTCCAGCTTACACTGCCAGCTTTGCAGCCCCAGCTTATGCCCTGAGTCTCACAGCCCTGCAACCTGGTCTAGCACCCCGCCTTGGCCTAGCACAGACCCCACATCTTCTCTATCATCCTTCCTGCAGGGTGATAGATCAGGGATGCCCCCCGCCCCAGCCTGGCTCCCTTAGGACCTGGGAGCCTGGTGTTGGCCACGCCTCTGCCACTGGCACCACTGGTCACCATCTATAGGGCCATCAGGCCCTGCTCATACTCGCCTTGATCTACACTGCCTGCTCACCTGCTCCACCATCCCTCTGTGGTCCTGCTGTCATTTGGGCCCATCTGGGCCAGCAATGCCTCCACTGCTGCCCTCTGCTAGCACCGCATTGCCAAGCCCACCAGGTTCCACGCCACCCTCTGGTGGTCAGCACACATCATACCAAGTGGTCAAACTCCCGGTCAAACTCCTAGTCGAACTCCTAATCGGAACACTACCCAAGGGGACAATTTGCATATTAAGCTTTTATTATATAAAATATAATAGCTATCCTAGTATCTGTGAAGAGGTATCTTCTTGTAATATTGACTTGTTTTCCCTAATGACTAATGATGTTGATATTCTTTTTCAAATGCTCATTAATATATGTAGGATCATTAATATATATAAAGGATCAATTCAGATCCTTTAAGCATTTTTGAATTGTTATTTTTGGTTCAGTTTTATAAGTTCTTTATAAATTATGGATATTTGTCACTTATCAGATATATAATTTGCAAATAGTTTTCTCATTTTGTAGATTACCTTTTTGCTTTCTGGATAGTGTCTTTTGATGCATGAATGTTCTTGATTTGAGGAACCCAACATATCTATTTTTTTACTTTGTTGTCTGTGCTATTGGTGTCACATCTTTGAGATCATTACCAAATCCAACATCATGAAGAATTTCCCCAATTTTTTATTTTGGAAGTTCATAGTTCTAGCTCTTAAGTTTAGTTTTCTTTTTAATTTATTTTGAGTTCATTTTTACATATGATGTAAAGCAATAGTCCAATTTAATTATTTTCTATGTGGGCATCCACATTTCCTTCAGCATCATTTGGACTGTCCTTTCCTTATTTAATGGTGTTGACACTTTTGTTGAAAACTGATTAACATTTATTTCTGGGCTCTCTTCTCTATTCAGTTTGTCTATGTATCTATCCTTATGCTAGATCCATACTGTTTTAATTATTTTAGCTTTTTAGTAAACTTTGGAGTAAACATGACGAAACCGGTTTGGCTCAGTGGTAGAGCATCGGTCTGCAGACTGAAAGGTTACAGGTTCGATTCCTGTCAAGGGCATGTACATTGGTTGGGGGCACATCCCCAGTAGGGGGTGTGCAAGAGGCAGCTGGTCGATGTTTCTCTCTCATTGACGTTTCTAGCTCTCTATCCCTCTCTCCTCCTGTCTATAAAAAATCAATATATATATACACACACATACACACACAATATATATATGTGTGTGTGTGTGTGTGTGTATATATACACACACACACACACACACACACACATATATATATATATATATATATATATATATATATATATATATATATATATAATTGGAGTAAACAGTTATAAGCTCACCAATATTCTTCTTCAAGATTGCTTTGACTATTTGAGGCTATGTGGGATCTATGTGAATCTGAAGATCAGCTTTTCCATTTCTATGGAGATGGCCATAGGAATTGTGATAGAGTTACTGTCTTTTAATTGTACATTTGTTTGAATACCAGGGAATTTGGATACTTGACTATGTTTGTCAGCCATTTGTGTTTCTTCTTTTGTAAATTGTCTGATGTTCTCTGTGCATCAACCTATTAACGTTTTTGTAATTGTTCTTATTTATTAAAATGAGCTCTTTATATGTATATGAAGAGCATTAGCCCTTGGAAAATATTTCTAAATGTGGTTTGTTTGAATATTTTTTTTATACAATTCTTTCCCAGGAAGTGCTAAATTATTTTAAAGTTGTTAAATCTATTCAATCTTTTTCATTGTGGTTTCTTCTACTTTTCTTAAGCTTAGCAAGTTCTTCCTTATCCTGAAACCTGTGTCAACATAAGAAACACCTAAATGTGTAGAGAATTTTATGAGTTCATCTGAGCCAAAATGATTACAATTGACAAGAATAAAACATTTTTCTTTCCTCTTCTTCACCATCATCTTTACCTCATGACATTTGGAATCTTTTTTTTTTTTTAATATATATTATTGTTTTTTACAGAGAGGAGGAGAGAGGGATAGAGAGCTAGAAACATCGATGAGAGAGAAACATCGACCAGCTGCCTCTTGCACACCCCCTACTGGGGATGTGCCCGCAACCAATGTACATGCCCTTGATAGGAATTGAACCCAGGACCTTTCAGTCCGCAGACCGATGCTCTACCACTGAGCCAAACCAGTTTTGGCTTTTTAAAAAAATATATTTTATTGATTTTTCACAGAGAGGAAGAAAGAGGGATAGAGAGTTAGAAACATCAATGAGAGAGAATCATCGATCAGCTGCCTCCTGCACACCCCCTACTGGAAATGTGCCCGCAACCAAGGTACATGCCCCTGACCGGAATTGAACCCGGGACCCTTCAGTCCTCAGGCCAACGCTCTATTCACTGAGCCAAACCAGTTTTGGCTGGAATCTTCTTAAATGCTGATTTCTCCCTCCCTTTCCAGTCCCAGTATCAGTGCTTACTAAATCCAGACAGCCTTTTATTTATTTAAAACTATGCTTGCCCATCCATTTCCCTTCATAATTCTACTGCTAAAATTCTGGGCTATTATTTAGCTGTTACTGACCATGAGCCTTCTTGCAAAGTACAGCTCATTTTTCACAATATATAAATGGCTATAACTCAGATCATTACCTTCTTGTAAGTTGTTCACTGAGCTTCTCTTTTGAAGTATAGCAGAGCTTGGTGTGTTCTCCACTAGTAGGCCCTTTCAGCATCTACCTGTAAAAACCAGGTAAAATATTATTTACCAGTAATACTTACTTCTAAAAAGGTATATTGGTGGTGTTTGGGCCTCTCTGTGTGTCAGGGAAGGTTATATTGAGTTCATTAGTAGAGAAATATGCCTATTTTTCTATCTTCCATAAATAGAGATATTGAATACTGTTTCACATATGGTCAATTCATGTACAATACTTTGGCACTACTTGCTATACAGAGGAAGAACATGCAGAATGTTGCCCGAACTACACATTTCTAGAATGCCAGTCACTAAGTCTTTTGACAGATGTAAGAGGAAAACTCAAAATGACCTTTATAAGTTAGGGGAAAAAAGTATCTTACTATAAAGAAAGAAAAAAGATAAATAGATGGACTATCAAGTGGAGCTGAAAACTCAAATTCATAAATACAGACTTGAAAATGATTGGCTAGTCTGAAGAATCACAAAGATCTGAAAGTTACAGTTTATCTCAAGCTAAATAAGAACTAGCAAAGCAGTGCCATGATGAAAAAAACTCAATTTATGTTAAATGTCTGAGATTATTCTACTATTAGATTGTGGAAACTAACTTTAAGATAACTGCATATAAAATTTATTATTGCTACTTATAGTCATCACTAATATTTGTTTTACATTGAACTAAGACCTTTCACATACATTATAAATTTATTTGGACTTGACAATGTCCTTGTGAGTTATTTATTATTATATTTTGCATTTAACAGAAGGAAAAACAGACTCAGGAAAAAAGAGTAATACTTGTGGGAATATAAGATTTGATTTTATTCTTTTTCTTTTTTTAAATAAATATTTATTGTTCAGATTATTTCAGTTGTTCCTCTTTTCCCCCCCATAGCTTGCATCTACCCAATTCCCCACTTACCACCCACCACTGTCCTCATCCATAGGTGTAAGACTTTTGTACAATCTCTTCCCAGACCCCTCACATACCCTTCCCCCTGGAATTGTCAGTCCACTCCCTTTCTATGCCCCTGAATCTATTATATTTACCAGTTTATTCTGTTCATCAGATTTTTTATTCACTTGATTTTTAGATTCACCAGTTGATAGATATCTATTTGTTGTAACTTTGTTGTTCATAATTTTTATCTTTACCTTTTTCTTCTTCCTCTTCTTAAAGAATACCCTTCAGCATTTTGTATAATCCTGGTTTGGTGGTGATGGACTCCTTTAGCGTTTTCTTGTCTGTGAACCTCTTTATCTGACCTTCAATTCTAAGCTATAGCTTTGCTGGGTAAAGTAATCTTGGTTGTAGGTTCTTGCTGTTCATCACTTAGAATATTTCTTGCCACTCCCTTCTGGCCTGCCTAGTTTCTGTTGAGAAATCAGCTGACAGTCATATGGCTACTCCCTTGTAGGTAACCAACTGTTATTCTCTTGCTGCTTTTAAGATTCTCTCTTCGTCTTTTGCACTTGGCATTTTAATTATGATGTGTCTTGGTGTGGTCCTCTTTGGATTCCTTTTGCTTGGGGTTCTGTGTGCTTCCTGGACTTGTAAGTCTATTTCTTTCACCAGGTGGGGGAAGTTTTCTGACATTATTTCTTCTAATACGTTTTCAATATTTCACTGTCTCTCTTTTTTTGAATCCCCTTAGTTTGGATGTTGGTATGCTAGAAGTTGTCCCAGAGGCTCCTTACACTATTTTCATAGTTTTGGATTTTTCTTTTCTTTTCGTTTTTCTGGTTGTATGTTTTTTGTGTCCTCATATTTCAAATCTTTGGTTTGATTCTTGGGGTCCTTTAGTCTACTGTTGAATTTCTGTATATTATTCTTTATTTCAGACAGTCTACGCTTAATTTCTGACTGGTCCTTTTACATTTTTTAGGCATTCTCATGGAGATCCTTAAAGATCTCGCTAAGTTCCTCAGAGGTTTCTAGAAGATTCTTGAGTAACATTGTAACTGTTGTTTTGAACTCTATATCCAGTAGTTTGCTTTCCTCTATTTCTTTTCTTCCTGACATGTTTCCTTTTCTCCACATTTTGCCTGCTTTCCTGTATGGGTGGAGTGGCTTTGTGTGGTAGATGACCAATAGGGCCCAGATGCTCAGCCTGCCTAATCACTTGGTGCACCCCTTTGTAGGCTGAGTGCACAGTCTTGTTGTAGTTAAGCCTTTATTGTTGTTGATACATTGGGAGGAATTGACCTCCATGCCAGTTGGCTGAGAAGACCTGCTGTGTCTATAATGGAAGAACTGCTGTGCTGAGACACCCTTTGGGGGCAGGACTTGCTTCCGTGGGGCTTTGGTGCTCACTGAATCTGCCTCTTCAGTGTGTCATTTATGGATCTGAGGAGTTGAAATCTGGTGTTGTCTCACACTGACTACTAAGTACACTGACTCCTGGATCACCAAGGAGGTGAAGGTCAGCTACTGTCTGAGGCCACCCAGCAGGAGCTACAGCAAGATCTGCAGATTTCTCCTCTTTGCTTGGAGTTTGGAAGTTTTGGAGATGCCTGACCCAGCTGCAGTGTGTTAGGTTAAGCTATGAAAAGGCAGGCCATTCATATGCAAAAGTCACTGAGCACAGTTTGGGTGGGTTTGTAAATTGGGTGGGGCAGGGCCTCAGGGAATCATCAGGACTTAGCAAACAGCGATGGCTGCCAGTCAGCTGTGTCCATGTCTCCGCATCTCCACCTCCCATGCCCCAACACAGTAAACAATGATTCCTGTGAGCACCCCAATGGCAGCCAGTCCAACTTCTCCCTGTAGGAGTTTGGTTCCCCCGAGTCTCTCCAGAAAATGTAGTTTAGAGCAGTCAGGAGCTTGTATATCCCTTCAGATTAAAACACACACACACACACACACACACACACACACACACACACAACAGTGTACCCAGTTACCAGCCCAATTCCCACACCTCTGTACCTCTGCTTTTCTGTGCCTATGCACATCCTACCCTGTCTCAATGCACTTTTCTCTTTCCTTCTAATTGTAGAACTTCTACTCAGCCAGCTTTCCTGTGGTTCTGGGTAGTAGACGTTTTGTCTTTTAGTTGTAGTTTTGGTGTGGTTTTAAGAGGCAGCATATACAGGTGTATACCTTATGCCACTGCCTTGTTTTTTACAAGAAGATTTGATTTTAAACTCAAGCCTTTTGAATTAAAATATACTGTGATTCCCATTAAATTAAATTTCTTATTAAAGAAATATAACTAAAGAAAGATAAGTCATTAAGAAAAAACCTTGAAGATACCGAAAATGGAGGCCAAATAGGCAGATCTGTAGTGCACCTTGTTCCAGGACCAGACTGGGAATACAGCTAACTTTGAGGGAAATCACTGGAATTATCAACTGAGATTGAGTTTAGGACTATACTTATATCATAGAAAGTCAGAAAACACCTGGAGACTGCTAAGAATGGTGAGGTCCCAAGAGGAGGTGACCCAGCTGCCAGGGGAGACAGGCCTGTAGATGATGAGAGAGAGGAGGGAGTGTTGGGCTACAAGAGAGCCTGTTCTCTCAGCAGATAGAGGCCTGGAAAACATGATAGGCTCCACAACCGTGAGCACCAGAGCTGAGACCCACTGCCCAAGTAAAACACAACAACAAAAGGTATCAATAGAAGGGCTGTAGGCCATGGATGAGTCTGGAGCTGGCAGTCTGGAGCTAGTTGGAGAGAAAGCCAAGTATATATTTTTTTCTTTTACCCAAATCACCTACTATACAAGACCACCACACAAAATCTGGGAGGCATAGCAGTTTGCTATAATACATTGAAACAAAATCAAAGGGGCAGCAAAAGTGGAGAGACAAAGAAACAACCCCCAAATGAAAGAAAAGGAGGAATCGCCAGTTAAGGGAACTAAATGAAATGGAGGTAAACAATCTGTCAGATAAAGAATTCATGGTAATTGTCATAAGGGTGCTCAAACAATTCAGTGAGAACTACAAGCAGCTTAATGAGAATTATGAGAGCCTTAATGAGAACTACAACAACATGAAAAGAGAGTTTGAAAAAATATAAAAATTAATTGTAAATGAGGAATGACATAGCTGAATAAATAACACCCTGAAAGGATTCAATTCTAAACTAGAAGAAGCAGATAACCAAAGCAGTGAATTAGAAGATAAGGTAGAGAAAATGGGAAGAAAATGGCAGCCAAATAGACAAGTGTCATGCAACTTCTCCTAGGCAAGACTTGAAAGCAACTAAATTGGAGAACATCCACCCAGAATTAACAAATTCAACACAGCTGAGGAGACAATTTTCAATAAGGAAGAACAAAGGACACCTAGAGAACTGTAGAAGTAGGGATCTGAGTTGAAGAGGGATGCCCAGTCCACAGGGCTAGAGGGTGAGCTCCAGGGTGCATTGCACCAAAATCATGACCCTTAGCAACAAGCATAATACTCAATTGTGAAAAACAAAACCTGCAGGGCTGCTGGTGCCTGGGGAATCTAGACCTGGGGCCACAGCCTTGGGGGCTGCACCCCAACAGACAGCCTGAAAAGCAGCTTAGGTAGTACAGTGACAGGGAGAGAGAAATCTGCAGTTTCATGTTTTTTTTGTTTGTTTGTTTTTGCTTCTGTTTTGTCTTTGCTTTTATTTGTTAAACCAAGAATATAGAACTTTTTAGTTGCAAAAATTTACCCGAGGCTCTGGTACAGGGAGAGGATTTGTAGAACCTGAGGAGAGGTTGAAAGGGAGGCAGGACAGCAAAACATAGCCAGGTCTCTTTGTAACCCTCCAAACCCAAGCATCCATTTCTTCCTAGAAGACCTAGCCCCTCCCAGTGGCTTCAAGGCAGGTGATACAGCCTGCCACACCCTACCTGCATTTTGAGCTATACAAAAGCTCTGAAGAGCCCCAAAGGGCCTTCAGTGGTTGGGTTGGAAAGGGGCTAGTCCATCCTACTATTCTGGGAATCAGACTAGAAAAACTCCAGGTTTCCAGTCAACCCCACTGGTCTCCATAAAGGATATCTGACCAAGATAGGTCAGAATTATATTTTGGGCCACTCATGGAGGAGTGCTTAAGCATTTCTCTAATTAAAAAGCCAGTGATTAATCATATGTTTCTTAACTTTTTCTGTCTGACTTATTTTGCTTACCATGATGTGATCAAGAAACTTATGATTTCATTTACATGTGGGATATTAAACTGAAAGCAACAAATGAACAAACAGCCGAAACTGGTTTGGCTCAGTAGACAGAGCGTCCGCCTGCGGACTGAAAGGTCCAAGTTTGATTCCAGTCAAGGGCATGCATCTTGGTTGCGGGCACATCCCTGGTAGAGGGTGTGCAGAAGGGAGCTGGACCATGTTTCTCTCTCATCAATGTTTCTGGCTCTCTATACCTCTCCCTTCCTCTCTGTAAAAAAAATCAATAAAATATATTAAAAAACAAACAAATGAACAAACAATAAAATCTCAGACATAGACAATAGTATGGTGGTTACCAGGAAGAATGGGGGTGGAGAGGTAGTAAAGGGTAAATAAATTAGGTCAAATGTAGGTTGACAGAAGATTTGACTTTAGATGATAAGTACATAATGCAATGAATAAATCGTGTAACCTAGTAATGTATACTTGAAACCTATATAATTTTATTAGCCAATGTAGCCACAATATCAATACATTAATTTTAAAAACCAGGGATAGGGTTGAAGTAGTCACATAAATCTACAATGCACTTCACTCCAATGTAGGCATTCAAAATGTAATGGGATATGACTTATTATCTAAACACTTTCCTCCAGGCCTACTTTTCTTTTTTTGTATATATATTTTTTTATTGTTTAAAGTATTACAAATGGTAGTACATATGTCTCCGTTTATTTTTTCCCAATTAACCTTCCTCCAGCCTCCCCCTACCCCCAGCACATGCCTTTACACCCCCCAATGTCTTGCGTCCATTGGTTATTCTTATATCCATGCATATAAGTCCTTCTGTTGATCTCTTACTTACCCCCCTCCCCAGCTTTCCTGCTGTCCTGTGACAGTCTGTTAGATGATGCTTCTCTGCTTCTATGTCTATTTTTGTTTATTAGTTTATAATGTTCTTTATTATCCATTAATGAGTGAGATCATATGATATTTTTCTTTCATTGACTGGCTTATTTCACTTAGCATATTACTCTCCAGTTCCATTCATGCTGTTGAAAATGGTAAGAATTCCTTCTTTTTATGGCAGCATAGTATTCCTTTGTGTAGATGTACCACAGTTTTCTAATCCACTCATCTGCTGATGGGCATTTAGGCTATTTCCAAATCTTAGCTATTGTAAACTATGTTGCTATGAACACAGGGGTGCATATATCCTTTCTGATTGGTGTTTCTGTTTTCTTGAGATATATTCCAAGAAGTGGTATTACTGGGTTAAATGGCAGTTCCATTTTTAATTTTTTGAGGAAACATTATACTGTTTTCCACAGTAGCTGCACCAGTCTGCATTCCCACCTGCTGTGAAGGATGGTTCCTTTTTCTCCCCATCCTCTCCAGCACTTGTCATTTGTTGATTTGCTGATGATAGACATTCAGACAGGTGTGAGGTGGTACCTCATTGTTGTTTGGATTTGCATCTCTCAGATGATTAGTGACTTTGAGCATGTTTTCATATGTCTTTTGGATTTCTGAATGCCCTCTTTCGAATTGTATCTATTCAGGTCAGTTGCTCATTTGTTGATTGGGTTGTTTGTTTTCCTTTTGTTAAGTTGTATGAGTTCCCTTTAAATGTTGAAGATTAAACCCTTATCAGAGATAACATTGAAAAATATGTTCTCCCATGCAATGGGTTTTCTTATTGTTTTATTGATGGTCTCTTTTGCTGAACAGAAGCATTCTATTTTAATGTAGTCCCATTTGTTTATTTTCTCCTTATTTTCCATTGCTCTAGGAGATGGATCGTTAAATATATTGCTATGACAGATGTCTGCTATTTTGCTGCCTACAGTCATAGATTTTTTTTTGTTTTCCCATCTTACATTTAAGTCCTTTATCCATTTTGATTTTATTTTTGTGTATGGTGTAAGTTGGGGTCTAATTTCATTTTTTTTTGCATGTATCTGTCCAATTTTCCCAACACCATTTATTGAAGAGACTCTAGTCTCCATTGTATGCTCTTGCCTCATTTGTAAAATATTGAGCATAGTGTTTTCAGTTGATTTCTGGGTTCTCTATTCTATTCCATTGTTCTATGTGTCCCTTCTTATGCTAGTACCAGGCAGTTTGGAGAAGAGTGGCTTAACATATTACTCTCTAGTTCCATTCATGCTGTTGAAAATAGTAAGAATTATAGCTTGATATCTGGTATTGTGAGCCCTCCAACATTGTTCTTCTTTCTCAGAATTGCTGCAGGTATTTGGGGCCTTTTTTTTTTTTATTCCAGATTAATTTTTGGAGAGTTCATTCTAGTTCTGTGAATTATGCCTTTGGTATTTTAAAGGGGATTACATTGAATTTATTGATTGTTTTAGGTAGTATGGACATTTTAATGATGTTGATTCTACCAATCTATGAACATGGTATATTCTTACATTTGTTCATGTTTTCCTCTATCTCTTTTTTAACATTCTGAAATTTTCTGAATGTAATACTCTTTAAAATATCAAAGGCATATTTCACAGAACTAGAATGAACTCTCCAAAAAAGAGTAGAAATCTTTTACCACCTTAGTTAAGTTTTTTCCTAGGTATCTTAATTTTTTTTGTTGTTGCAATGGTAAATGGGGTTGCTTTTTAAATTTATCTTTCTGTGATTTCATTATAGGTGTATAAAAATCCATAGACTTCTGGGTGTTAATTTTGTATCAGGCTAGATTGCCAAATTCATTTATTAAGTATAGTAGTTTTTTTTTTTTTTTTTGAGTCTTCAGGATTTTCTATATACAATATCATATCATCTTCAAATAATGACAGTTTTACTTATTCATTACAATTTGGAATCTTTTATTTTATATTTAAAATATATTTTATTAATTTTTTTTACAGGGAGAAAGGGATAGTTATAGAGAGTTAGAAACGTTGATGAGAGAGAAACTTTGATCAGCTGCCTCCTGCACACCCCGTAGTGGGGATGTGCCTGCAACAAAGGTACATGCCCTTACCTGGAATCAAATCTGGGGCCTTTCAGTCTGCAGGCTGACAGTCTATCCACTGAGCCAAATCAGTCAGGGCTGGAACCTTTTATTTTATTTATTTATTTACTTATTTTTAATTTCTTTATTGATTATGGCTTCACATAATTGTCCCCATTCCTTTATTCCCATCCCAAAC
Organism: Pipistrellus kuhlii; assembly: GCF_014108245.1. Lineage (NCBI taxonomy): Eukaryota > Metazoa > Chordata > Mammalia > Chiroptera > Vespertilionidae > Pipistrellus > Pipistrellus kuhlii. The sequence goes on from NW_023425471.1 coordinate 31,855,511, forward strand.
CCCTCCCCATGTATGCCCACCCCCTGTTGTTCATGACCTCTGGTTAGGCTTATATGCATGCACACAAGTCCTTTGGTTGATAGCTCCCCTTTGCCCCTCACCTCCCCTACCTTCCCTCTGAGGCCCGACAGTCTGATCTCTGCTTCTCTGTCTGCAGGTCTGTTTCTATTAATCAATTTATGTTGTTCATTATTTCCCCTAGATGTGTTAGATCATGTGATACAAGGAATTCTCTTATAAGGACTGAAACTGAGACAAGCCATAATGGTTATTCTGAGAGGCAAATGAATCAGTCTGTAGTGAGTTCCTTTCTGGGCCAACAGTTCTTTTGAGACCCCATTTAAATGTCAAACAGTTCCTTATGTGTACATGTCAGCCATGGTATTTCAGATCTGGTTGGTTGACAAATGGTGGTGATGCAGGTCCGACCATCTCTGGTTTGGTCCTCGACATCCTTCAGTGACACACAGCTCCTGTCTGCTAGTATGGCAAGGTGTTGTCATCGTCTTCCATCTCTGAACTGATTCTCTTCTGTCTTCATGGCTGGGGCACTCATGTCAATTCCTCTCTGTTGCAGGAATCCACATGGTCTCAGAGTTGTTTTCTGAAAATATACAAACATATTCTCAACCAAAAGTTAATAAAGGGATATTTTCTATGAATTTGACTTGGGATCCCTTTTCATTTTTTTCCCCCAAATGATTTTCCTCTGGCTTGTTTTGACACCCTGTATGTTTTTCATGGGTATCTTGTTGTTAGCATTTCAAATGAAAGTTAGTTTTCTAAAGTAAAAATTTTCTAGATGTAATTTACTCACTGGATATTTTCCTTACATAATATTTTCCACTATCACCCCCATTTTAAAATTTAATATTAGGAAGCTTTTGGAAATTTTATAATGTAGTCTTGATAGCTTTTACATTTTAATTATTTGCTTTAAAATATGACTGCTTTAGGTTCATTATATGTTCTCTAGATATTTTAGAATTACAACTGCATAATGTACAATTATCCCAAACAAACTTACAAACCAATTCTTTAAATGTCTGGCAGCAATTTAAAAATGACATGAAAGGATTTAATCCCTTCCACTGTGTAGAGGGCCCCCTGGGAAGGCACCTGAGCATTCTATATTGGCCCCTCTTGTCCTTTTGGCCAAGAGTGATCCTTTTCTTGTGGTCAAGTTGCCCACAGCTATTACCTGAGCTTTCAGTTCAAGTGGAGGTTGAAGCATCAATGTGGCTGATTCAATGGATCTGTCTCTTACCCAGTAGGATGAGCTGAGCCCTCTCTGGAGAAGAAACCTGGGTTTATCAAAATATGTGATCAGTGCCCGGGCCTTGCCAGCAGGTGATGGGATCCAAAGGCAGGTGCTTGGGGTGGAGGCCATGGGAGCATAGGCTACCAAGGAGATAGAACTGAACCTCACATCACCCTGCTGGCCCCGGAGGATGGCTGGTTAGCCAGAGAAGGGTAAGATTCCTCAGGGAAGGAACAATCTAAGACAGGCACAGTCACAGAGGGGCCAGCACAAAAGAACTTGGGCATCAACAGAGATGGGGCACAGACCCTTACTGCACCTCCAACTCGGCAGGTGTCTGAACCTTCACCCCTTCTAAGGGATGTCTCCTGCTCCCATGGCTAATTTGATTCCCATGCACAGCTCAAATTGGGACCCAGGTAACAGACAGAGACTTGCCTGACAGCAGCAGCCCTCTCACTGCAACAATAATCTTTTGAGATGTCTTGTACCCATTGTATAGGGAAGTGGGTTTTTGATATCCAAATCCAGCCTAGTACCAGGAATGCACAGGGCCTACTCAAGAAGGCAAATAATCCTTTCCACTAATACACACAGGGTAAAATAAGATTGTTGATAGAATGTTGAGTTTGACGGTTGAATAGTAGTCAATTTCTCAGTGATAATTAAATTGGCTAATTGAAATAAACAAATATTCTAGAAAAATTGACTGCCCTGTACAAAAAGCTGTTTCTAAAATGTTAACAAAAATTCTTATTGGCAGTTCATCTCATGGTAAAATTTCACAACATGTAATGGAACCTTTTATATTTTAATTCTTGTCTGATTGCTATGGGTAGTACTTCCTGTATAATGTGGAAAATGAGTGATTAAAGTGGGCATTCCTGTCTAGTTCCTGTTCTTAGGTAAAATGGTTTTAAGTTTTGCCTATTGTGTGTGATATTGACTATATGTTTGTCATATACAGGTTTTATTATGTTAAGGTATGATCCCTCTATTCCCACATTGCTTGGAGTTTATTATTATTATTATTATTATTATTATTATTATTATCAAGAAAGGGTGTTGGATTTTGTCAAATGTCTTCTCTTCATCAATTGATATGATTATGTGATTTTTCTCTCTCACTTTATTTATGTGGTATATCATATTTATTGATTTGCTGATATTGTATCAGCCTTGCATTCCTGGAATAAATCCCACTTGGTCATGGTGTGTGTGATCTTTCTAATTTAATGCTGGATTCGTTTTGCCAGAATTTTTTTGAGGATTTTAGCATCTACTTTAGGGATATTGGCCTGTAATTCTCTTTCTTTGGAATGTCCTTATCTGTTTTGGGATTAGAATAATGTTGTCTTTGTAGAAAGAGTTTGGACATGTGCCTTTCTCTTGAATTTTTTTGGGAATACTCTGAGAAGGATTGGTTTTAGTTCTTTGAATGTTCAGTAAAACTCCCCTGTGAAGCCATCTAGTCCAGGGCTTTTGTTTGCTGGAAAGTTTTAGATTACTGTTTAAATTTCATCAGTATTTGTCTGACTATTCAGGTTTTTTAAATCTTCCTGATTTAGTTTTGGAAGCTTGTATTTTTCAAGAAATGTGTCCATTTCTTCAAGATTGTCCACTTTGTTGTAGAATTTTCATTGTATTTTTTTTTTTTTTTTTTTTTACTATCCTTTGTATATTTGTGGGGTCAGTTATTATGTTTCCTCTATCATTTCTGATATTGTTTATTTGGGCTCTCTTTTTAGTTTCTTGGTGATCCTGGCTAGAGGTTCATCATTCTTATTTATTTCTTCAAAGAACCAGCTCTTGTTTTCATTGATGTTATATTTTGTCTTTTTGGCTACTATGTCATTTATTTCTGCTCTGATTTTTATTATCTCCTTCCGTATGGTTACTGTGGGCTTTTCTTGTTGCTCTCTTTCTAGTTCTTTAAGTTTCAAGGTTAAATAATTTGTTATCATCTATTTCTTGTTTGTTATTTAGTAGGCCTGTAGAACTATGAACTTCCCTCATAGGACTGCTTTTATTGTGTTCCATAGATTTGGGATTGTTGTGTTTTCATTGTAATTTGTTTCCAGATTCCTTTTAATTTATTCTTTGATTTCTTTTGTAACCCAAACATTGTTTAATAGCATGCTATTTAGCTTTTATTTGTTTGATTTTTTTCATTGTTTTTATTGTAGCTGATTTCTAGTTTTATGTCATTATGGTCTGAGAAGATGCTCATTATGAATTCTATATTCTTGAATTTTAAGAGATTTTGCCTGTGTCCTAATATGTGGCCTATCTTTGAAAATGTTCTATGTGCAATGGAGAAGAATGTATATTCTGTAGCTTTTAGGTGAAATGTTCTGAAGATGTCAATTAAGTCCATCTAATCTAATGGTCATTCAGGATTGATGTTTCTTTGCTATTTTTTTTTGTTGTTGTTGTTTAGAGGACTTATCCAGTGGTGTCAATGGGGTATTAAATCCCCTGCTATGACTGTAGCTATCTATCTCTCCCTTTATATCTTCCATAATTTTTTTAATGTATTTGGGTGCTCCTGTATTGGGTGCATATATGTTTCACAGAGTTATATCTTTGTATTGAATTATTCCAATTAGTATTATGTAGAGGCCTTCCTTATCTCTTGTTATGGCCTTTACTTTGAGGTATATTTTATCAGATATAAGTATTGCAACCACAGTTTTTTATCATTTCCATTTGCCTAAAAAATATTTTCTATCCTTTCACTCTCAGTCTGTGTGATTCCTTTGTTTTAAGGTGGGTTTCTTGCAGACAGCAAATATATGGGTAATGTTTCCCTATCCGTTCAGCTACCCTATGTCATTTGATTGCTACCTTTAAACCCTTTACTTTTAATGTTATTATGGATAAGTACTTGACAGCTGTCATTTTTATTCTTAATGTTTGTTTTTATTCTTGCCTTTCTGTTTTTTCTTTTTACAGCAGTCTCCAGCATTTCTTGCATTGCTGGCTTGGTAGTAATAAACTCTCTTAGTCCTTTTCTGTCTGTTAAGATTTTGATTCCACCTTCAATTTTGAATGATAGCCTTGCTGGGTATAGTATTCTTGGGTTCAGCCCCTTGTTTTGCATTACTTCGCATATTTCATTCCATAACCTTCTGGCTTGCTGTGTTTCTGTTGAGAAATCAGTTGATATTCTAATAGGCGATCCCTTGTTGGTAAAATTCTGTCTCTCTCTGGCAGCCTTTAATATTCTCAATTTATCGTTGGTGTTTGCCAATTTAATTATGATGCATCTTGGTGTCGGTCTTTTGGGGTTCATCTTCTTTGGGACTCTATGTGCTTCTTGGACTTGCATGGCTTTTTTCTTGCCAATATTAGGGAAGTTTTCTGTCATTATTTCTTCAAACAAGTTTTTTATTCCTTGCTTCTCTTCCTCTCCTCTGGTACCCCTATTATGTGAATGTTGTTTCATTTTGTGTTGTCCCAAAGCTCCATTAGGCTCTCCTCTTGCTTTTCAAGTTTTCTTCCCAGTTGCTGCTCTGTTTGTGTGTTTTTTTCCTACCTTATCTTCTAATTTGCTGATGCAGTACTCAGCCTCTTCTAGTCTACTCTTTAAGCCTTCCATTGTGTTCTTTATTGCATCTATGTCGCTCTTCATCTCCTCTTGGTTCCTTTTCATGTTGGTGACATTCTCATTCAGCTCCTCATAATTTTCATTAAATTGTGCATAATTGTCATTGAGTTGTGTGTATTTGTCATCCAGCCATTTGTGCATCATTATAATCATTACTCTGAATTCTTTCTCTGATATGTTGCTAGCTTCAGTTTTATTTAACACCCTTTCTGGCAATTCCTCTTTTTCTTTCATTTGGGGATTGCTTTTGGTTTTCCCATGTTTTGCTGTAATGTTTTATTTTTGTTTTTTAAATAAATCTTTCTTGCTTATATTATTACAAATGTTCCTCATTTTTTCCCCTTCATTGCTCCCTGATACCAGGTTCCTACCCCACCCTCTGCCCTTTCCCCACTCCCCATGGTCCTCATCCATAGGTTCATAGTTTATGTTCAGTCTCTTCCCGCACCCCCCACTTCCCTTTCCCCACCGAGAATCATCAGTCCACTCCCTTTCCATACCTCTGATTCTATTATATTCACCAGTTGAAATTGTTCATCATGTTTTATACTTCCCTTGGTTTTTATATTCACTTGTTGATAGTTACGTATTTGTTGTTCATAATTTTTATCTTTATTTCTTCCTCGTCCTAAAGAACCCGTTTCAGCAATTCATATAATTCTGGTTTGGTGGTGATGAACTCTTTTAGCTTAAATTTATTTGTGAAGCTCTTTATCTGGCCTTTGATTCTGAGTGATAGCTTTGCTGGGTAGAGTATTTTTGGCTGTAGGTTCTTGAAATTCATCACCTTGAATATTTCTTGCCATTCCCATCTGGCTTGCATGGTTTCTGCTGAGAAATCAGCTGACAATTGTATGGGTGCTCCTTTATAGGTAACTACCTGCTTTTCTCTTGCTGCTTTTAATATTCTCTCTCTGTCTTTTGATCTTGGAATTTTAATTATGATGTGTCTTGGTGTGGTCATCTTTGGATTCCTTTTGTTTGGGGCTCTGTGTGCTTCATGGACTTGTTAAGTCTATTTCTTTCCCCAGGTGGGGGAAGTTTTCTGTCACTATTTCTTCCAGTATTCTTTCGGTATCTTGCTCTCTCTCCTCTTCTGGGACCCCCATAATTCTGATGTCGGTTTGCTTGAAGTTGTCCCAGAGGTTTCTTACACTATCTTCAACTTTCTGGATTTTCTTGTCTTGTTGGTTTTGCAAAGGAGTGTCCTCTGGCTCTTTGTGTTCCAAATCTTTGACTTGATTCTTGTGATCTTCCATTCTGTTTTTAGGACTCTGTATAATATTTTTTTTTTATTTAAGACAATGTATTCTTTATTTCTAGTTGATCCCTTTTCATATCCTCATAGGCCTCTTTTATTTTATTGGCCTTTTCTAGGAAAGTTTTGAAAAACCTTATAAGTGTGGTTTTGAACTCTATATCCAGTTGCTTGTTGTCCTCCATTTCTTTCGTTTGTGATCTGTTTCCTTGTCTCAACATTTTTGCTGCTTCCATGAGTTTGTAGGGTGGCTTTGTGTGTTAAAGTGTCCTATATGGTTCAGTGAGTCAGCCTCCCAGTTACCTGAAGTGGACCCTCTTGGTTCACCCCTTTGTGGACTGTGTGTACAACCTTTTGTAGTTAAGTCTTAATTGTTGTTGGTATCACTGGGAGGGACTGACCTCCAGGCCAATTGGCTATGAGGATCAGCTGTGTCTATGCTGGGAGATAGCCTTATTCGACTAGACTTGGAAAATTGCAAAAGCCTCTGTGCTCAGCTTGGATGGGGCAGAATTTCAGGGTGGATCCTACAGCCTTGGATTTCTGTCACCCCCACCCTATGAGGTTCCTGAGTCTCAGTGTTTCTCAGTGTCCTTCAGTACTTGCTACCAGCACCTCTGAGAGAAAGGTGCCCTTGAGTTTCGCCCTCTACCAGACAGTCTAGTCTCTCCCCCAATGAGCCTGGAACTGGGGTTCAGTGCAGTCGGAACTGGGGCTCAGCACAGTCCAGAGCTTTTGTGTCCTTCCTGCTAGGGCAATCTAGCGGCTCAGTCAACACTCCATCCTCTGCGCATATTAATGTGTTTGCCTCCGGGGCTCTGCCTTTCCCCGCTCCTCTGAGTTTCTACTTTATAGCCCAGATTCCCTCTGTATGAGCCTGGCACCTCAGGTTCTCACCCAGAACTGAGGTTCAGTGCAGTCTGAAGCTTTTATCTCCTTCCCTCTAGGGAACACCAGCCAGGCACTCAGCCTCCTCCTCCTCTCCGGCTTCATCCTCTCCCCTTGCATGCACAGTGTCTCCATACGTTAGGCTTTTACAGCTCCTCTGATTTTCTTTCTGGTTTTCTCTTTCCTTCTAGTTGTAGAATTTCTAGTCAGTCAACTTTCCTGTAGTTCTGGATAATGTCCACTTTATATTTTAGTTGTATTTTTGAAATTGTTGTATGAGGCTGCAGTTAGGTGGTTACCTATGCTGCCATCTTGGTTTCTCTCTCTAGCTTCACTCCTTCAGGGTCAGACCATGGACGCCTAACTCTCTCCACGTCACAAACACAAGGGAACATCGGGCTCTGAGGTCAGCTTGGCCAGCACTCCCTCGAGGTGAGTCCCGTCCTTTGTCTGCTATAATGTTTTAATTGTAGATCCAATTGCTTTGCTACACAATTTCTTTTTGGAATGGTGCTACTGGTGTGATCCCTTGGGTCTACTGGGCTTGGTAATCTAGCATAGTTTCCTACTTGAGCTATTTGGGTTCTCTTGATGTAGGCCTGTGAGCTGGAAAGGCACAAGTGTGATGTCTAGAAGTCAGAAGCCATGGAGGGGATGTCCCAATTTTGCTGTCTGGGGCCCTTGATTGAAATCATGTGCGCCCAGCGAATATCCATATTGGCACCCAGGAACCATCTGTTGGGGTATGGGGCTCAGGGGGCCTGTGCTCTGGAAAGGTGTTACTGTGGTGTCCAGAGTTCTGTAGCTTTGGAGTGGATTGACTCAGCTTTTGCTGTTGCACCTGTGGTGGATAGGCACACACTCCCAGTGGCAGCTCACAGGGGAAACCCACAGTGTGTTTTCCAGCGTGGTGCACTGAAGAACTCTGAATGGCCCTGACATTGAAGCCACATAATTAAGGGATATGTGGGCAGGTATCCAGGATAAATGAATTCAGAATTTCTTCTGCTAGGGAGAATGTGTCTCTGTTTGTTCAAGATCGCATCCAGCAAGGGCTCACAGCAGCTTCCATGAGTGCCCTGTAGATAGATGGGCTTAGGGTGCCTGTCCATTGGAAATGTGTGACTGTGGCAGTGTCTTTGCTGTCAAGGAGCTCTGACGTGCTCTGTGGGGCCTTGGTGCTGAAGTTGCGTAGATGAGTTAGTTGTCTGTGGAAAGTTGTTTGGGAAGAGGGAATTCAGAATTTCTACTGTGTGGCAGCATGCCCTTGTCTATACAGAATCATATCCAGAGGGGATTCCCAGTGGCTCCCAGGAGCTGCGTACATGGTGGTGTGCCCTGGATCCCTGTGCAATATAAATGTGTGAATGTTGTGTTCATTGTTTTGACACTGGGGAAGGGGGGAAGTTCCACTTACTGTTGTGGGAGTGGTGCCCCTTTGGAAGTGGAGATCCCAGGGCCCATGGGTCTGCCACTGGGGCAGCAGGATTTTGGCTGGAGTGGCTACTGGGTTGCAGGCAGTGTTCAAGGCCTGTCTGAGTGGTGGTCCTGATGACTTCCTAGAAAAGGCTACTCTCCCCTTCAAGATGGCATGGGGTCGATGCCTGAGTCCTGCAGTCCTGGGAGTACCTACAGCAGTGGTAGTCTCTCCCTGTCCAGGAAAGCCTGATCTTCTATCCCCTGTTGCTCCTGCCAGATTTATCTGTCCCTTACACACACACACACACACACACACACACACACACACAAACACACACTCACTACAGAAATCCACACACTTTCCTTTCATCCCCTCACTCACTCACTTCCTGTCCCTCAACTCTGTCCTGCCAGCCGCCATCTTGATATCCCCCTTAGTTTCTATACTCTTAATCATTGCACTGTGTTGTCTCTTTTAGCTTTAATAAGTATAGGAAATTCACCCCCTCTGAAACAAACTGAGCCTTGATACCAAGATCCTCAGATGAAAGTGATTCCCATAAGCCTCTTTTTGATGAATTCCATAAGCCTCTTTTTGATGAATTCTTCCAGATTCATCTTGTTTTTTTTTCTACCACAACCACATTTTTTTTTCAAAAGAAATACAACAAGAGGCAACAATCATCTTTTCTTCCATAAAGTTCCTTGGCACCATTCACACTGCTCAGCCCCAATGCTTCATACCCAGCACCGCCTTCTTCTACTGTTTCCCATTATTACTTAGCTGAGAGCATGTGAACATCTGCCTACAACAAACACACTTAATTTATCTTCAAATACAGAGTCATACACACACAAAACTAAAACACAAAGCATAAAGGAAATATAGATACTTTTATTAAATTGTTTTTAGATACACTACATGATTTCCATTATGACTACTGCCTAATTTTTCAAATCTCTAAGCATGGAAGATTTGATCCTCATTTATCAGAAAAATACCAAAGCTAGAAGAGGCCCTGCTAAAAGATCCTGTGGTATAGCATTTGGTAAGATTAACTTTTATTTTTAAATCTCCCTGAGGTTAAAAAATTATATTATTTCCGCTAATGACATATTATAGTTCTTAAGCTAATATACACATAACAGTTCTTCCTGAAGTCAAACTGAAGTCTTCACTGCTTCAATTTAAGCAAGCTGAGATTCTATTGAAGTTTCAAGACAACTGTAAAGACTTTCTGTAAATTGTTCCCTGACACCTTAGATTAAATTAATTTATTAACTCTTCGGCATTCTTGGGGATAAGGAGTTTATTAATGCCTCTATTATTATATTTATATAATAATGCTATAGTTTATAAATTTGCCACCAACCCAACAGAGAACCCTTGAGAACAGAGGCGATGCTCTACTACTTATCTTTGTGTCCACCACACTTGTCAGAGTAACTAGAACATATTAGAAAGTTGAAAGAAATATTTGCAACAAGAGAGCATGGGAGAACATATTTGCCAATGTTACATCCAACAAGTGTTTAACCTCAAAAATTTATAGGGAACTCATACAACTTAACAAAAGGATAGTAAAAAATCCAATCAATAAATCGTGAAAGTATCTAAATAGACATTTTTTTAAAGTAGACATACAGAAGACCAAGAGACATAAGAAAAACTCTTCAAAGTCACTATCTGAGAGATGCAAATCAAAATGACAATAAGATTCCATCTCACACCTATCAGAATGGCTATCATCAACAAATCAACAAACTACAAATGCTGGCCAGGATGTGGAGAAAAAGGAACCCTCATGCACTGCTGTTGGGAATGTAGACTGGGGCAGCCACTGTGGAAAACAGTATGGATATTCCTAAAAAAATTAAAAGTGGAACTCCCATTTGATCCAATAATCCCACTTATAGGAATATATCCCAAGAAATCAGGAACACCAATCTGAAAGAATGCATGCACTCCTATGTTCATAGCAGCATAATTAGCTAAGATTTAGAAACATCCTAAGTGCCTATCAGCAGATGAGTGGATTAAAAACCTGTGGTACATCTACACGATGGAATACTATAGAAAGAAATACAATAGTTCTTTCTGTGAAAAAGAAAGAACTCTTACCATTTGCATGGATGGACCTGAGAATATTATTCTGAGTTAAATAAGCCAGTGGGAGAAAGATAAATATCACATGACCTCATGGTTTACGGAATATAATGAACAACATAAACTGATGAGCAAAAATAGATCCAGAAACATAGAAGCATAGAACAGCCTGTCAATTCTCAGAGGGAAGACAGGGAATGGTTGGAGTGGGGGTAAGATATCAACCAAAGGACTTGAATGCATACAAATAAGCATACCAATGGACACAGACAGTAGGGGGCAGGGACATGCACTTGGGGGAAGAGGGCTGGATTGGCTAGAGAGGTCAATGGAGGGGGGAGGAGACACATGTAATACTTTCAACAATAAAGAATTTAAATGTAAAAAATAATAATTTGAAGGAATGAACAAATGAAGTGGATTTTATACTATTCCATCTGTGAGCAGAGAAAATAACTGAGCAGTTTCCTATTCATAAAAGCATTCTGCCGAAACCCGTTTGGCTCAATGGATAGAGCCTTGGATTGGGGACTGAAGGGACCCGGGTTCAATTCCGGTCAAGGGCATGTACCTTGGTTGCAGGCATATCCCCAGTGGGGGGTGTGCAAGAGGCAGCTGATCCATGACTTTCTCTCGCCGATGTTTCTAGCTCTATATCTCTCTCCCTTCCTCTCTGTACAAAATCAATAAAATATATTTTTAAAAAAGCATTCTTACTAAGACCAAGATAAGCTTACTCCTTTTGTCTTTTGCTAAACAACCCCAGATTATTTATTTTTTAGCATCTATTTTTTACAATCTGAAGGTCCCAGTGCCCTTGCCAATTGATACTTCCATATCTATTTCAGTAGATTTATAAAGATTACAATTATAGTGCTATATGCAGCAAAAACTGTGTTTAAATGTATTTCTCTTCATGTAATCAAGATCTAGAATCATTGTTACACATATTGATAAATTGTTTCGATGTACTTCCTTTTATGCAGTTAGATTTCTTCCAAATAGCTGGTTGTGAATTGAGTAATTGCAAATTAATTTCTATTGATATATAAAACTCACCCGATCAGTTTATTATTTGGAGAATATTAAAATAATTTAAAAATGTCAAAAATTGTTTTTCCTTTTTAAAAAAAAATCTTAATTCTTTTTATTTTTATTTTAATTTATAGATTTTGTACAGAGAGGAAGAGAGAGAGAGAGAGAGTTAGAAACATCGATGAGAGAGAGTCATCGATCAGCTGCCTCTTGCACACCCCCTACTGGGAATGTCCCCTCAACCAAGGTACATGCCTTTGACCGGAATCGAACCCTGGACCTTTCAGTTCCCAAGCCGATGCTCTATCCATTGAGCCAAACCGGTTTCGGCTGTTTTTCCTTTTTAAAGTTAAAATCCACATATATTTACATAGTATGTCTTTGGGGTTGGCTCACAATCTGCTTGGCTAGGCATACAGATTTCAGAACATACCTCCTACACCTAAACATCTTTTTTTTTTCTTCTATAATTTAACACTGCAAAAATAAAGCTTTTTCCGTTTTGGTAGGTTAGAAGGTTTGTTGTTGTTGTTGTTTTTGTCAAATTGTTTCTTTTTAAAAAAATCTTTACTGTTGAACTTATATGCATGTATACAAGTCCTTCAGTATGGACATAAAACTCTGGGGAGGGAGGGGATGTGTGGGAGGGAGGGAGGGGGGGCAAAAAAATCAATAAAATATGTAAAAATAAATAAATAAATAAAATAAATAAAAATCTTTACTGTTGAAAGAATTACATATGTCCCCTTTTTTGCCCCATTAAATTCTTCTAGCCCACCTCAACCCCCCACACCAGGCTTCACCATTATAATGTCCATGAGCACGGGTTATGCATATATGCATACTAGTTCTTTGGTTAATTTCTTCCCACCTACCAACCCATTCTTACCTTCCCTGTGAGAATTGACAGTCTGTTCTATGCTTCTATGTCTCTGGTTCAACAACTAAACAATCTCTAGAGGAAAGAAAATGAGGAATTGCTAAGAAAGAAAATAAGTGAAAAGGAAACATGCAACGTGACAGAAAAAGAATTTGGAGTAATGGTTGTACAGTTCATACACCAGATGGATGAGAAAATCAACCACCTATGTAGAAAACAGGAAGAAATAAAAAGTGATATAGCTACAATAAAAAATGCAAAACATAAATGGATTGAATGCCCCAATCAAAACACATCCAGTGAGTGAATGGATAAGAAAACATATATATGTTGTCTACAAGAGACCCACCTCAGATCAAGGGACTCACACAGACTGAAAGTGCAGGGATGGAAAATGTCTTTTGGGCAAATGGAAATAAAAACAAAGCTGGGGTAGCAATACTTATATCTGACAAAATAGATCTCAAAGTGAAGACCATAACAAGAGACAATAGAGGCCACTTAATAATTATAAAGTGATCGATACAACAAGAGTATATAACTTTAGTAAACATTTATGCACCTAATGCAGGAGCACACAAATACACCAAAAAGTATGGAAGAAACATCAATCTTAAACAACTCACTAGATCAGATAGAGTTCATTGATAACTTTAGAACATTCCACCCCAAAACTACAGAATATATATTCTTTTCAAGCACACATGGGACATTTTCGAAGATAGACCACATATTGGGACACAGGCAATGTCTCTCCAAATTCAAGAGGATTGAAATCATATTAAGAATCTTCTCTGATCACAGTGGCATAAAATTAGAAATCAATTACAGTAAAAACAATCACAAAAATTCAAACACTTGGAAGCCGAATAGCACACTATTAAACAATGAATGATTTACTAAAGAGATCAAAGAAGAAATAAAACACATCCTGGAAACAAATGACAATGAAAGCACAACAATCCAAAATCTATGGGACACAGTGAAAGCAGTCCTTAGAGGGAAGTTCATAGCATTACAGGTCTACTTCAATAAAATAAGAGAAAGTGGTAATAAACCATCTAAACCTGCAACATGAAGAATTAGAATGCGAGCAACAAGAAAAGCCCAGTGTGATCAGAGGAAGAAAATAATAAAGATCAGAGCGCATTTAAATTACATAGAGAACAACAACAACAAAACAATATAAAAGGTCAATGAAACTAATAAGTGGTTCTTATAAAGGTTAAACAAGATTGATGAACCTCTAGCCAGGCTCATCAAGAAGCAAAGAGAGAGGACCCAAATAAACAAAATCAGAAATGAAAGAGATGAAATAACAGACCCCACAGAATTGCTAAGAATCATAAAAAAAATAATATGATCAACTCTACTCTAACAAACTGGTCAACCTAGAAGAAATGAACATATTCCTAAAAAAGTATGACTTTCCAAAACTCAACCAAGAGGAATATGTAGATAACTACGGAGAAAATAGAAGCAGTAATTAAAAACAAACAAACAAAAAACTTCCAACAAACAAAAGCCCTGGACCAGATGGCTTCACAGGGGGATTTTATCAAACATTCAAAGAAGAAATAAAGCCTATCTTTCTCAGACTATTCAAAAAAATTCAAGAGGAATGAACACTTTCAAGCTTTTTCTAAGAAGCCAGCATTACCCTCAAAAAACTAAAAATGGAACTCCCATTTTACCCAATGATTCCACTTCTAGGAATATATCCCAAGAAACTAGAAACAACAATCGGAAAGGATATATGCCCCTGCCCCAACCCTTTGTTCATAGCAGCACAATTTACAATAGCTAAGATTTGGAAACAGCCTAAGTACCCATCAGCAGATGAGAGGATTTAACATCTGTGGTACATCTACACAATGGAATGCTATGCTGCTTTAAAAAATAAGGAATTCTTGCCGAAACCGGTTTGGCTCAGTGGATAGAGCATCGGCCTGCGGACTGAAAGGTCCTGGGTTTGATTCTGATCAAAGGCATGTACCTTGGTTGCGGCACCTCTCCAGTAGGGGATGTGCAAGAGGCAGCTGATCGATGATTGTTTCTCATTGATGTTTCTAACTTTCTATCCCTCTCTCTTCCTCTCTGTAAATAATCAATAAAAATATATTTTAAAAATATATAAATAAATAAGTAATTCTAACCATTTTCAGCAGCATGGATAAAACTGGAGAGCATTATGCTAAGTGAAATAAGCCAGTCAGTGAAAGAGAAGTACCACATGATCTCATTCATTTATGGATAATAAAAAACATTATAACCTGATGAACAAAAAGATACAGAGGCAGAGAAGCATGGAACTGACTGTCAAATTACAGTGAGAAAGCTGGGGAAGGTTGGGGAGGAGAGGTAAGAGATCAACCTAAGAACTTGTATACATGCATATAAATATAACTAATGGACGTAAGACTGGGGAGTGAGCGCATGTATGGGAGTGGGGTAAGGGGTTATGGGGGGATATGGGCACATGTAATATTTAATCAATAAAAAATTTTTAAAAGATGCAGAAACTGAAAATCGATTACCTAGGTTTAAATGCTTGTTCTTATTTACTAACAATTGTGCAATTGTAGGTAAGATTTTTCACATCCTTGTGTCTTATTTATTTTATCTATGAAATGAAGATGATCATAAGTATTTACTTTATAGGGTTGAGGATTAAGAAAATGTACATTGTAAAATTAGAATGTTACTTTGAGCATTATAAGCAACATAAAATATGAGTCCAGCATTTTACACTTTTCAAATGCTTCTCTCAGAACCTTGCAAGAAGGACTAGGCAGATTACATCAACCCCATTTGACAGATTAGGTTATAGACTAAAATAGGTTGAACAGGTGGCCCCAGTTCAATCAGAACCACAACTTGAACTAGAACATCATGCTTAATTTAGTACTCTTTCTGCTTGTTCACACTTGTCATTGCATCACATTTCTTCCTAGAACTTCCTGAGGCAACTGTATCTTCCTGTATTAGTTTTCTATGTCTGCATAAAAATTTCAACTTAGTTATCGAAATTAAGTTCTTGAAATATCACATGTTTATCATCTCAGCATTTTGTTGGATCAGGTGTCTGAGTTCAGCTTAGCTGATCCTTTTCTCAGGGTTGAACAAAACTGCAGTCAAGGTATCATCCATGCATTCTCATCTTAAAGCTCAACTCAAAAGGTTGTGCTTCCAGGTTCATTCAAGTCATTGACAGAATCTACCGTGTTTCCCCGAAAATAAGACCTAGCACATTGAAAGATAAGACATCCCCTGAAAATAAGACCTTGCGCAACTTTGGGAGAAAAAATTAATATAAGACACTGTCTTATTTTCGGGGAAAAAGGGTAGTACCTTATGGCTGTGAAATTCATGGCAATCTTTTCTGCAATGGAGATCATTTCTGCTGCTTGGAGTCTCCCAATTCTGGGATAGCCTAGTTCCTTTATTAAAGGGTTCACCTTATTACTTCAGGTCCAATGAGGGTAATCTCCCTTTGATTAATTAAATGTCAACTAGGCACCTTAATTACACCTGAAAAATTCCTTTACTTTTTCCCTGTTATATAACAGAATCATAAGAGAAAGTGACATCTCTTCACCCTTGACATATTTTATTTGTTAGAAGCAGTTTGCAGATTTTATTTCCCATACAATGATAGGGGATTTCACAAGGGATTACACATATGGGGTTACAAATGTGGTTGTTCACCACACAGTCCATTTTTAAGCTGTCAAGTGATTTTAAAAATCAAAGCCAGGGAATAAATCAGAGTAGATATTAACAAATAGCAGGCTCTTTGAGAGGATAGGTAAATAACTGACCCCATCTTACCAGTTTATCTTTCTCAATACGTTGATTTTCTTTTCCTCCAGGTATAATCTTGCTCAAAGCACCTCACTCCCAGAGCTGCTATTGGATACAGACATACATTTTTTTTTCATTTTATAGCCAGGACTGTAACAGTTAAAAATATGAGCAAAAATATTAAAGCCTTCTTCAATATAGAACAACAGAAGATGTTAGTTTTGGGGTGGGCTTTCTTGAAATCATGACCAAAATGTAAACAGCTGAATTTTCATAGGAATAATCTTCAAATACTCCTTTGCAAACCAGCCCTTCAACAAAGCCTTCTAACATATAATTCCATGAGGAAGATGCCTTTCTTTCCAAATTGACTGTTTTTGTCATTTTCCAGTGCTTTGCATTTGTTTGGAAGTTCTTTAATGTGTTTGTAAAATGAACACATATGTTGATCGATAAATAATAAATAAAGAACAGTTGGCATAGACAGCATTACCATCTTTGGAAAGAATCTTCAAGAATCAAAAGACTGTGCTGCTATGGCTATTATATTTCCTTGTCTACCTGTGGATGAATTTCTCTGGCCTAGAGGGCAGCACTTAGTATCCCAAATGCTTGAAGTCATCTATAATTCTTTTAGACATTCACCATAGGAAATCATGCTAAAACTGGTGCTAGAGAATCCTATCTAATAAAAGAGTAATATGCAATTTAATCATCGCTCCCCTACACCCACACCATGCCCACTAGCCACGTTCACCAGTCAATCCCAGTGAGTATGCAATTTAACCCAACCAAGATGGCTGCAGCCAAGGAGAAAGCAGGAGGGACACTTGGGTTTCCCAGGTGATGGAAGAAGCTGAGCTTTCCTGACACCCTGGCCAGCCCAGGCCTCTGCTTAAGACTACAAATTTCAATTATAGAAGGTAAATCAATCCCCTGCCGCCTTGGAGTGAGCAGAAGGTTTGCCTTGGCTCTAGGCTACAAAGTTTCAATTGTAGAAGATAAATAAACCCTGGTTACCAGGGCCTCCACTTAGGTCGCAGGGGGGCATCACTAGCCTGCAAACAGCCATAGGCCCCTCACCCAGGCTGCTCCACATCTCAAGGAAACCCTCACCCTGATCTGGGACACCCTTCAGGGCAAACCAGCTGGCCCCCACCCATGCACCAGGCCTCTATCCTATCTAATAAAAGAGTAATATGCAGATTGACCATCACTCCAACACGCAAGATGGCTGCCCCTATGTGGTCTGAGAATCAAAGAGAAAATATAATTCAATTCTGAGGCAACATATGTTTGTCTTATTTAGGCTTAAAATCTTTTTTCCCCCCATTTTAAGGTATTATATGTATACATATCTTACCATTGCCCCCCTCCCACTCCCATACATTTCTAAATTTCACATCAGTCCTTTCAGTGTTTTAATAGTCAGGCCATACTTTAATGAAGTAAAACTGGCTTGCAGGAGATCAGAATGTTTAAATCATGGAATTTTCCATGACTTGTGGGAAATTACAATAGCCTTATAGGGTATTGTTAACTCTTCAAGCCTGTGACCTTGAGTCTGACTTATTGTGTAATAAAAATTATGCAAAGCAATTCTACAGTCTATCACTTTTACATGCAAATTCTGAAAAGTACACTGTATGTGCAATTTTTATTGCATTTCCAAAGCTTTCATATTAGTTTCAGAACCTGGTCAATTTTCCAAAAGGAAGAAAATAAAAAGTCCTGGCTGAAGCATGCTGGACAGGTCTCTGTCACCCATAAGAATATGTTTTTTTCTTTGTTCATTTGTTACTGTCTGTTTTATATACTACATATGGATGAATCATACATTTAGTTCTTGTCATTTTTTGCTTAACATTTTTGCTTCACATAATACAAGATACATCCATGTTGTTGTAAATGGCATTATTTCATCTTTTGTTATGGCTGAATAATATTCCAATTGTTATCTTTTGTTTTTATTCTAATTATATCCATCCTAACAGATGTGAGGTGATACAACATTGTGGTTTTGATTTACATGTCCCTGATGATTAGTGCTGTAAGCACCTTTTCATAAGCCTGATCGTCATTTGTACATATTCTTTTGAGAAATGTATGTTTATTTTTTGCCTCTTCACTTTGTTGAATATTTTCTTGGCTGTGAAGAAGCCTTTATTTAGATGTAGTACTACTTGTCAATATTTGCTTTTCATGCTTTTGCTTTTGGAGTGAGATCCAAAAATCACCATCAAGATCAATATCAAGGAGCTTACTGCAGAGGTTTTCTTATAGGAATTTCATGGTTTCAGGTCTTACATTCAAGTTTTCAATTTATTTTTTTAGTATTTTTTTGTATATGGTCTAAAACAGTGGCTCAGTGTTTTTGTTGTTTTTTCATGTGGCTGTCCAGTTATCAACATTATTTATTGAAGAGATTGTCCTCCCTTTGTTGTATATGCTTAGCTTATTTGTCATAAATTAATTGACCATATATGTGTGAGTTTATGTCTGGGCTACCCATTCTTTTCCACTACGCTATGCATTTGTTTTTATGCCAATACCATACTGTTTTCAATACTATAGCTTTCTAATATGGTTTGAAGTAAGGGAGCATGATGCCTTTTGCTTTGTTCTTATTTCTTAAGATTGTTTTAGCTATCAAGGGTTTTGATGGTTCCACTCTCACTATAGAACTGTTTATTATATATCTAAAATATTATTGGAATTTTAATAGGGATTGTATTGAATCTGTAGGTTGCTTGGAGTAGTAATGACATTTTAACAATATTAATTCTTCTAATTCATGAACAAGTAATAACTTTCCATTTATTTGCCTTTTTCAATTTCTTTGATAAGTTATACCAGTTTAATTAAAATGTGTCTAAGTATAGAACCCTTCATATTCAAACTCTTTGGGGTCTTTTGAGTTTTATGAATCTGTTTATTAATCATCCTCCCTAGATTTAGAAAATATCCATCCATTATTTTCTGAAATAAACTTTCTGCCCCTTTCTCTGTCTCTTCTTTTGGGACTCCCATCATGCCTAGTTTCACTGATGGTTTCCCATATGACATATAGACTTTCTTTACTCTTTACAGTCCTTTTACTTTTTGTTCCTCTGACTAGATCAAGGGTGGGGAACCTTTTTTCTTCTACCAAGGGTCATTTTGACATTTATAACATCATGCATAGACCATACACAGTTATCAACTTAAAAATTATCCTGTTGCTATAACCAGTTTGGCTCAGTGGATAGAGCGTCAGTCTGTGGATTGAAAGGTCCCAGGTTCGATTCCGGTCAAGGGCATGTACATTGGTTGCGGGCCCATCCCCGGTATAGGGTGTGCAGGAGGCAGCTGGTCGATGATGACTCTCTCATCGACGTTTCTAGCTATCTATCTCTCTCCCTTCCTCTCTGTGAAAAATCAATAAAATATATTAAAATAAAATTATCTTGTTATATTTGGTTAAACATTTAATTAATTTACCCCTAATGCCATGGCAGGGCCAGACCAAATAATTTCACAGGACTTATACAGCCCCCCATTCATGCACTCATCACCCTGTTGTCTGTGTCCATTATATGCATGAATCCAAGTCCTTTGGTTGATCTCTTCCCCTTACTCCTCCTTTCCCCTACCTTCCCTTTGATATTTGATGGTCTGATCAATGCTTCTCTGTTTCTGGATCTGTTTTTATTCATTAGTTTATTTGTTCATTATATTCCATAAATGAGTGAGATCATTTCTCTGACTGGCTTATTTCACCTAGATTAATGCTCTCCAGTTCTATCCATGCTGTTGCAAATGGTAAGAATTCCTTCTGTTTTTACCACAGCATAGTATTCCATTGTGTAGACAACCTAAGTGCCCATCAGCTGATGAGTGGATTAAAAAAACTGTGGCACATCATATGGATTTCTATTCATCTGTGAATGTATAGTGAACTCTTGAAAGAAAAACAAAACAAAAAATTATAAGAGTGATTCCTATTTGGCAGCATCTGAACTGGAGATAGGAGAGACAGGGATAGGAGAAAGATTATTTGACTTTCATTGTTCCAACAATGTGTATATAATATCAAACTATAATATTTAACCAATTAAATAATTTTCTAATTAGATAACTGATAAATTAATATGTTACATGCCTTTTTGATATAGTTATAAATGAATGAGATTAAATATGTTATGATTTAATAATAGTCAATACTTACAATTTGAATGATTTACCATAGATTATGAGTTTTCTGTTTCCAGCACTGTTAATTACCAAACAAGTCAAGTTATGTGGATCTTAGTTTTCTTCACAATAAAATTAAGAAATGTTCAATAGCTACCTTAAAAGGGTCAAAGTATTTTGAAATAATTAATTTATTGATATTTAAGAAATAACACTTTTATATTATTAAATGATAGAGTGTACAAAACTAAATGCTATATTATTTTAAATATATATCATAGATAGAAATTCCAGTTATTTTATTTCTAAGCTAAGATAAGAAAAAATATTAAAACATTTAACAGAACATAATGTAATATGATTTATCTAGCACAAGCTCAAACTGGAGCAGAAACCATATTTGCTTTTTTTAATACTATTACAGATATATTCCATCTACCCTTTTGCCTCCTTCACACAGCCCTACCTCTACCTTGCCCCACCCTTCACACATTGTTGCCTGTGCCCTCAGTAGTCAGTGCTGGATCACTGAGACACCTACAGCATGGCAGTCAGTGCAGACTGCAAGACTGACTTCCATCATGTAGTCCTAGCACTGATTGCCATGGGGGCTGCAATCAGACCCTGCCTTTCTATCCCAGCCTCTGTCTGGGCCTAATTGCAGCCCCTTCGGCAGTCATTGCTGGGTTGCCAGAATTGATTTCCGCCCCACTGACCCAACACTAACTGCCATGGGGGCTGTGATCAGACCCTGCTTTTCTTTCTGGGCCTGATTGCTGGCCCCTCAGCAGTCAGTGCTGGGTTGATGAGGTGAACCAGCACTAACTGCAGGACTGACTTCTGGTGTTTAGGTGAGCCTTCTGTCATTTTGGACATTACAGATCCTGGCTCTTTATATATAGACTAGTGCCCTGGTGCACAAAATCCGTGCATGGGGGGGGGTGTCCCTCAGCCCAGCCTGCACCTTCTCCAATCTGAGACCCCTCGAGGGATGTCTGACTGCCCATTTAGGCCCAATCTCAGTGGGATCAGGCCTAAACGGGCAGTCGGACATCTCTCTCACAATCCAGGACTTCTGGCTCCCAACCGCTTGCCTGCCTGCCTTACTGATTGCCCCTAACTGCTTCTGCCTGCCAGCCTGATCACCCCCTAACCCAGGGGTCCTCAAACTTTTTAAAGTGGGGGCCAGATCACAGTCCCTCAGAGAGCTGGAGGGCCGGACTATATGAACTACTAATTCCTACTGTAACACCTCGGCTGCGCTCACTGCCCAAAAAACCTGGCGGGCCGGATCAGACTCCTCTGCGGGCTGCATGTTGCCCGTGGGCCGTAGTTTGAAGACGCCTGCCTCGTGCCAGCCTGAATGATGCCTAACTGCTCTCCTGCCAGCCTGTTTCCCCTAATTGCCATCTCCTTAAGGCCTAGTCACCCCTAAAGCTCTCCTTTGTAGGCCTGGGTCCTCACAACTGCCTTTCCTATAGGCCTGGTTGCCCCCAACTTCCTTCCTCTGCTGACTTGGTCACCCCTAACTGCCCTTTCCTGTAGGCTTGATCACCCTCAGCTTCCCTCCATTGCAGGCTTGGTCCCTCCCAACTGCCCCCCCTGCTGGTGTTTAGGTAAGCCTTCTGTCGTTTGGCCATCTTGTGTCCACATGGAGGCAGGATCTTTGACCACATGGGGTCAGCCATCTTGTGTGTTGGATTGATGGTCAATTTGCATATAACTATTTTATTAGATAGGATAGAGCAGTGTTTCCCAACCTTCTCTCATGATGAGAATCACCTGGTGGAGTTGTTAAAACACAGATTCCTGAATCCCAACTAAGAAGTGCTAAACTAGAATTTTGGGGAACATATAGGTAAAATTGTATACTTAACTAGTGCTCTAAGACAGATTTTATATACAGAGCACTAAGTTAGGTATGCAATTTTACCTATATGTTCTCAAAAATTCTAGTTTAGCACTTCTTAGTTGGGATCCGGGAATCTGTGTTTTAACAACTCCACCAGGTGATTCTCATCATGGGAGAAGGTTGGGAAACACTGGGATAGAGGACTGGTGCATGTGTGGGGGCCGGCTCATTTGCTCTGAAGGATGTCCCGGATCTTGGTGGGGGTTCCCTTGGGATGTGGCACAGCTTTGGTGAGGGGCCTTTGGTGTTTGGCAGGCTGGCCATGCCCCCTGGAGACCCAAGTCGAGGCCCTGGTATCTGGGGTTTATTTATCTTCTATAATTGAAACTTTGTAGCCTGGAGTGGAGCTAAGCCTTCTGCTTGCTCTGTGGTGGCAGCCATTTCTGTTGGGATTTATGTATCTTCTATAATTAAAACTTTGTAGCCTTAAGTGGAGGCCTGGGCAGGCCAGGGTGTCCTCCATCACTGGGGGCAACCCTACCCTCCTGCTTTCCAGCTCTGTGGCTGCCACCATTTGTTTGGATTTACGTATCTGCTATTATTGAAACTTTGTAGCATTGAATGGAGGCTTAGGCCAGCAAGGGCAAGTGGAGAGCTTGGCTTCCTCCATTGTCAGGGAAACTCAAGCCTCCCTCCTGCTCTTTGTGGCTGTAGCCATCTTGATTGGGTTTATTTGCATATTTGCTCCTGATTGCTTGTGGGTGTGGTTTTGGGGTGGGGCTTGTGGGTATAGCGAAGTGATGGTTAATTTGCATATTACTCTTTTATTAGATAGGATAGATTACATCTTAGAATGCACTATTAAGGGTCTTGTAATTATACAGCAAGGCATGTGGGGTCCTGAAAATTAGGTATATAAAATATCATTAACATCTCTTTTGCTTCTCTGTGAAATGCAAAATTTTATTTCTTATATTACACATAAAATACCGTAGTAACATTGAAAACTCCCTTATAAATCTGTTTCATACTTGATTTGCTTGTTTCCACAAAGTATCTCCCAGTTACATTAATTATTTTGTCAGATTATTTTATGATTAAGGCCATTACAATCCACTCTTAAATAGTCAACATAACAATGTTTAGCTGGCTTGCAGTAACAATCAGGGAACAAAGCAATTTACCATAATTAGGTACTAGCTAAAAAAGAAGTATCCACATTAAGGGAAGTAAAAAAGACTACTTTCTATGATTAGGGATTACTGTTAAAAAACAATTTTCCCCCTGAATTACAAAGAAAATTATCACCTTTTAATTTTCTCATTATTACAAACAAAGAAACAACAAGCATTTTTTATTCAGAGTTTCCCATGTGGCTTTGGACAACTTTTTAAACTTTTCTGTTCTTGTTTCATAGTCTAGGAGGTAATGATAATAGTCATATCAGCTTGAGAATATTATGCTAAGTAAAATAAGCCAGTTAGAGAAACACAAGCATCACATGATCTTACTCATACGTGGAATCTAATGAACAAAAGAGATGCTGAGACATAGAAACATGGAACACACTGTCCAATCTCAGAGGAAAAGTCAGGGTTCAGTGGGTGGGATGAGATCAACTAAAGAACTTGTATGCATATATAAAGTACATACCTCATGGACACTGATAATAGTGTGGTGAACTCCTGGGGGGTGGAGAGGAAGGGAGATTATAAGAGGTTAAGGGGAGAAAATGGGGACATATGTAATATTTCAATAATTTTTTTATTGTCTAACATTTTACATATGTCTCCTTTCCCCCAATTGATTCCCCCCAGCCATTCCCACCCCAGGCAATCCCTCACTACCCCAGTGTCTGTGTCCATTGGTTATGATAATATGCATGCATACAATTCCTATGGTTGCTCTCTAACTCCCACTCCCCTACCATTTGTCTCTGAGTCTATTCTTACTCATCAAATAATGTTAATAATTATATATTCCACATATGAGTGAGATCATGTAATATTTATCTTTCTCTGACTGGTTTATTTTACTTAGCATAATGGTCTCCGGTACCATCTATGCTGTTATAAATGGTAAAAGTTTCTTATTTTTATAGCAGCATAGTATTGCTTTGTGTAGATGTGCCACATTTTTGTTTGTTTGTTTGTTGTTTTTTAATGAACTCATCTGCTGATGGACACTTAGGCTGTTTCCAAATCTTAGCTTTTATAAATTTTGCTGCTATGGAAATAAGGGTGCATATAGCCTCTCTGATTAGTGTTTCTGGTTTCTTGGGATATAGCCCAAGAAGTGGGATCACTGGGTCAAATGGAAGTTCCATTTTTAACTTTGTGAGGAAACTCCATACTGTCTTCCACCATGGCTGCACCAGTCGCATTCCCACCAGCAGTGCAAGAGGGTTGCCTTTTCTCTACATCCTCACCATCACTAGTCATTTGTTAATTTGTTGATGATAGCCATTCTGACAGGTGTGAAATGGTATCTCATTTTTGTTTTGGTTTGCATTGCTCAAATGATTAGTGACTTTGAACATGTTTTCATATGTCTCTTGGCCTTCTGTTTGTCCTCTTTTTTTTTTTTAATGATTGAAATATTTATTTTTTAATTATTATTATTTTTAAAATATATTTTATTGATTTTTTTGCCTCCCTCCCTCCCATACATACCCTCCCTTCCCAGAGTTTTATGTCTATTGGTTGTACTTATATGCATGTATACAAGTCCTTCAGTCATTCTATTATCTCCCCCAGATCTCCCTCCCCTCCCCGCTGTAATTTGACAGTCTGCTTGTTGCTTTACTGTCTCTATATCTATCTTTTGGTTCATCAGTTTATGTTCTTTATTATCCATAAATGGGCAATGGACCTAGATAGAATATTTTCAAAAGAAGACAGAAGGCCAAAAGGCACAGAAAACAAGCTCAAAGTCACTAATTATCCGAGAGATGCAAATCAAAACAACAATGCAGTACCATCTCACACCTGTCAGAATGGCCAACATCAACAAATCAACAAAGGACAAGTCTTGGCAAGGTTGCGGAGAAAAAGGAATCCTTGTGCACTGCTGGTGGGAATGCAGACTGGTGCAGTCATTGTGGAGAACAGTGTGGAGTTTCCTAAAAAAACTGAAAATGGAACTCCCATTTGACCCAGTAATCCCACTCCTAGGAATATATCCCAAGAAACTATTAATAGAAGCACCAATCAGAAAGGATATATGCACCTCTATGTTCATAGCAGCACAATCTACAATAGCTAGAATTTGGAAACAGCCTAGGTGCCCGTCAGCAGATGATTGGATCAAAAAATGATGGTACATCTACACAATGGAATACTATTCTGTCATAAAAAAGAAGGAATTCTCATTATTTGCAGCAACTGGATGGAATTGGAGAACATCATGCTGAGTGAAATAAGCCAGTCAATGAAAGAGAAATACCACATGACCTCACTCATTTATGGATAATAAAGAACATTATAAACTGATGAACCAAAAGATAGATATAGAGACAGTAAAGCATCAAGCAGACTGTCAAATTACAGCGGGGAGGGGAAGGGACCTGGGGGAGATAAAAGATCAACCAAAGGACTTATATACATGCATACAAGTACAACCAATGGACTCAAAACTCTGGGGAGGGTGGGTATGTATGGGAGGGGGGAGCAATGGTAAAATATGTACACAGATAATAATTTAATAAAAAATAACAATAAAAAACTATAAAAAATAAGAAGACAGAAAAAAAGAAAATGGAAAAAAGAGAGGAAGAAAAAAAATTTGGATAGTGAAGAAAGAGAAGAGACAACTGTGCAAGGACTTTGAGCAGTGGAGAGGAAATTTGATATATGAGTAAGATTAATTTTAACTGGGATTAAAAGAAAGGATATATAAAAACTAAAGCAGAAACAGGGTAAAAGAAACAGGATGATTGAGGGGAAAAGTGAGGAAGAGAGTTGGCATAAAAAAATTGAGATAGAGTAAAATAATGCTAAAAGAAATAGAAAAGTAAAATGTAGAACACTAATCTTAAAATAAAATAAAATAAAATAAAATAAAGAAAAAATAAAATAAAACTTTAAAAATGGTAAAATAATAGTAGTAATAATAATAATTAAAAATAAAATATAATAATAAAAAGTAAAATCAAGTGGAAAAAATTGGTTTCTTAAATAAAAGATAAAAGATAAATAAAATTAAGTAGTGAAGATCATTCATTTCCTCTACTGTTCTGCTTGACATGTCTGTTTCTTGGGAGGTAGTAGGCACAGTAATGAAGTTCCCTTAGATCTACCACTCCTCTGTGTCATAAGTCATAATCCTGTTTTCAAGTAGGTGGGATCTTTCTGCTCCTTTTGTTTTTCAACCTGCCTTTAGTTGTAATTATACAAGAGTCAATTTCTAATATAACCCCTGTGTGGCAGTGCTTCTGTATTAACATCTGGGTCTAAAAGGCCCCTCTACCCAGTGTTTAGATTTTTTTCTTTCCCTGCTGCATTTATTACTGGGTTGGAGGGACGGACTGCCCAAAAGCTGTTTTCCTTTTTGTCTCTCCCTATTCTGATTCCCAGTTTCCACAAAAACAACTTTCCCCTGCAGTCTCAGTGATTGCTTTTAATTGGAAGATCCTATGTACTGGACTTAGCAAGCAAAAGCAAGGAGTTAAAAGAGAAAAAAGCCAAAGGAAATATGCAGACTTTGAGTCTTTTCCCCCTGGCACTGCGCAGCCGGCTAGAAATTCAAGCTGCCTTTCTGGGCCAAGCCCAGGTACAAATTAATATTTAGAGTCCCCTTTTGCCAGCAGCCCTGTGGACCCCCTTCCATTTTAGGGCTACAATGACCCCAATGGCTGCATATTTGGGAGGACAGAGTCTTCTTCTGAGACTCTAGTCTCCACTGCATGCATTTCTTCCTCCAGTCTGAATCCCAGATTTCACGTTTCTCTAGGACAGGTGGTATATGACCTTGCAGTCCACAGATTGCCTCACCAGCTGTGTTTAACTCACCAATTCTGTGTGGCTGTTGTTCAATTCAGCTGTTCCTTCTATCTGCTCTGTGAAAAGACACAGGCCTGTTCACATTTTCGGCTCCACTTTGTCTTTCCCTGGACAGACTTTTTAGGTGCCATCAGTGAGGGAGGCTGAAGTCCCGGTGTTTATGGGTCCTCAGCTGAGGTGGCTGGTCCCTTGGCATTGTGGTTGTAGGATCCTGTGAGGTATCTGAGGTCTCCTTGGTTGAAGGTAAGGCTGGGCTTCCAATCACAGATGATCACCCCTTCAAGATGGCACAGTCTCTGTGGCAGAGCTGGCTTCTCCAGGAGAGATTTCAGCAGCAGTAGAGGTTGCCTGGCCAGGGGAACCTGGTCTTCCAGTCCACAACAGTCCTGTGAAATATAGCTGTCCCTCTCACAAATACAGACACTCCATTCATGTCCATGAATTCTCCTTTTGTTTTTTTTCAGTCACACACTATCTTGAAGCCTGCTGTTCCATCAGCAGCCATTTTGGATTCCTTTTATGTAATACTTTAAACAATAAAAATGTAAAATAAAAAAATAGTTATACCACAGGTAGGTACTGATGAGTAAGTAATATTTTCATAGTGCTTTAAGATCCTGGGAAAGAAAAGGTTCTACAAATAAAAATTGTGTTTGGAAGCCCAGCACAATTTACACAAGACATATTAATATATTGCAATAAACCTATGCAGACTGACAACTCAACAGTGAAAGCCCTTTGTTTCCTATTCTTAATTTTTTATCAAATAAAAATTATTTATTTTTAATATTTGTAATATCTTTTCAAGTCCTTGTGTGGTGCTTATTGGGCTGTCTGGAATATGATCCTCATTTGCCTGTGGTCTGTTCAACCATCCAGGAACCCTACCTAAATAAGTCAGATTAGCCATTTGGGAAATATATTTTTGTCTATCTTTAGAAATTACCATAGGAAGGGCAGGATTATGATTATTTGTTTAGAGACTGCTTTGTATCCCCAGACTTTGCAACTTGTCTGTTTATGGCATTCAGGTTCAGCTTAGTTAGGGGGGAAAGTGGTATTGGCTATAGAGGTCTAGCTAAATGGCTTGGGCATGATATTCCAGACATAGACATCCTGTCTTAGTCACAATATGGAAAACCTGTAGGTAGTGGGGAACCTGGTTAGTTTGGTAAAGCATAATTATGGAAGTGTCATATGTTAGGTAACAAAATAGCCATCATCTCATATTTCTCCCCAGGTCTGCCCAAACCTGAAAGGGGAATGAGGAACTGTGTTGGGTTACTGAAGAGTGACTCAGAGTAGTTACTGAAGTAAAAGCTTAGGCAAAAACTTAGGCAATCATATCAACATGAGGGCTAAAGGGAAAGGTTTAAAGATGAGCTAAGAATAAAAAAAGGAGTGGGAGAAGCAGTTCCCTGAGGAAATGTGTCTCAGGCATTTTAAAAACATGATCATGAACTTGAAGTAGCTATTATGTACCAAACACTGAGAGCTTTACAAGGCTTCTCACCTTTAATCCTATCAAGAAGTTTATGAGTTAGATACTATCATTATCCACATTTTATATATGATGAAACTAAAGACTATACAAGTGAAATTATTTGCCCAAAGCTGCACTGCCAGAGTAGCTTTGACAGAGATGCTAATTGACAAAGCTAGGATTTCAGCTCAGGAAGTCTAGCTCTGGAATCCATGCAAATAATATTTACTACTGATTATTAATTTTGGTTGGTAGCAAAAGGAATGAGGAGAAAAATAAAGAAACCTTGGTGATCTGTACTGAGCCACTAGATCCCAGGGAGGCCAATCTAAACTCAAACTAAACTAAATGGTGAGGCTGAATCTGCTGATAATTCCTTCAGTGTGAATTATCTCAAGATCTGGGAGCAGTGTGGATTTGCAATTTGAGTCATTACTGCTCTCACTTATGAGAAACTAAAGAATGAAAAAAGGCAGAGAAACATCTATAACTAGAACACTGGAATTAATATTTGTTATTCTACTGTCTCCTGGTGTCATCATTTCCATTGAGTCAAGATAGTTCTATAACTTGTAGGTCAGCTCTAGTTTTTAATGGCATTCATGGAACCATGCTAGATTGTTAGCTTAGCTGAAATCCTCAAAGGAACTCAAAGAGAAAGTCTCTGCTTTCCAACGCAATAAATATTTATTGTTTACTGTGATCTTCATTCCAAGCACTGATTAATCCTAATTATCTTTAGTTAATGAGGCCAAGTAAGATCACACCCCAAATTTACCTGGGATAATTTTACATATAAAAAATTAGAAAACTTACCTTTTCATCTCTAGCACTATTAATGACTGAGCTAGATTTGTATGGCTTTCTGAAATAAAATTTACCAATTTGAACCTTCTGAAAATAGCCTCCTGGAATGAAGGATGCACACGTGCTTGCGTGCGTGCGTGCGTGTGTGTGTGTGTGTGTGTGTGTGTACTCGAGCACATACATTCTATGTAAGACTATGTAAATATAGTCTAGGGAAGTGTCTCAATTGGATAAACAAACTAAAAAGTTGAACTGTGAAATTCCTAATGTTACTATAACATCTGTAGGTGAGAAGGGAAAAAGAGAGTAGCAAAGACTTCATTGGACTAATGATAGAACACAGGGAAAGTTAGAGAACTATCATTTATTACTGCCTACTACATATAGAGCTTAATGACAAATGGCTTACATATACATTGTTATCTTAGAAACTGTGTGAAGTAATATTATTATTCTCATAGTATAAGTGAGAAAACTGAGGCTCAAAGAGGTTAAATAATTTTCTCAATGTCACACTACTAACATTGTAATTAGCCAGTCATGTAGGAACAAAAGGAAGGCCAGACATTATAGGCCTGTCATCTGGGAAGCTTTACCAGGAAACTGCAATTTCACAATCTCCAGGGAACCACTGGACCATTCTCTGCAGAATCACTGGGAGAAGGGGGTCCAAAAAAATGGAGATAGATGCATGTGTTGTGAAGTTGGGGTGACTAGGGAAAGTGTTTGCCTGTCAGTCCAGCACAGGAAACCATAGATTGGCTTGAATGGGTGGAGCCAATGTAAGACCACTAAAATTTGGGTATATATAATCCCCTAAACAAAAGAGTTTGCTCTCTGATTGCTCTTGTGATTCCTATTGCTCTTGTGATTCTTAGCTATTGGCTCTCTTGTATTTGCCTGTATGGCCCATGGCCATGAGGGCTCCACATGCAATGGACTGATGGACTACAGTGGGGAACACAAGCTAAGCTAGCCTGATACTAGACTGAACTGGATTCCAACATGAAAATGAAATTCTGGACATTGGCTCTGATTTTAGCTCTACTGAAGCCCTGCTACACTTTTGTGGCAAGATAGAGAGAAAGGGGACCTTAAAAACCCAAGGGTGTAATTCCATAGAAATAAAGATTTCTACAATCCCTCGTCCTCCTTTGGGGAATAAACCTTTCTGGTCTGAAGTGTTTCTGTTGAGAAATAAGCTGACTCTCTCTTTCTGCTTTTAAGATTCTATTGATAACAACACTGCTGGTAAATATGTGGTCAAGCCAAGATGTTAATTCAGATCTGTTTACTATAATGTTTAATGTTACAATGGTTCATCAGATTATTTTTCTTTGTTTATTCTTCTTCTTTGTGGTATATTTCAAAAAGGCACAACTCACATGTAAGTTTCCTATTTTATTTTATTTGTGCCACAATGGCTAGCATCTATTTTTAAGGCTATTTCAATGATAAAAATGATCCTAATGTTAACAGCAACTGGTCTGTTTCAAATCCATGATAAAACAAAACAAAACAAAACAAACAAACAAACAGGTCTGTATGACTACAAAGCTCAAATTCTACTTATTTAGACTCTTCTAAATTATTTTTATGTAACTTTAGAGTAAGTTAATGTCTGGCCTTCAAATATTTCTGTGCAGCATTTTTCTTCTTTGAGGGCTTTTAATCCACACATTGACAGAATAACAAAGGATTCTTCAGCATTTACATTGTTCTTTTTGGTGATCCATAATAAAGCATTATAAGCAGAGTGGATAGTTCTTTTTCTTTGTTAATCCTAAAGTATACCTCACACCTACTTTAAAGTTTTGGTATCTCCAGCACTGAGTTTTATATGTTATAAATATGGATCATTTGATGCCTATGTTAAGATTGTGTGAGCACTAGAATAGCATTTACAAGAAGTGAATTGAGATAGGAAGGTGGTTATATTTTTTTCTAATTTATAAATCTCCATGTAAAATGTGGAAAAACTAATAAGGGGCTCTGAAGTAGTGTAAAACCAGCAAGAGGAGTTTATCACAAGTTTATTATAATTACTGAACAAAAGGAAAAAAAAGAGATGATGAGAGAGAACCATTGATTTGCTGCCACCTCCTGCTTTCCCCTTTTTAGGGATAGAGCCAGAAACCTGGGCATATGCCCTGACTAACAATTGAACCAGTGACTTCTCAGTGAATGGGACAACACTCAATTAAGCCACACCAACCAGGGGCAGTCTCCTCAGTTTTTAAAAGGGTACAAGTTCTGTCATTTGCATGGAGAAACAATGCTATACCCACTTAGAGAAAAATGGTTTTAATTGCCACATTAAATGAAAACTTTTAAACGTTGTGTATGAAAGATAATAAGAAGCTTTGTGCCATTTAATGGAGGCTCCCCCCCCCCCTTTTTTTTCAGTAGCTCCAGGAAGGTAGCCCAAGTACAATTACTCACAATGTCTGATATACTAATAGGGCTGTACTTGAATCTTGCCCAAATGGACACAGAACCATCACAAACAGTGGTGCTCTTATGACCACACCAGAGCTTGATCCAACTAACCACATAAGTAGTACAACCAAAAGGGGGTTATGGCAGGCACCAGAAACTGCTGGAAACAACTCTGCCTTGAAGGACAGCCCATACACAGTGACTCATAAATGATGATCAAGGATTATCTTATAGTTAGTCAGCCTGAAGGGTTAACTCCACCCTCAAAAGGGTCAACAACATTCAAGATTCAACTAAACCAGTATGGTGCACATAACCCACAAAAATATTGCTAAGAGCATGGAGTTTAGGTGATCTGGAAGGTTGTAACACTGAGCCCAATAAGACACCTAACTTACATCACAAAGTCATCATAACAAGTTTGGGAGTCATAGGAGATCTAGCTAATACACAAATACAAAATGGGGAGACAAAGAAATATGTCCCAAATGAAAGAACAAGAGAAATCCCCATAAAATAATTAAATGAAATGGAAGCAGTCAAAACATCAGACGCAGAGTTTAAAACAATAGTTAACAGGAAGCTCAAGGACATTTGGGGGAAAAAATGGATGATCTCAGTAAGAACTTAAACAAAGAGATAGTAACCAATGAAAAGGACATAGGGAAGTGGAGAGTGACTGTGATCAGAAACCTATACATCCCGGGCTTTACAATAAAGTGACTAGATGTCCTGCTTTTGATGGGACAGTCCCGATTTTTAACAATTTGTCCCGCGTCCCGCGGTGTTTTAAAAAGTCCCAATTTTTGGAAAGAATCTTTTAAATCTTTTGAACTTTTTTATTGCACAGGTTCAATAATTTTCAATGAAGTTTGCTTTACCCGAATCTCAAAACCATATAAAGACACCACACACACACACACACACACACACACACAAAGGGAACTACAGGATAAGACCCTTGAACATAGATGCTAACATCCTTAAAAAATTCTAATAAGATTCAGTATTACATTAGAAAGGTCATACACCAAGACCAAGTTGGATTTATTCCAGGGATGCAAGGATGGTGCAATACCCACAAATAAATAAATGTGATATATCACATAAATAGATAAAAATCATATAATCATATCAATTTACATGGAAAAAGCATTTGACAAAATCCAACACCCTTTCTTGATAAAAACTCTCAGAAAAGTGGGAATAGAGGGAACATACATCAATATAAGTCCAATTTGACAATCGTAAAGCCAACATCATACTCAATGGGCAAAAACTAAACCAATTTCCCCTAAGAACAAGAAGAAGACAATAATTCCCACTGTCATCACTCCTGTTCCACATAGTACTAGAAGGATTAGCCGAAGTGATCAGATAAGAAGAAGAAATAAAAGACATCCAAATTGGAAAAGAATAAATAAATCTGTCCTTATTTGCAGATAACATGGAAAACTGCAAAGTCTCCATCAAAAAACTACTAGGCTGAATAAATGAAATTGATAATATAGGAGAATACACAATTAACACCCAGAAATCTATGGTCTTTTTATACTCCAGTTATGAACTCACAGAAATAGAAATGGAAAAAAAATCCCATTTACCATTGAACCAAAAAAAATAAGATACCTCGGAATAAACTTAATAAAGGACATTAAAGACCTATACTCAGAAAACTGCAGGACATTGGAAAAAGAGATAGAGGAAGACATTAAAAAAAATAGAAGAACATACCATGTTCATGGATTGGTAGAATCAACATCACTAAAATGACCACAATGCCTAAAGCAATATATAGGTTCAATGCAATACCTATTGAAATACCAATGGCATATTTCAAAGATCTAGAACAAATGCTCCAAAAATTTATCTGGAATAAAAAAGGACCCCAAATTGCCCCAGCTATCCTGAGAAAGAACAAAGTTGGAGGGATCTCTATAGAAGACATCAAACTACAATATATTACCAAGTCATGGTTCTCAAAACTGCCTGCTACTGGCACAAGAACAGACATATAGACCAATGGAACAGAATAGAGGACCCAGAAATTGACCCAAGCCATTATGCTCAATTAATATTTGACAAAGGAGGCAGAAGCATAAAATGGAGCCAAAACAGCCTATTTAATAAAGGGTGCTGGGAAATTTGGAGAGATACATGAAAAAAAAAATGGTACTAGATCACCAAGTTACACCATACACAAAATCAAACTCAAATGGCTAAAGGGCTTGAATATAAGATGGGAAACCAATAAAATTTTACGAGACTCCATAGGCAGCAAAATCTTTACAGACACAGTTACTAGGTGAAGAGAGGCTAAGGAGTTAATGAACAAATGGGACTAGATCAAAATTAAAAGCTTATTCACAGCAAAAGAAACCATCAACAAAACAACCAGAAACCCTACTGCATGGGAGCACATACTTTCCAATGTTATCTCTGATAATGTTTTGATCTCCAACATTTTTAGAGAACTCATACAACTTGACAAAAGGAATATAAACAACCCAATCAACAAATGGGCAAAGGACCTAAATAGACAGTTTTTGAAAGAATACATACAGAAAGCCAAGAGACACATAAAAACATGCTCAAAGTCACTAATTATCTGAGAGATGCAAATCAAAACAGTAATGAGGTAAAGCCTCACACTTGCCAGAATGGTTATCATCAACAAATAACAAGTGTTGGAGAGGATATGGAGAAAAAGGAACTTTCCTTCACTGTGGGTAGGAATGCAGACTAGTACAGCCATTGTGGAAAACAGTATGGCATTTCCTTAGTAATTTAAAAATGGAACTTCCATTTGACCCTGTAATACCATTACTAGGAATATATCTCAAGAAAATAGAAACATCAGTCAGAAAGGATATATGCACCCCTATGTTTATAGCTGCACAATTCACCAAAGCTAAGATTTGGAAACAGCCTAAATGTCCATCAGCAGATGAGTGGATTAGAAAACTTTGGTACATTTACACAATGGAACACTATGCCACTATAAAAACAGAAATTCTTACCATTTGCAACAGCATGGATGGAACTGGAGAGTATTATGCTAAGTTAAATAAGCCAGACAATAAAAGAAAAATACCACATGATCTCACTCATTTATGGATAATAAAGAACATTATAATCTGATGAACAAAAAGATAGAGAAGCATTAAACAGACTATTAAATTATCGTAGGAAGGCTGGGGAGTGTTGGAGATATAAGATATCAACCGAAGGACTTATATGCATGCATATAAGAATAACCAATGGACACAAGACACTGGGAGGGGGATTGAGGGCATGTGCCAGAGGGTAAGGGAGGCTGGAGGAAGGTCAATGTGGAAAATAAATGAGACATATGTACTTCTATTTGTATTATTTTGAACAATAAAATAGCCCTGACACCCTAATAAGATGGCTGCCTACGACCAGGTAGGCAGGGGGACAACCAAATGACTGAACAAGCAGGCTGTATGGGGTAACCAGGGAAGCAGGAGGGTTAGTGAAGGACAACCATACTACTGAACAGCAGGCTGCATGGTACAACCAGGCTAGTGGGGGGGGGGGGCTCTGAGGGGCAACCAGCTTGGTATGAGGGCATTTGGGGGCAACCAGGCTGGCTTGGGGGGGCAGTAAGAGTCAACCAGCCTAGCAGGGGGGGAAGTTAGGGATGACCAGGCCAGCAGAGGAGGCAGTTAGGGATGACCAGGCAGGCAGGCAGGTGAGTGATTAGGATCCAGTGATCCAGGATTGTGAAAAGAATGTCATACTGCTGGTTTAGTCCTGATCCCCAGTATCAGGCCTAAACTGGCAGTCAGATATCCCCTGAAGACTCCCAGATTGGAGAGGGTGTAGGCTGGGCTGAGGGGAACCCCCTATTCACAAATTTTGTGCACCAGGCTTCTAGTATATAAATAAAGAACATTGGTATAATTAATAAAATGGAAATAAATAAGCACATATCAATAATAACCTTTAATGTAAATTGATTAAATGCTCCAATCAAAAGACAGAGTAACTAAGTCAATAAGAAAACATGATCCATATACGTATATGCTGTCTACAAGAGACCCACTACTGAACACAAGATACACAAATACTGAAAGTAAATGGATGGAAAAAAATATTCTAGGCATATGAAAATGAATACAAAGCTGGGGTAACGCCCTAACCAGTTTGGCTTAGTAGATAGAGCTTTGGCATGTGGACTAAAAGGTCCCAGGTTTGATTCTGGTCAAAGGTATGTTCCTTGGCTGTGGGTACATCCCCAGTGGGTGGTGTGCAGGAGACAGCTGATCAATGTTTCTCTCTCATCAATGTTTCTAACTCTCTATCCCTTTCCCTTTCTCTCTGTAAAAAATCAATAACATATATTTTTTAAAAGCTGGGGTAACAATACTCATATCTTACAAATAAAACAAAGGCCATAAAAGAGACAAAGGTGATCACTACATAACATTAAGTGTATTGATCTAACAAAAGGATATAACCATTGTAAATATATATACATGCAGCATTGGAGTATCTAAATACATAAAAAATATCTGTGGACAAATGGGAGAGATCAACAGAAATATAGTCATAGTGAGGTATTTTAACACTCCAATTGACATCATTGGATAGATCTTCAACAAAAAATCAACATGGAAACCATGTCCTTAAATGACATACTGGATGGGATGATTTAATTGATATTTACAAAACATTTCATCCCAAAGCAGGAGAATACACATTATTTTCAAGTGCACATGGAAAAATTTCAAAGATATATTACATCTTAGAACAAAAATAAATCTTAATACATTCAAGAAAATTTAAATAATTTTAAGCATCTTCTCTTACCACAATGGTATAAAACTAGAAATCAATTATAATAAAAAAAAAACTGAAAATTGTTCAAACAGATGGAAGCTAAAATAACATGTCATTCAACAATGAATGGGTTAAAAATGAGATCAAAGATGAAATGAAAAGTTACCTGGAAACATATGCAAATGAACAGAAAACAATCCCAAATCTATGGAACACAACAAAAGTAATCCCGAGAGAAAAGTTCATAGCATTACAGGCCTACCTCAAGAAGCAAGAAAAATCTCAATAAACAATCTAACTTTATATCTAAAAGAACTAGAATAAGAAAAAAAACAAAAATCCCAGAGAAAGCAAAATGATGGAAATAATAACTATTAGAGCAAATATAAATGCAATAGAGAGTAATAAATAATACAAAATATCAATGGTACCAAAAGCTAGTTCTTTGAAAAGATAAACAAGGTTGACAGACTTTTAACCAGGCACATTAAGATAAATCGAGAGAACCCAAATAAACACATTAGAAATGAAAGAAGAGAAGTAACAACTATCACAAAATTAAAAAAAAAAATTGTAAGAAAATACCATGAACAATCATGTACCAACAAATTGGATAACATGGGCAAAATGGACAAATTCTTAGAAGCATACAATCTTCCAAAATGGAATCAGAAAACCTGAATAGACTAACTACTACTAATGAAATGTAAGCAGTGATAAAGAAACTCTAACAAACAAGTATCTAAGACCAGATTGTTTCACAGGCAAATTTTAGCAAATAGCCAAAAAATACCTAATACCTATAGTCTCAAACTATTCCAAAAAATTCAAGAAGAGGAAAGCTTCGAAGCTTTTTTTTTTTTTAAGATGCCAGCATTATCCTAATTCCATAACCAGATAAAGACACTACAAAGAAAGAAAAATATAGGCCAATATCCCTGATAAAAAAACAGGTGCTAAAATCCTTAGCAAAATGTTAGCAAACTGGATCCAGCAATACATTGAAAAGATCATTCACCATGATAAAGCAGGGTTTAATCTGAAGATGCAAGGTTGGTTCAATATTCTTAAATTAATAAACAAATGTAACACATCACAAATAAAATGAAGAATAAAATTACATAATCATATTAATAGATGCAGAACAAGCACTTGATAAAAATCCAGTACCCATTTATGAAAAAGAAAAGTGTGAATAGGGAGATGATACCTCAACATAATAAAGCCACCTATGAAAAACCCACAGCCAACATCATACTAAATTGGCAAAGATTAGCATGTTTCTTTTAAGATCAGGCCAAGCTGACTGCTTTCACCACTCTTATTCAACGCTAGAGGCCTAGTGCACAATTTTCATACATGGGTAGGGTCCCTAGGCTTGGCCAGCAATCAGGGTTGATTGGGTTCTTCCAGCTGCTGGCCAGGGCCTTCTTTCATTCCATACCACTCCCTGGTGGTCAGTGCACATCATAGTGAGTGATCAAACTCTCAGTCTCCTGGTCAAACTCCAAAGGAGACACTATGCATATTAGCCTTTTATATATAGATAGATAATATTGGAAATACTAGCCACAGCACTCAAGCCAGAAGAATAATTTAAAGACAAACAAATTAGAAAGGAGAAAGTAAAACTGTCATTATTAGCAGATGACATAATATTGTATATAAAAAGCCCAGTCTCCACCAAAATCTACTAGATCTAATAAATGAATTTGACAAAGTAGCATGATACAAAATTCATATTTATACATTGGTGGCCTTTTTATACACCAATAATGAGCTATCTGAAAAAAAAATTAAGAAAGCAATCCCATTACTATTGCAACAACAAAAAAAATAGGTATCTAGGAATGAATTTAACCAAGGAGCTAAGAGACATGTACTCATAAATTAAAAGATACCAAAGAAAGAACATGAAGAAGATGCAAATAAATGAAAGCATGTACTGTGTTCATAAATAGGAAACATTACCATCATTAAAATGCCCATACTTTCCAAAGAAATCTACAGATACAATGAAATTCATATTAAAATACCAATGCATATTTCACAGATCTAGAACAAATATTCTCAAAATTTAATTGAATAAAAAAAAAGATCCTTAATAGCATCAGTGATCTTGAGAAAGAAGAACAAAGTTGGAAGAATTACACTACTTGATATCAAGCTATACAATTAAATTCATAGTATTCAAAACAGCATGGTGCTGGCAAAAATAACAGGCAGATAGATCAATGGAACAGAATAAAGAGTCTAGAAATAAACCCATGCCTTTATAATCAATTAGCATTTGACAGAGGAGTCAAAAACATACATTGGAGTAAAGTTAGTCTATTCAACATATACCCCCCCCCAAATGAAACTAGAGCACTTTCTTATACCATACACAAGAATAAACTAAAAATGGATAAAGGACTCAAGTGTCTCACAAGAAACCATAAAAAGCCTAGAAGGAAATACAAGCAGTAAAATTTCAGATATTTCTCACAGTAATATTTTGTCTGATATAGTATTGTTATATCCTTGGGCAAAGGAAACAAGAAAAAAATAAACAAGTGGGACTACATCAAACTTAAAATCTTTTGCACAGACTTAGAAATCAACAAAATAAAATGGGAACCCACTGAATAGAAGAACATTTGCCAATAATACATCTGTTAAGGGGTTAATTTCTGCAATATATAAAGAACTTATACTACTCAACACCAAGGAAACAAACAACCCAATTTAAAAAAAAAAAAAAAAAAAAAAAAAAAAAAGGGCAAAGAACCTAAATAGTCACACCTCCAAAGAGGACATAAAAAAAATGCTCAACATCACTAATCACTAATCATCAAAGAAATGAAAATTAAAACCATAATGATAAATGAAAACTAAAACCTCACTCTTTTAGGAATAATTACCATCAATAAATCAACAAATAACAAGTACTGGTGAGGATGTAGAGAAAAAGGAACCCTTGTGCACTATTGGTGGGAATGGAATGCAGACTATGCAGCCACTGTGGAAAACAGTATAGAATTTCCTCAAAAACTTAAAAATGGAACTGCTTATGACCCAGCAATCCTACTTCTTGAAATATAGCCAAAGAAACCTGAAACACTAATTTGAAAGAATATGTATACCTCCATGTTCATTGCAGCATTATTTACAATAGCCAACATCTGAAAACATCCCAAATACTCACATAGATGAGTGGATAAAAAAGTTGTGGTATGGGCCCTGGCTAGGTTGCTCAGCTGGTTAGAAAGTAATCCCAATTAGCCAACATTGCAGGTTTGATCCCTGGTCAGGGCACATACAAGAATCAACCAATGAATGCATAAATAAGTGTGACAATAAATCAATGTTTTTTTTCTCTCTCTCATTAATAAGTAACAATTAAAAAGCCATGATATATTTACACAATGGAATACTACTAGACCATAAAAAAGAAAAATCTTACCTTTTGAGTCAACATAGATCCACTTGGAGATTATTGTGCTAAGTGAAATAAGTCAGTCAGAGAAAGACAAAAGCCATATGATCTCACTTATATGTGGAATATAATCTATAATAATAAAAGTGTAATATGCTAATTAGAATGGACATCCTTCCAGACAACCTTCTGGACAAAGCTGGGGTTGGGAGGGAAGCCTGGATCCTGGGTGCCTGCTGGCAGCCGAAGGAAAACTCAGGTCCCAGGTGTCTATTGGCAGCCAGAGGGAAGCCCAGGTCCTGGGTGCCAGAGGGAAGCCAGTGCTAAAAGCCAGGGGAAGGGAGGCCTACTCTTGCATGAATTTCGTGCATTGGGCCTCTATTAGATAAAATAAACTGACAAACAAAATAGAAACAGAGGCATGGGCAAATGGAACAGAGTGACAGATCTCAGAGGGGAGGGAGGAAAGAAATCCACTAAATAATCTTATATAATAAAAGCCAATATGCAAAATATTTCCTTTACTGGGAGTTCAACCAGAAATTTCACTGTGCACTGACCACCAGGGGTGGCACAGAACATGGCAGGCATTGGTGACCCAGTGCTTGCAGGGAGGAGCAGTGGAAGCACTGCTGGCCTCGATGGACCCCAAGAAGAGTGGGACCATGGTGGAATGGTGGAGCAGGTGAGCAATTGGCACCAGGACAAGACAGGAGCGGGCCAGATTGCCCCACAGATGGTGACCAGCAGTGGTAGCTGGAGCCTCTCCTGCCTCCACAGCAGTGCTAAGAATGTCCGAATGTGGGGAGCAGGCCTAAGCCTTCAGTAGGACATCTGCTGAGGGCTCCCAGACTGCAAGAGGGTTCAGGCTGGGCTGAGGGACCTCCCCCCACCAAGTGCACAAATTTCGTGCACTAAGCTTTTGGTATATATAATAACACATAGGCACAGACAACTATGTGCTGTTAGCCATAGGGAAAGGTGGGTGGAGAGTAGGTAGAGGTGGGCAATGGGCATGAAAATTTGGACAAAAAAAAGACTTTGGGACATATGATATGTTTTTGAGATGTACACTTGAAACCCATATTATTTTGTGAACCAATGTCTCTCCATTAAATACAATTAAAAATAAATATTCAAGCAAAAAAAAATCTACTCCAGCCAAAACAAACAAACAAAAAAAGTTTTGTAAGGGAACTGTAAATAACAGGCATAGGCAAATATGTTACGGCTGAGTCAGTCTGGAGCCAGGCAGCCTGCATGCTATTCCCTTCTACAGATGGGACAGCACTTGGCAAAACTGTCATAGATTTGGAATTTAAATCTATGGTGATTTCAGTATTACATTTTTCAGCAAATCAATAGGGATGTTTCAAAACCAAAACAGATGGCCACACTACTACTGTGGACTATCAATTACAGGCCAACCTTTTATTTTTCTAAAACAGTACCTCTTTAATTTCCAAAGTTTCTGAAATGCAGCAAAATACACCTCAATGGGAAAGTCTATAATATGCCTCATTTTCTTATAATAGCCCTTAGGATTCTCAGGAAGATCGTCAGTATGCATATTCAAAGGCTAGCGTGTGCAGCATATTGATAATCATAAAGAGTGAGTTGGGGAGGGGGAAGTTGTTGGGATTGCACCTTGCTGTATGACTTTTTTATTTTTTGCTTTTGACTAAAACACTATAAGAAGAAACATGATGACAGTTACAGAGCTGGGAAGATGTATTTTAGCAGGTCAAGCAGCATCTAAAAGAATGCTTTAGAATGGACTATATTTGTAGACCAGAAACATAATAAGAGTTGTGATGTGATGTGTGTTGTTTTATACACTCTTCCATCTCTCTTAAAGACCTTTGCATTTCTCTCCTGAATCCCCAACTATTTACAAAGTGATCCTCTTTTGCTCTTCTCCTTTATTATTTTAACATTTTTTGGAAATAATTTTATATTTACATAAGAGTAATGAAAATAGTAGAGTTCTTGTGTAACCTTCACCCATATTCCTCCCCTGGTAAATTTAATAAAACCAGGATAATAACATTGACATCTAATATTAACTAAAGTAACTAGACTACTTTGATTTTGCCAGTCTTGGCACCAATGTCATTTTTCTGTTCAGGATGCAATCCAGAATTTTACATTTTATCTAGTTATGTCCTCTTACTTTCCTTTGGTATGTGGCATTTTTTGGGTTGTTCCTTTTTATCATAACATTGACATTTTTGAATAGCACTGAGAAGGATAGGTTGTATAATGGTAAATTGGGAAACTCGCTGATAATGTCTCATTATTAGACTAGAGTTATGGATTTGGGGGATAAATACTATAGAAGTTATGTTCCCCTTTTCATTCACATCATGTTAACGTATGCATAATAGAAATTTGACTAATGTGTCATGATGTTAATCCTAATTGGGTACCCTTCATTTTAAAAACGTACCTGTCAGGTGTGTTGTTTAGTTAAGTGACTGACTGATTGTGCAATGCCTATTTTAATGTCTGATACTCAGTAAATGTTCATTCATTCATTCATTCATTATCAATTATTTTTGAGTCAGCGAATAAAACAAATGAGCATTGGATGTTTATATATTTATCTATGAAGTAAACAACTATTTGTTAAATAGTTATCATGTCCAAGGATGAGACTAAAGCAAGGAAAGTGAGGAAATTGCTTTGAGTGTAGCAATAAAAAGTGTTAGTTAACATGAGAGTAGTCTATTATTTGAATACCAGTATTCATTGTGAATAAGTAAGCTATATCTACCTTGATAAAGTTCACATTTGTGAGCTCTTTGCCACTTAGCAACTATATGATCTTGGGATAGCCATTAGCTCTCTAACTCTTACTTTTCACAAATTTAAAATGGGAACAATAATAGTACCAACCTCATGAAGTTTCTGTGAAGATTAAATGAAATATGACATAAATGATCAATGCAAGATCTGGCATTTAGTAATTATTCAATTATTGGTGATTGTTATTTTTATCAAAATCCCCCAAAGCAGTTATTTGAACATCTCTTCTATTGTTCTTAAGATTTTACCTTGTTCTGTTTACTAGTGAAATAAATAGCCAGATAAATCACCTTACCAAATAATCCATGAAATCACCATCAATGCTAAAAGCATAGCCACCTATCTACCATACAATAAAAGATCCTTCTTTAGCTTCAACCTGGTGAATCTGTGGCACTCCTTTACCCTAGGCAGGGCCAGACTAGGGGCCAATCATATGAATTACAATGTCAATGACATTGTCATCCACTCATAAACCATCTCCTAGGGGTTGGCATATGTAAGCAGTCAATTACACTGAGTGGCTAGATTATTATGATCTCTGAATGAATAATAATCTGGCCACTGAGTGTATATACTATACAATAAAAGGATAGTATGCAAATTATCCCCTCAACCAGGAGTTCAACCAGCAGGCAGGCCAGCCAACTGCCCATGTCACCTCCCCCTGGCTGGGCTGGTCAGACCCCAAACATGCACAAATTCATGTACTGGCCTCTAATATAAATATAAATATATAAATATATAAATATAAATAATATAAATAATATAAATATAAATACACACTAGATGGCCCAATGCACAAAATTCGTGCATGGGAGGTGTGTCCCTAAGCCCAGCCTGCACCCTCTCTAATCTGGCTCTTCAAACTGGGACCACTCAAGGGATGTTGACTGGCCATTTAGGCCCAATCCTACCTGGAAGTCAGACATCCCTTTCACAATCCAGGACTGCTGGCTCCCAACTGCTCTCCTGACTGCTTTCCTGATTGCTCCTAACCACTTCTGCCTGACAGCCTGATCACCCCCTAACCACTCCCTGCCAGCCTGTTTGATGCCTAATTGCTCCCCTGCCAGCCTGATTGCCCCTAACTGCCCTCCCTTGGAGGCCTGGTCATCTCTAACTGCCCTCCTCTGCATGCTGATCCTCCCGCAATTGCTCAACTGGTATCTTTGTCAGAAGTAAGAGGACAAATGCTAGAGATGACTTTTTAATTTCTGTTTCCTTGAAAAGGAGCAAAGAAAAATATATCTTTGTAGTGTTTGACATAGACACCTTTTGCCTATTGCTAAAGGTATAATGAGAGTACCATTAGAGATTCTTGATTATATTATTTACTCATAACATTTTAAAACAAGAAGAGACCTTAGAACTCTATAGATGCAACCTACTTGTTTTACAAAATATAAAGGTCAGAGAACTTATTTGAAAATGTCACTAAAACAAAAACTGCCTAAACCAGTATTTTTTTAATTTAATAAATCTTTATTGTTTAGATTATTACAATTGTTTCTCCTTCCCTCCCCTCCCCCATAGGTCCCCTCCACCCACTTTCCACCCCACCCTCTGCCCTTAACTTCCCCACACTATCCTCATCCATAGGTGTACAATTTTTGTCCAGTCTCTTCCTGCAGCCCCCATACCCCTTTACCTATGAGAATTATCAGTCCACTCCCATTCTATGCCCCTGATTCTATTATATTTACAGTTTATTCTGTTCCTCAGATTTTTAATTCACTTGATTTTTGGTTTCACTTGTTGATAGATATGTATTAGTTGTTCATAATCTTTATCTTTACTTCTTTCTTCTTCCTCTTCTTAAAGA
This sequence comes from Pipistrellus kuhlii, assembly GCF_014108245.1. Lineage (NCBI taxonomy): Eukaryota > Metazoa > Chordata > Mammalia > Chiroptera > Vespertilionidae > Pipistrellus > Pipistrellus kuhlii. Next base: position 31,900,384 of record NW_023425471.1, read on the forward strand.
ATACCTTTCAGCATTTCATATAATACTGGTTTGGTGGTGATGAACTCCTTTAGCTTTTTCTTATCTGTGAAGCTCTTTATCTGGCCTTCAATTCTAAATGATAACTTTGCTGGGTAGAGTAATCTTGGTTGTAGGTTCTTGCTACTCATCACGTTGACTATTTTTTGTCACTCCCTTCTGCCCTGCATAGTTTCTGTTGAGAAATCAGCTGACAATCTTCTGGGTGCTTCCTTGTAAGTGATTAACTGTTTTTCTCTTGCTGCTTTTAATATTCTTTCTTTGTCTTTTGCTCTTAGCATTTTAGTTATGATGTGTCTTGGTGTGGTCCTCTTTGATTCCTTTTGCTTGGGGTTCTGTGCTCTTCCTGGACTTGTAAGTCTATTTTTTTTCACCAGGTGGGGGAAGTTTTCAGTAATTATTTCTTCAAATAAGTTTTCAGTATCTTGCTCTCTCTTTTCTTCTTGCACTCCTATAGTTCTGATGTTGGTATGCTTGAAGTTGTCCCAGAGGCTTCTTATACTATCTTCAACTTTTTGGTTTCTATTTTCTTTTTTTCTTTTCTGGTTGAGTGTTTTTTGCTTCTTTGTATTTCAAATCTTTGACCTGATTCTTTTTTTTTTAATTACTTTATTGATTAAGGTATCACATATTTGTTGACTTAGTTTTTGCATTCCTCCAGTCTGCTGTTGGGTCTCTGTATAATATTTTTTATTTCAGTCAGTGTAGGTTTAATTTCTAGTTGGTCCTTTTTCATATCCTAGAAGGTCTCATTAAATTTGTAGGACTTTTCTAGGAAATTCTTGAAAAACCTTATAACCATGGTTTTGAATTCTATAACCAGTTGTTTATTTTTCTCTATTTCTTTTGTTTGTGATCTGTTACTTTGTCTCCACATTTTTTCTGCTTCCTTGAGTTGGTAGGGTAGCTTTGTATGCTAGGTTTCCTATATGGCCCAGTGGGTCAGACTCCACAGTCACCTGAGGTGGACACTCTTGGTGCAGCCCTTTGTGGTCTGTGTATACAGCTTTGTTGTAGTTAAGTCTTGATTGTTGTTGGTGTCACTGGGAAGAATTGACCTCCAGGCCAATTTTCTTTGAGCATCAGCTGTGTCTATGTTGGGATAATTTCTGTGTTGGAGACAGCCTTATGGGACCAGACCTACAAAATTGCAAAAGCCTCTGCATTCAGCTTGGATGGGGTGGAGTCTCAGGGCTGAGCAGACAGTCTTGGTTTCCCATCAGCCCTGTCCTTGGTTTCCCTTCAGACACTGAGATACATTACCCTGGGTCTCAGTGTCCCTCAGTAATTGCTGAAAGCACCTCTGAAAGAAAGTCGCCCTTGAGTTTTGCCCACTGCCAGACAGTTCAGTTTCTCCCCGAATAAATCTGGATTCCCAGATTCTCGCCCATAACTGGAATTCAGAGCAGTTGGGAACTTCTGACTACCTCCTTCTAGGGAAAGCCAGCAATCAGTCTTCTTTGTGCGCACTCACACATGCATGCCTCCAGAACTCTGCCCGCTGTGGCTTCCCCAAGTCTCTGAGTCTCTGTGTTCCTTTCTCTCTAGCTGACAGTCCAAACTCCCCCTTTATGAGCCTGGGTCCACAGGGTTTTTCCCAGAACTGGGATTCAGTGCAGTCAAGAGCTTCCTTCTCCTTCCTGCCAGAGAAAGCCGGCCATGCAGTCAACCACCCTTCCATATCTCAGCCCTTTGCAGTTCCTCTGATTCTCCATGAGCTTTTCTCTTTCCTTTTAATTGTAGAATTTCCACTTAGACAGCTTTCCTCTGGTTCTGGATGATGTCTGTTAGTTGTAGTTTTGAAATTGTGTGAGACAGCAGTTTAGGTGCTTACCTATGCCACCATCTTGGTTTCTCCTCAGTATTTATTCTTATTTCTTAATATCATGCTAAATGGTTTATAGTAGGTGCTTAATAAATATTGAAAGCATAAAGGTATTATTGAAAGGTCCTACCATATACTACCCTTACTATGGGAATAATTCTTGTTTTAATAAGCTTTATATTAAAGTGTATTATACATAATGAAAACTTCACAAACCATTAATGTTCAACTAGAAGGAGGAGTTCTTAACAAAATAAGCACACTTACAAAGCCACCCCTGAGATTAAAAAAATACACCAGTATTCCAGACGATGGTCCCTCTCAGTCACTATCCCTTCTCCTAAAATTGATATTATGACACATTTCAATTGGTTAGTTTTACCTGTGTTTTTTTTTAATTTATATAAAATAATCATATATTATGGACTCTTATATTTGAGAGATTTAACTATATTGCTATGTGTAGCTGTAATTTATTCTCATTACTGTATAGTATTCACTGTATGGCCATGCTACAGTTCACTTATCCACTTTGTGGATATTGGGTTTGTTTGCAGAATTTTGTCTCATGAATATTGCTGTTATGAACATTGTTGTTTATGTTTTTACTGTACATTATTTATTTCTTTGGCTCATACATGGGTATATATACCAAAAATTAAACTTTATATTGTAGCAAATGTTGATGCTTTGCTTCATGTACCCTAGACACATCTCTGTGGTCAATACAGCTGCAGTAGATTATTTTTAAATTTTCTGTTTCAATTATAGTTTACTTTGAATATTATTTTAAATTAATCTGAATTTTGGCAAGTCACAACTCCATGAGTGGATGAGTTCTCATCTGTAAAATAAGAATGTTATTAATAAAACAACAATAATACTTGGATCAACTTAGAGAATGCTTTTTGATGCATTTGTAAACTGTATGGTAATATAAAATTAGAATTACATTAATTTTGGAAAATTACTATGTCTGTGTTTCTCTTCCAATTACAGTTTACTTTCAGTATCATTTTTTAAATTATTTTCAGGTGTACAGCATTGTGACTTAATAATCATATACTTTACAAGGTATTCCCACCAATACATTTAGTACCCACTTAGTACTATACACAGTTATTACAATGCTATTGACTATATTCCCTATGCTGTACTTTACATTCCAATGACTATTTTTGTAACTACCATTTTGTAGTTATTAATTCCTTCATTTTTTTAACCCAGTTCTGCAAACTATCTCTCCTCTGACAGTCATCAATCTGTTCTTTGTTTTAATTCTGTTTGTTCTTTAGTTTTGTTCCTTATATTCCAACATAACAACTTCCCATATTAAGTACCTGGCTTTCTCTGCCATTCTTCTATTAGAGTGTCTAGTTTTGGCAATTAATGTAATTACTGCCATTGTTTCATACTTATTCAACCTTTTCTATGATCTTTCCCTTCCACTTTACCTTATTTTGAATAAAATGTTTTTATTATTCCAATTCACCCTCGAATTGCTTGCTATTTATATACACTTTTACTATTCCTTTAGTAGTTAATACTAGAGTTTGCATCATACATAATATAGACTCTAATCTAACTATTTTGTCACTTTTCAGACAATGATAGGACTTTATAATACTTTCAATATTTATAACAATGCAATTAAATTACCTCTTACACATTTGTATTATTATCATTACTAGTATCTATTTTACTCTACATAGATTTTAAACTTCACAATTGAGTAATATTATTGTTTTATATAGTCAATATTGATTAAAATATATTCATATGTTTAACCATTCAACTACTTTTTATTCTTTCTTTTTCTTAAAATTTTGTTTTTATTCATTCTTGAATTTCTGTTTACTGCTCTGGGAATATGGGATCTTTTTGCCTGGATAACCATCTTTTCGGTTTTTTTGGTGTGAGTATACTGGCTATAAAATCTGTTTTATTTGTCTAGAAATGTCTTCACTTCTTCCCCCCACCCCTTCTCCTCTGACAGCTGTCAGTCTGTTGTCTTCAGTTTTGAAGTCTATTTTTTTTTAAATATAGAATTCTAGGCTGGCTTGTTTGTTTGTTTGTTTGTTTTATTCTCCCATTCAGCACATCGAAGAGAACAGATGAGAACTCTTACAAATGAGAACTCTTTCACTCATGGGGTTGTGACTTGCCAAAATTTAAATTAATTCAAAATAATATTCAAAGTAAACTGTAATTGAAACATATTGACTTCCATCATTCTGTTGAGAATTTGGCTGTCAGACCTATTCGAAAGTAATGGCTTTTATTTCTTCTCTAGATGCTTTTCTCTGCCATTCTTTTATTAGAGGATCTAGTTTTCCTTTTCTTATATTTTTCAATATTTCTATTATAGTAGGTCAAGAAATGCATTCCTTTGTTTGCTTTTGCTTAGCATTTGAAGCACTTTTAAACCCTTTGGCTTGATACTTTCAATCAATTTTAGAAAATTCTTAATTATTATCTCTTTAAATATTGCTTCTGCCTAATTATTTTTCTCTTACCTCTCTGAGATGATAAACAGATATATGTTAAACCTTTTCATCATATCCTATATGTTTCTTATAAATTTCTGTATTGTCCATTCTTTATTTTCATTATGATTCTGTCTGGATATTTCTTATAGTTTTCTGTCCTGATGCACCTATCCTCTGTTCATATAATTTCATTCTTTTGTTAAATCCACATTTGACTAAATGTTAGAAATTACGTATGAAAACCTGTAGAGGTTCTATATAATGTAATATTCTTCCAGAGGGGATAAACTTTATCTATTGACAAGTAGCCAGAGTAGAAGATAGTTATCTTAATACAGTCATGAGCTTATGTTAATTAAAGCTGGATCTCAGGTATTATAAAGCTTTGTGTACTGGTTCACTGTCACTCAAAGGGTCTTTTTTTCAAGGTGTCCTAATTGAGCCTGGTGATTTTCCCAGAACTCCTGTTTTGAAGGTATTGAAATCCAAATTTACCTACCCAGATCCATTAAGTAGATGTTAACTTCACTGTGTTTCAACTGCTTTCTGATCAGCTCTGTGCAATGTAAGAATCAGCAAATGAACTAAGGCATCCAGAATACTAGTCTCCCCTCAATGTTTCCTTTCTGTCTATAGTATGTTGGTCCCCAAAGAGCTTCCTACCTTGGAAGCTTTTAGAAACCTTCAGACTGATTCTAATTTGTATTTTATATAGCTTTTCTAGTTTTTAATGAAACAGTACATGCACATCTGTTATAGTTAGGAGCAGAAGTCATAACTTATTTTTAGGTGATCACATTATAAATGCTCAATATATTCAAGATACCTGTATTTAATGAAGAATAGCTATTGAATAAATGTACAGAGAGTAGGTGAGGGTTCTCTGACTTATTATAGATTTGTTATTTATGATGGAGTTTTACCAAATACACATTATACAAAAGACATATACGTCTTTCTGGTGCATCCAGCTGAATGTAACTTAAGATTCACAATTAATCAATTAAAATTTAAGAGAATATAAAAGCACAAATTTTATGAGATTATCTCACTGTAGTTGTAATTTAAAAATCTTTGATTAAGTAGTCATGTGAAAAGGGTTCCATTACATACTTACTTTGATGAAGTGCCATAATTATTCTTGCTGCACACTGTCCATTCTATGGTTTTGTTATCATAATTTTATTTTATTCCTTGAGATTTTAAATGTTCAAATTTTGCTATATTTATGTAGGTGCAATTGCTTGTATTTAAAAAATGTAAACAAGTAGGTAGATGCAGCTACCATGACTTCAAACATTATTCTTGCAAGTGTTTTATTCTTTCTTAAAAACAAGGTCTTACTATTGCAGGGGAGTGAGTTGAAGAAATTTAGTCAGTATTCTTTTGGTTGTAAGTAATAAAAATTTGACAAAAATCTAGCTTAAATCAGAAGGATTTTATTGACTCAAATAACTGTGATGTTCGAAAGTGTATCCTATCTTGAGGCCCATCTAGAACAAGGGACTCATAAGCTATTTTCAAGACTTTGTCTTCCTTTCCATCTTTAAAATAAGTTTCTCTGTGTATACTGGTTTCATTTTTTTGGTTAAGCTCTTTTGTTCACTGGGAATTGTGGCGTCAAATAGAAGATAACATTTGTCTTTCGCTTCCATATCATTTATAGGCATACCTTAGAAATATTGTGGGTTCAGTTACAGATCATAACAATAAAGCAATTATTATAATAAAACCATTTGTTATCTTTCTGCTGGTGGAGGATCTTGCCTTCAATTTGGAAAAAACACAACATCACCCTAGCTGGTTTGGCTCAGTGAATAGAGCGGCGGCCTATGGACTGACAGGTCCCAGGTTGAATTCCAGTCAAGGGCACATGCCTGGGTTGCAGGCTTGGTCTCCAGTAGGGGGCGTGCGGGAGAAAGCCGATCAATGATTCTTTCTCATCATTGATGTTTCTACCTCTCCCTTCCTTTCTGAGATCAATAAAAGTATATTTAAAAAAAATACACACCCAAAAAGCAACCAAAAAAGTACCATTTAAAAAAAATACAACATCTGTGAAGAGCAATAAGTTTAAGGTGTGGCTGTAATATGGAAAAACTCTGATTGACACAACATGAGTCATATGCCCACCATAGACCAATGAACTATAAATATAGGGTACTGTAAATTGACTGAACTTTAGTCACATGAACATCTATGTGGTCATGGATTCAGGTCACTCTGATTGATAGGACCAGCATGATTACATAGGGAAAAGGTGCGGTTTGGTATACTTTTATTCTCTAAAGTTGTCTCGAGAATGCTTCTTCAAAAACCTGGAACTATCTATGGGTCAAATCTACACTAATAAAAGAGAAAAATGCTAATTGACTATACCTTCCTACCCCACAGTCAATCAGGAGTGATATGCAAATCAAGTTAACAAAGATGGAGGGTAAATTTGCATATGCAGGAGGGGAAGTCTGACGCTGCTGCAGGGTCCAGTCCACCATGGGGGACCCGGCAGGCCAAGCGGATAGCGCCTGATGCCACCAGCTGGGTTAAGGCCACCATGGGTAACTGGGCAGGTGGGGGTGGGAATGGGGGAAAGTGTCTGATGCCACCCGTGGGGTGCAGGTAGTCATTGGGGTTGGGCAGGCATATATGGCAGTGCCTGTCGCCACCTGTGTGGTCCAGGTTGCCATCCAAGACCAGGTAGGCCAGGCAGACAGTGTCTGACTCTGCCCGCGGGATCCAGGCATCCATCGGGGTCTGGCAGGAATAGTGGGCTGCGCCTGTGCGCCTGATGCCACTGCGGGGTCCAGGCCTCCGTTGCGGACTGGGCAGGCATGCCAGACAGTGCCTGATGCCGCTCTTTGCATTCAGGCAGCCATTGGTAACTAGGCAGGCCATTGGTAACCAGGCAGCGCCTGATGCTGCCCACGGGGTCCAGGCCACCACCTGGCAGGGCTGGCTTGCAGTGCCTGTCACCACCTGTTGGGTCCAGGCAACCATCAGGGACCAGGTAGGCTGTGTGGGAAGCACCTGACGCTGCCCGAGGGTCCAGGCAGGCCAGGCGGGCTGAGCCTAACACTGTCCACTGGGTCGAGGCCGCCATCGGGGACCCAGGTAGGCAGGGGGTGTCCAGGGTCTCTGGGATCGTTGTCTGCCCTGAGCCGCCTGTGGACACCGGTGGAGCAGGCCATGATTGAACATTTTAATGATCAGTCCCTGGCGAGGAGAAGGCAGTGGGCAATTAGCAGGCACCAGGGCTTGGAAGGGACTAGGATCAATCTGCAGGTGTGCTACCAGGAAGAGGTGCTGAACTATGATGATACAGAGGGCTGGCTGATAGAGGTACACAAAGATGCAGATGAGGGGGCTCTTGCTGGTGCTGAGCTTAAAAAGCGCATCGACAGCCTGATTGATTAAATACCCTTTCTGAAGAAGGTGCATGAAGAGGAGATCCCCAAGCTGCAGGTGCAGATCCAGTATGCTCAGATCTCCATGGAGATGGACATGTTCTCCAAGTCTGACCTCTCTGCAGCTTTCAAGGACATCGGCGCTCAGTAGGAGAAGATGGCTGCCAAGGATATGCAGAATGCAGAAGAATGGTACAACAGCTGCTCACCATGCTGACCAGGAGCACTGAAATAACACCTATGTGGTGTGTGCTTCCAAGAAGGAGGTGTCTGAAAGCTGCTGCCTGCTCAAGGCCAAGACCCTGGAGATCAAAGCATGCTGGGGTATGAACAATGCTCTGGGAAAGCAGCTGCGAGAGCTGGAGGTTAAGCAGAACTCTGATGTTAGTGTTATGCAAGACACAATAAACAAATTAGAAAATGAGTTGAGAATTACAGAGAGTGAAATGGCATGATATTTAAAAGAATTCCAGGACCTCCTCAATGTGGACTTTGACATTGCAGCTTATAGGAAACTCTTGGAAGGTGAGGAGATCCAGCTCAGTTTCACCAGCATGGGAAGCATAGCCAGTGGCTACACCCAGAGTTCCTAGATCTTTGGTTAATCTGCCTAAGGTGGTTTACAGACTAGCTCCTACTTGATTCCGGTCGCTCCTTCCCTTCTTAATACACCAGCAACGTTCAGGAGGAGCAGATCAAGGTGGAGAAGACCATTAGGAAACTAAGTATGAACTCCTTTCTGAAAGAGAAGCTGAAGAAGAGGAGATTGAGAAGGAAGTGGCTGACGAAGAAGGAGAGGAAGAGGAAGAAGGTGCCAAGGAAGAATTTGAGGATGCAAAGGAGGAAGAAGAAAGAGGTGAGGGTGAAGATAAGATGCTCTAGAAGCTGAGGATGAGAAGATAGATGAAGGTGCTGGGGAGGAACAAGAAACCAAGAAAAGATTGAGCTTTCCTTTCCTTAATTATTTCAGGAATAATCCTCCTAAAACCAGGTCAACCCCATCACCAACCAAGTGGTTGAGTTTCTGATACTATATGAATTAAGAAGTCAATATATATATAACATTCTGAGGTGATTCAGGTTGGACATTAAATATTGTGCTATGACTTTTCTCCTTATGAAGAATATCTGTTTGCTTGCAGAGTGGCTTCCTGGCTTGCTGCCACCCTGTGCATGGTACATGCTTATGAGTTCAGGATCTATGACAATGTGAATAATTCAAATATTTACAATAAAAACACATGAATACAAGAATTCATAGATGTTAATGTTAAACTTCATGGAAAAATAGTCTTTTGAATCTTTTGTGGTTAGAAATTAAAGACCTCAAATCATGTGCAATAAACAGTAAATAAAGTTACACTGAATGACAAAAACAAAAACAAAACACAAACAAACAAAACACATTAGGGGCCAGGAAACTTTGAAAGAATTGGGGAACCATTCCCAAATCAGGAAGAGAAGTCACAGGCTGTATATTATTGCTATGAATACACTATTTTCTACTACTTTAACATATACAATGTAATGTATTAGATGCCTTCCTATTGCATGAAGTATGCATTCTCATAGAGTAATACTGGTAGATATGTTATAGTTATGGTGGTATGTCATATCCAATCTATAATAATAAAAAGGTAATTTGCTAATGAGACCTTCCAGAAGTCCTTCCAGACAAAGCCATGGTGGTGGGGCCGAGGCTAGGAGTGATCAGGCCAGGAGGGAAAGGCAGTTGGGAATGATCAGACCAGGAGGGGAGGGCAGTTGGGAGTGATCAGGCCTGCAAGGGCATGCAGTTGGGGGCCAGCAGGCCAGCAGGCAAAATGGTTAGGAGTGATCAAGCAGGCAGGCAGGTGAGTGGTTAGGAGCCAGCAGTCCCAGATTCCTAGGGGGAATCTGCCAATTTAGGCCTGATCCCACATGGGTCTCAGTTTGGAGATGATTCAGGCCAGGTTGAGAGACACCCACCCCTGTACGAATTTTGTGCACCGGATCACTAGTCCTACCTAATAAAAGAATAATATGCAAATTAACCATCACTCCACTACATCCACAAGCCACACCCAACAGCCAATCAGAGTGAGTATGCAAATTAACCCCAACCAAGATGGGTACAGCCACAGAGAGCAGTTGAGAGGCTTGGGTATCCCAGGCAATGGAGGAAAACAAGCTTTCTGCTGGCCCTTGCTGGCCTAAGCCTCCACTCAAGGCTACAAAGTTTCAATTATAGAAGGTAAACAAATACAAACAGAAATGGCGGCAGCCACAGAGCAAGCAAAAGGCTTGGCTCCACTCAAGGCTACAAAGTTTCAATTGTAGAAGGTAAATAAATTCCAGATACCAGGGCCTCTGTTCGGGTCTCTGGGGGAGCATTGCCAGCCTGCAAAGCACCACAGGCCCATCGCTCAATCCACCCCATGCCTCAAGGGAACCCCCACCCCGATCTGGGACACCCTTCAGGGCAAACCAACTGGCCCCCACCCATGCACCAAGCTTGTATTCTATCTAATAAAAGAGTAACATGCAGATTGACCATCACTCCACACAAGATTGACACACAATATGGTTGTCCCCATGTGGTCAAAGATTCTGCCCCTATGTGGACACAAAATGGCCACTACAAGATGGCCAGCAGGGGAGGGCAGTTAGGGGTGACCAGACCTGAAGAGGAAGGTAGTTAGAGGCAAACAGACTGGCAGGGGAGCAGTTAGGCATCAATCAGGCTGGCAGCAGAGTGGTTAGGGGGTGATCAGAATGACAGGAAGAAGTGGTTAGAGGCAATCAGGAAGGCATGCAGGTGAGCAGTTGGGAGCCAGCAGTCCTGGATTGTGAGTGGGCAGTCGGACATCTATCGAGGGGTCCCAGATTGGAGAGGGTGCAGGCTGGGCTGAGGGACAACCACCCTCTGTGCATGAATTTTGTGCACCGGGCCTCTAGTATTATAATTCTGGAAGAGGTCTTCAGAATGCCTTCATTGACCTGTGCTTACTTACATGGCTACAGTTTGGTAGTTCATAATGTGCTCAAACTTTTGGGCTTAGTTCCTCCCCATTACCTAGCTCTAACATAAAAGCTTTTGTCTGAATATATTTTAGAAATAAAACTTACTCAAAGAGAGAAGCCTCCCTCTCAGCTCATGCAGGCACACTGATACTTTTGGAGGAACTGAACTCTCAGGAAAAATGAGGATTATGGTACTAATCAAAAGATGAGAATTAGATTCAGTATTCCTATGATTAAATCTGTGGCGAGCATCAACTAAAGATAACACAGGCACTAGAACTGAAGGAACAGTCCACCAGGAAAAACTAAAGTTATAATGCCAAAGATATCAAGTTTGAATGTCAAATTTAGAGACCAAAGGCCTCTAAAAGTGAGATGAATGGGTGGAGGTTCAGAATTTGTAGGAGAATCATTTCCAAAATTATTGTGATCAATTAAGTTGGTATTTATGGCATATCACGTAGGTGGGTAATATTGGTTTAAAGGGCTAGAATTAGATAGCCAGCAGCTAAAAGATAACCAACAGCTAAAAGAGGCAGAGTTCCAGGTATATTCAGAAAGGGAAAAGTTCCCCCCAAAAGGAACAGGTGAATGTCCTAGAAAGCAGTGATTAAGACTGTGTGGCACTAAGACTTACAGAGCACTAATTAAAACCTGCCAACTCATCTATCCCCAGGTCAAAACCTTTGAATGGGAAATGGGAAAGCAGCTAATCAAAGGTTTTGAACTGGCTAGGAATTCAAGACAAAGAGTGACACATAAGTCTAGTTTTCAAAACAGTAGTTGCTGCCACTAGTCAATGAACAGTTTTCCATTATGCCCATTTTAAAAGGGATTGTTAATCCCCCTATTGTCATTTTAGCCACACCCACAGATCAAAATTGCCATCAATCTCCTTACACACCAAGCTCTGGCAACTCTTAAAAGAAATTTTCCCAGTGCTTTAGTTTAGTGTTCTAATGGTCACAGCTCACTAGTCATGCCCTCATTTGTTTTGCACCTGGATGCTGTGGGTGGGGGCTGGTTTTCTGTTAGACTTCAGTGATTAATGCACACCTGCACATTCTTTTGTTCCCATTGGCAAAATAAACATTTCACAAAAACAGCCTGAACAAAATGTTGTCAAGAAATGTTGGCAACAATTCCTACGAAGGCCTTTTCCCCCCTGAAGATTGAAATGAGGTGACATTTTTAAGGATCTTAGAATTAGTATCTCTTTTTATTTCTTTTCACAATGTGACTTTTCTTGCCTTTAACATATAGCTTTAATTTGGAAGACAAGATTAAGAATTATACTTTCTTTTGGTATGAGTGGATCCAAAAAAGCATGTTTCCTCTTTTTAGCTATCATGCTATTTTTTTTTTGTAATTTGGTTATGATTTCTAGATTATAATGTTATTTCTAGGAGTTGACTTTGAGGAAGTACAACCTTAATTTGTGTACCTGCTAGTCTGCTTGAGCTAACATTCACCAATTGTTATGTCTTCAAAAGGAAGAAAAATCTACTATAGTGAAGAGGTAATTTAAATATAACAGCAATACCAATTTTTTGGAGTGGAGAAGAAATCTAGGCTTTGGAAGACAGTGAGTTCACAAGTGTGCATTCAAGTACCTAATTCACACTAAGTTCTTATGGCCAATTAGTCCCAACTATCAGGAATGGTTTTGCCCTAGTCTCTGACCAATGAGCCTATTTCTAATTAGAAATGAATAGAGAGGTCTGGCTTAGTTCTTCCACACTAAAGCTTCTCATTTAGTACTCGATTTTGTCCCAACTGGGCTCTTATATATTTCTTATAACTAAGCTCATTCCTTGTAAGTCAGTTTTAGTTCCTTGACTTGTTCACTGGTATTGAAATCTTATATTGGCATGCTGTCTTATATTGTATTGTTTTTCATTGATATGTGACAGCAGCCCTTATTTATGGAGTGAATTTATTATCTTTACCTAGGACTTATAGTCATTGTAAACTCTTTGCTCTTGCACCTACCAACCTTCCATTCAAATGATCTAACTTAAGAAAATACACAGTATGACAGTTTATAATGAGTGTTATTCACAAAGTTAATACTGTGCAATAGCAATATTTGTTGAAATACTTGGTCATCAAATGAATAGCTTTAAAAGGATGAAGGAAATTAGAAAAATAAAGTTAAGGATAGGCAAGAATGATACTATGTGTGGGTGTATAAAACATCTTTCTATCACACACATATGAACACACATACACACACACACACAAAGTCAATTTTGATAAAACTGAATATTAAGTGACTGAGAACTTTGCATGGTAGTCATTGGTGTTTTTCTGTAAATAAATCTTGCTTCACTTCCTTTCTGGACCCATTGTAGGATTGTACTTCATAGCCCCCTTGTGGTTTGGTGGAACCATATAATTAGTTTTGTCTAGTGAGTTGTAAGCAGAAGTGACATTACTCATTTCAGGGTCAGAGAGCCAGAACATTTAACTGCCTAAGTCAGATATTTTCTAGGATTCTTTCCCCCACATCTATAACAGACAATGTTCAAGATGGTGGCTGCTTTGTCAACATGAATCACTGAGAGATCCCTGAGTAGGTATGATGAGAAGAGTACCCTTCCAGTACTACCTCCACATCCAGCAACTCATAATGGAAACAGCATGAGCAGGAAAGATGCATTTGCTGTTTTATGCTGCTGAAATTTTAGGGTGTTTTGTTACTTTTACCCTAGCATAACCTAGCCTATCTTGACTGATATGCCTAGCTTAGTTATCAGGCTTCTCTGTTTAAGTACCTTAAAAAATAAGCATATATTTATTGGTGATTAATAGTAGTTTGATTAAGAAAGAAAAACTTATTACTGATTTAGAAAGATGAGCTCTAGTAGATTATACTCAAATATAGAAATCTGCAGATACTGACCAAGATAATATAGCTTAGCTTGAAATCTGTATAAAAATAGGAGCATCAATAAGAATATACAGGCTTGCTGACTAAGCCAGTATATTTCAGTAGTGACTTGACAATTTGATTTATTCTACAAAAATGGCCTTTAGGATTCAGTTTCAGGTTAAAATAAAAAATGCCAGGAGACAATAAAAAAATTCATGATGATGTATTATTTGACTGTAAATAAGAAATATTTGAGATCAGATAAGAAGGCTAGCCCAAGAAGACAGGATAGAAAGCTTTCATGTCATTCTACTCCTATTATTTGCCAAGATTCTAATTAATCTATTTTTTGATTACATACTTATTTGTTTCATTTAAGTCAACTAGCAATATTATATAATCCATAACTTATTAATTATACTGATGTTTTCAGCATTAAGTACTGTCATCTTGAAATAATCTCAAACTACTGAATATTGACATACTTTGTGTCTATGACATACTTTGTGTCTTCTGATTAGGCTATTTCATCTTGCTAATATTTATAGAAAACAGCTAGGAGTCTACTTAAAGGGACTTACTTCTATTCTTTCCCTGTAAGCCAGTCCTTGAACAAAAATTCAGACCTCCTATTTAAGATATATATCTCCAGTGGCCTTATGATCTCTGAATGCATATGTATGTATGTGTGTGTTGTGTGTGTGTGTGTGTGTGTGTGTGTGTGTATACACACACACACACTAATACACACACACACACACACACACTAATATATATATATATATATATATATATATATATTAGAGGCCTGGTGGATGAATTTGTGCATAGGTGGGATGGGTGGGGTCAGGCCAGCCTGACAAGGAGGAGGGGACATGGGCGATTGGCTAGCCTGCCTGCTGGTCGAACTCCTGGTTGAGGGGAAAATTTGCATATTAACTTTATATTATATAGGATATACAATGAGTGGCCAAATTATTATACCCTTCAGAGATCATAACGATCTGGCCACTCAGTATATATATGAACTCCCTATGATTGCTCAAATAGGTTGTTTCTAAATTTTATATATTATCAAATATAATTTGTAGTTAATTTTTTCCCATTTTTCACTTCTGTAATATTTACTTAATATGCATTACTAGAAAATTCTGGGGCAAAGAATATATACATTGTTAATGGTTTCAATACATATTTTAAAATTATAAATTTACCTCCTTGTAATTTAGATTCCTTTCTGAATAAGCTTGTCTATTTCTCAGCACCTTTACAGATACTAAATATTGCCTTTTCAAAAAATGTGCAAATCTGAAGGACAAAATTCACCAATTTTACATGTTAAAGGTAATCCTCCTTGGAAAGAAGCAGACAAGTTTTGTGCTGTGTTTTCTTACACTATAAAGTTTAGATGTAGTTAATTTCTATCCTAACTCTCCATTTAAAATTCCCCACAGAGCTTTGTTTTATGCAATGCCATCCATCATCACTAGACATGCGCTACATACAGTAACTCACCAATCATTCAAGTCCTGGTAAACCTGTAATATTTGTAATTTATGTCTATTGGACATATTTATCTATTTATTCCACTTTCATCATCTGTAGAAAAACAGGTATATTTGTCTTGGTAGCATCATTAGGGAGAGAAATAAGTTAGCTTTCACCTGTTTGTATTCTTTTTATCTGATTTACTGTGGAATATGATCATTTGATTTGTGAAATAATGATGCTGAATGAAGAATCAGAATACATAGTGGCAAAGAAAATATTTTTTAAACAAAAAACACTTTTTTTTTATTGTCTCACCAGTTGGAAAGGTAGAGTATTCAGAAGAGAAGAGTATGTCATCATAAAACTGAGTTAGATAATAGGAAATAAGGCATAAAAGCATTTTGTAACCTTTTGGATAGAACTTGCAAAAATCTTCAATTATATAGGACAATATATAACTATGGTGTGCATTCTCTTTGGTTGCTTTGTGATTTCCCATAAGTATAAACATACTATTGGTGAAAATAGAAATACACAGGAAGCTCTATCTATCTTGGCATTTTCTGGCTTGCACTGGCTCAGCTGTGGCTCTTGGCTGTGGTTTTTCTACTTGTCTTTCACTAGAAGAAAAAAGGAAAAATAAATTCAACTTGTTTTCATTCCTGATCTCTAATAACATGCAGTGGGAAAATACTGGGGTGTGAGGCCTTTTTCTCTATTTCTGAAGTGAAAGAAGGTCATAGGTTTCTGAAGAATGGCTAATATAGTAGTATTGGGGATTTTGCTCTCTCAGGTTGTCACATGGGACAGATAACCATTTTGATGTTAATTTTTCCCATGTACTGTTAAATGTATCAATCCTTATATTTACTTATAGTTCACTAATTATTTACTAAGAAAAAATCCACACCACTTTTCATGGCTATCATGGATCACAAAAGATATGATCTACTATGCTAGCTCCTTGAAATAAGATCAGTACTTATATTCCTGGTGACATCCCTACTCACCTTTGATTTAGAATTTAATTGTCATTTGTAAAACTCTGTAGCATGTGAAATAAAATAATTCTTAACAGTAATTAGAATAATCATTCTTATTGATTTGATTTTATTCTTTAAGTAACAACATGTTACTTTGTAAGCATCGATACAAAATTATTATGTTTTTAAAAGCCTGGACTTATAGCTTTGAATAATATTTCGGTCTTTTATTAGAGTGATACTTAAATAAATGCTGTCTACAAGAGACCCACCTCAGAACAAAATACTTACACAGGATAATAGTAAAGAGATGGAGGAAAAAAGTTTCCTATGCAAATGGAAATAAAAAATAAACAATACTCATATCTGACAAAATATACTTCAAAATGAAGGTTATAACAAGAGACAATAAAGACTATTAAATAACATTAAAATAATTTATCCAATAAGAGGATATAAGCCTGGTAAACATATATTAATCCAATATAGGAGAAAAAAATCAATAAGAAAACAGTGACTCTAAATGACAGACTAGATCAGATGGATTTGACATTTACAGAATCTATGAGACAGAGCAAAAGCAACCCTGAGAAGGAAGTTCAAGGCACTATAGTACAACCTCAAAAATCAAGAAATAAAATTAACAAAATATCTAATCTTACAACTTAATGAATTAGAAACAACAAAAAACCTACAGAATAAGTAGAAGAAAAGAAGTATTGAAGATCAGAGTGTAAATAAATGACATAGTAATGAAAAAAGAAAAGGTCAATGAAACCAAAAGCTGATTCTTTAGAAAAGATTAATGGGCCTTTAGCTATACTCGGCAAGAAACAAAGAGAAAGGACCCAAATAAATAAAATCAGGTCTTAAAGAGGTAAAGTAAAAACTGATACCATAGAAATACAATGGATTGGAAAAATACTATGAAGAACTATACTGTATACTAATATACAGTATAGTTCTTCATAGTATACAAAATGAAGAACAAAATGTCTTGCTGGACAATGTGGACAAAATGAACAAATTCCTATGAAAATACAATCTTCCAAAAGTGAATCAGAAAGAATCAGAAAATATGAACAGGCCAATAACTGACAAGATTGAAGTACTAATATAAAAAAACAAACTAAAAAAATAACAACAAAACCAAAAAAACAAACAAAACACCCCCACAAAAAACAACAACAAAAACTTCCCAGCACATAAGAGCCCTGGTCCTGGCAGCTTTTCAGAGGAGTTTTACCATTGAAAGATGAACTAAACTTATCTTCCTCAAACTATTCCAAAAAATTCAAGAGGAAAGAACACTTCCAAACTTTTTATGAGGTCATCATGATCCTCATTCCAAAACCAGATAAAGGCCACTACAAAGAAAGAAAATTACAAGCCAATATCCTGGATGAACATAGATGCTAAAATCCTCAACAAAATTTTAGCAAATAGGATCCAGCTATATATTAAGAAGATTATGCACCATGATCAAGTGGGATTTATTCCTTTTTCACAATACTTTTACAATATTTTCAAATCAATAAATGTGATACATTATACAAAAGAAATTAAGTAAAAAATCCCATGATCATATCAATAGACATAGCAAAAGCTGTCAACAATATCCAACACCCATTTTTGAAAAAAATTCTCAGCAAAGTGGGACTAGAGGGATAATACCTCAATGCAATAATTCCATATATGACAACTTACAGCCAACATCACACTCAATGGGCAAAAATTTTTAAAAAGCATTTACCCTAAGGACAGGAATCAGACAGGGATGTCCATTTTCACCATATTTATTCAACATAGAACTGGAAGTCTTAGCCACCATGATCAGACAAGAAGAACACATAAAAAGGAATCAAAATTGGAAAGGATGAAAGAAAACTGCCATTATTTAGAGATGCCATGATATTGTACAGAGAAACCCTAAAAACTCCACCAAAAAATAACTAGATTTAATACATAAATTTGGCAATGAAGCAGGATACAATAATAACACCCAGAAATAAATAACATTTTACATGCCAATAATAAACTCTTAGAAAGAGAAACTAAACCAAAAAGCCCATTTACCATTGCAATGACAAAAAAAGGAAGAAAAAAAAGATATTTAGGAATAAACTTAACCAAGGAGGTAAAACACTTGTACTTCAAAAACTACAAGTCATTAGAAAAAGAGATAGATGAATATATAAACAAGTAGAAAAAGTAGAAGAATATGCCCTGTTCATAGATTTATAGATTTAACATAATTAAAAAGTCCATATTAACCAAAGCATTCTATAGATTCAATACAATTACTGTTAAAATACCAACAGCAGGGGGAAACCAAGATGGTGGCACAGGTAAACACCAACACTCTGTCTCTCACAACAATTTCAAAACTACAACTAAAAGACAAAATATCTATCACCCACAACCATGGGAAAGCTGGCTGAGTGGAAGTTCTCCAACTAGAATGAAAGATAAAAGAGCATTGAGACATGCAGAAGCACTGAAAAGCTGAAGTACTAAGGCATGTGAATCGGGCTGGAAGAGGGCGACAGACTGCCCTGCTTTTTTCCTTTTTCCTTTTTTTTTTCTTTTTTTTAATATTTTATTGGTTTTTTACAGAGAGGAAGAGAGAGGGATAGAGAGTTAGAAACATCGATGAGAGAGAATCATCGATCAGCTGCCTCTTGCACATCTCCCACTGGGGATGTGCCCACAACCAAGATACATGCCCTTGACCGGAATCAAACCTGGGACCTTTCAGTCCACAAGCGGACGCTCTATCCACTGAGCCAAACCAGTTTTGGCAAGGTATTCTTTAAGAAGAGGAAAAAGAAAAATGTAAAGATAAAAATTGTGAACAACAAATGCATATGTCTCAACAAGTGAACCCCAAAATCAAGTGAATTGAATACCTGAGGAACAGAATAAACTGGTAAATATAATAGTATCAGGAGCATAGAAAGGGAGTGGACCTATAATTCTAAGGGGGATAGGGGTATGTGAAAGCAGGAAGAGATTGGACAAAAATCGTAAACTATGGATGAGGACAGTGGGGGGAGGTAAGGGCAAAGGGTAGGGGGGAACCAGGTGGAGGGGACCTATGGAGGAAAAAAGAAGAAACAATTGTAATAATATGAACAATAAAGATTTATTAAATTAAAAAATACCAACAGCACATTTCACAATTCTATAACAAACACTATAAATTTATATGAAACCAAAAAAGACCCCGAACAGGCACAGTAATCTTGGGAAAGAACAAAGTTGGAGGGATCATAGTACCACATATCAAGTTACACTACAATGCCACTGTAATAAAATCAGCCTTGTACTGGCATTAGAATAGGCAAATAGATCAATGAAACAGCACAGAGACCCAGAAATTGACTCAAGCCACTACTCTCAATTAATATGTGACAAAGGAGGCAAGATAATACAGTAGAGTCAAAACAGTCTCTTCAATAAATGGTGTTGGGGAAATTGGACAGATACCTGAAAAAAATGAAACTAGAGCACAAACTTACACCATACAGAAGAATAAATTTAAAATGAATAAAATACTTAACTGTAAGATGTGAAACCATAAAAATGCTAGAAGAGCCGGGACCGGTTTGGCTCAGTGGATGGAGCGTCGGCCTGCGGACTGAAAGGTCCCAGGTTTGATTCCGGGCAAGGGCATGTACCTTGGTTGCGGGCACATCCCCTGTGGAGGGTGTGCAGGAGTCGGCTGTTCGATGATTCTCTCTCATCGATGTTTCTAACTCTCTATTCCTCTCTTCCTCTCTGTAAAAAATCAATAAAATGGCCGAAACCGGTTTGGCTCAGTGGATAGAGCATCGGTCTGCGGACTGAAAGGTCCCAGGTTCGATTCCGGTCAAGGGGATGTACATTGGTTACGGGCACATCCCCAGTAGGGGGTGTGCAGGAGGCAGCTGGTCCATGTTTCTCTCTCATTGATATTTCTAGCTCTCTATCCCTCTCTCTTCCTCTCTGTAAAAAATCAATAAAATATATATTTTTTAAAAATCAATAAAATGTATTTTTAAAAAATGCTAGAAGAAATCATTGGCAGCAAAATCTCAGACATTTCTAATAGCATTGTTTGTAGATATATCTTCTAGGGCAAGGGAAACAAAGGAGAAAATAAATAAATGTGACTATATCAAAATAAAACATGCCTACACAGCAAAAGAAACAATAAACAAAATGAAAAGGGAATTTACTGAATGTAGAACATATTTGCCAATGATCTAACTGATAAGGGGCTAATATAGAAAATATATAAGGAACTCATACAACTAACAAAAGGAAGATAAAGAATCCAATTTAAAAATGGACAAAGGATTTAAATAAACACTTCTCCAAAGTGGACATACAGATGCCCAAAAGACATGAAAAGTGCTTAATGTCACTATCACTCAAGAGTTGCAAATCAAAATGAAAAAGAAATATCACCTCATACCTGTCAGAATTCCTATCAAGAACAAATCAACAAATGATGAGTGTTGGCAAAGTTGTGGAGAAATGGAACTCTAATACACTGCTGGTGGGAATGCACACTGATGCAGCCACTTTGGAAAACAGCATGGAATTTCCTCAAAAAATTAAAAATGGAACTCCCACTTGACCCATTGATCCCACTTCTAGGAATATATTATAAGAAACCTGAAACACTCATCAGAAAGAATATATGCACCCATATGTTTATAGCAGCACAATTCACCGTAGCTAAGATCTGAAAACAGCCTAAGTGCCCATCAGCAGATGAGTGGATAAAACAATATGGTACATTTACACAATGGACCACCATGTGGCAATAAAAAAGAAAGAACTCTTACTATTTGCAACAGCATGGATGGATCTGAAAATATTATGCTGAGCAAAATAAACCAGTCAGAAAAAGTTAAGTATCAAATGATGTCACTCATATGTGGAATCTAATGAACTAAATAAATGGATGACCAAAATAGACCCAGAGACATAGAAGCATGAACAGACTATTGAACCTCAGAGGGATGGCAAGGGTGGGTGGATGGGAAGAGATCAACCAATGAACTTGCATGCATATATGCATAATCTGTGGACACAGGGACTGGGTTGGTGAGGGCCCGGGGGATGGGAGATGGCTAAAAAAGGTTAATTCGGGGGAGGGGGGAAGGGAGGACCTATATAATACTTTCAATAATAAATTTTTTTAAGTTTAAAAAAATTAAAAATCCCAAAATAAAAATAATAAAATGACAATAAGTTATCACCTCAAACCTATCTGAATGGCTATCACCAACAAATCAATACATGACAAGTGCTGGCGAGGATGTGGGGAAAAGGGAACACTAGTACACTGCTAGTGGGAAGGCAGATTGGTTTAGTCACTGTGGAATACAGTATGGAGCTTCCTGAAAAAAATAAAAATGGAACTACCGTTTGACCCAATGATCCCACTTTTAGGAAAATATCCTAAAAAACAAAACAAAACAAAATACCAACCAGAAAGAATATATGCAGCACTATGTTCATAGCAGTGCAATTTAGGGTAGCTAACACATGGAAACAGCCCAAGTGCCCATTAATAGATGAGTAGATAAAAAAATCTGTGGTACATTTACACCACGTGATACTATGAAGCAGTAAAATAGAATTATCTCTTACCTTTTGAGATAGCATGAACGAACCTAAAGGGTATTATGCTAAGCCAAATAAGCCAGCAGAGAAAGACAATTATCACCTGATCTCACTCATATGTAGAATTTCAAGACCAAAGTAAACTGATGAACAAAATAGATCCAGAGACAGATAATCAGGAACAGATTGTTGAATCTCAGAGGGAAAATGGGGGTGGTTGGGTTGAAAGAGATTAACCAAAGGTTTTTTAAATATATTTTTATTGATTTTAGAGAGGAAAGGAGAGAGAGAGAGAGAGAGATACATCAATAGTGAGAGAGAATCATTGATTGCTGCCTCCTGCATACTCCCTATTGGGGATTGAGCCTGCAACCTGAGTTTCTGCCCTTGACTGGAACCGAACCTGGGACTCTTCAGTCCACAAGGTGACATTCTACCAACTGAGCCAAACCAACCAGGGCTTAAACAAAGTTTTTATATGCCTATATACATAACCTATTGATTCAGACAAGTGTGAAGGCCAAGGGTGGAAGGCAGTTACAGGGTAGAAGGTGTCAATGTGGAAAAAAGGGATATTTGTATACTTTCAACAATAACGATAAATTTTTAAAAGATAAAAGAAGATATCTATCTGTTATCTATCTCTCTATCATTTATCATCTATCTATCTATCTATCTATCTATCTATCTATCTATCTATAATCCATCCATCCATTTATCTATAATCTATCATCAGCTACCTATCTCAAATCATTGGGGACATCTTCAGAATTTTTATACATGGCACTGTGCGGTTACCATATAGATGCTGTGATATGGCTGACTTGCAGTGATGATTACAATACTCTTCCTATAGCCATTTTTGCAGAGACTAAGAAAACTATAGAAAATTTTATAGTTTTAGAGGAATTTAAACATTGACTTCCTTATCTTTTCTTATACTTTAATATCCATGAGGCATAATTGTATATTATGTATTTTACATATTCCAGGACTTACATCTATTACATAATGAAGTCTTTATTAACTGAATAGATATTATAAGTTACATAATATTTTTAACAGCCTTGAGTCACAGTGGCTACTGATTAGGCACTTTGCTAGTTGGAAGCACACAACATGGTCTTTGGGTACAGGTCTTTATTCACTTGAGCAATTTGCTGGTAGTAAAGGAGTACTAGTAGTTGCTATGTTAAATTAGAGGAAGCACTTTCTCAGAGAGTTATGCATCTTAAGAAGGTGTCAGCCACTTATTTTCATTTTTAATGACCTCTGCTTCTTAGTACTGGTTTCACAGATCATGTGACCATTTTTTGTGTTTCTAAAAATTAAATAAAAATAGAAATTGAGAAAATTAACAATGTAGTAAATATATTGATTTGTGGGTGAGGTGGAGAAGGATAAAATACCAGTTATAAGAATGTAAAGTATAGCACTAACCCCTTTGGCTCAGTGGATAGAGTGAAAGGTCCCAGGTTCGATTCTCATGAAGGGCATGCACCTTGGTTGCAGGCACATCCCCAGTAGGAGATGTGCAGGAGGCAGCTGATTGATGTTCTCTCTCATCAATGTTTCTAACTCTCTATTCTTCTCCCTTCCTCTCTGTAAAAAATCAATAAAATATATTTTTAAAATAATGTAAAGAATAAATGTATTTATTATTATCTTTATTTTGTTTGAATACCCTATCTTCTTTTTTTAAATAAATATTTGTTGTTCATATTGTTACAAATGTTCCTCATTTTTTCCCCACTCCATTGCTCCCCTCCACCAGGTTCCCAACCCACCCTCTGCCCTTTCCCCACTCCCCATTGTCCTCATCCATTGGTGCACAGTTTTTGTACAGGCTCTTCCCACACACTCCCCACTCCCCTTTTCCCCGAGAATAGTCAGTCCACTCCTCTTCCATACCTCTGATTCTATTATATTCACCAGTTAATATTGTTCATAGTTTTTTTTAATTCCTTTGGCTTTTGGTTTCACTTGTTGATAGTTACGTATTTGTTGATCATAATTTTTATCTATTGAATATATCTTCTTCCTCTTCCTAAAGAACCCCTTTCAGCAATTCATATAATTCTGGTTTGGCGGTGATGAACTCCTTTAGCTTTTTTTTATTTATTTGTGAAGCGCTTTATCTGGCCCTTGATTCTGAGTGATAGCTTTGCTGGGTAGAGTATTTTTGGCTGTAGGTTCTTGCTATTCATCACCTTGAATATTTCTTGCCATTCCCGTCTGGCTTGCATGGTTTCTGTTGAGAAATCAGCTGACAATCATATGGGTGCTCCTTTATAGGTAACTACCTGCTTTTCTCTTGCTGCTTTTAATATTCTCTCTTTGTCT
This sequence comes from Pipistrellus kuhlii, assembly GCF_014108245.1. Classification (NCBI taxonomy): domain Eukaryota; kingdom Metazoa; phylum Chordata; class Mammalia; order Chiroptera; family Vespertilionidae; genus Pipistrellus; species Pipistrellus kuhlii. Next base: position 31,924,434 of record NW_023425471.1, read on the forward strand.
TTTGCTCTTGGAATTTTAATTATGATGTGTCTTGGTGTGGTCCTCTTTGGATTGCTTTTGTTTGGAGTTCTGTACGCTTCCTGGACTTGTAAGTCTATTTCTTTCCCCAGGTGGGAAAAGTTTTCTGTCACTATTTCTTCCAGTATGTTTTCGGTGTCTTGCTCTCTCTCCTCTTCTGGGACCCCCATAATTCTGATGTTGGTTCATTTGAAATTGTCCCAGAAGTTTCTTACACTATCTTCAACTTTCTGGATTCTCTTATCTTCTTGCTTCTGTGGAGGAGTGTCCTCTGGCTCTTTGTATTCCAAATCTTTTACTTGATTCTTGCGATTTTCCATTCTGTTTTTAGGACTCTGTATAATATTTTTTTTTTAATTTCAGACAATGTATTTTTTATTTCTAGTTGCTCCCTTTTCATATCCTCATAGGTCTCATTTATTTTATCGGCCTTTCCTAGGAAATTCTTGAAAAACCTTATAAGCGTGTTTTTGAACTCTATATCCAGTCACTTCTTTTCCTCCATTTCTTTTGTTTGTGATCTGTTTCCTTGTCTCAGCATTTTCACAGCTTCCCTTAGTTGGTAGGGTGGCTTCGTGTGCTAAGGTGTCCTGTATGGTTCAGTGAGTCAGCCTCCCAGTTACCTGAGGTGGACAGTCTTGGTGTAGCCCTTTGTGGACTGTGTGTGCAGTCTTGTTGTTAAGCCTTGCCTGTTGTTGGTATCACTGGGAAGCATTGATCTCCAAGCCAATTGGCTATGAGGATCAGAAATGTCTCAGCTAGGAGGGTTTCTGTAATTCATTTGAATGGGGCGAAGTCTCGGTGTGACACAGACAAGCTTTGTTGAATCCCGCACAATTGGTTGCAGGTGCGTGCACCTCTTTGGTATAGCTGCAGACAAGCTTTAGATTCCTGTCTGTCACTCCCTAGGAGAGTCCCATTCACTGCGAACGAGGAAGCTAGCCACTGGAAGGGCTTCTGTGCTCCGCTTGTATGGGGTGGAATCTCAAGGTGGTGCAGACAAGCTTTATTCAGCTCCTCCCTACGATGGTCTGGTTTCTGAGTCCCACAGTAATGGCCGCTGGCTTCACACACCTCTGAGAGATCTCTGCCCACTGTCTGACAGTCTGGACTCTCCCTGTCTGTGACTGTCTATCAATGCAATAGGGTGGTTCTGTTTTCCTCCCGAACAAGAAAGCCAGCCGAGCATTAGCTGTCTGCTCTCTCTGTGCACCAGGAGTAAGCCAGCAGCGAACTCTGCCCTCCCTCTCCGCGCTCCGCAAGCAAGCTGGCAGTGAAGTCGTGCGGCAGCCTTTTTGCGCACACAGTTCTCTGTACCTTCACAGTTCCTGAGGTTCAGCGCGCCTTCTCTCTTCTTCCCAGATGGTAGAGCCTCCTCTCAGCCAGCCTTCCGGCACTTCAGGGCGATGTTTCCCCTGTTTTTCAGTTCTAAATTCAAATTTGTTGTTGTAGGCTGCATTCGGGAGTCTACCCTATGCCACCATCTTGGTTTTCTGAATACCCTATCTTCTTATTCCTCACAGATTCCTACAACAAAATTCTGCAAGGAAAGAAATATTAAAATCCCTTACATAATAATGGGAAGGAGGAATGAACTGGATCAGGGGACTTTAGCTCTTGCCTGATAAGTTTAATCTGTCTCAAGTCAGTAATGGAAGTTGCTTGATGCACTATGGGAAACGTGATGGTAGTCAAACATTATGATCAAGTATGTCTATCAGCACAACATATCATCACTGAGCAATCTCATTTATTATCTCAAATGTTTTAAAGAGACAACCAAGGCAAAATGCTCCTCAAAGAAAACAGGAAAGCTTTTCTCTGTTAAGGCTGATATTAAAATTTTTTGCCAAGGTTCTATTTGCCACCATCAGTGCTACAGTCATGGACTTTTAATTTGATTAAAAACTTAAGTACCATAAATTCCACTGCTTTATGTTTGCATCATATATCATTGGTTTATAAGAGTTTATAAGATAGGAAACATCTGAATTTGCATGAAATATTTAATATAAAACAGAGACTTCTTAACACAGCTCATCAAGACCCATCAAAATAACAGCAAACTGCTGATCTAATGGGTAATATTATGAACTAGAGGCCCAGTGCATGAAATTTGTTCACAGGGTGGGGATTGTCCCTCAGCCCAGCCTGCACCCTCTCCAATATGGGACTCCTCCAAATATTTTAAACTGCCAGTCTGATATCCCTCTCACAATCCAGGACTGCTGGCTCACAACCACTTGTCTTCCTGCCTTCCTGATTGCCCCTAACCGCTTCTGCCTGCCAGTCTGATCACCCCCTAACCACTCTCCTGCCAGCCTGATTGATGTCTAACTGCTCCCTGGCCAGCCTATTTGCTCCCAACTTCCCTCCTCTGCCAGCCTGAACACCCCTAACTGCCCTCCTCTTCAGGGTTGATCGCCTCCAACTGCCTTCTATTGCAGGCCTGTTGCCTCCCAACTGCCCTCCCCTGCTGGCCATCTTGTAGTGGCCATCTTGTGTACACATGGGGGCAGAATCTTTGACCACATGGGGACAGCCATCTTGTGTGTTGGAATGATGGTCAATCTGTATATTACTCTTTTATTAGATAGGATAGAGGCCTGGTGCATGGGTGGGGCCCAGCTGGATTGCCCTGAAAGGTGTCCCGGATCAGGGTGGGAGTTCCCTTGGGGCATGGGGTGGCCTGGGTGAGGGGCCTATTGTGATTTGCAGGCCAGCTACACCCCTTGGAGACCCAAACAGAGGCCCTGGTATCTGGAATTTATTTACCTTCTACAATTGAAACTTTGTAGCCTGAAGTGGAGCCAAGCTTCTTGCTCACTCCATGGCTGCTGCCATTTTTCTTAGGACTTATCTTTTATAATTGAAACTTTATATTCTTGAGTGGAGGCCTAGGCCAGCCAGGGTATGTGGAAAGCTTGGCTTCTGTTACCAGGGAAACTCAAGCCTCTCAACTGCTCTCTGTGGCGGCAGCCATCTTGGTTGTGGTTAATTTGCATACTTGCTCTGATTGGTTGGTGGGCGTGATTGGTGGGCGTAGCTCGAACAGAGTGATGGTCAATTTGCATATTACTCTTTTATCAGGTAAGATATCTCCTGATTCAGAAGGTTCCAGGATGTCTTGTAATGAGGAAAGTCACCAGGTTGCTTAATTATTATAGTGCAGGTACTAAAGTCATGGGATAAAATTTGAAGCATATATCAAACAAAGTTCTCTAGTTCAGATGTGATTAGAATTGGATATCAATTATGAATAAGACATAATACAAATTCTGGGCAAAAGATAATGGTGAGAATACCAGAGTACTGTGGTTCTTAAATCGATATGCAAACAAATATTGCAGTGTTTTCATTGTATAATGCAATGCAACTGACAAGAAAGAATTGATCAGTTTTTGTAAGACTTCTAATGAAGGAAACATGAGTTTCCCATTTTTACTTATTAATCAGTAAGAGTGTGTGAGGAAGTGTCCCTTGCCCAAACTCTCAAATGCTCTAAAGCAGTGATTCTCAACTTTGACTGCATATTAAAATCACCTTGGAAGCTTTTAAAACAGAATCCACTTCTTTGGCCACTCCCACCACAGCAAAATTTGGTTTAATGGATATAGGGTAAGGTCAAGGTACCTATATTTGAAAAAAAAATCATCAGGTTTTTTTTTAAGCTGGTTGTTTAAGAATAAGACATAATACTATCAATCTTATGTATTAGCTTTACTCATTGGCCAAGTGGGTGGTAATCAAGTGGTGAGATTCAAGTGCCATAGTAGTTTCATTTATTTGATATATTTCTGGCATCATCCCTGATGCAGTTCCTAAAATAACCATTCAAATTTCTATATCCTAGCTGAAATGCAAATTTATCTGAGAGAGTTGACACATGTATAAATTATTTTAAATTAATTTGTTAGATTAATTAGCAAAAGGATCAATATTTTAATAGGGGAACAGATATTCTAAACCATGGAGTGCTGTTTGTTCAGTGTTGAGAAGTCTCCTGATATGCAGGACTATCAGTTTTAAAACAAGAATTGTCCTGGGCAAACCAATATGGGTTGTTAATAATAGTCAAAAGTAGAACATCAAGATCTGTGAGGCATTTGGGCACCCAAGTAGCAGTAAGGGACTTAAAAGGCAGAGCAGAGAAGAAAGAATAATGAAGGACCCATTTCACTTTTTTTTTTGTTGTTGTTGGAAATGATATAACAAGTGCGACAGGATAATTTATGAGAATACTAAGTAGTGTGAATAATTTATTTACCCTAATATCTAGAAGAAACACAAAGAATAAGTTATGTTTGTTGTTGCTGCTACTGCTGTTGTTGTTGTTGTTGTCTGTATTTTCTTCTCTCCTGTTTCCAAAAGGTAGTTAGTTAGGTCATTTGGTACTTTGGGGTTGGATGTACTTGATGTTGTCAAAGTTACCAGGAACAAACAAGTAAGCAAACAAACAAAGGAACTTCTTATTTTTGGAAAGCCTCGATTCACTGAAGAGCTTAACTAGAATGAGAGGACCTGAGGTGAGATATTTTAAAGTGGGTGATGGAAGGTAGCAGTGAGATGAAATAATAGACCTTGCAACTAGGAAAGGAATGGTGGATTGAGATCAAGAAAACTAGGGTTTTGTGATGTGTGTGTGAGGGCTGGGTGTTGTACTTAGGAATGCCAAATATGAGACTTATCCTATATAATAAAGGAGTAATAGGCAAATTAACAATCACTCCACTACACCCACAAGCCATGCTCAACACGCTCACTGGCCAATCAGAGTGAGTATGAAAATTAACCCAGCCAAGATGGGTAGGACCACAGAGAAAGCTTGGGTTTCCTAGGTGATAAAGGAAACCAAACTTTCCATACAACCTGGCTGGCCCAGGCCTCCACTTAAGGCTACAAAGTTTCAATTATAGAAGTTAAATAAATCTATTGCCACCATGAAGCCAGCAGAAGGCTTGCTCAGCTCCAGGCTATAAAGTTTCAATTGTAGGAGATAAATTCCGGATACCAGTACCTCTGCTTGGGTTGCTGGGGGGCGTGGCCAGCCAGTAAACCACCACAGGCCCCTTGCCTAGGAGACCCCATGCCCCAAGGGAACCCCAACCTGATCCAGGACGCCCTTCAGGGCAAACCAGCTGGCCTCTACCTGTGCACCAGGCCTCTATCCTATCTAATAAAAGAGAAATATGCAGATTGACCATCACTCCCACACACAATATGGCTGCCCCCATGTGGTCAAAGATCCTGCCCCCATGTGGACACAAGATGACCACCACAAGATGGCCAGCAGGGGAAGCCAGTTGGAGGGACCAGGCCTACAAAGTAGGGCAGTAGGGGGCAATGAAGCCTTCAGGGGAGGGCAGTTAGGGGTGATCAGGCTGGCAGAGGAGGGAAGTTGGGGTCAAACAGGCTGGCAGAGGAATAGTTAAACATCAATTAGACTGGCAGGAGAGTGGTTAGAGGGTGATTGGAATGGCAGGCAGAAGTGGTTAGGGGCAATCAGGAAGGCAGGCAGGCGAGTGGTTGTGAGCCAGCAGTCCTGGATTGTGAGAGGGATGTCAGGCTGTCTGGACATCCCTCATAGGGTCCCATATTGGAGAGGGTGCAGGCTGGGCTGAGGGACACCCCTGCCCACCCCTATGCATGAATTTCTTGCACTGGTCCTCTAGTTATTTGATAAAATTTTTGTTTTCTATATTGTACAGAGATACTTAGTTTCCCAACTTCAAAGGATCAATATAAGCTTATCAGTGATGATTGGTATAAACCCTCAACCAAAATCCTCCTCTAATGTTCTGCTCTGTGTAAGACTCTTGGGATAGTGGAGAAGATTTAATTTACTGCTGGCCCAGTAGGTTGGGGATCAGAGTATTAAAAAAAAGTGATGCTCTAATATATACAAAAAAAGTGTAGAGAAAATTTCATATTTTCATATAACTGCAATATTTGCATTTGAAAACCTACTATGTGGTCAGGTACTATATATATATATATATATATATATATATATATATATATATATATATATATAAATATATATATATATATATATATACATATATACACACACACACACACACACACACATATATATATATATGTGTGTGTGTGTGTGTGTGTGTGTGTGTGTGTGTGTGTGTGTGTATATATATATATATATATATATATATATATATCTTGGCATTGACTCCAGGAGTTGTTGAAAGTTGATGCGAGGAATCTAACACCATGAACTCTCCAGTTCTGTGAGATTTGATGGTTGTGGAACCAGCTGTCTGATGGTTCTTTTAACTTCCTCCCACAAATGCTCAATTGTATTGAGATCTGATGATTGTGGGAGCCACCTAAGCAAGGTAAAGTCTCCCTCATATTCTTAAAACCACTCCTTCACAACAGGACCACTGTGGCATGGCACATTGTCTTTTTGGAAGAAGCCATATCCATTGGGATACACCATCAACATGATAGGATGGACTTGATCAGCAACGATACTTAGGTATGTTGTGCTATGCAGATGCTGTTCCCCAGGAATTAAAGGGTCTAAATCATGCCAGGAAAAGGTGCCCCAAACCATAACACTGCCCCTACCAGCTTAAAGGGTTGTACTCATGCATGTGGGATGCATCCTTTCATGATATTTCTGTGAAATTCTCACTCTGAAATCTGCATGATGCAACTGGAAACGTGATTCATCAGAACACATGACTTTTTTCCAATGTTTAACTGTCCAATCCTTGTGTTCCTATGAAAATTGAAGATGTTTTATCTTGGTAACTGCAGACAGCAAAGGTGTTCAAACAGGCCTTTGGCTTCCATATCCAGTACGATACAGTGTGCAGTAAACAGTGAGTTCAGAGATCATTTGAGAGGATTCTTGATTAAGATCTGTAGTAATTAGATGCACTGTTGCCATTCTGTTGTCTTGTACCAGTCTTGCCACTCTCCTTTCTGCCCTAACATTGACTAGTCACAGCCACAATTCACACTTTCAGACCCAGATTTTCAGCTGACAGCCCAGTCTTTAAACACTTTAACAGCAGTTTCTCTTTAATTTAAGTAATTCAACTGTTTTGCTGATACTTGCTCCATGGCTCTAAGCACCAACAATCATCCCATGTTTAAAGGCTGTTAAATCACATTGTTTAGCCTTATCTTCGGAAAGAAACCACTTCTATTTCCTGGTAAACAACCTGCTTCTAGCAACTTCAGCACAAAATTATAGCTAATTTGCCTACAAACATCAGGTGATCTCACACACACACACACACACACACACACACACACACACACATTCACACAATCACACACACACTAGAGGCTTGGTGCATGAAAATTCATGTACTCAAGGGAGGGGTGTCCCTCAGCCTAGCCTGCATGCACTCATTATCCAGGACCCCTTGGTTAAAGTCCAGTCCCATTGAAACATGGCTCTGGTGCCCTGGGCCTGAGGGCCATGGGGGAGGGACCAAGAGGCCAGTCTCATCACAACATGGCTCAGGTTCCCCAGAGACTGTGGGTAGGGGGAGGGATCCAGAGGCCAGTCCAATGGCAGCATGGCTTCATTTCCACAGCTCTCTCCCACTGCTGCACCATAGGCAGCCGGGATCAAGGACTAACTTCCACTGCACCAGCCAAAATGCTAGCTTGGTGTTTGATTGTTCATACAGTCGTTTAGGTTGTGACAGACCCTGGCTCTTCATATCCTAGTATATAAAATCCCTGGGTTGTAATGACCAGTAACGACTGAGGCTCTACCAACCAGAAGTCAGTCCTGCAGTTGGTGCCCCAGCACTGACTGCTGAGGGGGCTGCTAATCAGGGCCAGGCCTACAGAGAGAACCAGGGACTGATCCATTGCCTCTGTGGCAGCTTTTGATCACATTCAGTAGAAAGTTTGTTTCCTTTGAATTTTGATCTTTTCCCAGGCTAACAATTTGTGCTACCATACTCTCTCATGATATTTGGATAGCCACAATAAGCTGCAACTCCCTGTTAGCAAGTGATCATGAGGGTAAACAACTGATATCTACAGTATACTGTGTTGCCAGAGGTTTTTTTTTTTTTTTTTTTTTTTTTTTTTTTTTTTTTTAATTCTTTATTGTTTAAAGTATTACGAGTCTCCTTTTTTCCCCCATTGACCTCTCTCCCTCCACCCTCTCCCCCATGCACAAGCCTTCACCCTCTTGCTATCTGTGTCCTTTGGTTATGCTCATATGCATGCATACAAATCCTTTGGTTGATCTCTTACCTCCACACCCTCTGCCTTCCCTCATAGGTTGTACAGTCTGTTCAGTTCTTCCATGTCTCTGGTTCTATTTTTGTCCATCAGTTTATGTTGTTCATTGTATTTAACAAATGAGTGAGATCATGTGATATTTATCTTTCTCTGGCCAGAGTTGTTGTTTTTTGTTGTTTTGTTATTTTGTTTTTTTAATATTGTGCATTGCATTATTGTATCCTATCATGTCTCGAAAATGCCCACCTGTTTCTCCTGCTTCTGGTGAGAATAAGAAGAGGAAGATAATTGCTCTTGAGATGAAACTCAAGATATTTGCCCAACTGTAGGAAAAAGGAAGTGTCCTGTGCACATGTAAAGTAGGCTAGGCCAAGCTATGATGTTTGGTAGGTTAGGTGTATTAAATGAATTTTTGAGTTAAGATATTTTTAAATGACAATGGGTTTATTGGTATGTAAGCCCATCATAAATCGAAAAGCATCTACAACTCTGACCAGATTTGAGCAGAAAAAAATCATGCAGAACAAGAATGAAAGTGGATCTAGTTATGCTCATAATCATATGGTATGATATTATGATTGCTATGGTATAATGCTTAATTTGAAGGAAAATGTGTTGACAATAATGTCTTGAAAGGTATTATTAATGCATGTTAGGAGTCAGACAGACCTCAGTTTGATTCTGGCTCCAATACTTGCTCTGAGACTTTTGATAAGTTACATAAGCTCTCTAAGCTTCATTTCCCTCATCTTTAAATGAACATGACAATACATGAGTCATAAGGCATAAATGAAACAATGTATGTAAAACATTTAGCACAGTATCTGGCATGTAAAATGGTCAATAATTATTAGCTGCCATCATCATCACCATCATCATTTTTCTTTTGTACTAAGCACATCAAATTTCTTCCTTAAGGAATCATACAATTTCCTCATAAGTTTTAAAAAATCCTTAAATCTGTGCATACATAGCTATGCAATTCAATAAGACAATTTAGTCCAACTGTTTTTAACCATTGTGTAAACATACAGATATAATGAAAAGCATTTGAGAGCCTAATATTATTAGAATTATTTTTCCTAATAGTTTGTAAATAACAGGAACCTTTCTTCTAGGTCCTTGGTTTAGCTTACCTTCCATTCCTGTCAAAACATGTCTTTGGTGTTTAATTCTTCCTTTTTTGTTTCTGCTGAAACCATGTATTACTTCAATCAGAAATATCTGTTCCTCATCTAATGTGTGCCAGAAACACAATAATGATATATTCACAATATTTTCTTGAAGGGAATTTTAAGTCTAATAACACTGCAACTACAGTAGGAGAGATGGCTTTCATGTGGTCTTGACTATGTGTCAACGTAAGCTTTGTTATCTCTATCTCTAACTCTATCTCTATCTCTATCTCTATCTCTATCTCTATCTCTATCTCTATCATATATCTCTCTCAGATCCCTATCTCTCTCCATTTTACATTATTTCTCTATGTGAACCCAATATATGGAAGCTCTGAGATGTTACCATCTGAAAAGGAAATGTCAGTGACATATTTGACTTTTTAAATCATCAAAGACAGTAAATGGGAGATTTAGATTTCTTTTTAGTGGCTACAAAGAGCCCAACTAAGGTATATAAATGTGTATCAGAGAGGCATATTTTGGCTGGAATATAAAACTGAAACCATTTGAAAATTGAATGGACTCCTTAGCCCTGGAAATCCTATATAATAAAAGCCTAATTTCAATAACTGGTTTGGCTCCGTAGATATTGGGTCAGCCTATGGACTAGAGTCCTGGGTTTGATTTAGGCCAAGGGCATGTACCTTGGTTGTGAGCTCAATCCCCGATAGGGATTGTGCAGGAGGCAGCTGATCAATGTTTATCCCTCATTGATATTTCTAATCCTCTCTGTAAAAACTAATGCAATATATATTTTAAAAGCCTAATATTCTAAGTGTGCAGTCAACTGGTCGGCCTTTCAACCAACCAAAGCATAATATGCTAATCATATGCTAAAGCTTCTCAACCCCTTGTTATGATGTGCACTGACCACCAGGGGGCAGATGCTTCAACTAGTAGGTTAGCTTGCTACTGAATTCTGGCTGATCAGGACTGAGCAAGATGGGCCAGACAAGCCATGCACTCACTTTTGCAATCTGGAACCCCCTCCGGGGTTGTCAGAGATCTGGTTTCAGCCCCTATCATGCAGGCCAGGTTGAGGGACGCTATGGATGCATGGATTTGTGCATTGGGTCTCTAGTGTTTAAATAAATGTTGAATGACCATAGGTATCAGTGGTTCATTCCTATATTTATCAAGAGATTGACCTGAATTGACTTTCTGGTTCCTCTTAGCTTCTATACAACATGAAGAAATATGTAACAGGTTAGATTTCCAGGCTGCTAACAAGATTTGTTTTTTCCACATGTCTCTGTTGGTATTACAAAAGTTGGGCAATTTAATTTGCAAACTTTATCATTACAATATTGCAAAGTATGACATGGATAGCTTTTTATATAAAAGATACACATTACTTTTGATAATATATTATTTTGTAATTGTCAAAAAGAAATGTGTATAATTAATCTCAGTTTACAGTATAAAGAATAGTAGGAAGTTTCTACTTATATGTGCAAAGCACTTACTTTGCCAAAGAACATATACTTATCTTAATTATTGCCAAGGAAATAGATTAGTCCCCACCTCACTTCTGCTTTTCTTTCTTGAATTCTCCCAGTTCGGACTAGTGAATTATCCACTGCAGGTTTAATCTTGTGCTAATTTCTAAAACAATCCCATTTGTAGCTTACAATTTTGTGGCTATTCCTGCTGATCTGACTCAAAACACAACATTCTAGCACTAATTTCTACATTGTTCTTAAGTGACTCTATACTAGGCTGTACTATGTAGAGTATTGTCCTATATGACATGATTTTCCATTCAAGTACTGACAACTAGTCTTATTTTTTTTATTGTCTAAAGTTCTACATATTGATTAAATAATTAAATAAATAAATAAAACTGGGGAAAATAAATACATAATAAAAGGAAAAAGGAAAAAAAGAGGGAAAAACAAAATGAACTGAATAAAAGTGACTTATTGATATTTTGAATCTAAAAATAAAATATAAATATAAAGTTCTACATATGTCTCCTTTTCCCCCAATTGGTTCCCTCCTCAGCCATTCCCACCCTGGGAAAGCCCATACCTACCCAGTGTCTGTGTTCATTGATTGTGCTGATATGCATGCTTATGAGTTCTTTAGTTGCTCTCTAACATGCCCTCTCCTACCATTGTCTCTGGATCTATTCTTGTTCATCAAATTATGTTGATTATTATATCCCTCATATGAATAAGATCATGTGATATTTATCTTTCTCCAACTGGCTTATTTCCCTTAGTATAATGCTCTAAAGTTCCATCCATGCTGTTGCAAATGGTAAAAGTTCCTTCTTTTTTTATAGCAGCATAGTATTGCATTGTAGAGATGAACCACAGTTTATTAATCCACTCATCTGATGGTGGGCACTTACGCTGTTACTAAATCTTAGCTATAGTAAATTGTGCTGATATGAACTTAGAGGTGTATATATCCTTCTGATTGGTGTTTCTGGTTTCTTGGGATATAGTCATAGAAATAAGATCACTGGGTCAAAGGAGAGTTCCATTTTTAATGTTTTGAGGAAATTCCATACTGCCTTCCATAGTGGCTGCACCAGTATGAATTCCATCAGCAGTGCACAAGGATACCTTTTTCTCCACATCCTTGCAAGCACTTGTCATATGTTGATTTGTCGATGATAGTCATTCTGACAAGTGTGAGATTATATTTCATTGTTGTTTTGGTATTCACCTCTCAGATGATTAGTTACTATGAGCATGTTTTCATATGTCTCAGGGCCTTCTGTATGTTCACTTTCAAAAACTGTTTAGATCCTTTGCTCATTTTTAAATTTGATTTTCACTTCCTTTTGTTAAGTAGTATGAATTCTCTGTAAATTTTGGAGATTAAACCCTTATCAAAAATATCACTGGCAAATATGTCCTCCCATGCAGTAGGATTTCTAGTTGTTTTGTTGATTTTTTTTCTTTTTCTGTACAGCTTTTTATTTTTATGTAGTCCCATTTGTTTATTTTCTCCATAGTCTCCATTGCCCTAGGATCTGTGTCTGTAAAGATATTGCTATGACATATGTCTGCTACTTTGCTGCCTATGGAGTCTTGTAGGATTTGTATGGTTTCCTGTCTTACATTCAAGTTCTTTAGCCATTACTAGTTTATTTTTTGTGTATGGTGTAAGTTGGTGATCTAGTTTTATTTTAATTTTTTTGCATTTATCTGACCAAATTTCCCAGCACCATTTATTTTATTTTATTTTATTTTATTTTATTTTATTTTATTTTACTTTATTTTATTGTTTTTATTTCTTTGTCTTGCATCTCCTTTCTTTATTTTTTTAATTTTTTAAATTAAATTATTATCTGTGTACATATTTTAACATTGTCCCCCCTCCCATACATACCCTCCCTCCCCAGAGTTTTGTGTCCATTGGTTGTACTTATATGCATGTACATAAGTCCTTTGGTTGATCTCTTATCTCCCTCAGATCTACCTCCCCTCCCTGCTGTAATTTGACAGTCTGCTTGTTGCTTTACTGTTTTTATACATTACTTTTGCTTCAGCAGTTTATAATGTTCTTTATTATCCACAAATGAGTGAGGTCAGGTGGTATTTCTCTTTCATTGACTGGCTTATTTCACTCAGCATGATGTTCTCTAGTTCTATCCAGGTTGCTGCAAATGATGAAAATTCCTTCTTTTTTATGGCAGCATAGTATTCCATTGTGTAGATGTACCATGGATTTTTGATCCAATCATCTGCTGATGAGCACCTAGGCTGTTTCCAGATTCTAGCTATTGTAGATTGTGCTGCTATGGACACAGGGGTCATATATCCTTTCCGATTGGTGTTTCTAGTTTCTTGGGATATATTCCTAGGAGTGGGATAATTGGATCAAATGCGAGTTCCATTTTCCGTTTTTTGAGGAAACTCCACACTGTTCTCCACAGTGGTTGCAGCAGTCTGCATTCCCACCAGCAGTGCACGAGGGTTCCTTTTTCTCCACAACTTCGCCAACACTTGTCGTTTGTTGATTTGTTGATATTGGCCATTCTGACAGGAGTGAGATGGTACAGCATTGTTGTTTTGATTTGCATCTCTCGGATAATTAGTGACTTTGAGCATGTTTTCATGTGCATTTTGGCCTTCCTTCTGTTTTCTTTTGAAAATATTCTATTTAGGTCCCTTGCCCATTTTTTAATTGGATCATTCATCTTCCTTTTAGTTAGTTGTATAAACTGTTTGTAGATGTTCAAGATTAAACCTTTATTAGTGATAACATTTGCAAATATGTTCTCCCACACAGTGGGCTTTCTTGTTGTTTTGTTGATGGTTTCTTTTGCTGTAAAAAAGCTTTTTATTTTGATGTAGTCCCATTTGTTTATTTTCTCTTTAGCTTCCATTGCCCTAGGGGCAGTATTAGTGAAGAAGTTCTTTTCTTTTGGCATATGTCTGAGATTTTGCTGCCTGTGGATGCTTCTAGTATTTTTATGGTTTCCAGTCTTATGTTTAAGTCCTGTATCCATTTTAAGTTTATTTTTGTGAATGGTGTAAGTTGGTGATCTAGTTTCATTCTTTTGCATGTATCTGTCCAATTTTCCCAACACCATTTATTGAAGAAACTGTCTTGATTCCATTGTATATTCGTGCCTCCTTTGTCAAATATTAATTGAGCATAGTGATTTGGGTTGATATCTGGGTTCTCGATTCTATTCCATTGATCTATATGTCTGTTCTTATGCCAGTACCAGGCTATTTTGAGAACAGTGGCTTTGTAATACACCTTGAATTCTGGTATTGAGATCCCTCCCAGTTTACTCTTCTGTGGCTATATGGGGTCTTTTCTTGTTCCAAATGAACTTTTGGAGAGTTCTTTCTAGGTCAGTGAAATATGCCTTTGGTATTTTATTTTTTATTTTTTTTTATTATTTAATTAATTTATTTATTTATTTTTACATATTTTATTGATTTTCCCCCTCCCTCCCTCCCACACATCCCCTCCCTCCCCAGAGCTTTATGTCCATTGGTTGTACTTATATGCATGTATACAAGTCCTTCAGTTGATCTATTATCTCCCCCAGATCCTCCTCCCCTCCCCGCTGAAATTTGACAATCTGCTTGTTGCTTTACTGTCTCTGTATCTATCTTTTGGTTTATCAGTTTATAATGATCTTTATTATCCACAAATGAGTGAGGTCATGTGGTGTTTCTCTTTCATTGATTGGCTTCTTTCACTCAGCATGATGTTCTCCAATTCCATCCAGGTTGCTGCAAATGATGAGAATTCCTTCTTTTTTATGGCAGCATACTATTCCATTGTGTAGATGTACCGAAATTTTTTGCCTTTGATATTTTAATGGGAAGTGCATTGAACCTATAGATTGCTTTAGGAAGTATGGACATTTTGATGATGTTGATTCTACCAATCCATGAACATGGTATGTTCTTCCATCAGTGTACATCTTCCTCTATCTCTTTTTTCAGTGTTGTGTAGTTTTCCACATATAGGTCCTTTATTTCTTTAGTTAAGTTTATTCTTAGGTATATTAATTTTTTTGGTGCGATGGTAAATGGAATTGCTTTTTTAGTCTCTGTTTCTATAAGTGCACTGTTATTGTATAGAAATGCCATAGATTTCTTGGCAATAATTTTGCATCCTGCTACATTGCCAAATTCATTTATTAAGTCAATTAGTTTTTTAATGGAGTCTTTTGGATTTTTTATGTACAATATCATGTCATCTGCAAATAAGGATAACTTTACTTCTTGTTTTCCAATTTGGATGCCTTTTATTTCCTCTTCTTGTCTAATTGCAATGGCTAGTACTTCCAGTACTATGTCAAAGAGGAGTGGCAATAGTGGGCACCCCTGTCTTGTTCCTGTTCTTAGAGGGAATGGTTTTAGTTTTTGCCCATTGAGTATGATGTTGGCTGTGGGTTTATCATATATAGCTTTTATTATTTTGAGGTATGATCCTTGTACTCCCACCTTGTTGAGAGTTTTTATCAGGAAAGGTTGTTGGATTTTATCAAATGCTTTTTCTGCATCAATTGATATGACTATATGATTTTTATCTTTCAATTTGTTTATGTGATGTATCACGTTTATTGATTTGCAGATATTGTACCATCCTTGCATTCCTGGAATAAATCCTACTTGGTCATGGTGTATGATCTTTGTGATGCTCTGCTGGAGCCGATTTGCTAGAATTTTGTTGAGGATTTTGGCATCTATGTTCATGAGGGATATTGGCCTGTAATTCTCTTTCATTGAGTTGTCTTTATCTGGTTTTGGTATTAGGGTGATACTGGCTACATAGAAGGAGTTTGGAAGTGTTCCTTCCTCTTGAATTTTTTGGAATAGTCTGAGGAGGATAGGTTTTAGTTCTTCCTTGAATGTTTGGTAAAACTCTCCTGTGAAGCCATCTGGCCCTGGGCTTTTGTTTGCTGGGAGTTTTTTGATGACTGTTTCAATTTCTTCCCAATTCACTGCTCTATTGAGATTTTTAGATTCTTCCTGATTGAGTTTTGGAAGGTTGTATTTTTCTAGGAATATGTCCATTTCCTCCAGGTTGTTCAGTTTGTTGGAATAGAGTATTTGGTAACAATCCTTTGTATTTCGGTGGGGTCTGTTTTTATTTCACCTCTTTCATTTCTGATTTTGTTTATTTGAGTCCTCTCTCTTTGTTTCTTGGTTAGCCTGGCTAGAGGTTCATCTATCTTGTTTATCCTTTCAAAGAACCAGCTCTTGGTTTTGTTGATCTTATGTATTGTTTCTTTGGTCTCTATGTCGTTTAACTCCACTGTAGTTTTTATTATTTCCTTTCTTCTGCTTACACTAGGCTTTTCTTGTTGCTCTTTTTCTAACTCTTTGAGTTGTAGAGTTAGATAATTTGTTACCATTTTTTCTTGTTTTTTGCAATAGGCTTGTAGGGATATGAACTTCACCCTCAAAACTGCTTTTGCTGTGTCCCATAGATTTTGGATTGTAGTGTTTTCATTGTCATTAGTTTCCAGTATGTTTTCAATTTCTTCCTTGATTTCTCTGGTAACCCAGTCCTTGTTTAATAGCATGCTGTTTAGTCTCCATGTGTTTGATTTCTTTGGATTATTTTTATTGTAGTTAATTTCCAGTTTTATGCCACTATGATCTGATAAGATGCTTGATATGATTTCTATCTTCTTGAATTTGAAGAGACTTTTTCCTATGTCCCAAAATGTGGTCTATCTTTGAGAATGTCCCATGTGCGCTTGAGAAGAATATATATTCTGTGGCTTTGGGGTGGAATGTTCTGAAGATGTCGATTAATTCCATCTGGTCTAGCAAGTCATTTAGGATTGATATTTTTTTGCTGATTTTTTGTTTAGATGATTTGTCAAAGGGTGAAAGTGGGGTATTAAAATCTCCTACTATGATTGTATTGCTATTAATCTCTCCCTTAATGTCCTCCAGCAGTTTTTTGTTTTTTTTTTAATGTATTTGGGTGCTCCCATAGTGGGTGTATATATATTTACCAGGATTATTTCTTCTTGTTGGATTGCTCCCTTTATTATTATGAAGTGGCCTTCATTATCTCTTGTTATGTCATTCACCCTGAGATCTAATTTGTCAGACATAAGTATTGCTACCCCAGCTTTTTTTTTTTTTTTTTTTTCATTTTCATTCGCCTGGAAAACCCTTTTTCCATCCCTTCACCCTCAGTCTGTGTGCATCTTTTTTTCTGAGGTGGGTTTCTTGTAGACAGCAGATACCCGTATATGGGTCTATTTTTCTTATCTAATCAGTTACCTTATGTCTTTTGATTGAAGCATTGAGTCCATTTACATTTAAAGTTATTATTGATAGGTATTTATTTGACACCATTTTTATTCTATATCCCTGTGTTCCTTTTTCACTTCCTATTTCTTTAATTTTACAGTAGACGCTTTAGCATTTCTTGCATTGTTGGTTTGGTGGAGATAAATTCCCTTAGTCTGTTTTTGTCTGTGAAGCTCCTGATTTCACCTTCAATTTTGATTGATAGCCTTGCTGGGTACAGTATTGATGGATTCAGACCCCTCCTTTGCATGACTTTGTATATTTCATCCCATTCCCTTCTGGCCTGATAAGTTTCTATGGAGAAATCAGTTGCTAGTCTGTTGGGGGTTCCTTTATCTGTAACTTTCTGTCTCTCTCTTGCTGCTTTTAAAATTCTTTTTTTGCTGTTGGTGTTTGACAGTTTAATTATAATGTGCCTTGGGGGTCGGTCTTCTGGGGTTCATTTTGCTTGGGACTCTGCGAGCATCTTGGATTTGTGTAGGTTTTTCTTCTCTATCTCAGGAAAGTTTTCTGTCATTATTTCTTGAAATACGTTTTCCACGTCTTCCTCAGTTTCCTTTCCTTCTGGAACCCCTATTATCCTAATATTGTTTTGTTTTGTATTATCCAAAAGTTCTCTTAGACTTTCTTCCTGCTTTTTAATTTTTTCCCCCAGAA
Organism: Pipistrellus kuhlii; assembly: GCF_014108245.1. Lineage (NCBI taxonomy): Eukaryota > Metazoa > Chordata > Mammalia > Chiroptera > Vespertilionidae > Pipistrellus > Pipistrellus kuhlii. The sequence goes on from NW_023425471.1 coordinate 31,942,285, forward strand.
GCTGTTCTAATTGGGTATTTTTTTCCATCTTGTCTTCTAGCTCACTGATGCGGTCCTCTGCTTCTTCTAGTGTACTCTTCATGCTTTCTATTGAGTTCTTTACAGTAGCGATGTCACTTTTCATTTTTTCTTGGTTCTTCTTCATTTCCTCTTGGTTCTTACTCATAGTGTCAAATTTGTCTTCCATTCTTTTTGGCCATTTTATGATCATTACTCTGAATTCTTGTCTGGTAGGTTGCTTTCCTGTATCTCGTTTACTTCCTTTTCTGGTAATGCCTGCTTTTCTTTCTTATGTGGGCTATTTCTTTGTCTCCCCATGATCTCTCTTTTTAGGATGTCTGGTTGTGTAGCTCTCTCTCTCCTGCTTTGATTTAAAGGCACAAAATACAACACAACCAGGTACAACACACAAGGCACTGAATAGAAATATGTTTGCGATATTAATAACCAATAAAGGTGACTAGAATCCAGCTAACAAAAACATACAATCCAACAAAAAGAATAGGCAAATCAATCATATAAAAAAGCATACAACTTCAGTATAGTTAACATTCAACATACAACTTCAAAGAAATAGAGAGAAAGGCTGTTTTATTGTTTGTTTTGTTTTTAGGATAGCGGTGAGGGAGGTGTGAATGGGCTTGGAGCAGGGGGTTGGAAATTAGATATATACAAGTAGGGTGAAATTTTAGGAGGGAGTAGACAGAAAGAATGGGGAAAATCTAGAGCAGGAAAGGGTTAAGATAAACTGTGCACCAAAGGAAAAGTTTGGAAAGAGAGTGAAGGCATAAAGGTAGGGTTGATATAGAATAAGGCATTGTAGGAGGAAAGATAGAGAAAGACTGTAGAACAGTAATCCTGAAATAAAAAAATATAATAAAATAAAATAAAAATAATAAAATAAACAAAATAAAATAAGATAAAAAACGTAAAATAGTAGTAGTAATAATGTTGATTATGTATACAATGTAATAATTATAAAGATAATATCAAGTGAGGAAAAAGAAGAAAAAAATTGTTTCTTGAGTAAACGTTGCAAATAATGAAAACAAAAATAAAAAACAAAAATTTAAAAATTTAAAAAAATAATAAAATTTAAAAAAATTAAATAAAATTTGCAGTAATGAAGGTCATTCGCTTCCTCTATTTTTATGATCCAGTCCTGATTTTTAAGCAGGTTTTGCTTTGTTTTTATTACACTAGAGTCAATTTGTGAATTAGCCTCTGGGTGGCAGTGTTTCTAGGTTGACTTCCCAGACTCTAAGCCTCTCCAGCTTTTCCTCTGCCCTCTCTGCAGCAGGAACTATGGAGGGGGTGAGGGGGCAAGTCCTAACAACTGCAATCTCTCACAACTCTCCTATATCCCTCTGAGCCAGATCCAAATGTGTTGCTCTTTAGATATCTCCCCTGTTAGGAGCCCCGTCCACTTTCACGGGTGACACCTGCCCAACAGCTGGGGCTTCTACTTGTAATCACCAACCATGTCCTCCAGTTTCCATGCTCTGTGAATGCAGGCTTTATCTTCCCAATGAGCACAAACCACCCTTCCCAGCAAAATCTGACCTTTTCGCCGAGCAGTGGGGCACTCCTGTGAGGCCAGGTGTTCTCGCCGCCTGGGATCCACATTCTGGGGGTCACAGCTGTTTAGTGGTCGCTGCGGCTGTGGATATTCAGGCCTCTGACATGATCCAATCTTCCTCTCAAGATGGCAAGATTTCCCCGTCCAAGCCGGTAGGTAGCTCCGGGAAGGGATGTAGCCCCGCGTGGGTGCTTCCCTGGGAGGGGCAGCCTTGTCAGCGGCCCCCCAGCAGTTTCTTCTGGTGATCGCTGTCTCCCAGCTTGCTGATAAACACTCACAGCTCAAGACCATCAGCTGCTCTCTCTTTCTGTTTCAGGACAGGGCTCAGAATCCTCCCATCTATTCTTCAGCCATTTTGTCTCCCCCCAGCACCATTTATTGAAGAGACAGTCTTGTATGCTCTTGCCTTCTTTGTTAAATATCAATTGAACAAAATGACTTTGGTCAATTTCTGGGTTCTCTATTCTGTTTCATTGGTCTATATGTCTGTTCTTGTGCCAGTACCAGGTAGTTTTGAGAACCGTGGCTTGGTAATATAGCTTGATATCTGGTATTGTGATTTCTCCAACTTTATTCTTCTTTCTCATGATTGCTGTGGATATTCAAGGACTTTTTTTTATTCCAGATGAACTTTTGGAGAATTTGTTCTAAATCTTTGAAATATGCCATTGGTATTTCAATCTGTAGATTGCTTTGGGTAGCATGGACATTTTAATGATGTTGATTCTACCAATCCATGAACATGGCGTGTTCTTCTTCCTTTTTTTTTTTTTTAATGTCTTCCGCTATCTCTTTTTTCAGTGTCCTTAAGTTTTCCAAGTACAGGTATCTTACATCCTTAGTTAACTTTATTCCTATTCCTAGATATCTTAATTTTTTTAATGCAATGATAAATGAGATTTTTTTCCCCCCCATTTTCCTTTCTGTGAGTTCATTATTGGTGTATAAAAAGGCATAGATTTCTGAGTGTTAATTTTGTCTCCTGCTATATTTCCAAATTTATCTATTAGGTCTAGTAGTTTTTTGAGGGAGACTTTAGGGTTTTCTATAGTACTATTATATATCATCTGTGAATAAGGACAGTTTTATTTATTCCTTTCCAATTTGGATGCCTTTTATTTATTTTTCTTGTCTGATCACCATGTTTAACACTTACAGTACTAAGGAGTAGTGAAAGTTGTCATCCCTTTCTTGTTCTTGATCTTAGCAGAAATGAGTTATTTTTTGCCCATTGAGTATGATGTTTGCTGTAGGTTTGTCATACAAGGCTTTTATTATGTTGAGGTAAGATCCTTCTATTCCCACTTTGCTGAGAGTTTTTATCAATAAAGGACATTGGATTTTGTCAAATATTTTTTTCTGCATCAATTGTAAGATTATGTGATTTTTGTCTCTTAGTTTATTTATGTGATGTATCACATTTATTGATTTGCAGATATTGTACCATCCTTACATCACTGGAATAAATCCAATTTGGTCATGGTGCATGATCTTTCTAATATAATGCTGAATCTGATTTGCCAGAATTTTGCTGAGGATTTTAGCATCTATGTTCATCAAGGATATTGGTCTATAGTTCTCTCTTTTTTGTGGTGTCTTTATTGTTTTTGGGATTAGAGTAATGCTGGCTTCTTAGAAAGAGCTTAGGAGTGCGTATTTCTCTTGAATTTTTTGGAATGGTCTGAGGAAGTTAGTTTTTATTTATTTTTTGAATGCTTGATAGAACTCTCCTGTAAAGCTGTCTGGACCAGGGTTTTTGTTTTCTGAAAGATTTTTTATCACTGTTTCAATTTCATTGGTAGTTATCAGCCTGTTCATTTGTTTTCTTTATTATTATTATTCTTGGTTGAGTTTTGGGAGCTTGTATTTTTCTAAGAATATGTCCATTTCATCTAGGTTGTCTATTTTATTGAAATAGAGTTTTTCATAATTTTTTTTTTCATAATCGTATGTATTTCTGTGGGATTGGTTGTTACTTCACCTCTTTCATTTCTGGTTTTGTTTATTTGGGTCCTCTCTCTTTGCTTCTTGGTGAGTCTGGCTAGAGGTTCATTAATCTTGTTTATCCTTTCAGAGAACCAGCTCTTGGTTTTGTTGACCTTTGTTTTTTTTTGTTTTTTGTTTTTGACTTTCTGTCGTTTATCTCTGCTCTGATGTTTACTATTTCCTTTCTTCTGCTTATGCTGGTATTTTCTTGTTGCTCTCTTTCTAACACTTTGATTTTTAGGATTACATAATTTATTACCCCTTTTTCTTATTTTTTGAGGTAGGCCTGTAGAGCTATGAACTTCCCTCTCAAGACTACTTTCACTGTGTCCCATAGATTTTGGATTGTTGTCTTTTCAATATCATTCGTTGCCATGATGCTTTTGATTACTTCTTTAATTTCTTCGGTAACCCAATCATTGTATAATAGCATGCTGTTCAGCCTCTAGGTGTTCAATTTTTGTTATTGTTTTTATTGTAGTTTATTTCTAATTTTATGGCATTGTCATCTGAAAATATGCTTGATATGATTTATACTTTCTTACATTTGAAGAGACTTTGTGTATGTCCCAATATGTAGTCTATAATGACCCATATGCATTTGAGAAGAATGTATATTCTGTGACTTTGAGGTGAAATGTTCTGAAGATGTCAATTAATTCCATCTAATCTAGTGAGTCATTAAGGATTGATTTTTCTCTGCTGATTTTTTTCCCTTTGTTTAGAGTATTTGTCCAGTGGTATTAGTGGGGTATTAAAGTCCGTTATTTACTATGACTGTATTGGTGTCAATAATCTCCCTTGATATCCTCCAGAAGTTTTTTTTTTTTTTAATGTATTTTCATGATCCTGTATTGGGTGCATATTTGCTTACCAGAGTTATATCTTCTTATTGAATTGCTCCCTTTAGTATTATGAAATAGCCTTCCTTATCTCTTGTTATGGCCTTCACTTTGAAGTCTAATTTGTTAGATATAAGTATTGTTACCCTAGCTATTTTTTTTTCATTTCCATTTGCCTAAAATACCCTTTTCTATCCTTTCACTTTCATTTTTTTTTTGTCCTTTTTTTTTTTTTTTTTTTTTTTAGATGGGTTTTCTGTAGACAGCAGATATTTGGACCATGTTTTCTTATCCACTCAGCTTCCCTATGTCTTTTGTTTGGGGCATTTAATCCATTTACATTTGAAGTATTACTGATTGGTGCTTATTTATCACCATTTTTATTATTTATGCCTGTGTCCCTTCTTCTCTTCCACTTTCTTCTTTTTCAGCAGATCCTTTAGCATTTCTTGCATTGATGGTTTGGTGGTAATAAATTCCCTTAGTCCTTTTTTTCTGTGAAGCTCCTGATTTTACCCTCAATATTGATTGATAGCCTTGCTGTGTGCAGTATTCTTGGATTCAGACCTTTCTTTGTATGACTTTGTATATTTCATTCCATTCCTTTTTGGCCTGATATGTTTCTGTTGAGAAATCAGTTGATAGTCTGATGGGAGATCCATTGTAGGTAACTTTCTGTCTCTCCCTGGCAGCCTTTAAGATTCTTAAAAAAATAAAAATAAAATAAAAATAAATAAATAAATATATATATATATATATATATATATATATATATATATATATATAATTAATTTTTTACAGAGAGGAAGGGAGAGGGATAGGGAGACAGAAACATCAATGAGAGAGAAACACCAACCAGCTGCCTCCCACACCCCCCCCACCGGGGATGTGCCCATAACCAATGTACATGCCCTTAACTGGAATCCAACCTGGGACCCTTCAGTCAGCAGACCAATGCTCTATCCACTGAGCCAAACCGGTTTCGGAAGCCTTTAAATTCTTACTTTGTTGTTGCTTTTTGCCAGTTTAATTATAATGTGCCTTGGCATCAGTCTTCTGGGGTTCATTTTGTTTCGGACTCTGTGAGCTTCTTGGAATTGTTTTTTCTTCTCTATATCAGAGAAGTTTTCTGTCATTATTTCTTCAAACAGTTTTTCTATTCCTTGCCCAGTTTCTTCTCCTTCTGGCACTCGTATTATCCTGCTGTTTTGTTTTGTATTATCCCAAATTTCCCTTTGGCTCTCCTCCTTTTTTTTAAAAAAAATTTTTAGATGCTGCTCTGCTTGGGTATTTTTTCCTACCTTGACTTCTAGCTCACTGATGTGGTCCTCCACTTCTAGTCTACTGTTGATGCTTTCTATTGCATTATTTGTTGCAGTGGTGTCATTTTTCCTTTCTTTTTGGTTCTTCATTTCCTCTTGGTTCATATACATGTTGTTGAGTTTGCCTTCCAACCTTTTCAGTGTCCTTATGACCATTGTTCTGAATTCTTTAACATATTTCTTGCTTCCATTTCAGTTCTTTTCTTTTCTAGTGATACTTTCTTTTCTTTCATATATGGGTTGTTTCTTTGTCTCCTCAAGATCACTCTTCTTAGGATGTTTGGTTATGTAGCTCTCTCTCTCTCTCTTGCATTGACTTAAAGGCTCAAAATACAACACAACAAGACACAATATACAGGGCACAAACACTAATGTATTCAAGATACTTTCTCTAGGCCAGTGGTCAGCAAATTCATTAGTCAACAGAGCCAAATATCAACAGTAAAACAATTGAAATTTCTTTTTAGAGCCAAATTTTTTAACTTAAATTTCTCCAAAGCCACTTTTTTAAAATAGACTCGCCAATGCCATGGTATTTTGTGGAAGAGCCACACTCAAGGGCCCAAAGAGCTGCATGTGACTCGCGAGCCACAGTTTGCCAACCACAGCTCTAGGCAATATCTGACTTTTCTGTCCATAGATTGCCACAGCAACTGTACTTAATTTGCCAATTCTGGGTGGGTTTTTGATTCAGCTGTTTCTTTTATCTGCTCTGTGAGAAGTCACAGGGTCCATCCATGTATTTGGCACTGCTTTGTCTCCCCATGGACAGACTTTAAGGCGCCGGAGGTTGGGGAGGCTGGAATCCTGTTGTTTGTGGCTTTAAAGCTGAGATATCTGATATTGTGGTTGCAGGTTCCTGGGATTTATTTGAGGTCTCCCAGTTGAAGGTTAGGCTGGACTTCTGTAACAGGTGGTCTCCCCTTCCATATAGCACAGTCTCTATGGTAGAGCTGGCTGCTCTGGGAGAGATTTTAGAAGCAGTAGAGGCTGCGCAGTCCATCAGTCCCCAACAGTTCTGTGGAATATAGCTGTGGAATATAGCTGTTCCTCTCTCACAAATTCAGACACTCCCTGCATGTCCATGCACTCTCTTTTCATTCTCTCACTCATACATTATCTTTCAGCTTGCCATCTTGTCGGCAGTCATCTTGGATCTCCACGATTAGTCTTCTTTATAGAATCTCAGATGCCATTGTCTTTATTTTCACCATAATTTCAGAGGTTCTACTTAATATAAGGGAAGAAAACAAATTAAGTCATAAAGTTGGGAAAAATGAGAGTCAAATTTATCATAATTTTCAGATGATAAATTTTATATAACATCAAAGTAAACTCACTTTAGTTACACTTACTAAGATAATTTGGCAAGGCAGTTGGATACAAGGCAAAATTGATTACTTTCTATCATGCTACTCAAAATTAATTATTTTTATAATTTTTAATTTTATTAATTTATTATTGACATTATTACAGATGTTCTACATATTCCCCCTTTGAGTTACAGGACTTTCCTCCTAGGCACCACAATTTTCAAAGTTAAAATTTTTTTGGATTATTCTCTGATGTTATGTTCTAATAAGTGGTCTAATATTAGTATATTTTTTCTTCTGATATAATGTTCTACATATATATGTAAAAGGCTAATATGCTAAGTGTCCATCCATCCAACCATCGCTATGACATGCACTGACCACCAGGGGGCAGACGCTCAATGCAGGATGCACACTGGACAGCACCATGGACCTGGTGCTAACAAACCAATACTAGGCTTCCCCCAAGCGTAAGGTGACCAGACATCCTGCTTTTGGTGGGACAGTACTGATTTTTAACAATTTGTCCTGTGTCCTATGAAAAATCGGGACTTTTTAAAGTACCGCGGGATGCGGGACAAATTGTTAAAATGTGGGACTGTCCTGCCAAAAGTGGGACGTCTGGTCACCTTACCCAAAAGGGTCACAGGCCCTGCCACCACCCCATAGTGATACCCCATCAAATCACAGCTAAAGCTGCCAAGACCCCATGTACAAAATGAAGTCCACAGCCCAGGCTAGCTGGGAAATGTTTGTTGTTGGCTCTGGGTAATGACGTCACGTAGAAATGCCAGGCTTCCTCTCCCTAGCAACTAGCTTCCTTGGAGTTTCTTTAGCTCAGGAACACAGGTGGAAATATTTTACACTTTAACCAAATGTCTTTGAAGCATTTTCCAATGCCTCATCTCATTTGATCCTCACAGAAGTCCTGGTGTAGGTAGATAGGAGACTTGGTGGAATTCTATTTTGTTTTCATTAGCCGGAAAATGGAGATTTAGAAAGTTTAGAAACTTGACTCCACTGAAAAGAAGTAGGAAGTAGTGCACTTTGAAAATGACTTCAGGTTTTCTCACTGTGCGTAATATAATCAAACACTGCTGAGGTTAAACATTTTACCCTTCATTCTCCCTGTGTGATCTACAATAATAATCTGCTTTGTATTGTCATTTATTGCTGTATGGTTGACAATTACCTGAAAGATAAGTTGGGGTGCTTCACTGGGTTGGAAAAGGTTTAGCTACATCTGAAAACAGGTATAATTAAGCAATTTTAATCTATATCTATAAAAGGCTAAGTTAACTTGTGCATATGTGATACATATAAAGCTCTTGCTGGCACCAATCACATGCATGTGTTTTGATCTGACATTGTCGATTGTGAATTTTAATGACACTTGTATTATAGAGAAAGGGTGAAGAGCAGTATTAAGATATTTCTTCTAATTACTTCCTTTCAATGTGCACAAATTTGGTGATACTAATAGCTATCATATCTTGGTGCTGCCTATGGAACAACCCCACCATATTTTACAAATCAAGATGGAAAATTGGAAAATCAACAAAGAGTAGCAAAAAAGTTTAGAGTATGTTATTCTTTTCATATGAGTACAAAATATTAGGATAGAGATTATTTTAATGACAAGAAGTAATTGGAATCCCACCTTCAATAATTGTTATAGTGAGAAATATTTAATAGTTTTTATCATTCAGATATTAAAAATTGGAAAAGTGTCTGAAACATGTTTGGCTCAGTAGTAGAGTGTCGGTCTGCGGACTGAAAGGTCCCAGGTTTGATTCCGGTCAGGGGCATGTACGTTGGTTGCGGGCACATCCCCGGTAGGGGGTGTGCAAGAAGCAGTTGGTCGGTGTTTCTCTCTCATCGACATTTCTAGGTCTCTATCTCTCTTCCTTCCTCTCTGTAAACAATCAATGAAAATATATATATATATATATATATATATATATATATATATATATATATATTTTTTTTTTTTTTTTTAAATTGGAAAAGCGGTTAAAACTAAAGCACTGAAAATTTCTATTGAACATCATGAAGATTTCTATAGTTACCAAGGTGGGGAAAACCTACTATGGTCAACCAAAAACTGCTGACTAGTCTGTCCCTGTTTAAAAATTGCTTTAAAGGTAGCTATAAAAGCTTGTTCAATTAAGAAAATAATATTATACGACAGGTTTTTAGGTCAATATAGAGAAGATGAATAGTGTGTGAAAGATTGAAATTAATAGAACTAAGATACTTTGCTGGTTGACTTCACTCTAGATAACTGATCCTGGAATGTTTTGCTATCCAGCTGCCTGGATGCTAGGGTATGGACCCTCTAAATTTAATTTTAATTCTCAGATTCTCAACATTCTCTGAAGTTTTAATTGAGAATGAAACTGTTTGGTATAAGGTAGAAAAGTATTTCTTTTTCTGCCAGAATGTAAAAATATAAATTTTTATGATCTTTGTGATGAAAAGGCAATTGTATGTTTTGATTTATCTTTTGAAATTATCATAATTAAATGTGATTCATCATTGTAGTTTCACCGATAAATCAAAGTATATCACAGACAAATCCTATGTACTATATAACCATTTTTTAATGAAAAAGAAAAGATTATTCAAGTAAGAAGGAAAAAGCTCAGTTTAGATAGTAGTTTCACAATACCTCGCAATCCCAGAATAGATAGTAGCCATTTTTCTCAATATCCATTCTGTTTTAAACAAACATGAATTCAGATAAGTTTACCATCTAGGAATAAATAACTTACATTAAAACTCTAAACTTATAAATGCAAAGCTGTTTGTTTATGATAAAGAGAAGGATCCAACCTCATGAAGTTTGCACAACTGCCTGAAGAAGCAGGCCCAGTTGCAGAAGCTCAGAGTTCAGTCAGTCATATAAAACATGCCAGTCAAGAGGCAAAGCAATCTGTAGGCATGGTAAACTAAAGTGACAGCGATGGGAGAAGAGTGGTTCATAGTCCACAATGAAGCTGCATGATACCTCACTGTGTAGATAGATTTAAACAAACAAACAAATAAACAAACAAACAAAAAAAAACAGGCAGGCTGCTTTGTTCGGCATTAACCTTCATTTTTATCTAATATCTTAAATTAACTGAACTATAATATTTTGAAAATTAGACCAAGTGATGTTCATTTGATTTTCCAAATTATTCCTATAATATGAATTGATGAACTTTTGAATAGCCTCATGCTATAGCTAAACTCAATGATTCATTCTTAATTTCACAGTAGTTTAGGAAAGAGTTGGCAGAATTCCAGAACCTCAATTTTTCATATGTAAAATGGGTTAAATATATTACTTAGAGGGTATGATATTGGAAGGATTAAATGAGATGTGTATAAAATATTATAGCACACTAAGATGTAGCCAAACAAATGTTAGTTCTTTTAAGACTATGAGTGGTAAAGAGTGTGAAATTATCTTTTTCTTAGTGTGTAATTTTTCTGTACCAGTCATCTTTGCAAATATTACTGCAATACTGACACTTATTGAGTTTTTAGTCAGTTATAAACTACTCTCGTAAGCTATATTTATTTTTAATGAGGACTCTTCTATCCTGTATCTGGTGTTGTCTTTCTTTGATCCTGAAGTTTGTTCTTAATTCTTTGTACTTTTTCCTATTGACATTTGTCCCTTATCATAGCACCTCTTTATCAGTATATCAGTATTCACTTTGCATTCTGGTCTAGTAATAATTAATGTCGTTTTTTAAACATTCGTTTAATCTTGCTTGGTGTTGACTTGTATTGACATAACCTTCAAACACGTGGTATCTACAGAACGTGTGAAGTGCAATTAACAAGTTTTGCTTGAAAAAGTTTGTGTTTGGTTTGGTTTTTGTTGCAAAACTAGGGCTAAGAAGATGGCGTATGAAGAGCATATTCGTCACTGCATGCTTTACGAGTTCCAATTAGGAAGAAAAGCAAGTGAGGCTGCAAAAAACATCTGTAGTGCTCTTGGTCAAGATGCAGTTAGCGCCAGAAAATGCCAGCATTGGTTTGAGAAATTTCGTGAGGGAAATTTTTCGTTAGATGACAAGAGTGGTCGAGGCCGTGTGTCCAATTTTGATCAAGAAGCTCTTCAAGCTCTTTTGGTGCAAAATCCTCAAATTACCCAACAAGAGCTTGCGACAACTTTAAATTGTTCACAAAAAACAATTTCCAATCAATTGCGTGCACTTGACAAAGTCCAAAAGTTTGGAAAATGGGTTCCTCATGAGTTGACCAACAACAACCTTAATCAGAGTCACAATTTGCAGTTCGCTCCTCTCTCGTCAAAACCGTTTGCCGTTTTTAGAGCAAATTGTTACCGGAGGTGAAGAATGGGTGCTGTATGTTAATTTGAAAAGGCGGCCTCAATGGTTGGACAAAAAAGAGGCTCCGCAGCCCACGCCAAAACCTGCCTTGCATGCGAAAAAAGTGATGTTGTGTGTTTGGTGGAATTTTAAAGGAATTCTTCATTATGAACTTCTACCATCTAACCAAACCATTACAAGTGCAGTGTATAGTGCCCAATTGGAAAGGTTAGCCCAAGCTTTAAGAGAAAAAGAACCCGCGCTGATTAATTGGAAGGGCGTAATTCTTCACCACAATAACGCAGGACCGCATACTGCAAGAATCACTGCTGAAAAACTGTGCCAGTTGGGATGGGAAGTTCTCCCTCAACCTGCATATTCTCCTGATATTGCCCCTTCCGATTACCATTTGTTTCGTTCTTTGCAAAACTTTCTTCTTGGAAAAAAATTTAATAATGAAGAATGCCTCAAAACTGCATTGACCGAATTTTTTGCATCAAAATCACAAGAATTTTACAACAGAGGGATTAAAATGCTTCCTGAGCATTGGGCACAAGTAGTAGAAACAACGGCACCTATATTGTTGATTAAATTTTGTTGTATTGTTTAAATAAATTCGATTTAAAAAAGTATTAGAAAACAACATTAATTATTACTAGACCTAATATTTCTGTACATAAACCTTGTCAGTTATAACATTATGTGGATATTTGATTAACACTTTCTTAATTTCTTAGTCATGAAGACTTGCCCAAAGTTCTACCCAAGTACTTTTGTCCAACAGAGGTACCAGCTCTGCTCAAAGTTCACAGATACTAAATAAGGTACTATCAAAGAAGACATAACATATTAAATTATATTTTAACTTAAATTTTTATTTAAACTTTTTTGGGACTCTAGGCTATCCAATGGCAGTCTTACTTCTATGGCTGAATTAGATTGTTCATTGATGGCTTCTGTTTCCCAACCACCCAAGATTTATTAATGCCTATTTCACTCCCACACAATGGGGACAGCAGCATTCATTAGTAATCACAACTCATTTAAGCCATGCCATAAATGTATAATGAAATAAAATGGGATGAAATTTAGCTGTTCAATTTTAATTTGCTGGATAAAGAATGTAAAGGAACCAATTAGATAGATTTTCTAGTTTCTGTGAAAGGTAAATATTTTAAAATAACTTTCATTCATTGCAGATTATACATATGTATATTCTGAAATACAAATTGTTCTTACGAAGACCATTGAAAGGAATTAAGAATGAATCATTGAGTGTAGCTATAGCATGAGGCTATCCAAAAGTTCATCAATTCATATTATAGGAATAAATTGGGAAATCAAATGAACATCATTTGGTTTAATTTTCAGAATAATTATAATTCAGTTAATTTAACATATTAGATAAAAAGAAGGTTAATGCCTAAGCTAATTGGTAAAAATTTTTTGTTAGCGTTTTTATTAAATATTGAAATGCACATAGATTAATTCTAAGCTTTATTATATTGCATTCAGATCACTATCATATATAAAATACATAGATCAGAACATGTCAGAATTGGGCTATAATATGAATTAATGCAAGACACACACACAATCTCTGTTAGAGAAAAATTTCGCTGGAGATCAGGGAAATTACTTCTAAAATATTATTTAGAGTTATTAGGGGCTACAGGCAAAGAATAGATAGTGACAGTGCTTTATCCTTATCTTAATGAGAAAATAATTTTTGGAAAATATCTTTGCTTCCAAGCAAAAGCCCAGTGAGGAGGGATTTGAATATTTCTTCTTCATATCCTTTGAGAAAAGAAAGTGTTAAAAAGACTCAAGTAAGATGTTAAAGTTTAACATTCCAGTAGTCTAAATCTATTTCCTTTTCTATAAAGATCACTATAACAGATCACTATATTGCTTACTAAATTTGTCTTTGGGGTACTTTGTAATACTAATGTAAATTCATCTTGACTTCCCCAAGAAGCTTGATTCCACTTCATAGACCAACCAATTGATTTCTGCCTCACAATGGCTCTATGTAGCCATCATGACAGTGCCCCTTCTATCCTTTTCCTCATCGTTATGTATATTTGATGCTAATGAGATCAGATGCTCATGTAGATGTTTAAAAAATTATGTATTTTTGTGATTTCCTTCTCTAGAATAAATAAAAATATTATCCACTCTCTAGGATCCTCATTGGGCATTCTAAGAAATGTAAGTGATTTTCACTTGACCCATAACCCTCAACTTACATTTTGTTTAGTCTGGCTACTCTCGGCTTTGTGTTTAATGTGCTAAAATGGAGACTAACTTACAGTGAAATATCTACATCTATAAAAGAGAAGCATGCAAACTGACCATCACTCTGCTACCCCCAGGAGCCAATCAGAGTGAATATGCAAATCAACCCAACAAATATGGCAGCTGCTGTGGAGCTGGAACAGCAGGAGGTTTGAGTTGCCCCCAGTGATTGAGGAAGCCAAGCTTCCTGACCAGCCTTGGCCTCCTTTCAAGGCTACAAAGTTTCAAATATAGAAGATAAATATATCTCAACAAAGATGGTGGCGGCCACAAAGCTGGAGTGAGGTGGAGGCTAGGGTTGCCCCCAGTGATGGAGGAAGCCAAGCTTACTGCCTGCACTGGCATTCTCTGGACTCCACTTAAATCTACAAAGTTTCAGTTATAGAAGATAAATAAATCCAAGATACCTGCTTCCAGCCAGCCCTTGCCTATGCTTGGGTCACAAGGGTGGAAGGGGGAAGCATGGCTGGCCTGCAAACCACCACATGCCTCTTGCCCAGGATGCTCCACACCCCAAAGGAACCCCCACCTTAATCCAGGACAACCTTCACGGCAAACCAGCCAGCCCCCACCAATGCACCAGGCCTCTATCTTATCTAATAAAAGAGTAATATGCAAATTGACTGTCACTCCAGCACATAAGATGGCTGCCCCCATGTGGACACAAGATGGCTGCTACAAGATGGCCAGCAGGGGAGGGCAGTTGGGAGGGACCAGACCTGCAAGGGAGAGTAGTTAAGGGTGATCAAGCCTACAGGGGAGGGCAGGTAGGGATGACCAGGCCTGCAGGGGAGAGCAGTTGGGGGAGACCAGCCTGGCAGGGAAGGGCAGTTAGGGACAATTGGGCTGGCATGGGAGCAGTTAAGCTAAGGTGACCAGATCGTCCCACTTTTGGTGGGACAGTCCTGATTTTCAACAATTTTCCCCTGCATCCTGCAGCATTTTTAAAAAAGTCCCAGTTTTTGGAAAGATTGGAAAGATTCTTTCCAAAAATTGGAAGTTTTTTAAAATGCCGTGGGACGCAGGACAAAATTGTTAGAAATCAAGACTGTCCCGCCAAAAGTGGGACGATCTAGTCACCTTAAGTTAGGCATCAATCAGGGTGGCAGGTGAGTGGTTAGGAGGTGATCAGGCAGGCAGGAAGAAGTGGTTAGGAGCAATCAGGAAGGCTGGCAGGCAATCAGTTGGGAGTCCTGGATTGTGAGAGGGATCCCAGATTGGAGAGGATGCAGGCTGGGCTGAGGGACACACACACACCCCTGTGCAAGAATTTTGTGCACCAAGCCTCTAGTATTTATATATTGTAGTAAAGATTCAATTAATTCAAAGATCCCTAGCTGAATTTTTTTTCTTGAACTTTACTTTAGTGAGAAAAAAAAAAAGCAAATAATACAAGCTCTCATCAGTAATTTACTCTAATAACTTCCTTTGTGTGTCCTGAAGTAAATATATATTTGGGTTAGAGCCCTACCATACTCCTGTACATTAATAATTAATTATCAGAATACTTATTTTGAGGCTGTGAATAAAGAAATATTTGTTAATTTACTATGTATAGCTGTAAGATTCAATTATTTTTCCATATTTTTATTTACTATGCCATAAAATGGTTGAATACATATTATAATAGTCAATAAAAATGTTGAAAAATAGGATTTTAATAACCAGAAGACCCCATTTCCTGAGCATTTTAGTTAAGTTTTCTTGAATCAAGAGCCGTCACTGGTCCAAATATTGAGATTGTGGATCCATAACTAGTTAGGTATATAAACTAAACTTGGCATCCAAGACCTAACTTTAAATTCAAATTTTGTTATTAATAAATTTTGTGAACTAGTTAATGAATTTCCTCAATCCTGTTTTTTCATCTGTAAAATAGGTATGGCAGTGCTCAGAGTATAATGGTGTTGTAAAGGCTAAATAAAACAATATAAAATAAAATGCTTTGTAAACTGTAAAACATTAGGTGCCAACTATTTTATTTATTTATTTATTTATTTATTTATTTATTTATTTATTTAAATATATTTTATTGATTTTGTACAGAGAGGAAGGGAGAGAGATAGAGAGTTAGAAATATCAATGAGAGAGAGTCATCGATCAGCTGCCTCTTGCACACCCCCTACTGGGGATATGCCCGCAACCAAGGTACATGCCCTTGACTGGAATCAAACCCAGGACCTTTCAGTCCCCAAGCCGAGGCTCTATCCATTGAGCCAAACCGGTTTCGGCCCAACTATTTTACTAACACAACTGATATTTTCTCCCTATTCACCCCCCACAACTGGTATTTTAAATGCTGGTATTTTAAATGTTGATTTCATACTTTCCAGAGAATTCAAATAACCTTAGTGTTTAGCCCTTATTTTTTAAGGCATGTGCATACTCTCCTATTACTCAAATGCCCGTTGGTTATTGGTATCAATTTACATATGATTTATAAAAGTGAACAATAAAGATGAAAAAAAATTTGACATTTGGTAGTGATTAACAAAAAGCCCCAAATATTATATAATGTATGTTTATGTGGCAAAGCCACACACTTCATAAAACTGCCCTCTTGACTATTTATCCAATTGCCACATATGATAGTTTAGTTTAAAAAATTAGATTCTCTACACAGTTTTCCTTCCTTCCTTCCTTCCTTCCTTCTTTCCTTCCTTCCTTCCTTCCTTCCTTCTTTCCTTCCTTCCTTCCTTCCTTCCTTCCTTCCTTCCTTCCTTCCTTCCTTCCTTCCTTCCTTCCTTTCTTCTTTTTTGCTTTCTCTAGAGTAGGGGTGTAGAACTCAATCAGAGAAGGGGCCAAAATCTAAAATCCAGCCTAAATCGCGGGCCGAATGGTTTACTGAACAGTCATAAACTGTCATTGTGATGGAAACGCAGCGGAGTGCAGTGATGACAGCGCGGTGCGGGCCACATTGCAAGGCCTTGTGGGACGGATTTGGCCCGCGGGCCTTGTGTTTGACACATGTGCTCTAGAGTGACAGGCTATTTTGCTTGTTGTAAATTTATATTTTTGAATATATTATATGAAAAATTTTGTATAGACATTTTGTTCTTTTTTATAGTAAGTTCATTTAGGCATTTCAAGGGTGAAATTGGTTAGTTGCCTGAGAATCATAGAAACTTATTTGCACATACCAGTCCCTCTGCAAGAAATCTAAGCATTTTATCTGAGTACTATTAGCCCACTGGAAGTAGCAGACATTTATTGTGCAAATAATTTTAAGCTAAGCAGGACCAGGCTATAGAGAATGTCCTAGAGGGATAAATCCTATAACATTTCTTTTATACCAAGAAGTAAAATTGATCTTTAAATGAGCTTTATTTTACTTTCTATCTTCTATGATTTTAAAGTTCACTTACACATCATTTGTTTTCATTCTTTGCAAGTAACTTATGATATTAAACTGCCAGTTATCTGTAAGAATAGCACTAACATGTATTATTGAAAACAACTAACAATTCTAAAACCTTGTTTTTAGCTTATATTTTCAATATTCTTCCTCTTAAATCCACTTGAAATAAAAAGACAGAGTTTCTAATAAGCAGCAAAATGAGGTCTTTGTGTTTCCCTCATTCTCTTCTTACCCTACATTGGAGATTTTAATGAACAAAGACATGCCTAAAAGGCAGGTAGTCAGGAAGAGATGGAGGTCACAGATATTCTAGAAAATGAATTAGCAGTGCCTTGATACTGAGAGGTGAATACACTCATATACTTCTTAAATGACACAAAAATCTTCCATCCAACCTGCTACTCCAGGGATTTGATTTCTTCTGCTCCTTAGTTAAGGGAGTTACTTAAGTTAGGAACTGCCTGCATCCTTGTCTCTAAATCAGCCATAGAGCCATAGAATGACAGAGATGGAAGGGATGTTACAGGTCATCCTTACATTTTGAAGATGAGCAATTGGAATCCAGAGAAAGAAAAATGACTCCTCCAAGGTAATATAACTGGTTAATAATAGAGATGGGACGAAAAGCAAGGTTTTCTGACTCATAAACCTAGAGTTCATTCCATCACATCACACATGTCATTCTCAATACTTAATTTTCTAAAGTAGTCACAGAAAAGTTAGTTCTGTTGATTTGATCTCTACATTTTCTACCTGGGATGGAAGATACTAGACATTATATTCTCTGACTTTTTTCTACTCTATTCTATTCTTTCTTCTCCATCTTCAGTGTCAATGCTTCTGAAAGGTTATAATAAACTCTTGTGTAAACTCTTGTGTGTGTCTCACAGTGCATCTCCCTGCCTTTGATTTCCTTATACTACATTAATGGCATTGCTGTTAGAGTGGGCATTTATAAATAAGATCTAATTATGGCCTTTTTTTATTACAATCAAGTGAAGAGTCACCATCACTTATTTCATGGACTACAGCATGAAGTTCAGACAAGCCTCATCATGGTCTTATCCTTAAATAATTCTTAGCCTCCTCTTTCTTTCATTTATCAGCCTCCCATAAACTATTTTCATTATACATTATAACACTAGCACTTGCAATTTACTTTAAGGTGCTACATTGGTTCTTTTTTATTTTAAAGTTGTTGTTTTTTTAATTTTAAAGTTTAAAGTATTACAAATAGTAGTACATATATCTTCCTTTTTCCACCCAATTGACCTTCCCCCAGCCTCATCTACCTGCTGTTGCATGCCATCATCCCAACCCCCAGTGTCTGTGCCCATTGAGTGTGTATGCATACATACAAGTCCTTTGGTTGATATCTTCCCCCCTCCCAACACTCCCCAGCCTTCCTGCTGTAATTTGAAAGTTTGTTTGATGCTTTATTGCCTCTCTATCTATCATTTGTTCATCAGGTTATAATGGTTTTTATTTTTCATAAATGAGTGAGATTATGTAGTATTCTTCTTTCATTGCCTGGCTTATTTCACTTAACACAATGCTCTCCAGATCATCCATGCTGCTGCAAATGGTAAGAATTCCTGATTTTTTTTATAGCAGCATAGTATTACATTGTGAAGATGTAGCATAGTTTTCTAAACCACTGATGGGCATTTAGGCTGTTTCCAAATCTTAGCTATGGTAAATTGTGCTGCTATGAACATAGGGGTGCATATATCTTTTCTGATTGATGTTTCTAGGTTCTTGGGATATATTCCTAGAAGTGGCATCACTGGGTCGAATGGAAGTTCCATGTTTCATTTTTAGTTTTTTGAGGAAACTCCATACTATTCTCCACAATGGCTGCACCAGTCTGCATTCCCACCAACAGTGCACAGCAGTTCCTTTTTCTTCTCATCCTTGCCAGCACTTGTCGTTTGTTTATTTGTTGATGATAGCCATTCTGACAGGTGTGAGATGGTACCTCATTTTTGTTTTGGTTTGTATCACTCAGATAATTAGTGACTTTGAGCATGTTTTCATATATCTCTTGGCCTTCCTTCTGTCTTATTTCCAAAAGATTCTATTTAGGTCCCTTGCCCATTTTTTTGTTGGATCATTTATCTTCCTTTTATTAAGATGTATTAGTTCCCTGTAAATGTTGGATATTAAACCTGTATCAGTGACATTTGAAAATATGTTATCTCATATGGTTGGGTTTCTTGTTATTTTGTTGATGGTTTATTTTGCTGTGAAAAAGCTTTTTATTTTTATGTAATCCTACTTGTTTATTTTCTATTTAGTTTCTATTGCCTTAAGAGTGGTATCGATGAAGAAATTGCTTTGACATATACCTGAGATTTCTCTGCCTGTGGATTCCTCTAGTATTTTTTTTTTTGTCTTATGTTTAAGTCCTTTATCCATTTTGAGTTTGTTTTTGTGTATGGTGTAAGATGGTGGTCTAGTTTTATTTTATTTTTTTGCATGTATCTGTCCAATTTTCCCATCATTTATTGAAGTGACTGTCTTGACTCCATTGTATGTTCATACTTCCTTTGACAAATATTAATTGAGCATAATGGTTTGGGTTGATATTTGGGTTCTCTATTCTATTCCATTGGTCTATATGTCTGTTCTTGTGCCAGTATCAGGCTGTTTTGAGACCAATGACTATGTAAAACAGCTTGAAATCTGGTATTGAGATCCCACCTACTATATTCTTCTTCCTCAGAATTACTGTGGCTATTCAGGGTCTTTTTTATTCCAGATAAATTTTTTGAGAATTCTTTCTAGGGAGTGCATTGAAACTCTAGATTGTTTTGGGTAGCATGGATATTTTAATGATGTTGATTCTACCAATCCATGAACATGGTATGTTGTTCCATTTCCTTATGTCTTCCTCTTTCCCATTTTTCATTGTCCTATAGTTTTCAGAGTATAAGTCGTTTACCTCCTTAGTTAAGTATATTCCTTGGTATTTTAATTTTTGGGGGGTGCAATAGTAAATGGGGTTGCTTTTTTAGTCTCTCTTTCTTTAAATTCACTATTGTTGTATAGACATGCCATAGATTTATTGGCATTACTTTTGTATCCTGCTACATTGCTTAATTCATTTATTAAGTATATTAGCTTTTTTATGGAGTCTTTCAATGTTTTTTTAATGTACAATATTATGTCATCTGCAAAGAAGGACAGTTTTACTTTCTCTTTTCCAATTTGGATGCCTTTTATTTCTTCTTCTTGTCTAACTGCAGAGGCTAATATTTCCAGTACTATGTCAAACAGGAGTGGTGAGAGTTGGCATTCCTGTCTTGTTCCTGTTCTTAGAGAAAATGGTTTTAGTTTTTTCCCATTGAGTATGATGTTGGCTGTGGGTTTATCATATATGACTTTTATTATGCTGAGGTACAACCCTTCTATTAACACCTTGCTTAGTGTTTTTTTGTCAAGAAAGGGTGTTGAATTATGTCAAATGCCTTTTCTGCATCAATTGATATGACTATGTGATTTTTATCTCTCAATTTGTTTATGTGATGTATCACATTTATTGATTTGACAATATTGTACCATCCTTGCAATCCTGTGATAAATCCTACTAGTTATGGTGTATGTTCTTTCTGATGTACTGCTAGATCCGATTTGTTAAAATGATGTTGAGGATTTGGGCATTCTGTTCATGAGGGATATTGGACTGTAATTCTCTTTCAATGTGTTGTCTTATCTGGTTTTGGTATTAGGGTGATGCTGGCTTTATAAAGAAGCCTGGAAGTGTTCCTTTCCTCTTGAATTTTTTGTAATAGTCTGAGGAGGACAGGTTTTAGTTCTTTTTTTAATGTTTGGTAAAATTCCCCTGTGAAGCAGCCTGGCCCTGGGCTTTTGTATGCTGGAAGCTTTTTGATGACTGCTTCATTTTCTCCCACAGTTATTGGCCTATTGAGTGGTTTAGATTCTTCCTGATGGAGTTTTGGAATGTGATATTTCTCTAGGCATATGTGCATTTCCTCTAAATTGTCCAGTTTTTGTGGAATTGAGTTATTCACAGTATTTTTTAACAATCCTTTGTATTTCAGTTGGGTCTGTTGTTATTTCACCTCTTTCACTTGTGATTTTGTTTGAGTCCACACTTTCTGCTTCTTTGTGAGCCTAGCTAGAGGATCATCAATATTGTTTATTCTTTCAAATAACCAACTCTTGGTTTTGTTGCTTATTTATTTATTTATTTATTTATTTATTTATTTATTTTTGTCTATATGTCATTTGTTTCCACTCTGATCTTTATTTCATTACTTCTCCTTACACTGGGCTTTGCTTGTTGCTCTATTTCTAACTCTTTGAGTTGTAGGGTTAAGTAATTTGTTACAATTGCTTCATGTATTTTGCAGTAGGCTTGTATGGGTATGAACTTCCCTCTTAAGAATGCTTTCTCCATGTCCCATAGATTTTTGGATTATTGTGTTTACATTGCTTGTTTCCATGATGTTTTGTATTTCTTCTTTTTTAACTTTGGTAACCCAGTCATTGTTTAATAGCATGCAGTTTAGTCTCCATGTGTTTGATTTTTGGATTGTTTTTATTATAATTTATTTCCAGTTTTATGCCATTGTGATATGAGAAGATGCTTGATATGATTTCTATCTTCTTTAATTTGAAGAAACTTTGTCTGTGACCCAATGTATGGTCTATCTTTGAAAATGATCCATGTGCACTTGAAAAGAATGTATATTCTGTGGCTTTGGGGTGAAATGTTCTGAAGATGTCAATTAATTCCATTTGGTCTAGTGAGTCATTTAGGTTTGATGTTTCTTTGCTGATTTTTGTTTAGACCATTTATTTGTCCAATGGTGTTAGTGGGGGTATGAAAGTCTCCTACTATGATTGTATTGCTGACAATCTCTCCTTTGATATCCTCCAGGAGTTTTTTTTTTTTTTTTTTTTTTTTTTTTTTTTATGTATTTGGGTGCCTCTGTATTGGGTTTGTATATATTTATCAAAGTAAATTCTTCTTGTTGGATTGCACCCTTTAGTATTATGAAGTGCCCTTCCTTATCTCTCCTTATGTCCTTCACTTTCAGATCTAATTTGTCAGATGTAAGTATTGCTACCCTAACTTTTTTTTTTTTTCATATACATTCGCCTGAAAAAACTTTTCCCATCCCTTCACCCTCAGACAGTGTGAATCCTTTTTTTTCTGAGGTGGTTTTTATGTAGACAGCAAATACATAAGTCTTATATTATTATTCAATCCATTACCCTATGTCTTTTGAGTGGGACATTTTATCCATTTGTATTTAAAGTTATTATTAACTGGAACTTCTTTGTTGCCATTTTTATTTTTTCCCCTCTGTTCCTTCTTCTCTTCCTATTTCTTCTTTTTTCAGCAGATCACTTAACATTTCTTGCATTGCTGGTTTGGTGGTAATAAACTCTTTTGTTTCTTTTTTGTCTGTGAAGATCCTGATTTCACCTTCAATTTTGACTGATACCCTTACTGGGTACAGTATTCTTGGATTCAGACCCTTCCTTTTCATGACTTTGTATATTTCATTCCATTCCCTTCTTGCATTATGTGTTTCTGTTGAAAAATCAGTCACTAATCTGATACGAGATCCTTTGTAGGTAACGTTCTGTCTCTCTCTGGATGTTTTTAAGATTCTTACTTTTTAATAGTGTTTGACAATTTAATTATAATGTTCCTTGATGTTGGTCTTTTGGGCTCATTTTATTTGGGGCTGTGTGAGCTTCTTGGATTTGTGTGGATTTTTTCTTCCCTATATCAGGGAAGTATACTGTCATTATTTCTTCAAACAGTTTTTCTATTCCTTGCTCAGTTTCCTCATCTTTTGGGACCCATATTATACGGATGTTGTTTTCTTTTGTTGTCCCAAAGTTCCATTAGGCTCTCTTTACTGCTTTTTTTTTTTTTTTTTTTCCTTTTTTTCTAAAAGCTGCTCTACTTGGGTATTTTTTCCTACATTGTCTTCTATCCTACTGATGTGGTCCTCTGCTTCTTCTGGTGTATTTTTGATGCTTTCTATTGAGATCTTTACAGCAGCAATGCCATTTTTCCTTTCTTCTTTGTTCTTCTTCATTTCCTCTTGTATCTTACTCATATTGTTAAATTTGTTTTCCATTCTTTTCAGCCACCTTATGACCCATTTCTTTTAATTCTTTCTCTGACAGGTTGCTTGCCTCCATTTTGTTTACTCCTTTTTCTGGTAATGCCTGCTTTTCTTTCATATGCGGGCTATTTCTTTGTCTCCCTATGGTCTCTCTTCTCTGTATGTCTGGTTATGTATTTATCTCTCTCCTTATCCCAGGCAAAATCTGACCTTTTTATGGAGGAATGTAGATCTCCTCTGAATCCGTGTTTTTTCACCAATTGGGAACTGGTGTTCTGGTTTTTGCAGCTGTTTAGTGGGTGCCACAGTTGTAGATTTTCAGGCTTTCAAGGACATCCACTTTCCCCTTCAATATGGTACAGTCTCCGAATTTGAGTTGTTTGCTCTGGGAGGGAACTCAGCAGCAGTGGAGGCTGCCCAAGCTTAGGAACCCCATCCAGCAGTTTCCCACCTTCTCCTGTCCCTTAACGTGCCAACAAACACTCCCCATGAGAACCTAAGATCTTCTTTCTTTCTGCTCCAGTACAAGGCTCGGGACAAATCTGTCTATTCTGCTGCCATTTTTTCAGTGTCTCGTGATATCATTTTTCATTTCTTTTTGTTTTTCCTTCATTTCATCTTGGTTCTTACACATATTGTTGAATTTGTCTTCCATTCTTTTCCTTCACCTTGTGACCATTTCTTGGAGTTCTTTCTCTGACAGGTTGCTTGCATTCATTTCACTTACTTCCTTTTCTGGCAATGCCTGCCTTTCTTTTGTAAGTGGGCTATTTCTTTGTGTCCCTATGATCTCTTTTCTCCATTTATATGGTTATGTATTTCTCTCTCTTCTGCATTAATTTATAGGCACAAAATACAACACAAAAATGCACAATACACAAGGGACTAAACACAAATGTATTCACAATATTAATAACCCAAAATAAAGGTGACTATTAGAGAAAGGCCAATTAGAGGATAAGAAAGAAAGAAGAAGAGAGAAAAACGGTGCAAAAATGAAATCAGGAAAAGAAAATAAGGGTAAAAAAGAAAAGAAAGAGAATAAGAAAAATGAGGGGAAAAACTATATATATTGGGAAAAAACTCCAATAGAACAGCAACTAATTCCAGAAATTACCAGTAACAAATACCTAGAGATGAATGCAAACTATAAACAGCCACAAATATCAAGTGAGTCAAGGTAAAACAGAAGCAAACAACAAACAAAAACAAAATAAAAAATAAAAATAAAAAGCAAACACTCTCACAAACAAGCATAAAAAACAATATAATCAACAATCAAGCAAATAACAAAAAATGGATAGAGAGACAAAAAACACTGGATAATGAAGAACAAGAAGAGAGACGTGTGTATTGATTTGGAGCAGGATCTTGGAAATTAGATATATAAGTAGGGTGAAATTTTAACAGGGGGTAAAAAGAAGGAATGGAGAAAATCTAAAGCAGGAATAAGGTAATAGAAATAGGACAACAAAAGGGGGGAGTGGAAAAGAGAGTGTTAGCATAAAGGTAAGTTGAGATAGAGTAAAATGATGCCTAAGGAAAGATGAAAATAGAATGTAGAACACGAAACCCAAAGTAAAATAAAGATAAAATAAAATTACACTTTTTAAAAAAATAGGTAAAACAGTAGTAGTAATAATATTGATTGAAAATGATAATGTAATAATTGAAAAGGTAAAATCAAGTGATGGGGAAAAAAACAAATAGATTTTTAGGTAAAATATGAGAAAAAAATGTGTAGTGGTAAAGGTCATTCACTTCCTCTACTGTTCTGTTTGGCATGCCTATTTCCTAGTCAGGACAGTATTTAAGTTCCCTGATTTCCACTGCTCCTGAGTGTTGTAAGCCACAGTCTTGATTTTTACGCAGGCAGTATGTCTTTATTTCTTATACTCTTTTATTTGTTTTTACACAAGAGTCAATTTGTGATTCAACCCCTGGGTGGCAGTGTTTCTGAATTGACCTCAGGATCTATAGATTCTCTCTAGCAAGTGTTTAGATTTTGTTTTATCTGTGGCACTTAATACTGGTTTGGGTGAATGTGTTGTCCCAGAGCTGGTTCTCTGATGGTTATTTCCCACTCTGACCGCAGATTACACACACACAAAAAGACTTTTCCCTGCAGTCTCTTAGAGTGTCTCCATTAGGGTGATCCTATGTATTGGGCTTAGTAATCAAAAGCAAGGATTTAAAGAGAAAAAAAGCCAAAGTAAGTGTGCAAACTCCAGCACTGCATGCAAGTCTGTGCAGTCCTTTTTCCCCTTGGGTCTAAGCAGCCACACACTTTTAAAGTTGGTGGTCCTTTTGTGCCCAGTTCAGCGATGCATTGCTTTTGAAAGTTCCCTTCTGTTAGCAGCTCTGTGGATCCCCTTCCACATTTGTAGATCACACCAGCCCTAAAGGACATGGATTTTTCTATGTTCAGACTTTCCCGTGTCCTCCAGCTCCCATGTGTGCATTTCTCTCTCCTGCCTGGACCACAGACCTCATTTGATCCCAGGCAAAATCTGACCTTTTCATGAGGGAGTGAAGAACTTTTCTGAATTTTCGTGCTTGCGCCACTTGGGGACTGGTGTTCTTGGGTTCGCAGCTGTTCTGTGGGTGCAATAGTTGTAGATTCTCAGGCTTTTCAGGCTTCAGATAACATCCACTTACCCCTTCAAGATGGTGTTGTCTATGCCTCCGAGCTGATAGCTCCAGGAGGGAACCCAGCAGCAGTGGGGGCTGCCAGGTCAGGGGAGCCCCATCCAGCAGCCCCCACAGTTTCCTGGAGTATAACTGTCCCTCAACTCACCAACAAACACACTCTGTGTTACCACACACTCTCCCTTTGTTTTCTCACTCACACACTATCTTGCAGTCTGCCTTCTCTTTGGCAGACATCCTACATTGATTGTTGTTTCTGATATTTTCATATATTACCTGAGTAATCTAATTTCTTTCTTTGTCAGCCTAGTATAATGATGGTGCTTCAAGATCCAGCTAAAATGTTTCCTTTTGACAAAGTTTTCTCCACCACTCTAGCAGAGTTGATTGCAACCTTTGAGTGCCATCACTGTAGCATTTACACATTTTCATTATAGCAATGTATGATAAATATTTTTATATTTTCTGTATTTTCTTGTCAATTTCTTAAAGAGAACAAATTTGCCTAATTACCTTCCACACAATGACTGAATGTGGGGCTCAGTAAATAAGCATTTTATGTGGCCATGCTTACTATACTTTGTAGGTCACAAAGATGGTTAGGGAGTTACAATAATAAATATTGAGGGTCTATTTTTTAAAGTTGGACTCTATAGTTCTAATTAACATGGCCATCATGTTCATTTTAAAAGGGTCAATCAATCATACTTGTGAAAATGTTGCATTTTCAAGGAGGCAGAAGATAATGAATTTCATTGGGAGGCACATTTACAAGGTAAGCCCACAAGAGAAACTGTCTGTGTAAGATATTGCTTGTTAATAAGGAAAATATATAAACATTATAGCTGCCTTTTCAATCCTTAGTACCTAAACCTTACATCACCATCAGGAACAAGTATAATTAGATATATGAAATGTGAAAAATTCTGGTACATTAATACTTAAAGCCTTAATGTATTTTTTTTCTCTTAGCACATAATGGACAAACATTAAGGGAATACAGTGCTGTTTATTTATACCATAGCTAGAGACAAATATAATGCAAAAGAATGATAGTCTATGCTAAAAGCTAAATAGGATATTTTAGAGATGATGCTTAGGTATTTATGTATGCATTTCAATTTTGGTATTTTTTGTCTGAAAGTTTACATGTTTGAAAAGTTGGTAAGTATTACAAATGTGGGGTGCTGCATCTGGGCAGCAATTTTTTGTCTGCCCCACAGCTGACTCTGCTTCTCTACTTTCTTCTACACCTTCTCCATGTTCTTTTTTTTTAAATATATTTTATTGATTTTGTACAGAGAGGAAGGGAGAGAGATAGAGAGTTAGAAACATCGATGAGAGAGAGTCATCAATCAGCTGCCTTTTGCACACCCCCTACTGGAAATATGCCTGCAACCAAGGTACATGCCCTTGACCGGAATCGAACCCGGGACCCTTCAGTCCCCAAGCCAACGCTCTATCCACTGAGCAAAACCAGTCTCGGCTCCATGTTCTGTTAACATAATTTGTTTTATGAGCTCTGACAATTGCTGAAAGAACTGTGTGGCTCATGGCTCTCTTAATGCTAATCTTATCCATTCTATCAATCAATTAATTAATTAATTTTTAATCCTCGTTTAAGGATCTGTTTTTAGAGATACGGAATGGAGAGAGAGAAAGGGGGAGAGAGAGAGAGAGAGAGAGAGAGAGAGAGAGAGAGAGAGAGAGAGAGAGAGAGAGAGAGAGAGAGAGATTGGTTGCCACCCAGTACACGTCCCGACTGGGGATCAGACCCACAACCTAGGTTTGTGCTCTGACCTGGAATAGAACCTGCTGCCTTTTTGGTGTAGGGCATTATGCTTCAACTGACTGAGTTAGATGCCCATGGCTAAATTGCAGTGTTCTTTTGTTGTTGTTTTGTTTTTGTTTTTTAGTTTGGAGTCATATTTTATTTTTTTCATTTTTTAAAATTAATGTATTATATGTGTACTTATATTACCAATGCTCCCCCACTCTCATATATGCCCTCACACTCCAGTGTTTTGTATCCATTAGTTATGCTAATATGAATGAATACAAGTCCTTTGGTTGATCTCTCATCTATCCCCAACTCTCCCTAACATTCCTGCTGTAATTTGACAGTCTGTTTGATGGCTTACTGCCTCTGTATCTATCTTTTTGTTCATCAGTTTATAATGCTTTTTATTATCCACAAATGAGTGAGATCATGTGGTATTTTCTTTCATTGACTGGCTTATTTTACTTAATATAATGCTCTCCAGATCCATCCAGGTTGTTGCAAATGGTAAGAATTCCTTCTTTTTTATGGCAGCATAGTATTCCATTATGTAGATGCACCATACTTTTCTGATTCAGTCATCTGCCGACAGGCATCTAGGCTGGATCCAAATCTTAACAATTGCAAATTGGGCTGCTATGAACATAGGGGTGCATGTATCCTTTCTGATTGGTGTTTCTAGTTTATTAGGATATATTCCTAGGAGAGGGATTACTGGGTCAAATGGGAGTTCCATTTTCAGTTTTTTGAGGAAACTCCATATTGTTCTCTACAGTGGCTGCACCAGTCTGCATTCCCAACAGCAGTTCACAAGGGTTTCTTTTTCTTTGCATCCTCACCAGCACTTGTCACTTGTTGATTTGTTGATGATAGCCATTCAGATGGGTGTGAGATGGTACCACATTGTCGTTTTGATTTGCATCACTCAGATAACTAGTGACTTTGAGCATGTTTTCATGTGTCTCTTGGCCTTCTTTTTGTCTTCTTTAGAAAAGATCCTATTTAGATCCATTGCCTATTTATTTATTTGATCACTTATCTTCCTTTTATTAAGTTGTATAAGTTCCCTGTAGATGTTGGGAGATTAAACCTTTATCACTGATAACATTTGCAAATATGTTCTCCCATACAGTGGGCTTTCTTGTTGTGTTGTTGGTGGTTTCTTTTGTTGTGAAAAAGCTTTTTATTTTGATGTAGTCCCATTTGTTTATTGTCTCTTTAGCTTCCATTGCCCTAGGAGCAGTATCAGTAAAGAAGTTCATTCTGCATATATCTGAGATTTTGCTGCCTGTAGATTCCTTTAGTATTATTATGGTTTCCCGTATTTTGTTTAAGTCCTTTATCCATTTTTAATTTATATTTGTGTATGGTGTAAGATGGTGGTCTAGTTTCATTTTTTGCATGAATCTGTCCAATTTTCCAAACACCATTTGTTGAAGAGACTGTCTTGACTCCATTGTATGTTCATGCCTCCTTTTTCAAGTATTAATTGAGCATAGTGGTTGACTCCTATCTGCATTCTCTATTCTATTTCATTGGATATACACGTTTGTTCTTGTGCCAGTTCCAGGCTATTTTAAGAACAGTGGCTTGTAATACAGCTTGAAATCTGATATTGAGATCCCACATACTTTATTCTTCTTTCTCAGGATTACTGTGGCTATTTGGGGTCTTTTTTTTTTCAGATAAATTTTTTGAGAGTTCATTCTAAGCCAGTGAAATATGCTATTGGTATTTTAATGGAAAGTACATTGAATCTCTAGATTGCTTTGGGTAGTATGGATATTTCAATGATGTGGATTCTACCAATCCATGTACATATTATGTTCTTCCATCGGTCTGCATCTTCCTCTTTTTTTTTTTTTCAGAGTCATGCAGTTTTCTGTGCATAGGTCTTTTACCTCCTTAGTTAAGTTTATTCCTAGGTATCTTAATTTTATTGGTGCGATGATAAATGGGATTGCTTTTTTAGTCTCTATTTCTGTACGTTCACTTTTGGTGTATGGAAATGCCATAGATTTCTTGGTGTTAATTTTGTATCCTGCTACATTGCCAAAATTTATTAAGTATATTAGTTTTTTTATGGAATCTTTCAGTTTTTTTATGTACAATATCGTATCATCTACAAATAAGGACAGCTTTACTTCTTCATTTCCAAATTAGATGCCTTTTATTCTTCTTCTAGTCTAATTATTATACAATGGCTAATACTCCTAGTACTATTTATATAGAATAGGAGTGGTGAGAGTGGGCATCCCTGTCTTGTTCCTGTTCTTAGGGAAAATGATTTTAGTTTTTGCCCATTGAGTATGATGTTAGTTATGGGTTTATCATTTACGGCTTTTATTATGTTGAGGAATGATCCTTCTATTCCCACCTTGCTGAGAGTTTTTATCAAGAAAGGTTATTGGATATTGTCAAATGCTTTTTCTGCATCGATTGATATGACAATGTGTTTTTTATCCCTCAATTTGTTTAGGTGATGTATCACGTTTACTGATTTGCAGATATTGTACCATCCTTGAATTCCTGGGATAAATCCTACTTGGTCAGGTTGTATGATCTTTCTGATGTACTGCTGCAGGGGCCTGATGGTGGGGATCTCCCTTTTCCGCATCCCGCAGGGAAAGAGATGAACTAACCTGTTCTAAGTGGAGGTGGCCAGGAATTGAGAAATAATAGAAATAAAGAGAGAAGAAACAGAGATAGATTTAAAGCTGGGAGCTGGGAGGGCCGCTGAAGTTCTGTGCTGGAGACACAGACTAACGACCTCCTCAGCCACGCAATACATCTATTTATTCTCCAATCCAACAAGGGAGTTTCACAGGAAAACAAGGAGCCTGGGAGGGCCCTGGTCCCACCCACTCCTTCCTCATGAACAAACACAAGCCAGGAACTAAGAACATCTCTGCCCTAGGACTGCAACTGACATGATTTTGCCAATATCCCAGGCCCAGTCAACAATTTATAGAATGTCCAGGTGTCTTCCCATTTGGCCCTCTACATACTGCTAGACGCGATTTGCTAGAATTTTGTTGAGGGTTTGGCATATATGTTCATGCGGGATATTGGCCTGTAATTCTCTTTCATTGTGCTGTCTTTATCTGGGTTTGGTGTTAGGGTTTTGCTGGCTTCATAGTTGGAGTTTGGAAGTATTCTTTCTTCTTGAATTTTTATAATAGTCTGAGGAGGATAGATTTTAGTTCTTCATTGAATGTTTGGTAAAACTCCCCTGTGAAGCTATCTGGCCCTGTTTTTTGTTGCTTTTTGTTGTCCCCCCCCCCCCACCCCCCGCCCTCCCAGAAGCTTTTTGATGACTGGTTCAATTTCTCCCACAGTTATTGGCCTACTGAGATGTTTATATTCTTCCTGATTGATATTTGTAAGGTTATATTTTTCTAGGAATATGTCCATTTCCTCCAGGTTGTCCAATTTGTTGGAATAGAGTTGATCATAGTATTTTTAAACAATCCTTTGTATTTCGGTTGGGTCTGTTGTTATTTCACCTCTTTCATTTCTGATTTTGTTTATTTGGGTCCACACTCTTTGCTTCTTGGTGAGCCTAGCTAGAGGTTCATCAATCTTGTTTATCTTTTCTAAGAAGCAGATCTTGCTTTTGTTGATTTTTTACATTGCTTCTTTGGTCTCTGTTGTTTATCTCTGCTCTAATCGTTATTATTCCCTTCCTTCTTTTACACTAGGGTTTTCTTGTTGCTCTCTTTGTAACCCTTTGAGTTGTAGAGTTAGGTAATTTATTACCATTTTTCTTGTTTTTTTGCAGTAAGCTTGTAGAGATATGAGCTTCCCTCTCAAGACTGTGTTCGCTGTGTCCCATAGATTTTTGATTGTTGTGTTTTCATTGTAATTTGTTGCCATATGTTTTTTATTTCTTTCTTGATCTCTCTGGTGACCCAGTCATTGTTTAATAGCATGCTGTTTAGTCTCCATATGTTTTATTTTTTTGGATTTTTTTTGTGGTTGATTTCCAGTTTTATACCACCATGATCTGAGAAGATGCTTGATATGATTTCTATCTTCTTGATTTTGAAGAGACTTTGCCAATGACCCAACATATTGTCTGTCTCTGAAAATGACCCATGTGCACTTGAGAAGAATATATATTCTGTGGCTTTGGGGTGAAATGTTCTGAAAATGTCAGTTAATTACGTCTGGTCTAGAGAGTCCTTGAGGATTGATGTTTCTTGCTGATTTTTTGTTTAGAGGATTTGTCCAATGGTGATAGTGGGGTATTAAGGTCTCCTACTATGATTGTATTGCTGTCAACCTCTCCCTTGACATCCTCCAGGAGGTTTTTTATGTGCTTGGGTGCCTCTGTATTGGGTGTGTATATGTTTACCAGAGTTAATTCTTCTTGTTGGATTGCTCCCTTTAATATTATGAAGTGGCCTTCCTTATCTTTTTGGTTACTTCACTTTCAGATCTAATTTCTCAGATATAAGTATTGCTACCCCCCCAACCCTTTTTCATTTTTATTCACCTGAAAAAACCTTTTTCCATCCCTTCATACTCAGTCTGTGTGCATGGTTTTTCAGAGGTGTGTTTCTTGTAGATAACAGATATATGGGTCTTATTTTTTTTATCCAATCTGTTACCCTATGTCTTTTGATTGGGGCATTTAATCCATTTACATTTAAAGGTATAATTGATAGGTATTTGTTTGTCACCATTTTTATTCTTTACCCCTGTGTTCCTTGTTCGCTTCCTATTTCTTTTTTTCTTTTTCTTTTTTTTTTTTTTACAACAGACCTTTTAGCATGCATTTCTTGCATTCCTGGTTTTGTGGTAATAAATTCCTTCTTTTTTTTTTTTTGTCTCTGAACCGCACCCCCCCACCTCCCGATTTCATCTTCAATTTTGATTGATAGCCTTGCTGAGTACAGTATTCTTGTATTCAGACCCTTCCTTTGCCTGACTTTGTATGTTTCATTCCATCCTCTTCTGGCCTGATGAGTTTCTGTTGAGAAATCAATTGATAGCCTCATGGGAGATCTCTTGTAGGTAACTTTCTGTCTCTCTCTGGCAGCTTTTAAGATTCTTACTTTGTCATTGTTTTTTTGCCAATGTATTTATAATGTGCCTTGGCATCGGTCTTTTGGGGTTCATTTTGCTTGTGACTCTGTGAGCTTCTTGGATTTTGGGTTTTTTTCTTCCCTATATCAGTGAAATTTTCTCTTTTTAAAATATATTTTATTGATTTTTTTAGAGAAGAAGGAAGAGGGATAGAGAGCTAGAAACATCGATGAGAGAAAAACATTGACCAGCTGCCCCCTGCACAGTTCCTACTGCGGATGTGCCCACAACCAATGTACATGCCTGTGGCTGGAATTGAACCTGGGACCTTTCAGTCTGCAGAGCGATGTTCTATCCACTGAGCCAAACTGGTTTCAGCAATCAGCGAAGTTTTCTGCCATTATTTCTTCAAACACATTTTCTGTTCCTTGCTCAATTTCCTCTCCTTCTGGAACATCTATTATATGGATGTTGTTTTTATTTCCTGTTGTCCCAAAGTTCCCTTGGGCTCTTCTCCTGCTTTTTAATTTGTTTTTCTAGAAGTTGTTCTACTTGTTTTATTTCCCCCCCCACCTTGTCTTCTAGCTCACTGATGTGTTCTTTTGCTTCTTTTAGTCTACTCTTGATGCTTTCTATTGAGTTCTTTACAGCAGTAATGTCATTTATCATTTCTTCTCGTTTCTTCTTTATTTCCTCTTGGTGTTACTCATATTTTTTAATTTGTCTTCCATTCTTTTCAGCCACCTTATGACCATTTCTCTGAATTGTTTCTCTGACATTTTGCTTGCCTCCATTAATTTTATTTCCTTTTCTAGTGATGCCTGCTTTTCTTTCATATGAAACCTGTTTGTTTGTCTTCCCATGGACTTTCTTCTCCGTTTGCCTGGTTATGTAGTTCTCTCTCTTCTGCATTGATTTAAAGGCACAAAATACAACTTATCCAGGTATAACACACAAGACACTGAACAAAAATGTATTCACAATATTAATATGCCCATATAAAGATGACCACCAGAGAAAGGTAAATTATAGGATAGGGGAGAAAAAAAGAAGATGAAAAATAAATAAATTAAATTAAATTAAATTAAAGGAGTGCCAAAATGAAATTGGCAAAGGAAGAAATAGTAAGAGAGAAAAGAAAATGAATAAGAAAGAAAAGGGGAACAAACTATATATTACGGGGAGAAAATTCCTATAGTATAGTCACTATTCCTATCATATGCCAGCAACAAGTACCTGGAGATTAATACAAACTACAAACAACATCTAATATCAAGCTAGGTGAGGGAAAACAGAAGCAACAAACAAACAAAACCAATGCAAACAAAAAACAAACAAAAATAAGAATAAGCAAAAAAAACTCACAAAAAAAGCATTAAAATTGATAAAATCAACATTCAAGCAAACAATAACAAAAGGACAGGGAGAAAAATAATTTTTGGATAGCTAAAGTAGAGAAGAGAAAAGTCTGTATGGACTTGGAACAGGGTATTATATATTAGATATATAAGTAGGGTGAAATTTTAACAAGATAAGAACAAAAAAATAGGGAAAATCTAAAGCAGGGAAAGGGTAATAGAAAGAGTACACCAGAAGAGGAAAATTTAGGAAGTGATGGCATAAAGGTAGCATTGAGAGAGAGGAGAATGATGCTAAAGGAAAGTTAAAAATATAATGTAGGACACTAATCCTAAAGTAAAATAAAGAGAAAAAAAATTTAAAGTACTGTAATGTAGTAGCCAAAACCGTTTTGGCTCAGTGGATAGAGCATCGGCCTGCAGACTGAAAGGTCCCAGGTTCAATTCTGGTCAAGGGGATGTACGTTGGTTGCGGGCTCATCCCCTGTAGGGGGTGTGCAAGAGGCAGCTGGTCGATGTTTCTCTCTCATCGACGTTTCTCTATCCCTCTCTCTTCCTCTCTGTAAAAAAATCAATAAAATATATTTTTTTAAAAAAGTAATGTAGTAGTAATAATAGTGATTGAAAATAAAAATGTAATAATTACAAAGGTAAAATCAAGTGAGGAAAAAAAGAAAAAAATTAGTTTCTCAAGTAAAAGTTGAAAAAAATGAAAATAAAAACATTAAAAAAAAATAAAATGTGCAGTAGTGAAAGTCATTCACTTCCTCTATGTTCTGTTTGGCACATCTGTTTCCCAGTCAGGACAGTATTGCAGTGCCCTGTGTTAGACTGCTTCTCAGTGTTGTAAGCAAATCCTGATTTTTAAGCAGACAGTGTCTTAATTCCTTGTATTCCTTTATTTGTAATTACACAAGATTCAATTTGTGATTCCGCCCCTGGGTGGCAGTGTTTCTGGATTGACCTCTGAGTCTATAAGTCCTCTCTAGCCTGTACTTAGATCCTGCTTTCCCTGTGACAGTCAGTACTGGTTTGTGGCTGCCCCAGAGCTGGCTCTCCAATGGTCACTCCCCACTTTGATCCCCAGATTCCAGAAAAACAACTTTCCCCTGCAGTCTCCTTGGGTGTTCCCAACTGGGTGATCCTATGTATTGGGCTTACTATTCAGAAGCAAGGGTTTGAAGAGGAAAGAGCTCAAGTGTGTAAGTCTGCGCAGCCCCTCTTTCCCCCTTGGGTCTAATCAGTGGGCACATTTTTAAAATTTTTAGGCTGTCCTTTTACATCAGATCAAAATGGATTCTTTTTTGAGATCCCTTCTATTAGCAGCTCTGAGGGCCCCCTTCAAGTACCTTCAAAGATCACACCATCCCCATTAGCCATGGATTTTTCAAGGTGCAGACTTCCCTGGTTCTCCAGCTCCCACAGTGCAGGTGTTTCTCTGACATGCCGGGACCAGAGACCTCACCTTATCCCAGGCAAAATCTGACCTTTCCGTGGTGGAATTTAGGGCTCCTCTGAATCCATGTATTTGCGCCAATTGGGGACCGGTGTTATGGGGTTCACAACTGTTTGGTGGGTGCTGCAGTTGTAGATTTTCAGCCTTCCAATAAGATCCACTTTCCCCTTTAAGATGGTGTGGTCTCCGAGTCTGAGTGGGTCGCTCTAGGAGGGAACCCAGCAGCAGTGGGGACTGCCTGGCCAGAGGAACCCCATCCAGCAGTTCCTCACCTTCTCCTGGAGTATAGCTGTCCCTTAACTCACCAACAAACACTTCCCATGTGACCCTCAGCTGTTCTTTTTTTTTTTTTTTTTTTGTCTGGCTAAATTTTATTTATACATACATATTTAATTAGAATAAGTAGAAACCAAAAAGGAGGGAAAAAAATCAGGCTTTCTTTCTTTCTGCTCTGGGACAAGGCTCGGGACACATCTGCCTATTCTCTGCCATCCCCCCCCCCCCCCCACCGGCCCAGAGTGTTTGTGTGTTTTTGTTTTTGTTTTTTTAATATGTTGAGTTGTATGAATTATTTAAATACTTTGGATATTTGTGAGTTATTGGATATATCATTTACCAATAGTATCTGCAATTCAGTAAGTTGTCTTTTAAAAAATATATATTTTATTGATTTTTTACAGAGAGGAAGGGAGAGGGATAGATAGTTAGAAACATTGATGGGATAGAAACATCGATCAGTTGCCTCTTGCACACCTCCTACTGGGGATGTGTCTGTAACCAAGGTACATGCCCTTGACCAAAATCGAACCTGGGACCTCCCAGTCCGCAGGCAGACACTCTATCCACTGAGCCAAACTGGTTTTGGCATGTCTTTTCTTATTATTTATGGTTTCCTTCACTGTGAAAAAGATTTTCAGTTTGATGTAGTCCCATTTGTTTATTTTTTCCTTTGTTTATCTTGCTTGAGGACACATATCCAAAAAAATATTGCTAAATCTATTAGTATGGAGATTACTAGAGGAAAATGGTTTGGTGGAGGTAGGAGATGGTAAAGGAGGGATACATGGTGATGGAAGGAGATTTGACTTTGGATGGTGGACATACAATACAATATACAGATGTTATATTATAGAATTGTACATCTGAAATCTATGTAATTTTATTAACCAACTTACAGGTCTGATGCATGAAACCATGCAAAAGTAGGCCTTTCTTCCCCTGGCTTCTGGCACCGGTTTCCCTCTGGCACCTAGGACCCGGGCTTGCTTCCCTCTGACCCATTTCATCCAGAAGGACTTCTAGTTTAATTAGAATGTTACCCTTTTATTATTATAGACTAGATGGCCAGTATATGAAATTAGTGCATGGAGGGATATCCTCAGCCCAGTGTGCATGCTCTCCAATTAGTGACCCCTTGAGAGATGTCCAACTGCCTGTTTGGGCCCAATATTACTGTTGTCTCCCAACTGCTCACCTGCCTGCCTGATTGCTTCTAACCACTTCTGCCTGCCAGCCTGATCACCCCCTAACCACTCCCCTGCCAGTCTGATCAATGCCTAACTGCTTCCCTGCCAGCCCAATTACCCCTAACTTCCCTCTCCTGTTGGCCTGGTCACTAACTGCCCTTCTCTGCCAGTCTGGTTGCTCCTAAGCACCTTCCTCTGCTGGCCTGGTCACCCATAATTTCCCTCCATTGCCAGCCTGTACACCCCCAACTGCACTCCCCTGCATGCTTAGTCCCTTCCAACTGTCCTCCCCTGCAGGTCTGGTTGTTCCCAACTGTCCTCCCTTGCAGACCTGGGTCCTCCCCCCCTCCTAGACTGTCCTCCTCTGCAGGCCTGGTCCCTTCCAACTGCTCTCCCCTGCTGACCTGATTGCCCACAACTGACCTGATTGCCCACAACTGCCCTTAAGAGGGCAGTTGTGGGCAATCTTGTGGCAGCCATCTTGTGTATAGATGGGGGCAGCCATCTTGTGTGATGGAATGATGGTCAATTTGTATATCACCTCTTTATTACAATATATAGGATGTCACCCCAATAATTCAATATTTATTTAGTTTTTTTTTGCATGAGTGCCATGATACTTTTCTTTTTCTTTTTTTTTTTTTTCTTTTGGTAAGCTTTTGTTTCCCTTTTTTTTCTTTTAAATAAAATTTTAAATATATTGTTGTTTATTAAAGAGACTGTTTCTTCCCTATTGTATGTGTGTGTGTGTGTGTGTGTGTGTGTGTGTGTGTGTATTATCCTTTGTCATATATTAATAGACTTTGAAGCATGATCTTATTCTATAGGTTCTCTATTCTGATCCATTGATCTATTTTTAGTGGTCAGCAAACTCTGGCTCATGAGCTACATACAGCTCTTTGGCCCCTTGAGTGTGGCTCTTCCACAAAATACCATGTAGGGGTGTGCACATACAGTGAGATTGAAACTTTGTGGCGCATGCTCAGAAGTTGGTTTTTGGCTCTCAAAAGAAATTTCAATGGTTGTACTATTGATACTTGGTTCAGTTTACTAATGAGTTTGCCAAGCACTGATCTATGCATTTGTTTTTGTGCAATACCAACTTGTTTTTATTGTTATTGCTTTGCAATGTAGTTTGAAATAAGGGAGTAAGATACGTCTAGTTTTGCTTTTCCTTCTCAAGATTGCTTTGGTTACTTGGGGTCTTTTGTGGTTCCATATGAATTTTAGGATTATTTGTTCTAATTATATGAAAAATATAATTGGAATTTTGAAAGGAATTGCATTGAATCTACACATTGTTTTGGGTAGTATGGATATTGAAATTGTATTAATTCTTTTAATCTATGAACAATGTATATCCTTTCATTTATATGTCTCATCCTCAGTTTCTTTCATTAATGTCTTATAGTTTTCAAAGTATAGGATTTTCACCTCCTTGGTTAAGTTTAGTTGTAGATATTCTATTATATTTTATATAATAAATGGGATTGTTTTCTCCATCTCTCTGATTATTATTAGTGTAAAGGAACACCACTAATTTCTTTCTATATATTAATTTTAAATCTTGCAAGTTTACTAAATTCATTTATTAGCTGTAATAGCTGGTTAGTGCCATCTTTAGGGTTTTCAATATATAAATATCATACCAGCTGCAAGCATTGACTGTTTTTACTTATTTCTTTCAAATTTAGATTCTTTCCATTTCTTTTTTATTTTGGTGTCATTCTTTCAATGCTATGCTAAATAAAAGTGATGAGAGTTGGCATCTTTGCTTTTTATCCTGATGTTAGGGAAAAGCTTTTAGATTCTCACCACTGAGTTTGTCATATATATGGCCTTTATTATGTTGAGATATATTTCCTTTATTTCCACTTTTTGAGAGATTTTTCAAAATATTAAATAGATGTAATATTTTCTCTGCATCTATTGATATAATCATATTTTTATATTTGTTTTGTTAATGTGGTGCATTACTTTGATTGATTTATGAATATTGAATCATTCTTGTATCCTTTAAATAAATTGCATTTAATCTTGGTGTATGATCTTTTTACCCCATAAATTGTTGAATTTTGTTTGCTTATATTTTCTGAAGAATTTTTGCATGTATGTTTATCATAGATATTATGGTGTAATTATCTACTTTGCAGTATCTTTGGTTTTGCTATCAGGATAATGCTTGCCTTGTAGAATAAGTTTGGAAGTGTTACTTTCTTTTCAAACTATTGCATAGTTTAAGAAAGGTAGGTATTTATTCTTCTTTGAAAGTTTGGTAGACTATCCCTGTGAAGCCTTCTGGTCTTGAACTTTCTGTGTTGGAATTTTTTATTTTTAATATTTTTTCAATTACAATTTATATTCGATATTTTTTTTGTATTACTTTCAGGTGTACAGCATAATGGTTAGACAATCACAGCAAAGGAAATACAGTAAACAATATTGATAATAATGTATAGTATCAGTTGGGTATTGAAAATATCAGAGGCAACACTTTGTAAAATATATGATTGTTGGAAGTTTTACTTATTACTGATTCAATTTTGTTACTATTAATTGGTCTGTTCAGATTTTGTTTCTTCCTGGTTCATTTCATATGGTGTAATTCCACAGTTCTATCCACTTCTTTCAGGTTGTCCAATTTGTTAGTGTACTATTCACTTATGATCCTTTATATTTCTGAGTTATCAATTGTGGCATCACTTTCATTTCTAATTTTAAAAACATTTAAATATAGTTGGTATAAAATACTATATTAGTTATAGTATTTTTCATGTGTATAATAGAGTGATTCCACCTTTTTTGTACCTCACATATTTTTATTTCTTACATTTTTATACCCCCAAAATTCTAGTAATCATATGTCACTGTGAAAACTTCTCACAATATATCTTAATATATTCCCATTCTCCTTTTCATCAAAACACCACCCCATCTCTTCCTATAACCATCTCTTTGGTCTCTGTTTCTATGATTATGCTTTTATTTTGTTTTGTTTGTTTGCTTTTATTTTTACTTATATTCCACATGTAAGTGAAGCCATATGGTATTTTTCTTTCTCTAATATATTAGAATGTATTCAAACTTAAGTGACCATCAACTTAAAAGAGACTGCTATAAAAACAGGATATTACACATGAATCTCATGGTAATTATAAACTAAAAAAATCTATAATATATACACAAAAATGAAGGGAAAGTAATCCAGCATAATACTAAAGTATTTAATATATAGATAAGTAGAGATAGGGAGGAAGAATAAAACAGGGAATATATATATACCACATCTTTGGATTTTATTTATTTTGACCCTATTTGTTTGTGTGTGTGTGTGTGTGTGTGAGAGAGAGAGAGAGGAGAGAGGGAGAGAGGGAGAGAGGGAGAGAGAGAGAGAGAGAGAGAGAGAGAGAGAGAGAGAGAGAGAGAGAGAGAGAGAAAGTCTGGCCAAAATTTTATCAATTTTTTTTCAATGAACTTATTATAAGTTCCATTGACATATTGCATATTAAAAATATGTTTTTAATTTATTTTAGAGATAGATGAAGACAGAGAGATAGAAAAATAGAAACATCAATGAGAAAGAAACATCAATCGATCAGCTTCCTCCTTTAATGCCTCCCGTACACACACACACAGGGAGGATCAAGCCCACAACCTGGGCATGTGCACTAACTGGGAATCAAAACAGTGACTTCTTGATTGTTGGGTTAATGCTCAACCACTGGACCGCACTGGCAGGGCAATCTATTATAATTTTAGTCTCTATTTCATTAATTTCCACTCTGACTTTAAAAAAAATATATATATTTATTGAATTCAGAGAGGAAGAGAGAAGCAGACAGAGATAGAAATATCAATGATGAGAGAGAATCATTGATTGGCTGCCTCTTGCACACCTCCTATTGGGGATAAAGCTTACAACCCAGGCATGTGCCCTCTACTGGAATCAAACCCTGGACCCATCAGTCCATAGGCTGATACTCTATCCACTAAGCCAGATCATCCAATGCCACTCTGACTTTTATTACTATCTTCATTTTATTAACTTTGGAGGTTTTTTTGTTGTGTTTTTGTATTTTCTTTAGGTTGCTCATTTGAGATTTTTCCCATTTACTTTTTATTATTTTTTTATTGATTAAGGTATTACATACAGTATGTGTCCTTATCCCCCTTTCCCCCCACTTTCCCCCACCTTCCCTCTGAGGTTTGAGCATCTGATTGATGCTTCTTTGTCTCTGGATCTGTTTTTTATGTTGGTGTTTATCCCTATGAACTTTCTTTATAGAACTGCTTTTATGTCACATAGATTTTAGAACATTGTACTTCCATTTTTATCTTAAGACATTTTTTGACATCTTCGTTAAACATTTGATCATTTAGCAGTATATTGTTAGCCTCTACATGTTTGTGATTCTAACAGTTTTGTTCTTGTAATTGATTTCAAGTTTCATAATTTTGTAGTAAGAAATAATGCTTTATATGATTAAAATCTTCTTAAATGTATGAAGGCTATTTTTGTGGCTTAGAATGTGACCTATCTAGGAGAATGGTCCATGAGCACTTGATAAAAATGTGTATTCTGCTCTTGTAAATGGAATATTCTATGTTTATTGAGTAGATCTCTGCCAA